>NC_080380.1:71454180-72079152 GCF_014773155.1 Arachis stenosperma | reverse complement strand
ATTACAAAAATCTTTTTGACTTTTAAAACTTTTCCAACTACTAAACAAGCAAAAGTTGCATGTCAAGCAACTAATAACCAAATTATTAAAACAAGCCTATATGAAGAGAAAAACTACCTACAATGGTAACTCAATCACTTATTAATCAAAGCTACAAGAGAGTGGAAAGAGTGTACCATGGTGGGGTGTCTCCCACCTAGCACTTTTATTTATTGTCCTTAAGTTGGACTTATGGGGAGCTTCTTATTAACGAGGCTAGTGCTTGAAGCTATCTTTGATCATCCACCAATGCTTGAATCTCCAATGAGCTCCATTCTTCAAAGTTAATGTCTTCAAGCCTTGATGGAGTTCCACACAAGCTATGAGCTCCCAAAGGCGATCCTCATGTATTCCCGGATCCCATATCTTGTTTCCACACCCATCTTCTAATTGATCCTCATGATTTCAATTGGGTGGCATGACCTTGGAATGACCTTGGAATTCTCAAAGAAGCCTCCAACCAACTTCCTAGACCCTAGCAATCTAGTTCTACAGCAACTCTTGCTATGAAGCTTTGAACATGTCACCATAATGAACCTTGATTTACAATGCCAACCACTAGTCATCTCCCTTTTACTCTTAAAGCCACAAATATGTCTAAGTTGACCATCCGTCTCAAGAAAACCATATTCAAGGAGAATAGTAAAGCTTAAGTATAAGGAATTTACCCACTTGAATGAAAGAATGGATGGTGGTGGCTTGGAGAGAGGTATCTCCAATGTGCTAGCAAGCTTTACTCCCTTGTGTATGTTCTTCCTTGGTTTCCTCCACCTCTTGACAAACTTCTTCATTCTCGATTATTTGTTCATCAATTTCATCCAGCTCTTTTCCATCACTCAAGTCATAAATGGGAGGATGAGAGAAATCTACCTCCATGTCGCTTTCTATCTTGTCAAGAGAAGGTTCTTCAAGTTCAAAGGATTCACCACCAAGAAGGTTGGATGCATGATCTTCATCACCAAGGGAACTCAATTCTTGCTTCATTTCCTCCAAGTCTTCATTCAAAAATTGTTTTGGAGGTTGTGCACTCTCCTTCTCAACATCAAATTCACTCTTCTTGGAGGAATTCTCTATGATTTTAGCTTCCCATGGAGGTTCCGCATCTCCTAGGTCTTCAACCACTTCTTCCTTTTCTTCAATAATCATAGGTTTCTCCAATTGTTCTAACACAAAATAACATCCTTTATTTTCCACCAGAGTTCCCAATCTCTCCTTCATGCTATACTTTTCAATTAATTCTCCACATGTGACTATGGGAGTTCTTTGAGTGCTCAAGCATTGGGAGGCTAAAGTGCTTACTACCTTGGTCAAGGTAGCAACAAATTCTAGTGTCTCCCTTTGCATCTCTCCTTGCCCTTGAAGTATAAGGCCAAGGGTTTCATCCATTGAGGATTGGAGTGGATAAGAGGGTTCATTGTCTTATAGAAAGGGTTTATAATAGGAAGGTGGTTCTTCTTGTTAAGGGTATGGTGGTGTATATTGAGGTGGTTCTTGGGAGTATTGATATTGGAATGGTAGTTGCGTGTATGGCTCACGTGGTTCAAAAGGTTGTTGGAATGGTGGATATGGGTTAAGGTCATATGGAGGTGTTTGGTGGAAAGGGGCTTGTGAGTATGGTTGAGGTTCATGTTGAGGATATGATTCATAGGTATATGGTGGTGGTTCTTGAAAGTCACAAGAAGATTCACCATAGCCATTGGATTGGTATGCATTATAGAATGGCTCTTGTTCATAGTTGATTGGTGGAGGTTGTTACCATGAGGATTGATCATATGCATATGGCTCCTCCCATCTTTGATTGTCCTATCCTTGATATACATCTTCATTGTAGCTCCCATTGCCTACAACATAGTTGGAACCAAAGTCATAGCCAAAGTGAGAATTTATAGTGAAAAGAGAAAATAAGAAACAAAAGCTAACAAGAAATAATGAAATAAAGTCCTAAAACTAGCAAAAACTAACAAGCAATCTAAAAATCAAGCTATTCACAATATTCACATATATACAATAACCAATAACACGACACCATTGCAACTCTCCGGCAACGGCGCCATTTTAATGATTAAAATTTTTTATGGTATAGAATTTGACAAATGGATTCTCGTTGCAAGTATAGTTTCTAAACTAACACTAATCCTTTCATATAAAACTTTATTTGCACAAGTACAAACCCCTAAAATCTATAAACCGAAGTATTGAACCTCGGGTCGTTCTCCCTAGGAATTGCAATAAAGTGTCCTTGTTATTGGTTATGGACTATGTTTGGGGTTTTTGAGATTTTAGACAAGAAATATAAATGGTAAAGAAAATAAACTAACAACTAGCAAAGCTCTTGGCAAGGAATGAGAATTAGAAGTCCTATCCTAGTTATCCTCCTTAATTGTGACCACAAATTGTCCATTGCTACCACTTAGTTAACCTCTAACCATGGAGGAAAGTCAAGTGGATGAATCAACTTGATTCCACAAGTTCTAGCCAACTCCCATGGGAAAGACTAGCTTTAGTGGTATCCAAATCAATTAGCAACTTCTAATTATCAATAAACAAAGGAATTAGATAACTCAAGCGTTACTAATTACTCAACCAAAGCCAAGAGGAACAAAATCTAACTCATAACTGAAAGAGGCATTTCATCAAACACATAAAAGGCAATAAAGGTAAACAACATGATTTTCAAGAATTAGAGAGAGATCTAACTACAAAAGTAAGAGATTAACAATAGAAAGGCAAAACAATTATGAAACAACAAAGAACTCACCAATTGCATTGAAGAAGAAATGTAGATCTACAAAAGAGAGTTCATAAACTACAACTAACAATACAAAGGAATTACAAGAGAAGTAGAATGCTACAACTACAAGAGAACAATTAGGGATGAAAGAGGAAAATTAAGAGAGAAGAAGAAGAAGTAGATCTAGATCTAAACCTAATCCTAATTCTAGAGAGAAGTGAAAGCTTCTCTCACTAGAAACTAACTCTAACTATTTCTAAAACTAAACTATGACTAAAAGTTAAAATTATTGAAAAGTATGTTGATTCTCCTTCAATCCTTGGCTTAAATAGCATCAGAAATGAGTTGGATTGGGCCCACAAGGCTTTAGAATTCGCTGGCCACGAGTTGCATTAAGTGAATCATGTGCCACCATCGGCGCGTACACATACAGTGCGCGTGCACGCCCCTAGCCGCAATGCAACTATAGCAAACATTATATCATTTCAAAGCCCCGGATGTTAGCTTTCCAACACAACTAGAACCGAGTTATTTGGACCTTTGTAGCTCAAGTTATGGTCAATTAAGTGCGAAGAAGTTGGCTTGACAGCTTTTGCGATTCCTTTATTTCTTCATGAGTTCTCCATTTTTACATGCTTTTTCTTCATTCCCTCAATCCAATCTTTGCCTCCTAAACCTGAAATCACTTAAGCATGTTCTCACTCTTAAGCACAATTAAAGGAGAATTTACAAAGCCATGCTATTTCATTAAATAAATGTGGGTAAAAGTTGATAAAATCCCCTAAAATCAATACAAGATAAACCCTACAAATGGGGTTTATCAATGCATAAGCAATTATGAAAGGATCCTTACCTTTGCGCTGAGCCACCGCCGCTCCTAATGTATGGTTGGATGCATCACACATAATCTCAAATGGCTAGCTCCAATCTGGTCCTCTCACAATTAGAGCTTGAGTCAAGGCAATCTTCAGCTTATCAAACGCTTCCATACAGTCCTCACTCAGATCAAACTCAACGTCCTTGATAAATCTCTGGTAGAAACCTGCATGACCAAGGAACAAACGGACTTCTCTCACGGAGGAGGGGTAAGGTAAACTAGAAATCACATTTACCTTTGCTGGATCTACAGAAATAACAGTATTAGAAATAACGTGTCCTAGAATAATACCTTGTTTAACCATAAAATGACATTTTTCAAAATTTAATACAAGGTTTGAACTAACACACCTGTCTAATACTCCGGCTAAACTATCCAAGCAAAGGTTAAAAGAATCACCGTACACACTAAAGTCATCCATGAAAACTTCTATACAGTCTTCAAGAAGAACTGAGAAAATACTCATCATGCATCTTTGGAACGTAGCCGGTGCATTACATAAGCCAAAAGGCATCCTCTTGTATGCATACGTTCCAAAGGGACATGTAAAAGTAGTTTTCTCCTGATCTTCAGGAGCTATATGAATTTGAAAATAGCCAGTGTAACCATCTAAGAAGCAGTAGTGTGATTTACCTGATAGGGGATCAAGCATCTGATCGATAAAAGGCAGGGGGTAGTGATCCTTGCGAGTGGCCTGGTTGAGGCACCTATAATCAATGCAGACCCTCAAGGAATTCTGCACTCTGATTGCTATGAGCTCTCCTTGCTCATTCTTTACTATTGTGACTCCAGACTTTTTGGGTACCACTTGTACTGGGTTGACTCATTTGCTATCTAAGATGGGGTAGATGATGTCAGCATCCAGCAGTCTGATAACTTCCTTCTTGATAACTTTTAAGATGGTGGGGTTCAGCCGCCTTTGAGGTTGACGGACAGGCCTTGCTCCCTCTTCTAAAAGTATCCGGTGCTCACAAACTTGAGGGCTGATGCCTACTATATCTGCCAAGCTCCACCCAATAGCCTTCTTGTGTCTTCTCAGCACACTAAGCAACTGCTTCTCCTGTTGGGAAGTGAGTTCACTTGCAATGATAACTGGGAGCTTCTGATTATACTCAAGGTAAGCATACTTGAGGTGGGGTAGAAGGGGCTTTAACTCCAATTTCTGCTCATGACTAAGCACTTGATCTTCTGGAGACATTGGTGGGGGCAAGTTATCTTCAGTAAGATCAGAGGGTTTCCCCACACTTGCATCTTGCTCCATGTTCATCTCTTCTACTTCTTCCTGGTGAACTTCTGCCACGGTCTCATCAATGATGTCACACTGAAAGATGGAATGATCTTCCGGAGGGTGCTTCATGGCTTCATCCAGATTGAAGCTTACTGCTCGGCCATCTATCTCAAAAGAGTAAGTTCCTGAGAAGGCATCCATCTTGAACTTTGAAGTCTTCAGAAATGGCCTTCCAAGCAGGATGGATGACGGTCTTCCTGAGTCATTAGGGGGCATCTCCAAGATATAGAAGTCAATGGGAAATGTGAGTCCCTTAATGCTCACCAGCACGTCCTCAGCAATTCCAACCACTGTGATTATGCTTTTATCTGCTAAAACAAAACGAGCTGCCGACCTTTTTAAGGGAGGGAGCCTCAAAGCATCATATATAGACAATGGCATTATACTAACACACGCTCCTAAATCACACTTGCAGTCAGAAAATATTATACCTCCAATGGTACAGGTAACCATGCATGGACCTGGATCACTACATTCTTCAGGAATACCCCCCATTAAAGCAGATATAGAACTACCTAAAGGAATAGTTTCTAATTCATTAATTTTATCCTTATGCATGCACAAATCTTTTAGAAATTTCGCATATTTAGATAAAATTTCTGAAGGATTTATGCATACATAAAGATAAAATTAATGAATTAGAAACTATTCCTTTAGGTAGTTCTATATCTGCTTTAATGGGGGGTATTCCTGAAGAATGTAGTGATCCAGGTCCATGCATGGTTACCTGTACCATTGGAGGTATAATATTTTCTGACTGCAAGTGTGATTTAGGAGCGTGTGTTAGTATAATGCCATTGTCTATATATGATGCTTTGAGGCTCCCTCCCTTAAAAAGGTCGGCAGCTCGTTTTGTGTTAGCAGATAAAAGTATTATTACAGTGGTTGGAATCGCTAAAGACGTACTGGTGAGCATTAAGGGGCTCACATTTCCCACATTGACTTTTATATCCTGGAAATGCCCCCTAATGACTCAGGAAGACCATCATCAATCCTGCTTGGAAGACCGTTCCTGAAGACTTCAAAATTCAAGCTTGATGCATTCTCAAGAACTTACTCCTTTGAGATAGATGGCAAAGCTGTGAGTTTCATTTTAAACGAAGCTATGAAGCACCCTCCGGAAGATCATTCTATCTTCCAGTGTGACATCATTGATGAAACTGTAGCTGAAGTTCACCAAGAAGAAGTAGAAGAGAGGCACATGGAGCAAGGTCCAAGTGTGGGGACACCCTCTGAACACAATGAGGATATTTTGCCATTATCACAAGATCCAGATAATCCAGAGCCTAGCCATGAGAAGAAATTGGAATTAATGCCCCTTCTGCCCCCACCTCAAGTATGCTTATCTTGAGGATAATCAGCAGCTTCCAGTCATCATTGCAAGGGAACTCACTTCCCAATAGGAGGAGGAGCTACTTGATGTGCTAAGAAAACATAAGAAAGCAATTGGGTGGAGCATGGCGGATATAGTAGGCATCAGCCCTCGAGTTTGTGAGCATAGAATATTCTTAGAAGAGGAGGCAAAGCCTGTCTGTCAACCCTAAAGAAGATTGAATCCCACCATCTTAGAAGTTGTCAAGAAAGAAGTGACCAGACTACTTGAAGCAGATATCTGATGCCAGGGCATCTTGGCCAGTTTCACTGACCTTTTCTTTACTGTTTTTAGGGTAGTTTCATGCATTTCCTTAGGAAATAAGCTAGTTTTGGGTAGATATTCACTTACACCCTGATTCAAGCATACATTGTGCATTTTACATGATTTCATGAGGATTTTGCATGAGTTTAGTGACAAAGTGTATGTTGCATTACCCATGACTTGGACTAGAACTTTGATGCACTCTATTGCTTGATTTCAGGACCAAAGGAAGCAAGGAAGAACCATTTAGCAGTCACGTTAATCTAATTAACGTGACCACTAACGTGGAATGGGAGGTAACTTGCAAAGTTGATGAGAAAAGTGATTGCCAATAACGCTCTCGAAGCCATTATTGCCCACGTTAAGAGTCACGTTAACTAAGTTAACGTGAACTCTAACGAGAAGAAGGGACTTTGAGCCAACGTTAGTGACACTTAACATTATCACTAACGTTGGCCAATGATCATAAGTGGCCACGTTAGAGTCCACATTAACTTAGTTAACGTGGCCTCTAACATTAAAATGGGGAAGGAAGCCAACGTTAGTGACATTCAACATTGTCACTAACGTTGGCCTAAGGTGCAATGTACCACGTTAACTTCCACGTTAACTTGGTTAACGTGGGAGCTAACGTAAGAGGCAAGGGTGGTCGACAACGTTAGTGACACGCAACATTGTCACTAACGTTGGAAGCAACCACAAAACACCAAGGAGCCACGTTAACTTCCACGTTAACTTAGTTAACGTGGAAGCTAACGTTGATGAGTGAAAGATGAGCCAACGTTAGTGACACTCAACATTGTCACTAACGTTGGGGATGGCTAAGAATGGCCACGTTAACCTAGTTAACGTGAGACATTGGGGCACATTGGAACGTTAGTGACAATGTTAAATGTCACTAACGTTCTTGAAGGATTGGGAAGGCCACGTTAGAAGCCACATTAACCTAGTTAACGTGGGCTCTAACGTGAGGCAAAGGGGTACATTGGAACGTTAGTGACAATGTTGAGTGTCACTAACGTTCTCGAACTCATACTTTCACTAAACGATAACACCCCTAACGTCCTGAGCTAAAGTCTCTGCCCACTTCACACTTTCTCTCTGCAAGTAAAACCAAGCCCAAATGAAGAAGAGAACTGCTTCAAACTCAAGATCCAAAGGCCCAAGACTTGAAGAGCCAATTAGAAGCTGAGAAGAGTAGTATATATAGGAGTAGCTTTGACTTATTTGAGGAGTTCTGGAAGTTGGAAAATAGCACTACTCTCTGTATTTTTGCTTTCTCTGCTCTTCTAGTTCCATAATGTATTTTCCATCTTTGTTTTCATTTTCTAGAGCTATGAACAACTAAACCCCTTTCATTGGGTTAGGGATCTCTGTTGTAATTTGATGGATCAATACTAGTTTTCATTATTCTTCTTCTATCTTTTCTCTTGATTTTACTTGAAAGCTTTCGATCTTCATCCCATTGGGTAGTTATCTTGGAAAAGAAGCTATTCAAACTTGGATCTCTTCTGAGCCTTGAAAGAGGAATGAAGAGATCAAGCTAGAAATGCTTTCTCATGTTGGACCAAATTGGGTTTGGATGGATATGTGACTATAATCCTCTCAATACTTGATTTGGAAAATGCATGTGGTATAATCAGTGACCAAGGAATTGGCTATTGATCAAGATTTGAGAGATTGAATTGCAAGAAATTGTAATTCAATTAATTAAGATTTCCAAGGAGATCAATGAGTGCATTGATTGAGGAAGAGATGAAAATGAACTTGATCCGGAGAATTGCAACATCTCCTGCGCCCAATGAACTCCCCAATTCTGATCTCACCCATTCTCTTTAATTTCTACGTTTACTTTTATGAGCAAACACCCCATTCCCATTTACAAATCTGCAATTTACTTTCAGTCATTTACTTTCAGCCCTTTAATTCCAGCATTCACTTTTTCTGTCATTTACATTTCTGCCATTTTATTTTCTGCAAATCTCAACCCGAATTCTGAATTCGCTCAACTAGAATATTCTTCTAATTAAAGTTGCTTGATCAATCAATCCCTGTGGGATTGGACCTCACTCTATTATGAGTTTTTACTTGACAACAAATTCGGTACACTTGCCGAAGGAAATTTGTTGAGAGACAGTTTCCACCTGCATCAAGTTTATGGTGCCGTTGCCGGGGATTGATTGTGCATCAACAATGATTAAATTAGGAGATCACTAGATTGAGCATTTTTGTTTTGTTGATTTAATTTTCTGTTTGAGTAATTTACTTTCTGTCTTAGTTAACTTCTTCCCTTCCCCCTCTACTCTTTCATGTTCTTTGTTATTTACCATTCAGTTTGCTAACCCACTAACTATTTGATATATTGCATCACTCACAACTAACAGTAATTCTGACAGCAATACTATCTGCACATATTGTTACTTGCTTGTACTTGTTGGTTGTATGACAGGGAGAAGAAGCGGGGCTTCAACTTCCTTCGATTCTGAACTAGAGAGGACCCTCCTTAGATTAAGGAGGGAAGCAAGAGAAAAATGTGCAATCGGTGTTGAAGAGGAGGAGGAACACTTTGAACTAAACATGGAAGGCAACATGGAAAACCAACATGAAGAAGAGGCTAATAACCATGGGGGAGGAGGTAGAGCAAATCATGCTGGGGAGGATAGAAGAGTGTTAGGCTCTTACATCAATCCAAACCCAGGCAACTGTGGAAGTAGCATTCAGAAGCCCACCATACATGCCAACAATTTCGAGCTAAAACCTCAGCTCATCACTCTTGTGCAGAATAATTGCTCATTGGGAGGAGGTGCTCAAGAAGACCCGAATCAACACTTGACCACCTTCTTGAGGATTTGTGGCACAGTGAAGTCCAATGGAGTCCACCCGGATGTCTATAGGCTGCTCTTGTTCCCTTTTTCACTCAGGGACAAGGCATCCAAATGGCTTGAATCCTTCCCAAAAGAAAGCCTGACAAATTGGGAGGAGGTAGTGAATAAGTTTTTGGCAAGGTTTTACCCCCCTCAAAAGATCAATAAGCTGAGAACTGAAGTGCAGATGTTCAGACAGCAAGATGGGAAGACACTTTATGAAGCTTGGGAAAGGTTCAAAGACCTAACAAGGAGGTGTCCACCAAATATGTTCAATGAATGGGTGCAGTTGCACATCTTCTATGAAGGCTTGTCATATGAATCAAAGAAGGCAGTAGACCATTCCTCTGGAGGATCATTGAACAAGAAGAAGACCATTGAAGAAGCCATAGATGTCATTGAGATTGTAGCTGAGAATGACTACTTCTATGCTTCCGAAAGAGGGAACACTAGAGGAGTGATAGAGCTAACCAATGTAGATGCTCTGCTGGCTCAGAACAAGCTCATTACCAAGCAGCTAGCTGACCTCACCAAGAAGATGGAGAGGAACTAAGTGGCAGCAATCACCACCTCCTCAACAACCCAAGAAGGAGTTGAAGAAGAGGCAGAGGGTAACCTTGAGCAGGCCAACTACATTGGGAATTCACCTAGACAGGACCATGATCCATACTCCAAGACATACAACCCTGGATGGAGGAACCACCCAAACTTTGGGTGGGGGAATCAGCAAGATCAAAGCCAAGACCAGAGACGTTACAACTCCAACAACAATGCAGCTCACCAACAATTCACACAGAGGGCATATCAACACCCCCACAACAACACTTCTCCACACCCATATCAAAACCAAAACAATACCTCTACTCCCAATCCATCATCATTTGATGACAAGCTCTCTAAGATTGAAACCTTACTTGAAGGAATATGCCGAGAGATTCAAGAAAACAAGGTGTTCAAAGAGGAGGTGCTAGCCAACATTAAGAACCAGGGAGAGACCATCAAGAAGCTGGAATTTCAAGTGGGATGCTTAGCTGAGAAGATTCCCAAACCTACTGATAGCTTCCCAAGTGACACGGAGAAAAACCCAAGAGGAGAAGCAAAGAAAGTAAGATGGGAGGATTGCAAAATGGTCACTACAAGTGGTCAAGAGGCTGAAGACAAGCAAAGCAAACTCTCCAAACAGCCTGAAGACAACTCAACAGAGGAGGAGGATAGAGATCACCAAGAACCAAAAATCTCACAACAAGAGCTGTTGAAGCTCTATGCACCATTTCCCCAACTGCTCAATGGTGCTGTGGGGAAGAGAATATACTCAAGGTTCCTAGATTTGTTTGCATCTCTGCATGTGAACATACCATTCATCAAGGCCATCCAACAAATGCCTGCATTCATAAAGTATATGAAGGAACTTCTTCCCAGGAAAAGCTCAATCAAAGGAGGCCAGACTATAGTGTTAAACAAGGAATGTAGTGCCCTCATTCAACCTGAATTGCCTACAAAAAGAAGAGACCCAGGGAGTTTTCACATCCCCTGTGCCATAGGGGAAACAATGTTTGATAGAGCACTCTGTGATTTGGGGGCAAGCATCAACTTACTGCCCTTATCCCTGGCGAAGAGGCTGCAGATCAATGAGATAATGTCCACAGATGTAGTCATCAGACTGGCTGACAAGACTCAAAAGCAAGCAATAGGAGTGGTGGAAAATGTGTTGCTAAAGGTTGGGAAATACTTTCTCCCAACAGACTTTGTCATCCTGGACATGGAAGAGAGTCACACTCACCCAATCATATTGGGAAGACCCTTCCTAGCTACGGCCAGAGCACTCATAGATGTGGAGAAAGGGGAGCTAATATTGAGGATCCATGATGAACGGCTCAGCTTTAATGTCTTCAAACTCTCACAAGAAGCAGACCAAGAGCACAAGGAACCAAGCAAAGATCGTAATGAGATGCTGAAGGAGGAAGCAAGCACTGAAGCACACCCAACCTATCTGGAGACCCCTTTGGTTGATAAACAAGGGAAACAGCAACTACCACAGCTCAAGGAAAAGTTGGAGGAACCTAAACCTCTAGAGGCATGTGAAGACATCATCACAACTCCCTTAGAAAAAGAAGTCATCAAGAGCAAGGCAATATCAAAGGACACAAGGAGAAAGGTACCAAGAAAGTGGAGGAACAAAAAGATCCCTACGGAAGACTTCTCTCCAGGAGATAGAGTGATCTCAGCTTACTTCCCGGATATTCCCCCTAATCTCCCCACTGTACCATCGCAGTTACCGAAAGTCTTCACAATCAACAGAGTTCTCTCCCTGGAACATGTAGAGATCATTGATACAACCAATGGCTACAAGTCCACAGCGAGAGGGGAGGACTTTAAGCATTACCAACCACCCTGATGAGGGAGAAACGTCAAGCTAGTGACGCTAAAGAAGCGCTTCATGGGAGGCAACCCATGTTTTATATGCTTTTAGAATATAGTGAATAAGTCAACATTTATGAATTCCAACCCAAACTTGACAAACACTTGGTGAAAACCTTATTGTGCAGTATATAGTGAGGAACAAGTTTGGTGTTCAAAGCAAACCAAGATGCATGCTAGTCTTGGGAGCTTTGAACAAAACTTTTCATCACAGTGCTCCAAACTAAGTTTGGTGTCACCCCAAGGTGCCACCAATGTGCATATAAGGACACACAGTTAGTTAGTTAGTTGGAGTTCATAAATGAACAATCTAATATTTTCTTTTCTTTGCTGTAAAGTTTCAATTGTCTTTGGTTTGATATTATTCTCACCTTTCTTATTTTGTCTTTATAGGGAAAAAAAAGAAGCATTGATGGGGATTGATTGGACAATTAAATGGGGGAGGTTCGGCCACTTCATGAAGAGAACTACACACTTGTCTCAAGAAGGAACGCATGGGGAAACGTTGCTATGCAACATTGAAGAAAGGAGACCCTTGAAGACCGAACCATTCACTCTCATTAAGTGATGATCCTTGTCCTTCCTTCATGCACAACCCCAACCGTCCATCAAGCAACCATTCTTGCAATCCACACCTTCCGTTCTCTTATGATCTCCCAATATAAGGGAACCTTAGTGCAGCCTCACTCCTCACATTCAAATCCCCACTCTCCACATTTCTCACTTTTGGCGTGCTAAACCCCTTCATCACAAATTGTCCTAGCCAACCCATTCTTCATCTATTCGTATCCTCAAATCACCTCAAAACAGCAACTCAAATTCATGACATCATCAAGCTCAAAGAGGCAAAAGAGGAAGGAACCCATGGAGAGTGTTCCATTTGATGAGAAGAGATTCAAAACTGCCTTTCATGAACATGAATTTGAGCGGATAAGGGTCAGAAAGATATTGCCAGAATTAATCTTCCAAATCAATGCAAATGAGTCACCACAGATTCGGGAGAAAATCGAACAGAGAGGGTGGCAATTGTTCACAAGTCCAGAGGGGAAGATTAATGGAAACCTCATCAAAGAATTATATGCAGATGTAGTGAGAGAAGACAAGACCAAGGCCCCAACCTTCAAAAGCTACGTGAGAGGAAAGGAGGTGGACTTCAGCCCAAATGCCATAACAAGAGCTCTTCACCTAAAATCACCTCATTTTGATGAGGCCAGCTATCAGGAAAGGATAAGTAAAAGCCCTGACAATGATGAGCTCACAGAGATAGTGACGGACATCTGTGTTATAGCAGCTGATTGGGAGAGGTACGCAGATGGGAGACCCAAGTTCATCAAGAGGGGAGACCTTAGCCCTGAAGCCAAGGGGTGGTTTGAACTCGTAAAGAGGTCCATTCTACCAGCTGCAAATAATTCAGAGGTAAACATCAATCGAGCTACTATGGTGCATTGCTTAGTACAGGGTGGGGAGATCAATGTGCATGAACTCATCACCGAGGGGATTCATGATTCAGCTGAGAAGGCTGATTCAGGTGCCAGGCTCTGGTACCCTAGCACCATTCTCAGGTTGTGCAACAAGGCCAAGGTAGTATTTGAAGACAGCAATCCAGACTGGGTGAACCCAGGGAGGCCAGTTACACTCGAGCGATTGGTCTATACCACACCTGCTCAGCAATAAAGAAGGCCACATATAGGAAAGCAAAAAGCTAAGGAAGGAACTCATCAAGAGGAATATCATCAGGAAGAATATCAACAAGAAGAGCATTATGACCCAGCCAACTTAAATATGACTCACCTTCTAAGAGCCATTGAGGATTTGGGAATGAGACATATGGAGGGACAAGAGCAAATACTTGACCTTCAGTCCAACTGGATGAGACAACAAGAAGAATGGCAGAAACAACACATGGAGCAGCAACAGGAGCAATACTCTCAACTCACTCAAGCCATCCACCAAGTTACAGAGAGGCAGGAGTGTCAAGATAAATGCCTTCAAGAGCTCAACCAGCGGCAACTAGCTCAGATGAAATCATTCAATGAGTTCAATGTGCTGAATGAAGGAAGGCAGCTACATAGAGAGGAGTTCAACGTAAACACTCAGGCTAGGTTGAACTACATGTCCGGTAATATGCATCATCTACATTATGCCATTCCCACATACGATGAGGTTCAAAAAGAGTTTGTTGAACAAGAAGAAGGGAAGGTGAAACAGCAGAAGGACACACTAAAGAAGAAGATGGAAGATGCTGGCTTCTGGAAGAAATTGCTTGGGAAAGGCAAAGGAAGTGGGAGCACAAGCACTCAAGAAAAGCACCAAGAGGATAGGCAAGAAGGAGAGCATGGGCAACCACATGAGTAAAAGGTGGTGGAGCTCCTTCTTTGGTTTATCTTTTTCCAATTTTTTTTAATAAGGAAGATCTTGTATGAAATAGAACATTTACTAGTTGAACAACTTTCAATTACACATTTTAAGTTTTCTGATGAAGAAGTCTATGCTTGCTAGTCTTTATGTTACTGCATCATATCTTTACTTATTGTATGCTTGTCTTTAAAATCAAATGAAGAAGAGAATGTTTATGTTTCAAAAGACCATAGTGGAGTTCATGATATGGAGTAATTTTTTGATTCTTTGGTGTGATCATAAGTTAGCTAAGTTGGTTCAACCATAAGGTGGGAAGACAACTATCTGTCCTGAATACTATACTTTGAATATACCCATGAGACTAAGTATATAACAAGATCCTAATAAGAAAAAGGGAAAGAACAATGAAAGTGAAAAACAAAAGAAAAATAGTAAGCAATAAGGCTAGGCACCAATGGTTTGGATCTTAAGACATGTGTCTGTGGTGCTCCTGTGTGAAGGATCTACTTGGATGAATAACCTCTCAAGAGTGCTTTATCACTTGGTAACTTGGGTTAACTAACCCGGGATTATCAGCTGAAGGTCCACTATCAAGAGTAACCCTCACCACAGAGCACTTAGTAACCCAAAGAGGTATTGGACACCAAGGTCTCAAGAGGGAAAATAAATGAACCAGATGCCGGTGGTGTGTATGTATGGGGGAGAGACTTGAGGGAGTAAGTCCTTAGGGGTGTCTCAACACCTAGCACCTTGAACCAACTGGTTCGGGAGTGTTGGCTGAAAACTTATCTTAAAGAGTTGCCCCCTTACAGAGCACTTAGCTTGAAGAACACAAATAAGCCCTGGAATGACAATAAAAGGATCAATAAAAGTCTCATGGGATGTAAGCAAAGTCAGTGTTTTAGGACATGATAAAGGTCTGAAAGCCAGTAATGGAATGAACCTAAGTTGCTATGCATGAAACCACCATAAAATCAGTGACATAACTTCCACAAGAATGACTCATTTCTCTTGGCATTCCATTCATCATTCTCTTGTTCCAGTACTTGCTTAGGGACAAACAAGCTTTAAGTTTGATGTTGTGATGCCAGGGCATCTTGGCCAATTTCACTGACCTTTTCTTTACTGTTTTTAGGGTAGTTTCATGTATTTCCTTAGGAAATAAGCTAGGTTTGGGTAGATATTCACTTACACCCTGATTCAAGCATACATTGTGCATTTTACATGATTTCATGAGGATTTTGCATGAGTTTAGTGACAAATTGTATGTTGCATTACCCATGACTTGGACTAGAACTTTGATGCACTCTATTGCTTGATTTCAGGACCAAAGGAAGCAAGGAAGAACCACTTAGCAGTCACGTTAATCTAATTAACGTGACCACTAATGTGGAATGGGAGGTAACTTGCAAAGTTGATGAGAAAAGTGATTGCCAATAACGCTCTCGAAGCCATCATTGCCCACATTAAGAGTCACGTTAACTAAATTAACGTGAACTCTAACAAGAAGAAAGGACATTGAACCAACGTTAGTGACACTTAACATTATCACTAACGTTGGCCAATGATCATAAGTGGCCACGCTAGAGTCCACATTAACTTAGTTAACGTGGCCTCTAACGTTAAAAGGGGGAAGGAAGCCAATGTTAGTGACATTCAACATTGTCACTAACGTTGGTCTAACGTGCAATGTACCACGTTAACTTCCACGTTAACTTGGTTAACGTGGGAGCTAACGTAAGAGGCAAGGGTGGTCGACAACGTTAGTGACACCCAACATTGTTACTAACGTTGGAAGCAACCAGAAAACCCCAAGGAGCCACGTTAACTTCCACGTTAACTTAGTTAACGTGGAAGCTAACGTTGATGAGTGAAAGATGAGCCAACGTTAGTGACACTCAACATTGTCACTAACGTTGGGGATGGCTAAGAATGGCCACGTTAACCTAGTTAACGTGGACTCTAACGTGAGACATTGGGGCACATTGGAACGTTAGTGACAATGTTGAATGTCACTAACGTTCTCGAACGATTGGGAAGGCCACGTTAGAAGCCACGTTAACCTAGTTAACGTGGGCTCTAACGTGAGGCAAAGGGGTACATTGGAACGTTAGTGACAATGTTGAGTGTCACTAACGTTCTCGAACTCATACTTTCACTAAACGATAACACCCCTAACGTTCTGAGCTAAAGTCTCTGCCCACTTCACACTTTCTCTCTGCAAGTAAAACCAAGCCCAAATGAAGAAGAGAACTGCTTCAAACTCAAGATCCAAAGGCCCAAGACTTGAAGAGCCAACTAGAAGCTAAGAAAAGTAGTATATATAGGAGTAGCTTTGAATTATTTGAGGAGTTCTGGAAGTTGGAAAATAGCACTACTCTCTGTATTTTTGCTTTCTCTGCTCTTCTAGTTCCATAATGTATTCTCCATCTTTGTTTTCATTTTCTAGAACTATGAACAACTAAACCCCTTTCATTGGGTTAGGGAGCTCTGTTGTAATTTGATGGATCAATACTAGTTTTCATTATTCTTCTTCTATCTTTTCTCTTGATTTTACTTGAAAGCTTTCGATCTTCATCCCATTGGGTAGTTATCTTGGAAAAGAAGCTATTCAAACTTGGATCTCTTCTGAGCCTTGAAAGAGGAATGAAAAGATCAAGCTGGAAATGCTTTCTCATGCTGGACCAAATTGGGTTTGGATGGATATGTGACTATAATCCTCTCAATACTTGATTTGGGAAATGCATGTGGTATAATCAGTGACCACACTTCATCTCTTCTCATGAGCAATTGACCAAGGAATTGGCTATTGATCAAGATTTGAGAGATTGAATTGCAAGAAATTGTAATTCAATCAATTAAGATTGCCAAGGAGATCAATGAGTGCATTAATTGAGGAAGAGATGAAAATGAACTTGATCCGGAGAATTGCAACATCTCCTGCGCCCAATGAACTCCTCAATTCTGATCTCACCCTTTCTCTTTAATTTCTGCGTTTACTTTTATGAGCAAACACCCCATTCCCATTTACAATTCTGCAATTTACTTTTAGCCCTTTAATTCCAGCATTCACTTTTTCTGTCATTTACATTCCCGCCATTTTATTTTCTGCAAATCTCAACCCAAATTCTGAATTCACTCAACTAGAACATTCTTCTAATTAAAGTTGCTTGATCAATCAATCCCTGTGGGATTCGACCTCACTCTATTGTGACTTTTTACTTGACGACAAATTCAGTACACTTGCCGAAGGAAATTTGTTAAGGGACAGTTTCCACCTGCATCAATATCATTTACCCCATCTCAGACAGCGAATGGGTCAGTCCAGTGCAAGTGGTGCCCAAAAAGTCTGGAGTCACAACAGTGAAGAATGAGCATGGAGAGCTCCTGACAACTAGAGTGCAGAATTCATGGAGAGTTTGCATTGATTATAGGCGTCTCAACTAAGCTACTCACAAGGATCATTACCCCTTGCCATTTATTGATCAGATACTTGATCGCCTGTCAGGTACGTCCCATTATTGCTTTTTAGATGGTTATACAGGCTATTTTCAAATTCATATAGCTCCTGAAGATCAGGAAAAGAATACTTTCACATGTCTTTTTGGGACTTATGCTTACAAGAGAATGCCTTTTGCCTTATGCAATGCACCAGCCACTTTCCAAAGGTGTATGATGAGTCTTTTCTCTGATCTTATTGAGAGCTGTATGGAGGTTTTTATGGATGATTTTAGCGTATATGGTGATTCCTTTAGCCTTTGCTTGGATAATTTAGATAGAGTATTAGACAGGTGTGTTAGTTCAAACATTGTTTTAAATTTTAAAAAGTGTCATTTTATGGTAAAACAAGGGATTGTTCTAGGACATGTTGTCTCCAATACTGGTATTTCTGTAGACCTAGCAAAGGTAGATGTCATTTCTAGTTTGCCTTACCCCTCCTCTATGAGGGAAGTTCGTTCGTTCCAGGGCCATGCAGGTTTCTACAGGAGATTCATTAAGGAATTTAGTAAGGTAGCATTGCCTTTATCTAGACTGTTACAGAAGGATGTTGAGTTCGAGCTGAGTGAGGATTGCATGCAAGCATTTGATAAGCTGAAGATCGCCCTAACTCAAGCTCCAATTGTGAGAGGACCAGACTGGAGCTAGCCTTTTGAGATTATGTGTGATGCCTCCAACTATGCAGTAGGAGCGGCGCTGGCTCAGCACGAAGGTAAGGATCCTTTCGTAATAGCTTATTCTTCAAAAACCTTAGACGCTGCTCAGTCTAACTACATCACCACTGAAAAAGAGCTTCTGGCTATCGTTTTTGCTCTGGATAAATTCCGAGCCTATTTACTTGGTACTAAAGTGGTAGTGTACTCAGACCACGCAGCTCTAAAGTATTTATTAGCTAAAAAAGAGTCTAAACCAAAGCTAATACGTTGGATACTGCTGCTGCAAGAATTTGATTTAGAAATTAAGGATAGGAGTGGTAACCAGAATTTAGTGGCAGACCACTTGAGTCATTTTGAGCACATTAAAGATGACTCCACTCCTATCAATGATGCCTTTCCACTTGATAGCTTGCAGGCAGTATCTGAAGTAGTTCCTTGGTACGCACCTGTAGCTAATTATCTACTTAGCCGTACACTCCCTCCCAATTTCACTAAGCATTAAAGAGACAAGCTAAAAAGCAAGTCCAAATATTATATATGGGATGACCCATATTTATGGAGGTGTGATGCTGACCAGGTAATTAGGTGTGTACCCCAATCAGAATTCCAATCCATTTTAGAGGCCTGCCACTCTTCTGAGAGTGGTGGACATTTTGGCCCTCAAAGAACAGCTAGAAAAATTTTAGACTGTGGATTCTGGTGGCCCACTCTTTTTAAAGATGCTACTGTCTTTTGTAAATCTTGTTCCCCATGCCAAAGGTTTGCTAATATATCCAAGAGGGATGAGATGCCCCAACAGATTATGCTATTGTGTGAAATTTTTGATGTTTGGGGCATTGACTTCATGGGTCTATTTCCAAACTCTGGTGATTACTTTTATATACTGTTAGCTGTAGATTATGTTTCTAAATGGGTGGAAGCAACTCCTACCCATACTGATGATGCTAACACTGTTATTTCCTTTGTTAGAAACCATATTATCTGTCGCTTTGGATCACCACGAGCAATCGTGAGTGATCAAGGCACTCACTTTTGTAACATGAGATTAGCAGGACTACTGGAAAAGCATGGAATAGTTCACAAAGTAGCAACAACTTATCATCCCCAGACCAATGGACAAGCAGAAGTGTCTAACAGAGAGATTAAACGCATCCTGGAAAAGATAGTAAAGCCTCATAGGAAGGATTGGAGCGCCAGACTTGTTAATGCGCTTTGGGCATACCGGACAGCGTACAAGACACCCATTGGGATGAGCCCCTTCCGCTTAGTGTACAGAAAGGCTTGCCACCTCCCAGTAGAAGTGGAACACAAGGCTTTCTGGGCTGTGAGGGAGTGCAACATGGGATTTGAGAAAGCTGGCACTGAAAGGAAGCTACAACTGGCAGAACTAGAAACCCTTCTCCTCGAAGCTTATGAGAATGCCAGATTATACAAAGAGAAGGTCAAGGCTGTGCATGACAAGCATATTAAGTGAAGAGAGTCCAGACCGGGAGATCTAGTTCTCCTTTACAACTCCAGGCTGAGACTCATGCCAGGAAAGCTGAGATCCAGATGGGAAGGACACTACAGAGTAGAGAAGGCAGAACCATATGGAGTCTTCCACTTGAGTCATCCTTCAAGTCCCAATTTCATCAAGGTCAATGGACATCGCCTAAAGCTTTATCATGGTGAGAAGATGAAGGAACACAAAGAGCCAGAGGTCTTCCTCTTGGAGGACCCATCAACAGAAGCAGAATAAGCCTGAAGACCGTCCAACTTAAGGACGTAAAAGCAAAGTGCTAGGCAGGAGACAACCCACCATGGTATGATCGTCCTTTCTTTCCTTAGTTTTATTTTAATGACTCCTCTCATTAGTATTTCATATGGTTTGCATTTTCATTCTGCACAAAAAAAATGTGAGAAGAACACGACGCGCGAGCGTCGCTAACGCGTTCGCGTCACATGTGCATATGACAAAAAAGGGGGATTGAACAGAGAGTTACGCGGCAGCGTTGCTGAAGGCGTGCCTTATGCACAAACACGCCAACGTGGACGCGTCCCTGACGCATCCGCGTCACTTGCAAAATCAGCCATCCACGCGTGCGTGTCATCCACGCGCACACGTGACCCTGCTTTTCGGCGTAAAAATGTGTTTAGACAGAAAGTTGTGATGGCCTGGTGTTGGAATGGTGCTGGAAGAACAAAGCTGTATCACGTGTACGCATCCCTGACACGTTCACGTCATTTTCTCAACCAGACCATCCACGCGTGCGCGTGCCTCACACGCACGCGTCGGTTGAATTTTTGGCAATAAGTGCGTATGAGACAGAGTGTTGCGCGTTCGCGAGGCTGCTCTCGCGCCAATGGCACAAGTCATTAAAAAATTATGCAAGTCACGCGAATGCGTGACCCATGCGTCCGCATCACATGCGACGCACAGTTTTACTAGATCAGTGCCAGAAATCTTATCTTTTCCCCCAATCCAATTTCTTTCTTCTCCCTTTTTAATTCTTTCTTCTTCCTTCTTTCTTCCTTATTCTTTCTTACTTTCTACTCCTTTCTCTCTCCTTTTTCACCTTCTTCATTGAGGTTTCTTTTTCTTTCCTTTTTACTTTTCCATTATTACTTTTATTTATGTTTTCTTCCTTTTTTTCTTTTTACTTTCATTATCTATGTTTTCTTTGTCTTTCTTTTTCTTTTTAAATCCTTTTAATTGGTGTTAGAAACTTATTTGGGTGATTAATTTCTATATTTTGCTTGTAGATTAATAAGGAATTATTGACAATTATCATTAATTATTTTTGGGTTGCTTGCATGTTCAAATTTACTACTTTCAATAACATATTTACTATTCATGCTAAGTGTTTGTGAAAAAGCCCGTATGGCATTGTGCAATTTTAAATTATTCTATTCTTCTACTCTAATGCTTGCTTTTCACAAAACCCCTTTTATTATTTCATTGATTGAATATAATTGTCAATACAAACAGATTGTTAGTTTGAAACACTTAATAATCAAATTGAGCAATTAATGCTTGATCTATGCTACTGATGCCTTTGTCGGCATGCTAATAAACATCTTGCATCTTTCCAGAATATGCCCTAGCTATATTTCCATTGATGAACTGGTCACATGTAGTCGCGACCATGTGATATAAGTCATCTTCCTTTTACCTTGGCGGTGATTATCACTTGTACTGTGCTCTTCTTTGCTTTAACGCTTAGCTTCACATGTTACTTTCTTTTTCCCTTTTCAGGATGGCCACCAAAAAGGGTAAAGAGAAAGCTACTCCCAAACCACCAGCAAGGAGAGGAACAAAAAGAGCACTAGCTGCAGAACCAACTTCGACATCAGTAAAGCCCTCAACAAAGCGAGTCAAGAGGATCATTAAGGTCAATGAGACAGAAAAAGCCTTCCCAGCAAAGGACACTGCGCGGTTCACCAACCGCTACTGTGAATAGATGTTCCCCATCCTAGCTGAGTGGAACTATAACAACGAGCACCTACTCATCCTCCCGACCCACATTGTTGAGTTTGTAAAGCCTCAGATTGAGCGCAGACAATGGGAATTCTTGTCAACCCTACTGTCTGTCTATGTCCGTCAGAAGCAAGTCTCCATAACTGAAGAGGCCATTCAACGAGCTTTAGATCTTCCCCCTGCTCCAGAAGGATTGGACGCATTTCAAGAAGCCTCTGTCAAACGCCAGAAATACCAATTTGACTGGAACGCCGTTCTTAGAGTTATCACACAACCTGGCAGCAAATGGATCTACGGATACCATCGTTCCCGACCTAAAGGGATATTGGCTTCAGCACTTACCTTGGAGGCTCAAGTATCGGCACAGATTATGTTCCATTATGTCTTTCCGAGCACTCACGAGTCCTCCTTCACTGCAGACATGGTTGTTCTCCTCTGGTGTATCCTTACAGACTAGCCCCTCAATTTACCAAGACACATTCGGCATGCCATGGGACACGTACAAATTGCAGGCAACCTATCTTTTCCCGCCTTGGTTTCAGATCTAGTCTCAGGAGCTGGAGTCTCCTACAGAGCTGGGGACACCAAAGCCATGATTTCGCGGGATTATCAGACTATCCCTAACGAGGAATACATCAGACCTCCAGCAGCAACTACTAGCTGGCCTGTAGACCCGGCTGAAGACATTCCTCCTTCCACACCATAAGCACCTTCAACAACTCAACTGCTCCATCAGATACTTGAGAGGTTGGTCCGACAAGACCAGAAGGCTAAGCTAAGGGAGTGTCGTAACCAGCGCCGATTCACATACCTCAAGGAGCTGCTTATGGGTAACCACCCACCTGACAAAGACCCAGACACCCCAGACTCCACTTCATTTACCAGCACAGGGAGCCATGACGGTCCCGATTGTGGAGATACTGCTACCAGCCCCCTTTTGTTCCTGACTGATGGCATCGAGGACGGTGCCAAGCTTTAAGTGTGGGGAGGTCGGTTAGTACCTGACTTCCGGAGGTAATTTCTCTTTCTTAACACCAATAGGATATTTTTCTTTTATTTTGTTAGGATAGGATAAATTGCATAGTAATAGGTATTTGCATGCATGTTCTATTTGGTTGAAAAATAATAAGTTTCTTTTTAAGACTCTATTTTTGAAAAAGAAAATTCACTAATTTAAATTAAAACTTTTGTGTTAAACTTGTTGGAAGTTGTATTTGGAACCTGGTTTAAAAGCTAGAACACACAACCTGTGAGACTTGAGCTTAATTATATGGTTACATTATTGAACCATAAAATTTTATTCTTGTGTGTTTTTCTTCTCTATGATTGTAATCTTTATTTTGTTCCATCCTATATGCCCAATATTTAATGTGTTATATGCATGCATATGATTGAGGCCATTATTTGTTTTTGCTCACTTATCCCAAATAGCCTACCCTTTGACTTACCTTCGTTAACCACTTTGAGCCTTTTTATCCCCATTTGTTCTATATTTTACCACATCACTAGCCTTAAGTGGAAAAACAATTAAATACCCCAAATTGAATCTTTGGTTAGCTTAAGATAGAGATTGTGTGTTAATTGAGTGTGGAAAAACTATGGGAACTTGGGATTAATGAAAGTGTACAGTGCTTAAATGATAAAATATTGGGAATTTGGGTACTTACTCATGTGAAACCAGAAAAATTAAAAATCCATGTGCATTGATATGTTATTTTTGCTTTTATACTTTTAATTAAAAAAATTTAATAAATAAGTAAATAAATAAGGGGACAAAATTACCCTAATGCTAAGTTAAGTTGATGAAAATTCAATGCATATGTGATATAAACTAAAAGAAGGGTTGATGCCTGAGTATGTAATGCAAAAGTGGAAATTTTGGGTAGCTGGGCATGAATTTAAAAAGTATATAGAGTGTGTATATCGGTGAGAGCTTAGGTTAGTCAAAGATTCATATTTTAGCTCACTTAGCCATATATATACCCTCACCTTTACCTTAGCCCCATTTCAACATTGAAAATACCTCATGATGTTTGCATTGGTACATTAAATATTGTTGATTGGTTAGGTGAAGAACAAGGTTTAAAAAGCATGTCTAGAGAAGAATAGAGTGAATTGCCCTATACACTTGAGTGATTAGAGTGCATATACACCATCAGTGAGGGTTCAATGCTTAGTTCTATGTTCCTTGCTTTCATGAGCTATCTTCTTACAAGTTTACTTGTCTTTACTATATGATTTGAATTAGTGGAATTTGATTTACTTTACGTTTGTGTTGGAGAACTTATTTACTTTTAACCAAGTAGACAGAATCATATAGTTGCATTCACACATAGGTTGCATTGCATTGCATGAGTCTTGCTTTTCTCTACTCATTTATTTTATCTCCTTGAGCTAAGCATGAGGACATCCTAATGTTTAAGTGTGGGGAGGTTGATAAACCACTATTTTATGGTTTATCTTGTGATTAATTGAGTGGTTTTCATCAAGTATTTGCACATTTATTCATATGATTTGCATGATTTTATAACTCATTCCCAGTCGTGATCTATGGTTGAAAACTTGCTTCCTAGAAGTCTTTAATTTGTATATTTTAATTCTCCTTTATACCATTCGATGCCGTGATCCGTGTGTTAAGTGTTTCAGGTTTTATAGGGCAGGAATGGCTTAGAGAATGGAGAGGAAGCTTGCAAAAATGGAAGGAACACAAGAAACTAAGGAGATAATCAGCGAGCAGCGATGCGCACGCATGGCTCACGCGTGCGCACGACATGGAGAAATTTGCAGCGACGCGTGCGCATGCCTGACGCGAACGCGTGGATTGGAGTTCTACAAGATGACGCGTGCGCGTGCTTGACGCGAACGCATGACACGCCAAAACGACCAGCAACGCATACGCGTGACTGACGCATACGCGTGACATGCGCTATCTGCAGAAATAACAGAAAATGCTAAGGGCGATTTCAGGCCGTGTTCTGACCCAGTTTTCGGCCCAGAGACACAGAATAGAACCAGGGAACATGCAGAGACTCAACACACATTCTCATTAGCATAGTTTTAGGATTTTAGATCTGAATCTAAAGAGAAATCACTCTTCCTCTAGGTTTTCTTTTACATTCATAGTTTATTAGTTTATGTTTTTGCTTTGGATTTGGATATTGAAGAGTCGTCACCTCTGTTGAAGTTACTATTCTAGTTTGTTCCCTATTCCTTTACTCTTTTAGTTACTTATTAATGCTATTCAGATAATTATGTTGCATTTTGGATTTATTAATGCAGAGAATTACTTTTCCCTTTAATTGATTTCCAATTCTTATTTATTTAATTTATCATGTCTTCTTCAATTACTTTTATGAGCGTTATATCCATGTCAATGGAGTAGATTCCTAACTTGACATGGGGGTTGATTAAGAGGAGACACTTGAGTTGGAATGCTCAAGTGATTAGTTAAATTGGAAGTTGTTGGCTAATTCTGTATTTACTAATGCTAGACCTTCCCAAGGGAGAGGACTAGGATTTGCGAATAAGAGTTAGCTCAATCACTTGACTTTCCTTTATTTAGTAAGGGTTAACTAAGTGAAAACAACAACCTCTTTATACTACACTTGAGAGAACTCCAGCAAGGATAGAACTTCCAATTAATCATTCCCCCAATCAAGGCATTTTATTTTAAATAAAATAAATTCTTTTCACTTTCATTGCTTTAATTTACATTCATATGCTTGTGCCCATTGTCCAAACTCAAAATCTCTTGGAAAACTCCTGATTAATAAAATAGCATCCTTTTGGCAACTCGTTGGGAGACGACCTGTGACTCATACTCCCAGTATTTTTATTCTAAATTTTGTGACACCCTTTTTAAATTGATGAGGCAGATTTTAGCTAGTTAAGAACTATACTCGCAACGTGTTCCTTATCTTAATTTCTTAATTGGTTGACTTCCGCCGCCTGTCAACGACCCGAGGTTTGAATACTTCGGTTTAATTTTATTTGGGTTTGCTTTAGTGACAAACAATTTTTTTTTGTATGAAAGGATTCTTTGTTGGTTTAGAAACTATACTTTCAACAAGACTTTATATTGAATTTCTTTACTGGCAAAAATCTGTTCGTCAAAATGGCGCCGTTGCCGGGGAATTGCAAACGTGTGCCTTATTATTGGTTATTGTAAATATTTGCTTTTTCGTTTCTTTGTTAGTGTTTCTAGTTTTAGGAGTTTATTTTCATTAATTTTTATTAGTTTTTATTTTCTTTAGCTACTATGAATTCTCACCCCTCTGGTTTCAAGTTTGGTTCCAATGTTGTTGTAAGGAATGTAAGCTATAATGGGAACAGGCATCAAGGTTGGAATAATCAAAGATGGGAGGAGTCACAAGGATTTGATCAACCCTCTTGGCAACAACCCCCTCCAATGCACTATAACCAACAACCATCCTATGATGCATACCAAGACAATAGTTATGGTGGATCTGATGAGATGCAGAAGCTGGTGAATTAAAAAAATTATTTAAATGGTTACGTTGCAAGTATAGTTCTTAACTCACCGAAAATCCGCCTATCAATTTAGAAATATGTCACTGAAAGTTTAAATTAAAATTACTGGGAGTTTTAAGTCCCAGGTCGTCTCCCAGCGAGTTGCAGAAAAGTGTGCTGCTTTATTAATCAGATATTCCAAAAAGAGTTGAGCTAAGTAAATTGGGATTTAAATTGAGGAATTTTAAATAATAAAAATAAAAGGCCTTGACTGGGAATTGATTGGTTAGAATCTCTATCATTGATGGTGTGATTGTAAAATTAATTTATAATTAATAGTTGTTTACAAGTGGAAATGCCAGATCTGTTCACAAGTTGCAACCCACTTAGTTCAAAGGGATTGACGTCGGTGACAGGATAGCAATTCAACATTTAACCCAATTACAAATTTTTCCTTCAATCCTTCCAACTCAAGAGTTCCTTTTAATTAACTTCCCATCAAGTAATGAAACTACTCACGCATTGTAAATAAAGAATCCATGGCACATGAAAGGGAATTAAAAGAAGACATGATTATTGAAATGAAAATTAAATTAAAAAGAAATAATCCTTGCATTAATTAATCATAAAAGTATCTGAATGACAAAATTGAACATAACAAAGAACATGGAAGAATAAAACCAAGTTAAGAGAACAAACTAGAGTGATGAAGTCTTGATGAGGAAAATAACTCTTCTCAATGTTCCAATGATAAGATCAATTGAAAATTGAAATTCTAAAAACTAGAGAGAAAAACCTAAGAGAGTGAAAAACTAGATCTAAAACTACTCAATGAATGTCTCTATTGTTTCTGCATATTCTCTGACTCTAGTCTGCTGTTCCGGGCCGAAAACTGGGCCGAAATAGGGTCCAAAGTTGCTGGTTTCAGATTCTGTAGTTTATGCAGATCGCGCATGTCACGCGATCGCGTCGACCATGCGGACGCGTCGCTGGTGCTTTTCCTCTTCACGCGTTCGCGTCATCCACGCTACCGCGTTTCTTGTGCTTTTCAATCCGCGCGGCCGCGGAAGCCATGCGGCCGCGTCACTGCGATTTGCGCTCCTTCGCGCGGTCGCGTGAGCCATGCGACCGCGTCACTTTTCACTGGTTATCTCCTCAAATTCTTGTGTTCCTTCCATTTTTGCAAGCTTCCTCTCCAATCTCCGTCTCATTCATGCCCTATAAAGCCTGAAACACTTGACACACAGATTACGGCATCAAATGGAATAAAGGAGAATTAAAATTAAATAATTAAAGTCTCTAGGAAGCAATTTTCAAACATGTAATAAATTCAGGAAGGAAATCTAAATGCATGCTAAATTGATGAATAAGTGGGTAAGGATCACGACAAAACCACACAATTAAACACAATATAAACTATAAAATAGTGGTTTATCAGGATCCTTCCGTGACCACCAACCTCCACCAAATTACTATGGTCAAGAACCATTCCGAGGTGCGTACCAAGATGATGAATATGGTGGACCCCCTTGTAGTTACCAACAAGCCCCACCATATGCTTATGAACCACCTCCTCAACATAACTCTGAACCACCATACTCACAAGCCCCCTATTACCAAACACCCTCATACAATCCTAACTCTTATCCACCATATCAGCCATCCTATGAGCCATATGAGCCATACATAGAGCCACCCCAATTCCAACATAATTACTCCCAAGAACCACCACCTCCATATACACCATGTCCATATCCATCAATCCAAGAGCACTATGATCCTACTTATGATAGCCGAGCGCAACAAGACTCAAAGGATTGCCTCAAGGAAACAGTGGATCAATTTCATGCATCCCTTCATCAACGGGAGCAAGCGATAAATCAATTAGCTTCCCGATGTTCGGGCACTCAAGGAACTCCCACGGCTTCATGTGGAGAATCTAGTGAAGAACGCAGCATGAAGGAGAAGCTAGAAACTCCAGTGGATAGTGAGCAGCATGACTTTGTATTGGAACAATTGGAGGAAACCGAAATTGTCAAAGAAGAGGAAGTGGTTGAAGACTTAGGAGATGTGGAACCTCCATGGGAAACTCAAGTCATAGAGCCTCCTTCCAAGACATTTGAATTTGATGTTCAGGAGGGTGTACAACCTCCAAGGGATATCATGGTTGAAGATTTTGAAGGGGATGATCAAGAGATGGATTCAATCATTGATAAATTCTTATCTACATTTGAATCCTCTCCGATTGGAATTGACATGGAGATTAAAGAAGAAGAAGCACAACCTCCCATGCCCTTGGTAAACAATGAAGAAGAGATCGAATTGGAAGAAAGCTACCAAGAGGAAGAGGTTGGTATTGAAGAAGCTTGCAAAGAGGTGGAAGTTATTGATAAACCCATATTTCATGGTTTATCTTGTGCTCAATTGAGTGGTTTTTATCAACTCTTTACCCACTTATTCATACTATTTGCATGGTTTTACATTTGCCTTCCTAATTATGTGCTTTGATTGAAAACATGCTTCTTTGGCCTTAAGTTCCCTATGTTTAATCCTCTCTTATTACCATTAGATGCCTTGATATGTGAGTTAAGTGTTTTCAGATATTATAAGGCAGGAAGGGCTCAGAGGATGGAAAGGAAGCATGCAAAAGTGGAAGGAATACAAGAAGTTGGAGAAACTGCTAAGCTGTCTAGCCTGACCTCTTCGCACTCAAACGGCTATAACTTTAGCTACAAAGGTCCAAACGATGCGGTTTCAGTTGAGTTGGAAAGCTAACGTCCGGGGCTTCAATTTGATATATAATATGCTATAGTGGCCCTGACGCTAGGCAACGCGACCGCGTGGCCCATGCGGCCGCGTCGCAATGACGAAAATCCAGCGTGGCCAAATTCGAAACCAGCGAATTCTGGACTGTTTCTGACCCAGTTCTCGGCCCAGAAAATACAGATTAGAGGCTATAAAGTGGTGGAATGCATCCATTCATTATAATGCCACTCATAATTCACTTCTCATGATTTAGATTAGTTTTGAGAGGGATTCTCTCCTCTCTCTTAGGATTAGGATTAGGATTAGAAATTAGGATTTTTAGAAACTAGGATTTAGGACTTCTCTTGGTTTTTAGGAGTGACTCTCAATCCCAGGTTCAGTATTCTTTTACTCTTTTTTATTTCTTATTTTCAGACATTTGAATGCTTGCTTGTATTAGATATGTTGCCTAATTGGCTTATTGATGAGCGGATAATTTGTACGCTTTTTGGCATTGTTTTTAGTATATTTTTAGTATCTTTTAGTTAGTTTTTAGTATATTTTTATTAGTTTTTAATTAAAATTCACTTTTCTGGACTTTACTATGAGTTTGTGTGTTTTTCTGTGATTTCAGGTATTTTCTGGCTGAAATTGAGGGATCTGAGCAAAAATCTGATCCAGAGACTCAAAAGGACTGCAGATGCTGTTGGATTCTGACCTCCCTGCACTCGAAGTGGATTTTCTGGAGCTACAGAAGCCCAATTGGCGCGCTTTCAACGGCGTTGGAAAGTAGACATCCTGGGCTTTCCAGCAATATATGATAGTCCATACTTTGCCCAAGATTTGATGGCCCAAACCGGCGTTCAAAGTCACCTCAAGAAATTCCAGCGTTAAACGCCA
This sequence comes from Arachis stenosperma, assembly GCF_014773155.1. NCBI lineage: Eukaryota > Viridiplantae > Streptophyta > Magnoliopsida > Fabales > Fabaceae > Arachis > Arachis stenosperma. Next base: position 72,049,215 of record NC_080380.1, on the reverse strand, counting down.
GAACTGGCACCTAAATGGGAGTTAAACGCCCAAACTGGCATAAAAGCTGGCGTTTAACTCCAAGGAGAGTCTCTACACGAAAATGCTTCATTGCTCAGCCCAAGCACACACCAAGTGGGCCCGGAAGTGGATTTTTATGTCATCTTTGTACACCTTAGGCTACTAGTTATCTATTAGTAGGACCTTTTACTATTGTATCTGAGACTTTGGTAGCTATCTTCGTTTTATGCTATCTTAGATCATTGGGAGGCTGGCCATTCGGCCATGCCTAGACCTTATGCTTATGTATTTTCAACGGTGGAGCTTCTACACACCATAGATTAAGGTGTGGAGCTCTGCTGTACCTCGAGTATTAATGCAATTACTATTGTTCTTCCATTCAATTCCGCTTGTTCTTTGTCCAAGATATCACTTGTTCTTCAACTTGATGAATGTGATGATCCGTGACACTCATCATCATTCTCACTCATGAACAAGGTGACTTACAACCATTTTTGTTCTACAAGCAATCAAAGCCCTAGTGAATATCTCTTGGATTCCTGATAACACGATGCATGGTTGATCGCCTGACAACCGAGTGCTCGCCTGACAAACGAGCCAGCCATTCCGTGAGATCAGAGTCTTCGTGGTATAGGCAAGAACTGATGGCGGCATTCAAGAGAATCCGGAAGGTCTAACCTTGTCTGTGGTATTCTGAGTAGGATTCAATGATTGAATGACTGTGACGTGCTTCAAACTCCTGAGGGCGGGGCGTTAGTGACAGACGCAAAAGAATCACTGGATTCTATTCCGGCCTGATTGAGAACCGACAGATGGATAGCCGTGCCGTGACAGGGTGCGTTGAACATTTCCAATGAGAGGATGGGAGGTAGCCACTGACAACGGTGAAACCCTTGCATAAGCTTGCCATGGAAAGGAGTAAGAAGGATTGGATGAAGACAGTAGGAAAGCAGAGAGACGGAAGGGAAGGCATCTTCATTCGCTTATCTGAAGCTCTCACCAATGATATACATAAGTATCTCTATCTTTATCTTTATGCTTTATTCGTTTATCACTATACCCATTTGAGTCTGCCTGACTGAGATTTACAAGGTGACCATAGCTTGCTTCATACCAACAATCTCCGTGGGATCGACCCTTACTCACGTAAGGTATTACTTGGACGACCCAGTGCACTTGCTGGTTAGTTGTGCGAAGTTGTAGTGATCACAATTTCGCGCACCAAGTTTTTGGCGCCGTTGCCGGGGATTGTTTGTGTATGGACAACTGACGGTTCATCTTGTTGCTTAGATTAGGTATTTTTTTTCTCGAAATTCTTGAAGATGAATTCTAGAGTTTCATGATGATTTGTTGAAATCTGGCTGGCTGAGAAGCCATGTCTAATTCCATTGGACCGAGGTTTCAACTTATCATCACAAGAGCTTGATGATTTTTATCAATCTTGCTTTTGGAGCAGTGATCTGCTAAGGCTTGGCTGGCTTTTGGCCATGTCTAGTGTTTTGGACCGAAGCTTTCTTTGAAGGCTTGGCTGGCTGTGAAGCCATGTCTAATTCCTGGACCGGAGTCTTAGACTAGCATTGCACTGATTCCTGGAATTCTCATTAAGAATTTTGATATCTTTTTCCACTTAATTTTCGAAAAAACACAAAAAAATCAAAAAAATCATAAAATCAAAAAAAAGTTTCTTGCTTAAGTTTAGTGTCTCATCTTAAGTTTGGTGTCAATAGCATGCATTCATTCATGTGTCTTAAGGATCTTCAAGTACTTCTTGATGATTTCTTACTCTGATCTTTGAATTCTTTTGGCTTGAGTGTTTATGTGTCTCATATAGTGTTAGTAGTATACAAACTGCTAAGTTTGGTGTCTTGCATGCATTGTTATTTGATTCTTGTTGCATTTTGATTATTGAAAATCCAAAAATATTTTTAATTTGTGTCTTTTCAAGTCAATAATACAAAGAATTGAAGATTCAGAACATACTGCAGAGGAATTATATAGAAAAAGCTGAGCATTCAAAAATGCCTAGTGAAGAAGACAGACTGGCGTTTAAACGCCAGCCAGGGTACCTGGTTGGGCGTTTAACGCCCAAAAAGGGTGCATTTTGGGCGTTAAACGCCAGAATGTATACCATTCTGGGCGTTTAACGCCAGGATGGTGCTAGGGGGAAGATTTTGTTTTCAAATCAATTTTTTTCAAGTTTTCAAAGTTTTTCAAAATCAAATCTTTTTCAAATCATATCTTTTCAATCAAATGTTTTCAAAATCAATTTCTTTCCTTTTTCAAAGATACTTACTAACAATTAATGATTTGATTGAACATCTCAAATTTGTTGCCTTTTCTGTTGAGAAAGGTTTAATGTTTGAATCATATCTTTTCTTGTTAGGCAAGTCACTAATTTTCAAAATCAAATCCTTTAAAATTGTTTTCAAAACATATCTTTTAAAATTGTTTTCAAATCATATCTTCTCAATCACATCTCTTTAAAAACTAATCATATCTTCTTAACCTCATCTTTTTCAAAATAGTTTTCAATCAAATCTTTTTGATTTCTAATTTCAAAATCTTTTTCAAAAATCACTTGATCTCTTTTCCACTTTCAATTTTCGAAAATTATCAATCAATTTTTAAAATGTTTTTGACATCTTTCTAATTAATTTTCGAAAATTCTTTTCCCTCCTTCTCACATCCTTCTATTTATGGAGTACTACTCCTTCTTAATGCACAATTCGAACTCTATCTAATCAAGTTCGAATTCTTCTACCCTCTTTTCTTCTATTTTTCTTTTCCTCTGACACCTCAAGGAATCTCTATCCTGTGACATAGAGGATTCCACATTTTCTTTTTCTCTTCTCTTTCATATGAGCAGGAGCAGAGACAAAGGCATTCTTGTTGAAGCTGACCCTGAACCTGAGAGAACCTTGAAGCGAAAGCTAAGAGAAGCCAAGGCACAATTCTCTTTAGAGGACCTGACCGAATTCTTCAAAGAAGAAGAACACATGGCAGCCGTAAACAACACCAATGCCAACAATGCAAGGAAGGTGCTGGGTGACTTTACTGCACCTACTCCCAACTTCTATGGGAGAAGCATCTCTATCCCTGCCATTGGAGCAAACAACTTTGAGCTTAAGCCTCAATTAGTTTCTCTAATGCAACAGAATTGCAAGTTCCATGGACTTCCAATGGAAGATCCTCATCAGTTCTTAGCTGAGTTCTTGCAAATCTGTGACACAGTCAAGACTAATGGGGTTGACCCTGAGGTCTACAGACTGATGCTATTCCCTTTTGCTGTAAGAGACAGAGCTAGAATATGGTTGGACTCACAACCTAAAGATAGCCTGGACTCTTGGGAAAAGCTAGTCAATGCCTTCTTGGCAAAGTTCTTTCCACCTCAAAAATGGAGTAAGCTTAGAGTGGAAGTCCAAACCTTCAGACAGAAGGATGGAGAATCCCTCTATGAAGCTTGGGAAAGATACAAACAATTAATCAGAAGATGTCCCTCAGACATGCTTTCTGAATGGAGCATCATAGGTATTTTCTATGATGGTCTCTCTGAACTATCCAAGATGTCTTTGGATAGCTCTGCTGGAGGATCTCTTCATCTGAAGAAGACGCCTACAGAGGCTCAAGAGCTCATTGAAATGGTTGCAAATAACCAATTCATGTACACTTCTGAAAGGAATCCTGTGAACAATGGGACTAGTCAGAAGAAAGGAGTTCTTGAGATTGATACTCTGAATGCCATACTGGCTCAGAATAAGATATTGACTCAGCAAGTCAATTTGATTTCTCAAAGTCTGTCTGGAATGCAAAATGCACCTGGCAGTACTAAGGATGCTTCATCTAAGGAAGAAGCCTATGATCCTGAGAACCCTTCAATGGAAGAGGTGAATTACCTAGGAGAGCCCTATGGAAACACCTACAATTCTTCATGGAGAAATCACCCAAATTTCTCATGGAAGAATCAAGAAAGACCTCAACAAGGTTTCAACAACAACAATGGTGGAAGAAACAGGTTTAGCAATAGCAAACCTTTTTCATCATCTTCTCAGCAACAGACAGAGATTTCTAAGCAGAACCCCTCTGACTTAGGAACCATGGTCTCTGATCTAATCAAAACCACTCAAAGTTTCATAACTGAAACAAGGTCTTCCATTAGGAATTTGGAAGCACAAGTGGGACAGCTGAGCAAGAAAGTTACTGAACTCCCTCCTAGTACTCTCCCAAGTAATACAGAAGAAAATCCAAAAGGAGAGTGCAAAGCCATGACCATGGCCGAATTTGGAGAGGAAGGAGAGGAAGTGAACGCCACTGAGGAAGACCTCAATGGGCGTGCACTGACCTCCAATGAGTTCCCAAATGAGGAACCATGGGAATCTGAGGCTCAAAATGAGACCATAGAGATTCCATTGGACTTACTTCTGCCTTTCATGAGCTCTGATGAGTATTCTTCCTCTGAAGAGGATGAGTATGTCACTGAAGAGCAAGTTGCTAAATATCTTGGAGCAATCATGAAGCTAAATAACAAGTTATTTGGAAATGAGACTTGGGAAGATGAACCTCCCTTGCTCACCAAAGAACTGGATGACTTGTCTAGGCAGAAATTACCTCAAAAGAGACAAGATCCTGGGAAGTTTTCAATACCTTGTACCATAGGCACCATGACCTTCAAGAAGGCTCTGTGTGACTTAGGGTCAAGTGTAAACCTCATGCCTCTCTCTGTAATGGAGAAGCTAGGGATCTTTGAGGTACAAGCTGCAAGAATCTCATTGGAGATGGCAGACAACTCAAGAAAACAAGCTCATGGACTTGTAGAGAATGTTTTGGTAAAAGTTGAAGACCATTACATCCCTACTGATTTCATAGTCCTAGAGACTGGGAAGTGCATGGATGAATCCATCATCCTTGGCAGACCCTTCTGATGAGCGGATAATTTGTATACTTTTTGGCATTGTTTTTAGTATGTTTTTGATATGATATAGTTAGTTTTTAGTATATTTTTATTAGTTTTTAATTAAAATTCACTTTTCTGGACTTTACTATGAGTTTGTGTGTTTTTCTATGATTTCAGGTATTTTCTGGCTGAAATTGAGGGACCTGAGCAAAAATCTGATTCTGAGACCAAAAAGGACTGCAGATGCTGTTGGATTCTGACCTCCCTGCATTCGAAGCGGATTTTCTGGAGCTACAGAAGCCCAATTGGCGCGCTCTCACGGCGTTGGAAAGTAGACATCCTGGCTTTCCAGCATATAATAGTTCATACTTTGCCCAAGATTTGATGGCCCAAACCGGCGTTCAAAGTCACCTCAAGAAATCCCAGCGTTAAACGCTGGAACTGGCACCCAAATGGGAGTTAAACGCCCAAACTGGCACCAAAGCTGGCGTTTAACTCCAAGAGTCTCTACACGAAATTGCTTCATTGCTCAGCCCAAGCACACACCAAGTGGGCCCGGAAGAGGATTTTTATGTCATTTACTCATTTCTGTACACCCTAGGCTACTAGTTTCTTATAAGTAGGACCTTTACTATGTATAGAAATCTTTTTGATCACTTTTAGATCTCTAGATCATCTTTGGACATTTTAGTTCTTAGATCATTGGGAGGCTGGCCATTCGGCCATGCCTAGACCTTATGCTTATGTATTTTCAACGGTGGAGTTTCTACACACCATAGATTAAGGTGTGGAGCTCTGCTGTACCTCGAGTATTAATGCAATTACTATTGTTCTTCCATTCAAATTCCTGAGATCAGAGTCTTCGTGGTAAAGGCAGGACTTGATGGCAGCATTCAAGAGAATCCGGAAGGTCTAACCTTGTCTGTGGTATTCTGAGTAGGATTCATGACTGAATGACTGTGACGTGCTTCAAACCTGTAACCTACTGGGCGTTAGTGACAGACGCAAAAGAGTTATTCTATTCCGGTAGGGGAGGGAACCAACCGGTGATTGGCAGCACTGTGACAGAGTGTGTGCATTAGCTTTCACTGCGAGGATGGGAGGTAGCTGCTGACAACAGTGAGACCCTATACGAGCTTGCCATGGAAAGGAGTAAGAAGGGTTGGATGAAGACAGTAGGAAAGCAGAGAGACGGAAGGGAAGGCATCTTCATACACTTGTCTGAAGCTCTTACACCAATGATATACATAAGTATCACTATCCTTATCTTCTATGTTATTTTCGTTCATCACCATATATCTGAGTTTGCCTGACTAAGATTTACAAGATGACCATAGCTTGCTTCAATACTAACAATCTCCGTGGGATCGACCCTTACTCACGTAAGGTTTATTACTTGGACGACCCAGTGCACTTGCTGGTTAGTTGTGCGAAGTTGTGTAATGCCATGGTATTGAGCGCACCAAGTTTTTGGAGCCAGTACCAGGATTATGAGAGTTGTGAAAAAGTAGTTCACAATTTCGCGCACCAAGTTTTTGGCGCCGTTGCCGGGGATTGTTCTAGTTTTGAGCAAGCCTTTGGTAACATCAGTGCCAAGATCCGCAACAACATCAAATTTTTGGTGTTATTGCCCGGGATTGTTCAGGCTGGACAACTGACGATTCATCTTGTTGCTTAGATTAGGTATTTTTTTCGAAATTCTTGAAGATGAATTCTAGAGTTTCATGATGATTTGTTGAAATCTGGCTGGCTGAGAAGCCATGTCTAATCTGATTGGACCGAGGTTTCAACTTATCACCACAAGAGCTTGTTGATTTCGTATCATCTTGCTTTTGGAGCAGTGATTTGCTAAGGCTTGGCTGACCTTTGGTCATGTCTATGTTTTGGACCGAAGCTTTCTTGGAAGCTGGCTGTGAAGCCAGTCTAATTCCTGGACCGGAGTCTTAGCTAGCATTGCACTGATTCCTGGAATTCTCATTAAGAATTTTGATATCTTTTTCCCTTAATTTTCGAAAAACACAAATTTAAAAATTAAAAAAATCATAAATTCAAAATATTTCTTGTTTGAGTCTAGTGTCTCATCCTAAGTTTGGTGTCAATTGCATGCATTCATATGTCTAGTGATCTTCAAGATGTTCTTGATGATTCACTTGCTCTGATCTTTGAATTCTATTGACTTGAGTATTTTGTGTGTCTCATATGCATTTTCAGTTCATTAGTGTCAGTAGTATACAAACTGCTAAGTTTGGTGTCTTGCATGCATTGTTATTTGATTCTTGTTGCATTTTAATTATTAAAAATCCAAAATATTTTTAATTTGTGTCTTTTCAAGTCAATGATACAAGGGATTGAAGATTCAGAACACACTGCAGAGGAATTATACAGAAAAAGCTGAGCATTCAAAAATGCCCAGTGAAGAAGGCAGACTGGCGTTTAAATGCCAGCCAGGGCACCTGGTTGGGCGTTTAACGCCCAAAAGGTAGCATTTTGGGCGTTAAACGCCAGAATGTATACCATTCTGGGCGTTTAACGCCAGGATGGTGCTAGGGGGAAGATTTTGTTTTCAAAATCAATTTTTTTCAAGTTTTCAAAATTTTTCAAAACCAAATCTTTTTCAAATCATATCTTTGCAATCAAATGTTTTCAAAATCAATTTCTTTCCTTTTTCAAAGATACTTACTAACAATTAATGATTTGATTGAACATTTTTTGCCTTTTCTGTTAAGGAAGGTTTTATGTTTGAATCATATCTTTTCTTGTTAGGCAAGTCACTAATTTTCCAAATCAAATCTTTTAAAATAATTTTTCAAAACATATCTTTTAAAATGGTTTTCAAATCATATCTTCAATCACATCTTTTTAAGACAATAACCTTTCAATCATATTTTTTATCATATCTTTTTCAATTAGTTTTCAAATCAAATCTTTAGTTTCTAATTTCAAATCTTTTTCAAAAATCACTTGATTTCTCTTCCACTTTCATTTTCGAAAATTATCCAACAAATTTTCAAATGTTTTCAAAATCTTTTAATTGAATTTTCGAAATCCTCTTCCCTCCTCTCTCACATCCTTCTATTTATGGAGTACCACTCCTTCTAAGTGCACAATTCGAACCTTATCTATTAAGTTCGAATTCTTCTTCCCCTTTTCTTTCTATTTTTCTTTTCCTCTGACATTTCAAGGAATCTCTATACTGTGACATAGAGGATTCCACATTTTCTTTTTCTCTTCTCTTTCATATGAGCAGGAGCAAGACAAAGGCATTTCTTGTTGAAGCTGATCCTGAACCCGAAAGGACCTTGAAGAGAAAGCTAAGAGAACCAAAGCACAACTCTCTTTAGAGGACCTGACCGAATTCTTCAAAGAAGAAGAACCCTGGCAGCCGAAAACAACAACAATGCCAACAATGCAAGGAAGGTGCTGGGTGACTTTCTGCACCTACTCCCGACTTCTATGGGAGAAGCATCTCTACTATCCCTGCCATTGGAGCAAACAACTTTGAGCTTAAGCCTCAATTAGTTCTCTAATGCAACAGAATTGCAAGTTCCATGGACTTCCATGGAAGATCCTCATCAGTTTTAGCTGAATTCTTGCAAATCTGTGACACAGTCAAGACTAATGGGGTTAACCCTGAGGTCTATAGACTGATGCTATTCCCCTTTTGCTGTAAGAGACAGAGCTAGAATATGGTTGGATTCTCAACCTAAAGAAAGCCTGGACTCTTGGAAAAGCTAGTCAATGCCTTCTTGGCAAGTTCTTTCCACCACAAAGATGGAGTAAGCTTAGAGTGGAAGTCCAAACCTTCAGACAGGGATGGAAAATCCCTCTATGAAGCTTGGGAAAGATACAAACATTAATCAGAAGATGTCCTTCAGACATGCTTCTGAATGGAGCATCATAGGTATTTTTATGATGTCCTCTGAACTATCTAAGATGTCCTTGGATAGCTCTGCTGGAGGACTCTTCATCTGAAGAAGACGCCTGCAGAAGCTCAAGAATTGATTGTTTGGCTCATTGACACTCTGAACGCCATTTTGGCTCAGAACAAGATATTGACTCAACAAGTCAATTTGATTTCTCAAAGTCTGTCTGGAATGCAAAATGCACCAAACAGTATAAGGCTTCATCTGAGGAAGAAGCTTATGATCCTGAGAACCCTTCCACGGAAGAGGTGAATTACCTAGGAGAACCCTATGGAAATACCTACAATTCTTCATGGAGAAATCACCCAAATCTCTCATGGAAGAATCAAGAGAGACCTCAACAAGGTTTCAATAACAATATGGTGGAAGAAACAGGTTTAGCAATGGCAAGCCTTTTCCATCATCTTCTCAGCAACAGACAGAGAGTTCTAAGCAGAATACTTGACTTAGCAACAATGGTCTCTGATCTAATAAAGACCACTCAAAGTTTCATGAATGAAACAAGGTCCTCAGAAATTTGGAAGGACAAGTGGGTCAGCTGAGCAAGAAATTACTGAACTCCCTCCTAGTACTCTCCCAAGTAATACAGAAGAAAATCCAAAAGGAGAGTGCAAAGCCATAGAATGGCCGAATATGGAGAGGAAAGGGAGGAGGACCCACTGAGGAAGACCTCATGGGCGTGTACCAATCTCCTCTGAGTTCCTCAATGAGGAACCATGGGAATCTGAGGCTCAAATTGAGACCATAGAGATTCCATTGGACTTACTTGCCATTCATGAGCTCTGATGAGTATTCTTCCTCTGAAGAGGATGAGTATGTCACTGAAGAGCAGTTGCTAAATACCTTGGAGCAATCATGAAACTGAATGACAAGTTATTTGGAAATGAGACTTGGGAGGATGAACCTCCCTTGCTCACCAAAGAACTGGATGACTTGTCTAGGCAGAAACTGCCTCAAAAGAGGCAGGATCCTGGGAAGTTTCTATACCTTGTACCATAGGCACCATGACCTTCAAGAAGGCCTTGTGTGACTTAGGGTCAAGTGTAAACCTCATGCCCCTCTCTGTAATGGAGAAATTAGGGATCCTTGAGGTGCAAGCTGCAAGAATCTCATTAGAGATGGCAGACAATTCAAGAAAACAAGCTCATGGACTTGTAGAGAATGTTCTGGTTAAAGTTGAGGACCATTACATCCCTACTGACTTCATAGTCCTAGAGACTGGGAAGTGCATGGATGAATCCATCATCCTTGGCAGACCCTTCCTAGCCACAGCAAAGGCTGTGATTGATGTTGATAGAGGAGAGTTAATCATTCAAGTGAATGAAAAATCCTTGGTGTTTAAGGCCCAAGGGTATCCCTCTGTCATCATGGAGAGGAAGCATGAAGAGCTCCTCTCAAAACAGAGCCAAACAGAGCCCCCACAGTCAAACTCTAAGTTTGGTGTTGGGAGGCTACAACCAAACTCTAAGTTTGGTGTTGAAACCCCACATTCAAACTCTAAGTTTGGTGTTGGGAGGTTTCAACACGGTTCTGAGCATTTCTGAGGCTCCATGAGAGCCCTCTGTCAAGCTAATGACATTAAAGAAGCGCTTGTTGGGAGCAGCCCAATGTTTATAATTAATTATTTTCTTTTGTTATTTTATCTTTTTTGTAGGTTGATGATCATAAGAAGTCACAAAAACAATGAAAAAAGCAAAAACAGAATGAAAAACGGAAGAAAAATAGCACACCCTGGAGGAGAAGAAACTGGCGTTCAAACGCCAGTAATGCTAGCTGTTGGGCGTTTAACGCCCAGTCTGGCACCATTTGGGCGTTTAACGCCAGAAGGGGCACCAGACTGGCGTTAACGCCAGTAAAGGCAAGAACTGGCGTTAAACGCCAGAATGGGCACCAGCCCGGCGTTTAACGCCAGAAATGGCTCAAACGTGATTTTGAGCAACATTTGGTGCAGGGATGACTTTCCTTGACACTACAGGATCTGTGGACCCCACAGGACCCTACCATCACTCTCTCTCTTCTCCCCATTCACCATCACCTCAATCCTCTTCCCCAAAAACCCTTCACCTATCAATCCCATCTTTCTCTTCACCACTCACTCCATCCTTCATAAAACCCACCAACCTCACCCTTCAAATTCAACCACTTTCCCTCCCAAACCCACCCATAATGGCCGAACCTAAACCCCTTTTCTTACCCTTCTTGCCGAACACACTACCATCCCTTCTCCTCATTTTTTCTTCTACTCTCTTTCTTCTTTGCTCGAGGACGAGCAACATTTTAAGTTGGTGTGGTAAAAGCGTTGCTTTTTCATAACCATTATGGCATCCAAGGCGGAGAAACCTCTAAAAAGGGAAAGGGAAGGCAAAAGCTTCCACCTCCGAGTCATGGGAGATGGAAGATCCTCTCAAGGGTGCATCAAGACCACTTCTATAAAGTTGTGGCCTTGAAGAAGGTGATCTCCGAGTCCCCTTTTCACTCAAAAAGGGTGAATATCCGGAGATCCGCCATGAGATCCGAAGAAGAGGTTGGGAAGTTCTTACCAACCCCATTCAACAAGTCGGAATCTTGATGGTTCAAGAGTTCTATGCCAATGCATGGATCACAAAGAACCATGACCAAAGTGTGAACCCGAATCCAAAGAACTATCTCACTATGGTTCGAGGGAAATACTTGGATTTTAGTCCGGAGAGTGTGAGGGTGGCGTTCAACTTGCCTATGATGCAAGGAGATGAGCATCCTTACACTAGAAGGGTCAACTTTGATCAAAGGTTGGACCAAGTCCTCACAGTCATATGTGAAGAGGGCGCACAATGGAAGCAAGATTCAAGAGGAAAGCCGGTCCAATTGAGAAGGCATGACCTCAAGCCCGTGGCTAGAGGATGGTTAGAGTTCATACAACGCTCAATCATCCCCACTAGCAACCGGTCCGAAGTTACCATAGACCGGGCCATCATGATCCATAGTATCATGATTGGAGAAGAAATAGAAGTTCATGAGGTTATAGCCCAAGAACTCTATAAGGTGGCGGACAAGACCTCCACCTTGGCAAGGTTAGCCTTTCCTCATCTCATTTGTCACCTCTGTTATTCAGTTGGAGTTGACATAGAGGGAGACATTCCCATTGATGAGGACAAGCCCATCACCAAGAAAAGGATGGAGTACACAAGAGATCTCACTCATCATGAGATCCCTGAGATTCCTCAAGGGATGAATTTTCCTCCACAAAACTATTGGGAGCAACTAAACACCTCCCTAGGAGAACTAAGTTCCAACATGGGACAACTGAGGGTGGAGCATCAAGAACACTCCATCATCCTTCATGAAATTAGAGAAGATCAAAGAATCATGAGGGAGGAGCAACAAAGACAAGGAAGAGACATTGAGGAGCTCAAGCACTCCATAGGATCTTCAAGAGCAAGAAAAAGCCGCCATCACTAAGGTGGACCCGTTCTTTGATTTCCTTGTTATTGTTCTTCTGTTTTTCGAATTTTAATGCTTATGTTTATCCATGTTTGTGTCTTATGATCATTAGTGTCTTAGTGTCTATGCCTTAAAGTTATGAATGTCCTATGAATCCATCACCTTTCTTCAAATAAAACGTGCCTAATTGATAAAAGAAAGAATTGCATGAATTTTGAATTTTATAATAGTTTAATTATTTTGATGTGGTGGCAATATTTTGTTCTCTGAATGTATGCTTAAACAGTGCATATGTCTTTTGAATTTGTGGTTCATGAATGTTGGCTCTTGAAAGAATGATGAAAAAGGAGACATGTTACTGAGGATCTGAAAAATCAATAAAATGATTCTTGAAGCAAGAAAAAGCATTTCAAAAAAAAAAAAAAAAAAAACCGAAAAGAAAGAAAAAGAAAGAAAAAGAATAAAGTTGTGATCCAAGGCAAATAAGAGTGTGCTTAAGAACCCTGGACACCTCTAATTGGGGACTTTAGCAAAGCTGAGTCACAATCTGAAAAGGTTCACCCAATTATGTGTCTGTGGCATGTATGTATCCGGTGGTAATACTGGAAGACAGAGTGCTTTGGGCCACAGCCAAGACTCAATAAATAGCTATGTTCAAGAATCATCATACTTTACTAAGAGAATCATTAACACTATCTGGATTCTAAGTTCCTAAAGAAGCCAACCATTCTGGATTTCAAAGGATAGAGTGAGATGCCAAAACTGTTCGGAGGCAAAAAGTTAAAAGCCCCGCTCATCTGATTAATACTGATCTTCACAGATGTTTTTGAAATTCATTGCATATTCTCTTATTTTTATCTTATTTGATTTTCAGTTGCTTGAGGACAAGCAACAATTTAAGTTTGGTGTTGTGATGAGCGGATAATTTGTATACTTTTTGGCATTGTTTTTAGTATGTTTTTGATATGATATAGTTAGTTTTTAGTATATTTTTATTAGTTTTTAATTAAAATTCACTTTTCTGGACTTTACTATGAGTTTGTGTGTTTTTCTGTGATTTCAGGTATTTTCTGGCTGAAATTGAGGGACCTGAGCAAAAATCTGATTCTGAGACCAAAAAGGACTGCAGATGCTGTTGGATTCTGACCTCCCTGCATTCGAAGCGGATTTTCTAGAGCTACAGAAGCCCAATTGGCGCGCTCTCAACGGCGTTGGAAAGTAGACATCCTGGGCTTTCCAGCAATATATAATAGTCCATACTTTGCCCAAGATTTGATGGCCCAAACCGGCGTTCAAAGTCACCTCAAGAAATCCCAGCGTTAAACGCTGGAACTGGCACCCAAATGGGAGTTAAACGCCCAAACTGGCACCAAAGCTGGCGTTTAACTCCAAGAAGAGTCTCTACACGAAATTGCTTCATTGCTCAGCCCAAGCACACACCAAGTGGGCCCGGAAGAGGATTTTTATGTCATTTACTCATTTCTGTACACCCTAGGCTACTAGTTTCTTATAAGTAGGACCTTTTACTATTGTATAGAAATCTTTTTGATCACTTTTAGATCTCTAGATCATCTTTGGACATTTTAGTTCTTAGATCATTGGGAGGCTGGCCATTCGGCCATGCCTAGACCTTATGCTTATGTATTTTCAACGGTGGAGTTTCTACACACCATAGATTAAGGTGTGGAGCTCTGCTGTACCTCGAGTATTAATGCAATTACTATTGTTCTTCCATTCAAATTCCGTGAGATCAGAGTCTTCGTGGTAAAGGCAGGACTTGATGGCAGCATTCAAGAGAATCCGGAAGGTCTAACCTTGTCTGTGGTATTCTGAGTAGGATTCAATGACTGAATGACTGTGACGTGCTTCAAACCTGTAACCTACTGGGCGTTAGTGACAGACGCAAAAGAGTTATTCTATTCCGGTAGGGGAGGGAACCAAACCGGTGATTGGCAGCACTGTGACAGAGTGTGTGCATTAGCTTTCACTGCGAGGATGGGAGGTAGCTGCTGACAACAGTGAGACCCTATACGAGCTTGCCATGGAAAGGAGTAAGAAGGGTTGGATGAAGACAGTAGGAAAGCAGAGAGACGGAAGGGAAGGCATCTTCATACACTTGTCTGAAGCTCTTACACCAATGATATACATAAGTATCACTATCCTTATCTTCTATGTTATTTTCGTTCATCACCATATATATCTGAGTTTGCCTGACTAAGATTTACAAGATGACCATAGCTTGCTTCAATACTAACAATCTCCGTGGGATCGACCCTTACTCACGTAAGGTTTATTACTTGGACGACCCAGTGCACTTGCTGGTTAGTTGTGCGAAGTTGTGTAATGCCATGGTATTGAGCGCACCAAGTTTTTGGAGCCAGTACCAGGGATTATGAGAGTTGTGAAAAAGTATAGTTCACAATTTCGCGCACCACCTTCCTAGCCACAGCAAAGGCTGTGATTGATGTTGATAGAGGTGAAATAATCATTCAAGTGAATGAAGAATCCCTTGTGTTAAAGGCTCAAGGATATCCCTCTGTCACCATGGAGAAGAAGCATGAAGAGCTTCTCTCAAATCAGAGACAAACAGAGCCCCCACAGTCAAACTCTAAGTTTGGTGTTGGGAGGCCACAACCAAACTCTAAGTTTGGTGTTGAACCCCCACATTCAAACTCTAAGTTTGGTGTTGGGAGGTTCCCACATTGCTCTGATCATTTGTAAGGCTCAATGAGAGCCATCTGTCAAGCTACTGACATTAAAGAAGCGCTTGTTGGGAGGCAACCCAATGATTATATTTTATATATTTTCTTTTGTTATTTTATGTTTTTTGTAGGTTGATGATCATAAGAAGTTACAAAATCAATGAAAAAAGCAAAAACAAAATGAAAAACAGGAAGAAAAACAGCACACCCTGGAGGAGGAATTCACTGGCGTTTAAACGCCAGTGAGCCTAGCAGTTGGGCGTTTAACGCCCAGTCTGGCACCATTCTGGGCGTTTAACGCCAGAAAGGGGCACCAGACTGGCGTTAAACGCCAGAAAAGGGCAAGAACCTGGCGTTAAACGCTAGGAATGGGCACCAGCCCGGCGTTTAACGCCAAAAATGGCTCAAAACGTGATTTTGAGCAACATTTGGTGCAGGGATGACTTTTCCTTGACACCACAGGATCTGTGGACCCCACAGGACCCCCACCTACCCCACCACCACCATCTCTCTTCTTCCCCCATTCACCAATCACCTCAATACCTCTTCCCCAAAAACCCTTCACCTATCAAATCCCATCTTTCTCTTCACCACTCACATCCATCCTTCATAAATCCCCACCAACCTCACCCTTCAAATTCAAACCACTTTCCCTCCCAAACCCACCCATACATGGCCGAACTACATCTCCCCTCTCTCCTATAAATACCCTCCTTCACTTCTTCATTTTCACACAACCTAAACACCACTTTCCCCCCTCTATGGCCGAACACACTACCATCTCCCTCTCCCTCATTTCTTCTTCTTTTACTCTCTTCTTTCTTCTTTTGCTCGAGGACGAGCAAACCTTTTAAGTTTGGTGTGGTAAAAGCGTTGCTTTTTCGTTTTCCATAACCATTTATGGCATCCAAGGCCGGAGAAACCTCTAAAAAGAGGAAAGGGAAGGCAAAAGCTTCCACCTCCGAGTCATGGGAGATGGATAGATTCATCTCAAGGGTGCATCAAGACCACTTCTATGAAGTTGTGGCCTTGAAGAAGGTGATCCCCGAGGTCCCCTTTTCACTCAAAAAGGGTGAATATCCGGAGATCCGCCATGAGATCCGAAGAAGAGGTTGGGAAGTACTTACCAACCCCATTCAACAAGTCGGAATCTTGATGGTTCAAGAGTTCTATGCCAATGCATGGATCACAAAGAACCATGATCAAAGTATGAACCCGGATCCAAAGAATTATCTTACTATGGTTCGGGGGAAATACTTGGACTTTAGTCCGGAAAGTGTAAGATTGGCGTTCAACTTGCCTATGATGTAAGGAGATGAACATCCTTACACAAGAAGGGTCAACTTTGATCAAAGGTTGGACCAAGTCCTCACAGTTATATGTGAAGAGGGCGCACAATGGAAGAGAGATTCAAGAGGCAAGCCGGTTCAATTGAGAAGGCATGACCTCAAGCCCATAGCTAGAGGATGGTTAGAGTTCATTCAACGCTCAATCATTCCCACTAGCAACCGGTCCGAAGTTACTCTAGACCGAGCCATCATGATCCATAGCATCATGATTGGAGAAGAAGTGGAAGTTCATGAGGTTATAGCCCAAGAACTCTATAAAGTGGCGGACAAGTCTTCCACCTTGGCAAGGCTAGCCTTTCCTCATCTCATTTGTCACCTCTGTTATTCAGTTGGAGTTGACATAGAAGGAGATACCCCCATTGATGAGGACAAGCCCATCACCAAGAAAAGGATGGAGTACACAAGAGACCCCTCTCATCAAGAGATCCCTGAGATGCCTCAAGGGATGCACTTTCCTCCACAAGACTATTGGGAGCAAGTAAACACCTCCCTAGGAGAACTAAGTTCCAACATGGGACAACTAAGGGTGGAGCACCAAGAACACTCCATTCTCCTCCATGAAATTAGAGAAGATCAAAGAATCATGAGAGAGGAGCAACAAAGACAAGGAAGAGACATTGAGGAGCTCAAGCACTCCATAGGATCTTCAAGAGGAAGAAAGAGCCGCCATCACTAAGGTGGACCCGTTCCTTGATTTCCTTGTTCTTTATTCTTCTGTTTTTCGAATTTTAGTGCTTATGTTTGTCTATGTTTGTGTCTTATGATCATTAGTGTCTTAGTGTCTATGCCTTAAAGTTATGAATGTCCTATGAATCCATCACCTTTCTTGAATAAAAACGTGCTTAATTGAAAAGGAAAGAATTGCATGAATTCTGAATTTTATAATAGTTTAATTATTTTGATGTGGTGGCATTACTTCTGTTCTCTGAATGTATGCTTAAACAGTGCATATGTCTTTTGAATTTGTGGTTCATGAATGTTGGCTCTTGAAAGAATGATGAAAAAGGAGACATGTTACTGAGGATCTGAAAAATCATAAAAATGATTCTTGAAGCAAGAAAAAGCAGTGAATACAAAAAAAAAAGGAAAAAAAAAAGAAGGAGAAAAACGAAAAAAAATTAGAAAGAAAGAAAAGAAAAAAAAAGAGAAAGAATAAAGTTGTGATCCAAGGCAATAAGAGTGTGCTTAAGAACCCTGGACACCTCTAATTGGGGACTTTAGCAAAGCTGAGTCACAATCTGAAAAGGTTCACCCAATTATGTGTCTGTGGCATGTATGTATCCGGTGGTAATATTGGAAGACAGAATGCTTTGGGCCACGGCCAAGACTCATAAAGTAGTTGTGTTCAAGAATCATCATACTTAACTAGGAGAATCAATAACACTATCTGGATTCTAAGTTCCTAAAGAAGCCAATCATTCTGAATTTCAAAGGATAAAGTGAGATGCCAAAACTATTTAGAGGCAAAAAGCTAAAAGCCCCGCTCATCTAATTAATACTGATCTTCATAGATGTTTTTGGAGTTCATTGCATATTCTCTTCTTTTTATCTTATTTGATTTTCAGTTGCTTGGGAACAAGCAACAATTTAAGCTTGGTGTTGTGATGAGCGGATAATTTGTACGCTTTTTGGCATTGTTTTTAGTATGTTTTTAGTATCTTTTAGTTAGTTTTTAGTATATTTTTATTAATTTTTAATTAAAATTCACTTTTCAGGACTTTACTATGAGTTTGTGTGTTTTTCTGTGATTTCAGGTATTTTCTGGCTGAAATTGAGGGATCTGAGCAAAAATCTGATCCAGAGACTCAAAAGGACTGCAGATGCTGTTGGATTCTGACCTCCCTGCACTCGAAGTGGATTTTCTGGAGCTAAAGAAGCCCAATTGGCGCGCTCTCAACGGCTTTGGAAAGTAGACATCCTGGGCTTTCCAGCAATATATGATAGTCCATACTTTGCCCAAGATTTGATGGCCCAAACCGGCGTTCAAAGTCACCTCAAGAAATTCCAGCGTTAAACGCCGGAACTGGCACCTAAATGGGAGTTAAACGCCCAAACTGGCATAAAAGCTGGCGTTTAACTCCAAGGAGAGTCTCTACACGAAAATGCTTCATTGCTCAGCCCAAGCACACACCAAGTGGGCCCGGAAGTGGATTTTTATGTCATCTTTGTACACCTTAGGCTACTAGTTATCTATAAGTAGGACCTTTTACTATTGTATCTGAGACTTTGGTAGCTATCTTCGTTTTATGCTATCTTAGATCATTGGGAGGCTGGCCATTCGGCCATGCCTAGACCTTATGCTTATGTATTTTCAACGGTGGAGCTTCTACACACCATAGATTAAGGTGTGGAGCTCTGCTGTACCTCGAGTATTAATGCAATTACTATTGTTCTTCCATTCAATTCCGCTTGTTCTTTGTCCAAGATATCACTTGTTCTTCAACTTGATGAATGTGATGATCCGTGACACTCATCATCATTCTCACTCATGAACAAGGTGACTGACAACCATTTTTGTTCTACAAGCAATCAAAGCCCTAGTGAATATCTCTTGGATTCCTAATAACACGATGCATGGTTGATCGCCTGACAACCGAGTGCTCGCCTGACAAACGAGCCAGCCATTCCGTGAGATCAGAGTCTTCGTGGTATAGGCAAGAACTGATGGCAGCATTCAAGAGAATCCGGAAGGTCTAACCTTGTCTGTGGTATTCTGAGTAGGATTCAATGATTGAATGACTGTGACGTGCTTCAAACTCCTGAGGGCGGGGCGTTAGTGGCAGACGCAAAAGAATCACTGGATTCTATTCCGGCCTGATTGAGAACCGACAGATGGATAGCCGTGCCGTGACAGGGTGCGTTGAACATTTCCAATGAGAGGATGGGAGGTAGGCACTGACAACGGTGAAACCCTTGCATAAGCTTGCCATGGAAAGGAGTAAGAAGGATTGGATGAAGACAGTAGGAAAGCAGAGAGACGGAAGGGAAGGCATCTTCATTCGCTTATCTGAAGCTCTCACCAATGATATACATAAGTATCTCTATCTTTATCTTTATGCTTTATTCGTTTATCACTATACCCATTTGAGTCTGCCTGACTGAGATTTACAAGGTGACCATAGCTTGCTTCATACCAACAATCTCCGTGGGATCGACCCTTACTCACGTAAGGTATTACTTGGACGACCCAGTGCACTTGCTGGTTAGTTGTGCGAAGTTGTAGTGATCACAATTTCGCGCACCACTTATGAACTTTTCCTTGTTAAGATTTGAATATTTTATTTAATGATATTTGAAGTATTTCAGTTTACTATTGCTCTCTTTGATTTATGTTATTGTTGCTTCCCATCTGAGAATATTTTCACTCTAGCAATATTACTTTTTCCCTGGTGGACGAAATTGTGATCCATATTCTTTAAGTTGTACTCCTTGTACTTTTATGGAATTCGAAATTGGCACGAGTGAACACAACTCCGTTCAACTAACCAGCAAGTGCACTGGGTCGTCCAAGTAATAAACCTTACGCGAGTAAGGGTCGATCCCACAGAGATTGTTGGTATGAAGCAAGCTATGGTCATCTTGTAGATCTCAGTTAGTGAGTGGAATCATAGGGTCAAATGGAATTAAATTGGATAAATAAAATAAATAAAAGGGATAGAAATACTTATGTAAATCAATAGTGGGAATTTCAGATAAGTGTGTAGAGATGCTGTGCTCCTCTTGAATCTCTACTTTCCTATTACAGTCATCCAATCCTTCCTATTCCTTTCCATGGCAAGCTGTATGTAGGGCTTCACCATCAGCGGTGGCTACTTTCAATCCTCTCGGGAAAATGATCCTATGCGCTGTCACTGCACGGCTAATCGTCTGGAGGCATCACCCTTGGTTGATGGCTACATCCCGTCCTCTCAGTGAAAATGTTCCTATGCTCTGTCACAGCACGGCTAATCATCTGTCGGTTCTCAATCAGGTTGGAATAGAATCCATTGATTCTTTTGCGTCTGTCACTAACGCCCAGCCTTCAGGAGTTTGAAGCACGTCACAGTCATTCAATACCGGAATCCTACTCGGAATACCACAGACAAGGTGAGACTTTCCGGATTCCCAGGATCCTACTCGGAATACCACAGACAAGGTTAGACTTTCCGGATCCTCATGAATGCCGCCATCCATCTAGCTTATACCACGAAGATTCTGTTGGGGAATCTAAGAGATATGCGTCCGGCCTAAGGTAGAACGGAAGTGGTTGTCAATCACGCGCGTTCATAAGTGAGAATAATGATGAGTGTCACGGATCATCACATTCATCAAAGTGTTGTGCAACGTATATCTTGGAATAAGAATAAGAGAGAATTGAATGAAAAGTAATAGTAATTGTATTGAAACTTGAGGTACAGCAGAGCTCCACACCCTTAATCTATGGTGTGCAGAAACTCCACTGTTGAAAATACATAAGTTAAAGGTTCAGGCATGGCCGAATGGCCAGCCCCTAAAACGTGATCAATAGCCTCCCAAGATGAAGAATAATACAAAACTGAGACTAAAGATGTCTAATACAATAGTAAATTATCCTATTTATACTAGACTAGCTACTAGGGTTTACATGAATAAGTATATGATGCATAAATCCACTTCCGGGGCTCACTTGGTGTATGCTTGGGCTGAGCTTGATCTATCCACGAGCTGAGGCTTCTCTTGGAGTTGAACTCCGAGTTATGACGTGTTTTGGGCGTTCAACTCCGGATCATGACGTTTTTCTGGCGTTTAACTCCAGACAGCAGCATGTACTTGGCGTTCAACGCCAAGTTACGTCGTCAATTTCCGAATAAAGTATGGACTATTATATATTGCTGGAAAGCTCTGGATGTCTACTTTCCAACGCCGTTGAGAGCGCGCCATTTGGAGTTCTGTAGGTCCAGAAAATCCATTTCGAGTGCAGGGAGGTCAGATTCCAACAGCATCAGCAGTCCTTTTGTCAGCCTTTTTCAGAGTTTTGCTCAAGTCCCTCAATTTCAGCCAGAATTTACCTGAAATCACAGAAAAACACACAAACTCATAGTAAAGTCCAGAAATATGAATTTAACATAAAAACTAATGAAAACATCCCTAAAAGTAGCTCAAACTTACTAAAAACTTCCTAAAAACAATGCCAAAAAGCGTATAAATTATCCGCTCATCATTCCCCTTTTGTCCTTGGTTAAATAATTGGTAACTCTTGATTTTGTCAAACTCATTGTTGATTGAAAATTGGAATTAATTCATCCACTTAACTTGCCTTCATAGTTAGAGGTTAACAAAGTGAGATTAAAATCCAATTTTCATCACAACTGACAAATCTGCACTTCCAATTTCTCATACCTTTCCCAAAGGATTTGCTTTACAGTATTTATTTATTTTACTTGTCATATAATATATTTGCACCTTACTTCCAAAAGCCCAATTTACAAACTCATAACCAATAATAAGAACATACCTCCCTGCAATTCCTTGAGAAGACGACCCGAGGTTTAAATACTCGGTTATCAATTTTAAAGGGATTTGTTACTTGTGACAACCAAAACGTTTGTACGAAGGGATTTCTGTCGGTTTAGAGACTATATCTACAACGCGACTGTTTTTATGAAATTCTTTACTGGCAAAAATCCCAACGTCAAAATGGCGTCGTTGCTGGGGATTTGCAAACGTGTGCCTTATTATTGGTAAATATTTTTCTAAAAATAAAAATTTTTTTTCTTTTACTTGTTTATTTGTTTCTCCTTTTTCCCCTTATTTCTGATAACTACTATGAACTCTCACCCCTTTGGCTATGAGTCTGGTTACAATAATGTTGCAGGAAGAAGAAATCACAATGAGAACAGGCATTAAGGTTGGAACAATCAAAGATGGGAGGAGCCACAAGGATTTGGTCAACCCTCATGGCAACAACCACCTCCAATGGACTATCAACAACCACCACCATATGCCTATGAACCCTTTCCTCAACATAACTTTGGACCACCACACTCACAAGCCCCTTTCCACCATTCACCTCCATATGACCCTAACCCATATCCACCATACCAACCACCCTATGAACCAAATGAACCCTCCTATCTACCCCAAACCTCCATGGAGAAAGCACTTGCCGATCTAAACTCTACAATACAAGCTCTTATCACCCAAATCAGACCACCAAATACCTTCAACAATCAACCCTCAAGCTCTAGTGCACTTCCTTGTCAACCACAGAATAATCTCCCCATCCCATCACTACCATCCATGGAAGAGCACCCATATCCATCAATCCAAGAGCAAGATGATCCCAATTATGCTATTGATATGGAACAAGAAAGAAGGAATCATCTTCGCGAATCCATACTTCATAAAGAGCTAGAGGAGGCCCTACGGGTAAGGGTAGGAGAGACCCTTGAAGATGAAAGAATAGTTGAAAGGAGTTGTCATAGAAAGAAAAACATCGAGGATGAGTACGATTTTATACTTAAACAACTGGACAAAGCAGCAATTATTAAAAAGGAAGAAGTGGTTGCAGACTTAAGAGATGTTGTACCTCCATTGGAAAGTCCAGTCACAGAGCCTCCTTCCACGGTGTTTGATGTTGATGTTGAGAAGAGCGTACAACCTCCAAGGCAGACCATGGTTGAAGATTTTGTAGAGGTTGATCAAAAGGTAGAAGATGTCAAAGAAGAGCACAAGGGAGTGGAGCTTGAAATTACCTTGCAAAAGTTGTTGGAAACCCCTCCCCCTAAGTTGCCATCATCCTTCACAACATTCAAGTGGGTAAAATTCATATCCCATAGCTTTCTAATCCCACTTGAATATGTGCTACTGGAGACGGATGGTCAACTTAGAGCTCTTTGCGGCATTAAGAGTAAGAGGAAGATGGCCAGTGATAAGAATTGTCAAGCAAGGTTCAACATGGTTGTGTGCTCAAAGTTTAAATGCAAAGGTTGGTGTAAGGCTCAACTGAATGGGTCTAGGAAGTTGTTTGGACACTTTAGTGAGAATTCTAAAACTGAACCACTCGGATGGAATCATGATAATCAACTTGAAGACGGGTACAAAAGCAAGGTTTGGGACCTCGGAATTCATTCCAACAATCAACACTCTTGGGGACTTGTAACTTGCTTTAACTTACTTGAAGGCTTTCTGCGCCTAGTTTGGGACCCCGGAGGTTACTGGAGATACAAACATTGGTGGAGATTCTTGGATGAGTTCAAGCACAAGCCACCATAACAAGGAGCTCACCAAATGTCCAACTTAAGGACTTTAACTAAAAGTGCTAGGTGGGAGACAACCCACCATGGTATGATCGTTTCTTTTTCAATTTTATTTCGTTTTGTTTGTTTTTATTTTATTTTATTTTATTATATTGAACCTGGAGTTTTGCATCACATTCATATTAACACTGCATTCTGCATTTTTCAGATTATATAAAAAAAGCGAGCACGCGACGCGACCGCATCAGCGACGCGTCCGCGTCGCAAGGAGATGAGAGAATAATAAATTGAACAGAGAGTTACGCAGGAGCAGGGCTGGAGGCGCGCTATTAGCACAAATTGACTCCACGCGAACGCGTCGATGACGCGTCTGCGTCATTTGAAAAAATAGCCTCCCACTCGACTGCGTCACCCACGCGGCCGCGTGACCTGAAATAGGCGTAAAAAGGGTGTATGGCCGAAAGTTGAGCTGGAATTGGGCTGGACCTGTGCTAGTAGCACAAGCCCTGCCACGCGAACGCGTCACCCACGCGTCCGCGTCATATTGGAAATAAGGCTACCCGCACGATCGCGTCGACCACGCGATCGCGTCACCCTGGATTTTGGCAATACCAAGTTTCGAACCGAGAATTGTGCGACCGCGAGGCTGCACTCGCGCCACTAGCACAAATCGAGTCATGCGATCGCGTGCCCCACGCGTCTGCGTCACCCAACCTTATCGCGCACCACGCGACCGCGTCACCCACGCGACCGCGTCGCACAACCTATCCAGATTAGTGCCAATTTTCTTATCTTTTCTCTTCTAATCCTAATTTCTTCCTTCTCTCTCCTTTCTCACTTTCTTTTTCTACTTCTCATACTTTTTCACTTTCATTTTATTTTATTTAATTTATTTGCATACTTTCATTCATTGCATATTTTATTTTTCTAAAAGTTATTATTGGTGTTCAAATATTCTTATTCAACTGTTACATCTTTTCTGGTATTTTCTTGGTGCTTCATGACTTGTTTAATTCTAATTGAGTAATATTATTTAAATCAATGCCAATCTTTTATACCTATATTACTTTTGTATTGATATGAATTTATATTATCTCTCCTTACCCACACTCTCTTCCCTATTGTTGCAACTTTTTGCACTCTTGATTTGCCATGTCCTTCTATTATTTTCTCACTTGCATGTTGTAGCTACCATGTAATTGAGACCCTTATTTTTGGCATTAACCAACCCCTGTTTTATTTGTTTTCTATCTTTGCTTTGGGTTACTTTCCTTCCCTTTTTCTTTCAGGATGGCCACCAGGAAGAGACCGGAAGACGTTTACATGGAAGAGACAAACAAGTTCCTACGCACATTCCTTGATGAGAAAAGCATCAGTTGGAGCAACCCGTCCACCTGCACATCTCAGCATACACCGAGGACAGTGCAATCTTTAAGTGTGGGAAGGTCGATACCGATCTCCATGGGTTAGTACTTTCCTGTCTCAAACACCAATATTTTATTTTCTTTGTTAATTGTTGCATTTGCATATTTAATTTCATGTTTATTTGATTTTTGCATTTAGTTACTACTTGGTTAAAATAATAAGTTTCTTCTTAAGATCCTATTTTTTGAAAAATTTTACTAATTTAAATTGAAATTTTTTTTGTTAAATTTGTTTGAAGTTGTATTTGGAACATAGTTTTTGAGCTAAAGAACACACAACCTGTGAGACTTTAAGCTTATTTACATGGTTATATTATTTAACCATAAATATTTTATTCCTGTGTGTTTCCTTCTCCATGATTGTAATCTGTATTTTGTTCCAGTCTATATGTCCTTTGTTTAGTATATTTACATGCTTGCATATGATTGAGGCCATATTTGATTATCAACTCACTTACCCCAAATAAGCCTACCTTTTACATCACCTTTGTTAGCCCCTTGAGCTTTTAATCCCCTTCTGTTCTATAACCACATCACTAGCCTTAAGCGGAAAACAAATTAATTATCCCAATTGAATATTTGGTTAGCTTAAGATAGAGATTGTGTAGCAAATGAGTGTGGGGAAATTTTGGGAACATGGGTTGATAAGGGAATGTAACATGTTTCTAATTTATTTGAATATTAAGAATTTGGGAACCTACTCATGAAAAACCAAAATAGAAAAATAATAGAAAATTCATGTGCATTGATAAGTTATGTTTATTTCTCTACAAAAAAAAAGAAAAAAAAAGAGAAAAAGAAAAAAGATATATATATATATATATATATATATATATAATATAAATAAATAAATAAAGGGGACAAAATTACCCCAATGTTAAGTTAATGAAAAAATCAATGCACATGTAATAAATTAAAAAGAAAAAGTTGATACATGAGTATGGGAATTATACAAAAGTGGGAATTATGGGTAGCTAGGCATGTATTTAAAAGTATATAGAGTATATGTATATTAGGTGAGAGTTTAGGTTAATTAAAGATTCAATTTATAAAGCCCACTTAGCCATATATATACCTTTACCCTTACCTTAGCCCCATTACAACCTTGAAAAAGACCTCATGACGTTTGCATTGGTATATTAAATATTGTTGATTGGTTAGATGAAGAACAAGGTTTAGAAAGCATGACTAGAGAAGAGTAGAGTGAATAACCCTATACAATTGAGAGATTAGAGTGATACACACTACCAGTGAGGGTTCAATGCTTGATTCTATGTTCCCTGCTTTCATGAGCTGTCTTCTTACAAGTTTACTTGCTTTTTATTGTATGATTTGAATTAGTGAAATCTGGTTTATGTTTGTCTTGAAGAGCTTATTTACTTTTAACCAAGTAGTTAGAAATATTTTTTTGCATGTAATTGCATTCATATAGATAGGTTGCATTTCATACATTCTACCATTCCTCTTCATCTTTATAGTCTCTCTTGAGCTTAGCATGAGGACATGCTAATGTTTAAGTGTGGGGAGGTTGATAAACCCATATTTCATGGTTTATCTTGTGCTCAATTGAGTGGTTTTTATCAACTCTTTACCCACTTATTCATACTATTTGCATGGTTTTACATTTGCCTTCCTAATTATGTGCTTTGATTGAAAGCATGCTTCTTTGGCCTTAAGTTCCCTATGTTTAATCCTCTCTTATTACCATTAGATGCCTTGATATGTGTGTTAAGTGTTTTCAGATATTATAAGGCAGGAATGGCTCAGAGGATGGAAAGAAAGCATGCAAAAGTGGAAGGAATACAAGAAGTTGGAGAAACTGCTAAGCTGTCTAACCTGACCTCTTCGCACTCAAATGACTATAACTTTAGCTACAGAGGTCCAAACGATGTGGTTCTAGTTGCGTTGGAAAGCTAACGTCTGGGACTTCGATTTGATATATAATGTGCCATAGTGGCCCTGACGCTAGGTGACGTGACCGCGTGGCCTATGCGGCCGAGTCGCAATGACGAAAATCCAGCGTGGCCAAATTCGAAACCAGCGAATTCTGGACTGTTTCTGACCCAGTTCTCGCCCCAGAAAACACAGATTAGAGGCTATAAAGTGGTGGAATGCATCCATTCATTATAATGCCACTCATAATTCACTTCTCATGATTTAGATTAGTTTTGAGAGGGGTTCTCTCCTTTCTCTTAGGATTAGGATTAGGATTAGAAATTAGGATTTTTAGAAACTAGGATTTAGGTCTTCTCTTGGTTTTTAGGAGTGACTCTCAGTCCCAGGTTTAATGTTCTTTTACTCTTTGTTATTTCTTATTTTCAGACATTTGAATGCTTGCTTGTATTAGATATGTTGCCTAATTGGCTTATGAACTTTTCCATGTTAAGATTTGAATATTTTATTTAATGATATTTGAAGTATTTCAGTTTACTATTGCTCTCTTTGATTTATGTTATTGTTGCTTCCCATCTGAGGATATTTTCACTCTAGCAATTTTACTTTTCCCCTTTTGTCCTTGGTTAAATAATTGGTAACTCTTGATTTTGTCAAACTCATTGTTGATTGAAAATTGGAATTAATTCATCCACTTAACTTGCCTTCATAGTTAGAGGTTAACAAAGTGGGATTAAAATCCAATTTTCATCACAACTGACAAATCTGCACTTCCAATTTCTCATACCTTGCCCAAAGGATTTGCTTTACAGTATTTATTTATTTTACGTGTCATATAATATATTTGCACCTACTTCCGAAACCCCAATTTACAAACTCATAACCAATAATAAGAACATACCTCCCTGCAATTCCTTGAGAAGACGACCCGAGGTTTAAATACTCGGTTATCAATTTCAAAGGGGTTTGTCACTTGTGACAACCAAAACGTTTGTACGAAGGGATTTCTGTCGGTTTAGAGACTATATCTACAACGCGACTATTTTTATGAAATTTTTTACTGGCAAAAATCCCAACGTCAGTTATCAAGGAAGAGCTCAAGGGAATGGAGCTGGAAATCACCTTGCCAAGGTTGTTGAAGACCTCTCCCCCAAAGCCATCACCATCCATTCCTTCAATCAAGTGGGTTAATCTTTCATCTTTAAGCTTAATTAGCTCACTTGAATATGCTTTGCTTGAGATGGATGGGCAACTTAGAGCTCTTTATGGCTATAAGAGTAAGAAGGAGATGGTTAGTGGTAAGAGTTGTCAGGCAAGGTTCAATACGGCTCCACGTTCCGTACTGGGGTACAAGGATTGGTGTAGAGCTCGATTGAATGATTCTAGGAGGATGTTTGAGCGCTTAATTGAGAATTCCAAGGCTGAACCACCCGGATGGAACAATGATGATCAAGGCAAAAACGGGTGCAAAAAAAAGGTTTGGGACCCCGGAATTCAGTCTAGCAATCAACACTCTTGGGGCCTTGTCACTTGCTTTAACTTGCTCGAAGGCTTTAAGTGCCTAGTTTGGGACCCCGGAGGCTATTGGAATTGCAAACATTGGTGGAGATTCAGGGATGAGTTCAAGCACAAGCCACCATGACAAGGAGCTCACCAAATGTCAAACTTAAGTACTTTAACTAAAAGTGCTGGGGGGAGATAACCCACCATGGTATAATCGTTCCTTTTTATTCTTAGTCTTATTTTAATTTATTTTATTTTTATTAGTGTTCATTCATAATTTCTGCATATTCACCTGCATTCTGCATTTTGCATTCTGCATGTATATATATATATATATATATAAAGGGGCAACCCACGCGTGCGCGTAGGCCACGCGTGGGCGTCCATTCCCAATTTTGCTATCCCATCCAACGAAGAGAAAGTTGTGATGGAATCGTGCGGCTGGTGTGCTCTGCGCACAAATCAAGTTATGCGTACGCGTTTACTACGCGCGTGCGTCACCTGCAACCTGGGAAATCCACGCGTACGCGTCACCCACGCGCACGCATGGATAGGACAATCGGCGTCAATTGGTGCTAACCCGAGAGTTGTGCTGCCCTCGTGCTGGAATTGTGCTAGTAGCACAAAATCACCCCAGGCGCACGCGTCCCTGATGCATGCACGTCATTTCGCTTCCAGACCACCCACGCATACGCATGGGCGACGCTTATGCATCGAACGACCAACTCAGTTTTCACGCGTACGCGTGATGCACGCGTACGTGTCGCCCCCCGTTTTTAAATTCTTACTTCTTTCTTCTATCCTTTCTCCCTCCTTCTTCTTCCCTTCTTACCTTCTTCTTCTTCACTTTCATTCTATTTTACTTAATTTATTTGCATACTTTCATTCATTGCATTTTAATTTTGTTCATATTTTTATTTTCTTTTCTAAATTTATTATTTTTCCATTGGTGTTAAAATTTTCTTATTCAAATGTTGCATCCTTTCTTGAATTATTCCGGTATTCATGACTTGTTTTATTCTAATTGGGTATTTTTATTCATAAGTCAATGCCAATCTTTTATGATACCTGTATTCCTTTTGCATTGACATGAACTTACATTGTCTTTCATTACCCACACTCTTCCCCTTTGTTGCAATTTTTGCACTATTGATATGCCGTTTGCTCCTATTGTCTTCTCTCTTGCATGTTGTAGCTACGATGTAATTGAGACCCTTATTATTTGGCATTACCCACTCAAATTTTATTTGTTTTCTATCACTATTTTTGGGTTCCTGTTCTTCTTTTTTCCCTTTTCTTTCAGGATGGCCACGGAGAAAAGGAAACGGAAAACCTTTACATGGGGAAAACAGCAAGTCCATCTGCATAATCCACTAAAGAGAAAAGCATCAGTTGTAGCAGCCCATCCACCTGCACATCTCAACATGCACCGAGGACAGTGCAATCTTTAAGTGTGGGGATGTCGATACCGATCTCCATGGGTTAGTTATTTTCTTCTCAACACCAATGTTTTATTTTCCTTGTTAATTGTTGCATTTGCATGTTTGTTTGATTTTGTGCATATTTTACTACTGCTTGGTTAAAGTAATGAGTTTCTTTTCAAGACCCTTTTTATAGTATTTCACTAATTTAAATTAAAACTTTTTATTAAACTTATCTGAAGAAATATTATTTTGGAACATGGTTTAGAGCTCGAACACACAAAACCAGTGAGATTTTGAGCCTATTTGATTGGTTACATTTTATCAACCAATATATTTTATTTTTGGTATGTGTTGTTCTCTCTAAAATTGTGATCTTTGTCTTGCTTGATTCTATATTTCTATTGTTTAATGTATGCATGCACTTATATGATTGAGGCCTTTGTTTCACTAAGCTTACATACCCATATGGCCTTACCCTTTCATTATCCTTTGCAAACTAATGTTGAGCCTATTTTACTCTTTTATTCTTTACTTTAGCACATCAATAACTCTAAGCGGAAAACAATAATGTCCTTAATTTGAATCCTTGGTTAGCTTAGACTAGTGAGAGTGCTTATGACTTAAGTGTGGGGAAATTGGGTTTGGAAATATTTGGTTTAAAAATTGAGTATGTTAGAATTTTCTGAAAATGTGAAAGAATGTTGAAAATATGTTCATGCATTCAATACCTTAATCATATGCCTTGAGAAAAGCAAAAGAAAGAAAAATTATGAAAAAAAAGAAAAGAAAAAAAGAAAAGAAAAGAAAAAGAGCAAATAACAAAAAATGGACAAAATGCCCCAAAGTAAATGTTGGTAGCAATGCATATGAGTTGTACTCAAATTCGGATGCATGAATATGTGGAAAATATAATTAATGGGTAGTTAGGCTTTATATTATAATTATATGGATTGTCCTAAGTTAGGTGAGAAGTTTATGTTAATTAAGGATTCAGATTTTAGTCCACTTAACCAAATACAATCCTACCTTGACCCTAACCCCATTACAACCTTTAAAAGACCTCTTGATTTGTGTATTTGTGCATTAAACTTTTGTTGATTAGTAGAAGAAGAGCAAGCCTTTAGAAAGCAAGATTAGTGGAGAATTGAGAGAATCGAACCTCAAACACCTGAGCAATTAGAGTGTATACACTTCCAGTGAGGGTTCGATGCTCGATTCCTTGTTCCCGGCTTTCATGAGCTATGTTTTTCTTGCAAGTCTATTTGTACTTCATTTTTATGATTTGAATTAGTGAAATCCAGTTCATATTTGTTCTTGAAAGATTTATTTACTTTTCATCAAGTAGGTAAAACCATTTTGCATTTAGCTGCATTCATACAGATAGGTTGCATTTCATACATTCTACCATTCCTCTTCACTCCTTTATAGCTTCTCTTGAGCTTAGCATGAGGACATGCTAATGTTTAAGTGTGGGGAGATTAGATGCACCCCTATTTCGTGGTACGTCTTGTGCTTAATTGAGTGGATTTTATCCACTATTCTCACACTTATTCATTGAATTCCCATGTTTTACATTTTCCTTCCTGATTTTGTGCTATGAGTGAAAACATATTTCCTAGGCCTTAAAACTGTTAATTTTAATTATCCTCTATTACCATTCGATGCCGTGATCTGTGTTAAGCATTTTCAAGCTTTATAGGGCAGGAATGACTTAGAGGATGGAAAGGAAATACGCAAAAGTGGAAGGAACAAGAAAAATGAAGTATTTGAGAAACGAGCAGCGACGCGCACGCATGGACGACGCGGATGTGTGCCAAGCGCAAAACACAAGCAACGCATACGCGTGATTGACACGTACGCATGACTGACGCATATGCGTGACAAGGAAAACCACCAAATGACGCACATGCGTGACCTACGCGCACGCGTGACAGATGCCACGTGCAAAAAATTACAGAAGCCTCCCCCAGCAATTTCTAGGCTCCTTTTCGGCCCAAATCCAAGCCCGAAAACACAGAATAGAGGCTGTAGAATGGGGGAATCACATTCATTGACCATTCATTCACACAACATTCATACACACGATTTTAGGTTTAGATGTAGTTTATAGAGAGAGAGGCTTTCTCCTCTCTTTTGGATTTTAGGATTTAGGATTTCTTCTTCTCAATTTCCAGGTTCAATGTTCCTTTTATTTATTTTCCCAATTTAGTTTATGAATTCTCATGTTTAATTTGATTTTCTATTTAATGCAATTTGAGGTATTTCATATTTATGATTGCTTTCTTCTATTTATGATATTAATGCTTTCTTCTATTTTAGAGTAGCCTTCCAACTTTATTTTGGAGTTGATTAATATTTGGAGACCCTTGAGTTGTGATGCACGAAATTGAAAATCACAATTCTTGACAATTTCGCACAACTAACCAGCAAGTGCACTGGGTCGTCCAAGTAATACCTTACGTGAGTAAGGGTCGAATCCCACGGAGATTGTTGGATTGAAGCAAGCTATGTTTATTTTATTAATCTTAGTCAGGATACCAATAGGGTTCTTTAGCCTCGTATAAAGTAAAAAGGGCATAAAATAAATAGTTGTTACTTTAATAATGGAGAATATGTTGGAGTTTTGGAGATGCTTTGTCCTCTGAATTTCAACTTTTCCTTGAAATCCTTTTCCCACACGCAAGGTTCCTTCCATGGCAAGCTCTATGTAGGGTGTCACCGTTGTCAATGGCTACTTCCCATCCTCTCAGTGAAAATGGTCCAAATGCTCTGTCACAGCACGGCTAATCATCTGTCAGTTCTCAATCAGGTTGGAATAGAATCCATTGATTCTTTTGCGTCTGTCACTAACGCCCAGCCTTCAGGAGTTTGAAGCTCGTCACAGTCATTCAATCCCAGAATCCTACTCGGAATACCACAGACAAGGTTTAGACTTTCCGGATTCTCATGAATGCCGCCATCATCAATCCGGCTTATACCACGAAGATTCTGATTAAGGAATCTAAGAGATACTCATTCAATCTGATGTAGAACGGAGGTGGTTGTCAGGCACACGTTCATGGATTGAGGAAGGTGATGAGTGTCACGGATCATCACCTTCTCCATAATTAAGCGCGAATGAACATCTTAGATAAGAACAAGCGTGTTTGAATGGAAAACAAAAGTAATTGCATTAATTCATCGAGACGCTACAGAGCTCCTCACCCCCAACAATGGAGTTTAGAGACTCATGCTGCCAAAGAGTGTATAATTCAGATCTGAAAATGCCAAAGAGACTCTAAAAGTTGTTTAAATAGTAAACTAGTAACCTAGGTTTACAGAAAATGAGCAAACTAAGATAATTGGTGCAGAAATCCACTTCTGGGGCCCACTTGGTGTGTGCTGGGGCTGAGACTAAAGCTTCTCACGTGCCTGGGGCTATTTTGGGCGTTCAACGCCAGGTTGTAACCTGTTTCTGGCGTTGAACTCCAGCTTGTAACCTGTTTCTGGCGCTGGACGCCAGACAGCAGCATGAAACTGGAACGCCAGTTTACGTCGTCTATCTTCGCGCAAAGTATGGACTATTATATATTGCAGGAAAGCCCTGGATGTCTACTTTCCAACGCCATTGAGAGCGCGCCAATTGGACTTCTGTAGCGCCATTGAGTGCAGGGAGGTCAGGATCCAACAGCATCAGTAGTCCTTTTTCAGCCTAACTCAGATTTTTGCTCAACTCCCTCAATTTCAGCCAGAAGATACCTGAAATCACAGAAAAACACACAAACTCATAGTAAAGTCCAGAAATATGATTTTTTCCTAAAAACTAATAATATTCTATTAAAAACTAATTAAAACATACTAAAATCTACATGAAATTACCCCCAAAAAGCGTATAAAATATCCGCTCATCAAGTTGGAAGACTCAAGAGTTAATTGTGATTGGCTCTCTGGCCACTAACACTAATCCTTCCCAAGGGAGAGGATTAGGACTTGTGAATAGAAGTTAGCTCCCAACTTACCTTTCCTTTGTTTAGTAAAGGATAACCAAGTAGAACAACAACCAATTACCATTACACTTGGGAAAATCCAACAAGGATAGAACTTCCAATTAATCTTCTCCGAGTCAAGGCTTTTATTTTAATTACAAAAAAACCTCTTGTTTATTTTCATTGCTTTAATTTATAATTATTTATTTTCCCATTCTTCAACTCTAAAAATTCTTGGAAAACCCATAACCAATAATAACACACTTTCCTGCAATTCCTTGAGAGACGACCCGAGGTTTGAATACTTCGATTTAATTTTATTTGGGTTTGCTTTAGTGACAAACAATTTTTTTTGTATGAAAGGATTCTTTATTGGTTTAGAAACTATACTTTCAACGAGACTTTATTTGTGAATTTCTTTACTGGAAAAAATCCGTTCGTCACTCCTCAGCTAGATCGGCAATCAGCTGTCACGCTTCTGTCGCCGTCTCATACTTCTTCAGAGAGCCATTACTTGCAACATCTAATGTAGTCTTATCTTGAGGCTTCATGCCTTATGTGAAGTAGCTGATCAACACCATATGGTCAATCTTGTGGTGGGGGCATGAGTCTAGGAGATTCCTGAAGCATTCCCAGTACTCATAAAGGGTCTATGACTCTCCTTGGATAATGCATGAAATTTCTTTCCTCAGTCTGTTTGTAACTTCAGCCGGAAAGTATTTGTCCAGGAACTCACTTCTGAGAAAATCCCAATTGGTAACCACTTTTTCAGGTTGAGTGTAGAACTACTCCCTTGCCTTTCCCTCAAGAGAAAATGGGAAGGCAGATAGCAAAATAGTAGTTTCATCAGCACCATGACGCCTAATGGCTGAGCAGGCTGTCTAAAAATCCCTAAGGTGCTTGATAGGCTCTTGAGCGGGTAAGCCATGAAACCTAGGTATTAGGTTGATTAGCAAAGTCTTTAGTTCAAAATCTATCACCAGATTTGGGTGATGCGCTAGATATGGTTACAGGGTAAAGTCAGGAGCTCCTGCTTCCTGGAGAGTAATTCTTCTGGGCTCCGCCATATTACCTGGACGTAAATCAACCGAATCAGTAGAAGAGGAGCTTGTTTCTTCCTCAAATGGTGCTTCAGATTCACTCTTAGATAAGATTGGTGAATTGGCAATGGCCACTTCACCACCCTCAGAGGCTAACCGACGCCGAGTTCGCCTAATACGTGAAATAGTTCTTTCAATTTCAGGATCAAATACGGCTAAGCTCGGATCAGGCAGTGAACGCGTCATTTAATGAAAGAAACATACAGCTCATGGTAATAAAATAAAATAAAATACGCAAATAAATAAATTTAAAATATATTTACACCAACCAATAATTTAGCACACTGTTGTAACTCCCCGGCAACGGCGCCAAAAATTGACGTGGCGGAAAATTGACGATTAAGAAATTTATATAAGAGTAGCATTGCAAGTACAGTTCTTAACTGACGAAAATTCCACTTATCAATTTAGAAAAGAGTTGTCGCAAATTTAAGAACAAAATACTAGGAGTAGAATTCCCAGGTCGTCTCCCAACGAGTTGGCAAAAGAGTGCTATCTTATTAGTCAGGAATTTTCTGAGGATTTTTAAGAGTTGGAGAACAGAAAACTAAATGATTGTAAATTAAAGCAATAAAAAATCAGCGCGAGAATTTATATAATCAAAATAAAAGCCTTGACCGGGAGAAGATTAATTGGAAGTTCTATCGTTGTTGGATTTTCTCAAGTGTAATAGTAAGAGGTTGTTGTTTTTACTTAGTTAACCCTTACCGAATAAAGGAAATTCAAGTAATTGAGCTAACTCTAATTCACAAGTCCTAACCCTCTCCTGTGGAAGGATTAGCGTTAGCGTATAGAGAGCTAGCCAACAACTTCCAATTAAAATTGACACTTGAGTATTCCAACCCAAGGGTCTCCTTTTAATCAACTCCCAAGTCAAGTTAGGAGTCTACTCCATTGACATGAATGCCATTTTCATAAACCATAAAAGGAATAAAAAGAAGACATGATAATTTAAATAAAATAATAACTGAAAATCAATTAAAGGTAAAAATAGTTCTTTTCATTAATAAACTCCAAAATCAAACATATCTATCTGAACAAGGTTAATGGAAGATAAAAGTAAGGGAATAAGGAAACAAACTAGAATAATGGAAACTTCAACGGAGGTAGTAACTCTTCTCAATATCCAAAGCAAAAGCATAAAACTCTAAAACTATGAATATGAAGAACCCTAGAGGAAGTAGTGATTTTCTCACTAAGATTCAAAACTAAAACTAAAATTATGCGTAATGTGAATATGTCTTGAGTCTCTGCTTGTCCCCTGGCTCTAGTATGTGTTTCTGGGCCGAAAACTGGGTCCAAACTCAGCCCAAAATTGCCCCCAGCGTCTTCTGCATTTTCTGCACGTCACGCGTACGCATCAGTCACGCGTACGCGTCGATGGTCTTCATCGCGTGTCATGCGTATGCGTCAGGTAGGCACACGCGTCGCTGTGCAAATCTCCAAATTACGCGCATGCGTCAAGTACGCGCACGCGTCGCTCCTTGCTGGTTATCTCCTTTAATTCTTGTGCTCCTTCCATTTATGCAAGCTTCCTCTCCGTCCTCTAAGCCATTCCTGCCCTATATAGCATGAAAACACTTAACACACAGATCACGACATCGAATGGTATAAAGGGGAATTAAAAATACACAATTTAAAGGCTTAGGAAGCAAGTTTTCAACCATAAAACCAAATTGGGAAGGAATTGTAAAATCATGCAAATTGTATGAATAAGTGTGCAAAGACTTGATGAAAACCACTCAATTGGGCACAAGATAAACCATAAAATAGTGGTTTATCAGCTTCCTAATTTGAGTAATAAGAATAGAATCTAAGCCAAGCTGAGTTGTGTAATCAATTACTCCAACCACATTTTCAAAGTCTTTTATTTTGCCTATACTAAAACCAATTTCAACCCCATGTTAAAAATCTGAAGCGTTTCCAACAGCTCGGAAATCATTTTAGTTTTGCTAAACCAGAATTCAAAGAATACTTTAAACCTTCCCTAAAACGTCAAAAATTGAAATTTGTAAATCGATATCCAAGTTCTTTCAAAGTCACTAAAACTTCTATAACTGAAACCTTTAAGTCAAATTCAAACAACATAAACCGTGTTTAAGTCAAATCCAATGAAACATAAACTCCTACCACCCTTTAAACAGCCTTAAAACATAATTCTCTTCCAAATGATTTACACCAAAAAATATAGTACTTTTTCTTAGGAAACAAAGCTAAGGCATAACCCTCTTTTCCAAGATTCTTTTCAAAACATAATTTTATCATTTTCATAAATAATTCAAGTGAAGAAAATAAAAGTCTTAAATTCACAATTCTCTAAGTGAAATAGTAAAGGCCTTAAATTCATAATTTTCTGAATAACATTTCTAATAAAGTCCCAAATTTTACAGAAATTTCGACAGCACCTCCCCTAAAACTTGGACTTTGCCACCCTTTGCTGGTTCCAACTAAACCATTCTGCAACCCTCTTCAAGGGGTTCAAAAACAAATCAATTCAAAATCAAGTTGTTTCCAAAGGTGTATCATTTTCAGATTTCAAGAACACCAATTCAAACTCAAATCAATTTCTAACAAGATAAACTCGATTTCAAAGCTTTTACAAATTAACTTTAAAGAAGCATTTCAAGAACTGTCCATTTCACAAAACCGAACAATAACCCAGCCAATCAAGCATTCATATTCATCTAAGACAACCAACAATTACATAAGACTTATACAATCACTCAAAGATACATTTTCTCACTTCAATATCCATATATAATAATTCCAATTCATCAAATGTGGTTTTCTAAAAAGGCCCCTACCTCGACAAATTGAAACCATAACCCAAATGCCTCTCAGAATCCTTTCGTCTCGACCCAAAATCAATGGCAGCTTCAAAGCACAACCCCACACACTTTCACAACAGCATAAACAGCTCTAAATCAGAACAAGCAACCTCGGTTACTAAATCCTAAGAACATTAATATCGTAAAGGCTTTAATACACGTACAGAACACTAACGCGGGGATTTCCAAAACATAAATACTTACTGAAATGACAAAACGAGGTAGCAGCAAACTCCAAGCACAGAATACAAGCACGAATACACAACCCTATGATGGACAACACTGCAATGCCTCAACATAAGTTTACAGAGCAGCGACAAAAGGCCTTTCGAATCAGAAACACTTACCAATACAGAGGACTTACCGGCAGTAATTTTCTGGCAACGCAGCGGCATTCTTCAGCGGCAGAGGCGGTGAAGCAGCTCAAAACGGCAAGCAGCAGCGGTGGATGAAGCTCCGTCAGTGACTGACCATGATTCTGGTTCCCTCCTCGTGCGTCTCCTCTCCCCTGGCGAAACCCCATTAACGGCGACGACCCTCCACAATCGGCGAGCCCAGCAACGCAGTGGCGACGGCAACCCCGCGATGTAACATCCCGCATTTTTGAAAATCGAAATATGAATAAATTCTGATTTTATCTTATTAAGTTTAAACTTTATAATTTTAGAAATTATTCTATTAGAAATAATTAAACAGATTTGCAGGTAATTTCATTTTAACTCAATAATATTTGTAAGTTATTTTATTATAATTGAATATTTTATATAATTTTAGTAATTGAGATATAAGAAAGAATTGTATAGTTTAATTTAAGTAACTTTTATTATGAAAAGTTATGACTTATTTTATTAACTGGAACACTTTATTTTTAGAAATTGATCAATTAAGAATAATTAAATTAGTTTTATTAATATTTGAAGTCAAGTTAATTAAAAATCTTGTGTAATTTTTATAATTTGTTATTTCATATAATTTCAAATTAGAATTCAATAATGGAAGTTGTTCATACCATGGGTCGAGCTAGGCAAGCCGGGTTGGATGAAGACAAAAACGGCCGACCTCTTACAAAGGTTGGTTGACACCGATCTCTTCCCAAAGAGCTCGGCCAAATTGCTATAAGGGCCCAAGTAGGCCCAAAGCAGAAGATCACAACCCACTTAAAGGCGGCTTGCCAAAGATAAGGGGACCTAACCACAAAAGATAAGATAAGATAACTAACTTTTTTCAAAGGAAGGACACTCCACACTACTATAAATACACTAGAGCACCCAGGTATAACACACACTCTGATTCTACACATAAAAACCTGCCTAAAGCACGTGCTAACTTAAGCATCGGAGTCTCTTGCAGGTACCACCACCCTCCAGTGATCAAGGATCAGCAGCGCCACCAGATCCAGGAAGTCGGACGCGGCAGCTCCGGCCACAACAACAGATCTCATCCGAGATCGACCTTCAGTTTTAGGTAACCCTCAGAACAGTGGCGCCATTGCCGGGGAACCTGGAAGTCATCCCATTATCATGGCGGACAACCTTGACAACGATCACAACTCCGGTTTAGAAGAAAAAACCCCGCTTAAAAATACGGATGCCACATCAAAGGATGTGCCTCAAACCAAGGGGGACAAGCAATCTCCAAACACAGAAATCTTAGATGCCTCCGTGAACAGCAGGATCGCCTTAAATAGCTCGAACAGGAGGCCGAACATCAGCAGGAAGTCGAGAGGGACCTTCAGAGAGAAACGAGACGTCGCCGAGAGCTAGAGGACAAACTCACAAAGCTCGAGGCCGATCTCAAAACCAAAACTACTCGATCTAGTAATGAAGATAACTCTCACAAGGATCAAGATCCATTCACTAAAGAGATCATGAAAACTAAAGTTCGAAAGGACATTAAAGCTCCTAACATGACCCCATACGATGGTACATCTGATCCAAGCCATCATCTCAGCAACTTCAGAAGCAGGATGTATCTCACAGACGCCTCAAACGCAATTCGATGCAAAGCTTTTCCGGCTACCATGACAAAAATAGCAATAAAGTGGTTCGACAGTTTGCCTCCAAGTTCAATCACAAGTTTTGATGACCTAGCCAAAA
Organism: Arachis stenosperma; assembly: GCF_014773155.1. Taxonomy (NCBI): domain Eukaryota; kingdom Viridiplantae; phylum Streptophyta; class Magnoliopsida; order Fabales; family Fabaceae; genus Arachis; species Arachis stenosperma. Next base: position 72,009,480 of record NC_080380.1, on the reverse strand, counting down.
AGTTCCTCGCCAGGTTCTCCATCCAGAAGGACAAGACCAAACACGCTCCAAGCTTGCTGGGAGTTAAACAAGGAGATCCTGATAGCCTTCGCAGCTACATGGAAAGATTCAACAAAGTATGCCTTGACATACAAAGTCTTCCAACAGAAGCGGCCATCATGGGGCTCATCAACGGCTTGAGAGAGAGGGACCTTTTAGCCACTCATTATCCAAGAAACATCCAACATCCCTGAACGAGGTACAAGAACGGGCAGAAAAGTATATTAATATGGAGGAGAATTCTCGACTAGGAGAAACCTTAAAATTCGGATTCTCCTACCCACCTCGGGATAAGGATAGAGAGTCCAGAAAAAAGGAGGACCAACCTACTGAGAAACCTCGAAAGTACCATAACTAGACCCCTCTTCGGGTATCTCTTGTGGATGTCTACCGAGAGTTATGCAACATTGAGAAGATCCTGCCACCTCGCCCGATCAAACACAAAAGAGGAGGAAGTCAGACAGAGTATTGTGAATACCACCAAATCTACGGACATTCCACCAACGACTGCTTTGACCTAAAGAATGTCACTGAAAAACTAGCACGAGAAGGGCGACTAGATCGGTTTCTAGCCAATAAAGCAGACGAGCCAAGAAAAAGAAGAAGGGATAAAGAGGTCGGACTAGTTGAACGCCCACCTCACACCCCCGAGAGACATGTTCATATGATAAATAGGGGATTCGCAGGAGGAGGGATCTCTAAGTCATCTCGCAAAAGACACCTCAAATAGGTATATCATGTTAGAGAAGAGGTCAAGTCACCCGACCTCCCCATCATTATCTTCACTCAAGAAGATGCCACAGGCATCATCTCGGGGCATGATGACCCCGTGGTCATCACCATGATACTCGCCAACACCAACCTCCACCGAACTTGGTAGACCAGGGAAGTTCAGCAGATATCTTGTTCAAATCCGCCTTTGACAAGCTCGAAAAATCGGTTTAGGGTTTAGGGAAGTTCAGCATGATGTCCCTGACGCGCACGCGTGCCCATGAAAAATTGGCGTAAATGGTGTTTGGCCAGAGAGTTATGTTGGTGTGGGGCTGGAACTATGCTGGGAATACAAACCCCATCACGCGTATGCGTCCTTGATGCGTACGCGTCACTTGAACTTTATGCAATCCACGTGTACGCTTGCCCTGATTTCAAATGATCTCTTCTCCAATCCTAATTCTTTTCAATCCTAATTATTTCTTCTTTCTTCTTTCTTTCTTCTCCCTTGTCCTTTCTTCATATCTATTACTTTCTTCTTTCCTTCTTCATCTTATTCATCAGGTTTTTTTTATTCTTTCTCTTTTACTCTTTCATTATTACATTAATTTATATTTCTTTCTTCTCTATTTTTCTTAGTTTCAATTATCCATGGTTTCTTTTTTTTTTTCATGCATTCTCATGTTGGTATTGGAATTTTATTTGGGTATCACCTTACTATACTAATGCTTGTAGACACTATCTGGAGTGATTTGACAATTGACATTTAAATTTGGCTCTCATATACATCTGGACTCATTCTTTTCATTCTTATTCTCACATTGCACTCCACCAGTATTTGGGATTATCATTCACAATTGTTATCATTACAAGTGCTCTCTGATGTGGCACATTTATTACTTGATGCTTGAGCTATGCTTCTCATGCCTGTTTCTGCATGCCATAAACAATCCTGCATCTAATTATTATGAATTGCCTTTTTGCTTTTAATTGATATCTTACATACATGTTGTAGCTACCATGTATTTAAGTTATTACTTTTTCTTTTGGAATTTCTTCCTTCCGGTTCTTTAGTTATCTATGTTTAATATTCTTCCTTTTCTTTCTTCTTTAGACATGGGTACCAAGAAAGGAAAAGAGAAAACCACTGACAAAACCCAGCAAGGAGAGGAACCAAGAGACCTCCGACTAAGGCACCTCCATCTACAAGCATCAAGCCACCAACAAAGCAGGTGAAGAGGTTCATTATAGATGATGAAACAACAACACCGTCAGTTGGAGCAGCTCGTCCACTTGCACTTCTTTGCATGCACCGAGGACGGTGCAACCTTTAAGTGTGGGGAGGTCGATACCGACTTCCGTGGGTTAGTTACCTTCTTTTCAATACCAATGTTTAATTTTTTTGTAGTTCATTGTTGCATTTGCATGTTTGTTTGATTTTTGTGCATATTTTACCACTGCTTGGTTAAAGTAATGAGTTTCTTTTCAAAATCCTTTTTATAGCATTTTACTAATTTACATTAAAACTTTTATGTTAAACTTGTTTGAGGATTGTAATTTGGAACATAGTTTTCGAGCTAAGAACACACAACCTGTGAGATTTGAGCTTGATTACATGGTTACACTATTTAACCATAATATTTTATTCTTGTGTTTTTCCTTCTTTATAATTGCAAACTTTACTTTGTTTCATTCTATATATCAATTGTTTAGTGTATTTACATGCTTGCATATGATTGAGGCCATCATTTGTTATTAGCTCACTTATCCCAAATAGCCTACCCTTTTGGTGCACGAAATTGCAACCACACTTTTGCAACTCCGCACAACTAACCAGCAAGTGCACCGGGTCATCCAAGTAATACCTTATGTGAGTAAGGGTCGATCCCACGGAGATTGTCGGCTTGAAGCAAGCTATGGTCATCCTGTAAATCTTAGTCAGGCGGATTCAAATGGTTATGAGGTTTTGATAATTAAAAGATAATTAAAACATAAAATAAAATAAAATACTTATGTAATTCATCGGTGGAAATTTCAGATAAGCGTTTGGAGATGCTTTGTTGCTTCTGAAACTCTGCTTTCCTATTGTCTTCTTCCAATCATGCGTGCTCCCTTCCATGGCAAGCTGTATGATCCTCTCGGATGAAAAATACCAGGTACGATCTCTGCACGGCTAATCAACTGTCGGATTTCTCGTCTCGGATGAAAAATACCATGTACAGCTACTGCACGGCTAATCATCTGTCGGTTCTCACTAGCATCGGAAAAGGATCTCTCTATCCTTTTGCACATTGTCACTGCGCCCAACATTCGCAAGTTTGAAGCTCGTAACAGTCATCCCTTCCCAGATCCTACTCAGAATACCACAGACAAGGTTTAGACTTTTCGGATCTCAGGAATGCTGCCAATTGGTTCTAGCCTATACCACGAAGGTTCTAATCACGGATTCAGATGCTCTGTTGTCAGAAGAGATGATGCGAATCGTGAATTAGAGACCCAAGAGAATATACTTCAGCTGTTGTCCAATGACTACGTTGAACATCATGTAGACCGTTTATGGTTGTCAGGCACACGGATCTTGGCTAAGCGAGTAACGAAGATAGTGGGTGATTGTCACGGGTCACCCCTTCATTATGACTTAACTAAATTAAGTACGAGAGTATATCTTGGAGAAGAAGTAGGCGTGAATTGAAAAAGAAACAATAGTACTTGCATTAATTCATGAAGAACAGCAGAGCTCCGCACCTTAATCTATGAGGTGTACAAACTTCACCGTAGAAAATACATAAAAGAAAGAGGTCTAGGCATGGCCATGTGGCCAGCCTCCGAACGTGAACAATGGCATAAGCTTGATATCCAAAAGTCCCGAAAAAAATAGAAAAAAGTGCTATATATACTAAACTCGTTACTAAGGTTTACAGAAAATAAGTAACTAAGTGCAGATAGTGCAGAAATCCACTCCCGGGGCCCACTTGGTGTATGCTTGGGCTGAGCATTGAAGCTTTCACATGCATAGGCCATTCGTGGAGTTAAACGCCAGCTTGGGTGCCAGTTTGGGCGTTTAACTCCAGTTTTGGTGCCAGTTCTGGCGTTTTACGCCAGAAAAAGGTCACTGGTGGGCGTTTGGATGCCAGTTTGGGCCATCAGATCTCGGGCAAAGTATAAACTATTATATATTGCTGGATAGCCCAAGATGTCTACGTTCTAACGCAGTTGAGAGCGTGCCAATTGGTCTTCTGTAGCTCCAGAAAATCCACTTCGAGTGCAGGAGGGTCAGAATCCAACAGCATCTGCAGTCCTTTCTCAGCCTCTGAATCAGGCTTTTGCTCACGTCCCTCAATTTCAGCCAGAAAATACCTGAAATTACAGAAAAACACACAAACTCATAGTAAAGTCCAAAATTGTAATTTTTGCATAAAAACTAATAAAATATAATAAAAAGTAACTAAAACATATAAAAAACTATGTAAAAGTTATGCCAAAAAGGGTATAAAATATCTGCTCATCACAACACCAAACTTAAATTGTTGCTTGTCCCCAAGCAACCAATAAACAAAATAGGATAAAAAGAAGATAATATACAATAAATTCCAAAAAAATCATTGGAAATTAGTTTCAATTAGATGTGCGGGACTAGTAGCTTTTTGCTTCTAAACTGTTTTGGCATCTCACTTTATCCTTTGAAGTTCAGAATGATTGGCATCCATAGGAACTCAGCATTCAGATAGTGTTATTGATTCTCTTAGTTCAGTATGTTGATTCTTGAACACAGCTACTTTATGAGTCTTGGCCGTGACCCTAAGCATCTTGTTTTCCAGTATTACTACCGGATACATAAATGCCACAGACACATAACTGGGTGAACCTTTTCAGATTGTGACTCAGCTTTGCTAGGGTCCCCAGTTAGAGGTGTCCAGACTTCTTAAGCACACTCCTTTTTTGCTTTGGACCACGACTTTAACCGCTCAGTCTCAAGCCTTTCACTTGACACCTTCACGCCACAAGCACATGGTTAGGGACAGCTCGATTTAGCTACTTAGGTCAGGATTTTATTCCTTTGGCCCTCCTATCCATTAATGCTCAAAGCCTTGGATCCTTTTTATCCTTGCCTTTTAGTTTAAAGGGCTATTGACTTTTTCTGCTTGCTTTTCTTTTTCTTTCTTTTTTTTTTTATTTTTTGCCAATTTTTTTTTGCAAGCTTTTGCTTTTTCACTGCTTTTTCTTGCTTCAAGAATCAATTTTATGATTTTTTAGATTATCAATAACATTTCTCTTTTTTATTATTCTTTCAAGAGCCAACAATTTTAACATTCATAAACTTTACTCTAAAAAATATGCACTGTTCAAGCATTCATTCAGAAAACAAAAAGTATTGCCACCACATCAAAATAATTAAACTATTTTCAAGATAATTTTCGAAATTATGCACTTCTTGTTCTTTTGCAAATAAAAACATTTTTCATTTAAGAAAGGTAAAGGATTCATGGAATCATTCATAGCTTTAAGACATAGACACTAAACACTAATGATCATGTAATAAAGACATAAACATAGATAAAACATAAAGCATAAAAACCGAAAAACAGAAAAATAAGAACAAGGAAATTAAAGAACGGGTCCACCTTAGTGACGGCGGCTAGTTCTTCCTCTTGAAGATCTTATGGAGTGCTTGAGCTCCTCTATTTCTCTTCCTTGCCTTTGTTGCTCCTCTCTCATGGCCTTTTGGTCCTCTCTAATTTCATGGAGGATGATGGAGTGCTCTTGATGCTCCATTCTCAGTTGCTCCATGTTAGAACTCAAATCTCCTAAAGAGGTGTTGAGTTGCTCCCAATAGTTGTGTGGAGGGAAATGCATTCCCTGAGGCATCTTAGGGATTTCTTGATGAGGGGCTTCCTCATGCTCTTGTTGAGGTCTATGAGTGGGCTCTCTTGTTTGCTTCATCCTCTTCTTAGTGATGGGCTTGTCCTCTTCAATGAGGATGTCTTCCTCTATGACAACTCCGGCTGAATTGCATAGGTGACAGATGAGATGAGGAAAGGCTAACCTTGCCAAAGTGGAGGGCTTGTCGGCCACCTTGTATAGTTCTAGAGATATGATCTCATAAACTTCTACTTCCTCTCCAAGACTCCAATTATGATACTATGAATCATGATAGCCCGGTCCACTGTAACTTCAGATTGGTTGCTAGTAGGAATGATAGAGCGTTGGATGGACTCTAACCATCCTCTAGCCTCGGACTTGAGGTCAAGCCTTCTCAATTGAACCGGCTTGCCTTTGGAGTCTCTCTTCCATTGCACTCTTTCCACACAGATGTCCATGAGGACTTGGTCTAACCTTTGATCAAAGTTGACTCTTCTAGTGAAAGGATAAGGATCCCCTCTCATGATTGGCAAGTTGAATGCCAACCTTACAGTTTCCGGACTGAAATCCAAGTATTTCCCCCAAACCATTGTGAGCCAATTCTTTGGGTTCGGGTTCACACTTTGATCATGGTTCTTAGTGATCCATGCATTAGCATAGAACTCTTGAACCATTAAGATTCCAACTTGTTGGATGGGGTTGGTGAGGGATTCCCAACCTCTTCTTCGAACCTCACATCGGATCTCTGGATATTCGTTCTTTTTTAGCATGAAGGGGACTCGAGGATCACCTTTTTCTTGGCCACAACTTCATAGAAGTGGTCTTGATGGACTTTTGAGATGAATCTCTCCATCTTCCATGAATCGGAGGTGGAAACAATTGCCTTCTCTTTCCTCTTTCTAGAGGTTTCTCCGGCCTTAGGTGCCATTAATGGTTATGAAAAAACAAAAAGCAGAGCTTTTTTTCATACCAAACTTAAAAGGTTTGCTCGTCCTCGAGCAAAAGAAGAAAGAAAGGAGGAGAAGAAGAAGAAATGGAGGGGTATTTATAGGGTAAGAGAGAGAGGAAAGTCATGTATGAAGGGGTTGGGTTTGGGAGGGAAATGTTTTGAATTTGAATTGTGAGGTAGGTGGGGTTTTATGATAGTTTTAGGGGAATAGGGGATGGATGTGAGTGGTGAAGAGATTATGGGGAAGAGGGTAGGATTTGATAGGTGAATGGTGTTTGGGAAAGAGTGTTATGGAAATGTGTGAAGAGCAGAGAAAGAGAGATGGGGTAGGTGGGGATCCTGTGGGGTCCATAGATCCTGAGTGTCAAGGAATTCTGGTCCCTGCACCTTTCTGGCGTTTAACCACCCTCTGTGTGCCATTTCTAGCGTTTAACGCCAACTCTGCTACCTTTTCTGGCGTTAAACGCCAGGATGATGCCCTTTTCTGGCGTTTAACGCCAACCAAACACCAGACACCCTTTTCTGGCGTTAAACACCAGTCTGTCTGCCAATTCTGGTGTTTAATACCCAGAATGCTGCTAGATTGGGCATTAAACGCCCATTCTGCTATCCTTACTGGCGTTTAAACGCTACTAAGCCTGTCCTCCAGGGTGTGCTGTTTTTGATGCTTTTTTTTATTTTGCTTTAATTCTGCAGTTGTTTTTGTGACTCCACATGATCATCTACCTAAAGAAAACATAAAATAACAATGGAAAACAAATAAATATAATTAAATAACATTGGGTTGCCTCCCAATAAGCGCTTCTTTAATGTCAATAGCTTGACAGTGAGCTCTTAGAGAGCTTCACAGAGACTCAGAGCTTAATGGTGGCCTCCCAACACCAAACTTAGAAGTTGAGTGTGGGGGCTCTATTTGACTCTGTATTGAGAGAAGCTTTTCATGCTTCCTTTCCATGGTTACAGAAGAAAATCCTTGAGCCTTAAACACAAGGTAGTCCTCATTCAATTGAAGGACTAACTCTCTGCTATCCACATCAATCACAACTCTTGCTGTGGCTTGGAAGGGTCTTTCAAGGATAATGGATTCATCCTCTTCCTTCCCAGTGTCTAGGATTATGAAGTCAGTAGGGATGTATAGGCTTTCAACCATCACTAAGACATCCTCTACAAGTCCATAAGCCTGTTTCCTTGATTTGTCTGCCATCTCTAGTGAGATTATTGCAGCTTGTACCACAAAGATCCCTAGTTTCTCCACTATAGAGAGTGGCATAAGGTTTATTCCTGACCTTAGGTCACACAGAGCCTTCTCAAAGGTCATGGTGCCTATGGTACAAGGTATTAAGAACTTTTCAGGATCCGGTTTCTTCTGAGGTAATTTCAGTTGAACCAAAGCATTCAGTTCATTGATGAGCAATGGAGGTTCATCCTCCCAAGTCTCATTACCAAATAACATAGCATTCAACTTCATGATTGCTCCTAGATACTGAGCAACTTGCTCTTCAACAATATCTTCATCCTCTTCAGAGGAAGAATAATCATTAGAGCTCATGAATGGCAATAGTAAGTTCAGTGGAATCTCTATGGTCTCTGTATGAGCCTCAGATTCCTTTGATTCCTCAATAGGGAACTCCTTATTGGTTAGTGGGCGTCCAGCAAGGTCTTCCTCACTAGAAATCACGACTTCCTCCTCCTCTATAGGTTTGGCCATTTTGGGTATATTGATGGCCTAACACTCTCTCTTTGGATTCTCTTATGTATTGCTTGGGAGAGTACTAGGAGGGATTTCAGTAACTCTTTTACTAAGCTGACTCACTTGTGCCTCCAGATTTCTAATGGAAGACCTTGTTTCAGTCATGAAACTTTGAGTGGTCTTAGTTAGATCAGAGACTATGGTTGCTAAGTCAGAGAGGCTCTACCTAGAATTCTCTGTCTGTTGCTGAGAAGATGATGGAAAAGGTTTGCTATTGCCAAACCAAATTTTCCCACCATTGTTATTATTAAAGCCTTGATTAGGCTTCTGTTGATCCTTCCATGAGAAATTTGGATGATTTCTCCATGAAAGATTATAGGTGTTTCCATAGGATTCTCCCATGTAATTCACTTCTTCCATTCTAGGATTCTCAGGGTTATAAGCTTCTTCTTCAGAGGAGGCCTCTTTAGTACTACCGGATGCAGCTTGCAATCTAGTCAGATTCTGAGAAATCATATTGACTTGCTGAGTCAATATTTTATTCTGAGCCAATATGGCATTCAGAGTATCAATCTCAAGAACTCTTTTCTTCTGAGTCATCCCATTATTCACAGAATTTCTTTCAGAAGTGTACATGAACTGGTTATTTGCAACCATTTCAATGAGCTCCTGGGCTTCTGCAGGCGTTTTCTTCAGATGAAGAGATCCACCAGCAAAGTGGTCCAATGACATCATGGACAATTCAGATAGACCATTATAGAATATACATAAAATGCTCCATTCTGAAAGCATGTCAGAAGGACACCTTCTGATCAATTGCTTGTATCTTTCCCAAGCTTCATAGAGGGATTCACCTTCCTTCTGTCTGAAGGTTTGGACTTCCACTCTAAGCTTGCTCATCTTTTGAGGTGGAAAAAATTTGGCCAAAAAAGAATTGACCAACTTTTTCCAAGAGTTCAGGCTTTCTTTAGGTTGTGAGTCCAACCATATCCTAGCTCTGTCTCTTACAGCAAAGGGGAAAAGCATAAGTCTGTAGACCTCGGGATTAACCCCATTGGTTTTAACAGCGTCACAGATTTACAAGAATTCAGCTAAGAACTGATGAGGATCTTCCAATGAAAGTCCATGAAACTTGCAATTCTACTGCATTAGAGAAACTAATTGAGGCTTAAGCTCAAAGTTGTTTGCTCCAATTGCAGGAATTGAGATTCTTCTTCCATAGAAGTCGAAAGATGGTGCAGTAAAGTCACCAACATCTTCCTTGCATCTCCACCATTGTTGTTGGGTTCGGCTGCCATGTCTGCTTCTTTTTCAAAAATTTCTGTAAGGTCCTCTCTAGAGTGTTGTGCTTTAGCTTCTCTTAGTTTCCTCTTCAGAGTCCTTTCAGGTTCAGGATCATCTTCAACAAGAATGTCTTTATCCTTGTTCCTGCTCAGATGAAAAAGAAGAGAAGAGAATAGAAAAGAATAGGAATCCTCTATGTCATAGTATAGAGATTCTTTTATGTGAGTAGAAGAATGAGGTAGAGAGAGAATAAGAAGAATTCGAACACAAAGAAGGAGAGAATGTTCGAATTATGAGTAGAAGAGAAGTGTTAGTAAATAAATAAAATAAATAGAAAGAGATGAGAGAGAGAGAGAGAGAGTATTCGAATATTAATTTAAAATAAAAGAAAAATATTTTTGTTTTTATTTTAATTTTAAGTTAGAATTCGAAAATATTAAAAGAAGTAACATAAAATTAGAATTTAAAACAATTAGTTGATTAAAAAGAATTTTGAAAAAGTGGTTAGTTGTTTTCGAAAATTAGAGAGAGAGAAAAGTAGTTAGGTGGTTTTGAAAAAGATAAGAAATAGTAAACTTTTAAAATCAAACAAAAAAAAATCAAGTAGTTAATTGAAAAAGATTTGAAAATAATTTATTTGAAAAGATAAGAATTTAGAAAAAGATTTTGAAATTAAATTTTGAAAAATATATGATTGAAATTTATTTTGAAAAAGAAATTAAAAAGATTTGATCTTTAAAATTAAAGTTGATGACTTGATTAACAAGAAACTAAAAGATATGATTCTAGAATTTAAAGATTGAACCTTTCTTAACAAGAAAGTAGCAAACTTGAAATTTTTGAATCAAAACATTAAATGTTAGCAATAATTTCGAAAATTATGAAATAAAATTAAGAAAAAGATTTTAAAAATTTATTTTGAAGATTTTTGAAAATATTAAAAGAAAAATGTAAAAGATTTTGAAAAATTTTAAGAAAGAATTCAAAAATATTAAAAGAAAATTGAAAAAGATTTGATTTTGAAAAAGATTTGAAAAGATAGATTTTTTTAAATTGAAATTTTGACTTGACTAACAAGAAACAACTAAATTTTAAAAATCTTTGACTAAGTCAATCCAAAATTTCAAAATTTATGAGAAAAATAAGGAAAGATATTATTTTTTATTTTTGAATTTTTAATGAGGAGAGAGAAAAACAAAAAAATGAAACAAAACATGAAAATTTAAGATCAAAACAAATAATGCATGCAAGAACACTTTGAATGTCAAGATGAACACCAAGAACACTTTGAAGATCATGATGAGCATCAAGAACATAATTTTGAAAATTTTTAAGAAAAGAAACACATGCAAGACACCAAACTTAGAAATTTTTAATATTTAGACACTATGAATTCGAAAATGTATATGAAAAACAACAAAAAACGCAAAACAAGAAAATCTAAAGATCAAACAAGAAAAATCATCAAGAACAACTTGAAGATCAAAGAAGAACACAATGCATATATTTTCCAAAATTTAAGAAAAATTAAAACATGCAATTGACACCAAACTTAAAATTTTACACAAGACTCAAACAAGAAACATAAATTTTTTTTTTTGTTTTTATGGTTTTGTTAATTTTTTTGTATATTTTTTGAAAATTACATTGGAAATAAAAAATAAAGAAATTCAAACTTTTTAATAAGAATTCCAGGATTCATGCAATGTTAGTCTAAAGCTCCAGTCCAAAAGAATTAGACATGGCCCAATGGCCAGCCAAGCTTTAGCATAACAATACATACAACAATCCAATGAATATGATAAGTTAAAGATCCGATCCAAAAGATTAGACACGGCTTAATAGCCAGCCAAGCTTTAACATATCATCATGAAGCTCGAAGGTGGAATTCATTCTTAAAAATTTTGATGAATTTTTAGAAAACTAAATATATTTTTTTTCGAAAATAAAATTAAAAAGCTTAAATATAAAATAAAATTACCCAATCTAAGCAACAAGATGAACCGTCAGTTGTTCAAACTCGAACAATCCCCGGCAATGGTGCCAAAAACTTGGTGCACGAAATTGCAATCACACTTTTGCAACTCCGCACAACTAACCAGCAAGTGCACTGGGTTGTCCAAGTAATACCTTACGTGACTAAGGGTCGATCCCACGGAGATTGTAGGCTTGAAGCAAGCTATGGTCATCCTGTAAATCTTAGTAAGGTGGATTCAAATGGTTATGAGGTTTTGATAATTAAAAGATAATTAAAACATAAAATAAAATAAAATACTTATGTAATTCAATGGTGGGAATTTCAGATAAGCATTTGGAGATGCTTTGTTGCTTTTGAACCTCTGCTTTCCTATTGTCTTCTTCCAATCATGCGTGCTCCCTTCCATGGTAAGCTGTATGATCCTCTCGGATGAAAAATACCAGGTACGATCTCTGCACGGCTAATCAACTGTCAGATTTCTCGTCTCAGATGAAAAATACCATGTACAGCTATCGCACGGCTAATCATCTGTCGGTTCTCACTAGCGTCAGAATAGGATCTCTCTATCCTTTTGCACACTATCACTGCGCCCAACATTCACAAGTTTGAAGCTTGTAACAGTTATCCCTTCCCAAATCCTACTCGGAATACCACAGATAAGGTTTAGACTTTTCGGATCTCAGGAATGCTGCCAATTGGTTCTAGCCTATTGCACGAAGGTTCTAATCACGAATTCGGATGTTCTGTTGTCAAGAGAGACGATGCGAATCATGAATTAGAGACCCAAGAGAATATACTCCGGCTGTCGTCCAATGACTACGTTGAACATCATGTAGACTGCTTGTGGTTGTTAGGCACGTGGATCTTGGATAAGCGAGTAACGAAGATAGTGGGTGATTGTCACGGGTCACCCCTTCATTCTGGCTTAACTGAATTAAGTACGAGAGTATATCTTGGAGAAGAAGTAGGCATGAATTGAAAGAGAAACAATAGTCTTGCATTAATTCATGAAGAACAACAGAGCTCCGCACCTTAATCTGTAAGGTGTAGAAACTCCACCGTATAAAATACATAAGAGAAAGAGGTCTAGGCATCGCCGTGTGGTCAGCCTCCAAATGTGAACAATGGCATAAGCTTGATATCCAAAAGTCCCGAATAAATTAGTAAAAAGTGCTATTTATACTAAACTAGTTACTAGGGTTTACAAAAAATAAGTAACTAAGGGCAGATAGTGTAGAAATCCACTCCCGGGGCCCACGTGGTGTGTGCTTGGGCTGAGCATTGAAGCTTTCACATGAATAGGCCATTCCTGGAGTTAAACGCCAGCTTGGGTGCCAGTTTGGGCGTTTAACTCCAGTTTTGGTGCCAGTTCTGGCGTTTTATGCCAAAAAAGGGGTCTCTGGTGGGCATTTGGACGCCAGTTTGGGCCATCAAATCTCGGGCAAAGTATGGACTATTATATATTGCTGGAAATCCCAAGATGTCTACTTTCTAACGCAATTGAGAGCATGCCAATTGGGGGTTTGTTGCTCCAGAAAATTCACTTCGAGTACAGGAGGGTCAGAATCCAACAGAATATGCAGTCCTTTCTCAGCCTCTGAATCAGACTTTTGCTCAGGTCCCTCAATTTCAGCCAGAAAATACCTGAAATTACAGAAAAACATACAAACTCATAATAAAGTCCAGAATTGTGATTTTTGCATAAAAACTAATAAAAATATAATAAAAAGTAACTAAAACATATAAAAAACTATGTAAAAATAATGCCAAAAAGGGTATAAAATATCAGCTCATCACCTTTCAATCACCTTTGTTTGCCACCTTGAGCCTTTTATCCCCATTTGTTCTATATTTTACCATATCGCTAGCCTTAACCAAAAAAAAAACAATTAATTACCCCAAATTGAATCTTTGGTTAGCTTAAGATAGAGATTGTGTAACAACTAAGTGTGGGAAAACTGTGGAAACATGGGTTAATAAGGGAATGTATTGTGTTTCTACTTTATTTAAATATTGGGAATTTGGGTACCTACTCATGTGAGACCAGAAAAATTAAAAATCTATGTGCATTGATATGTTATGTTTACTTTTATATTTTTAATCCAAAAAAAAAGAGAGAAAAAGAAAAAAAGGGAAAGAAAAAAAATATATATAATATAAATAAATAAATAGGGGACAAAATTACCCTAATGCTAAGTTTAAAGTAAAAGATCAATGCACGTGTGATAAAATTAAAGAAAATTTGGTACATGAGTATGTGATACAAAAGTGGGAATTTTAGGTAGCTAGGCATGATTTTAGAATTATATAAAGTGTGTGTGAGTAAGTGAGAGCTTAGGTTAGTCGAAGATTCAATTTACAGCTCACTTGGCCATACATATATCCTCACCCTTACCTTAGCCCTATTACAACCTTGAAAAGACCTCATGATGTTTGCATTGGTATAATAAATACTTGTTGATTAGTTAGATGAAGAACAAAGTTTTAGAAAGCATGACTAGAGAAGAGTAGAGTGAATTAACCCTAGACACTTGAGAGATCAGAGTGCACATACACTACCAATGAGGGTTCAATGCTTAGTTCTATGTTCCCTGCTTTCATGAGCTATCTTCTTATAAGTTTACTTGATTTTTATTGTATAATTTGAATTAGTGGAATCTGATTTATGTTTGTCTTGGAGAACTTGTTTACTTTTAACTAAGTAGGTAGAAGTATTTTTGCATTTAGTTGCATTCATATAGATAGGTTGCATTTCATAATTTCTAGCATTCTTCTTCACCGCTTTGTAGCTTCTCCTGAGCTTAGCATGAGGACATGCTAATGTTTAAGTGTGGGGAGATTTGACGCACCACTATTTCGTGGCACATCTTGTGCTTAATTGAGTGGATTTTATCCACTATTCTCACACTTATTCATTGAATTCGCATGTTTTACATTTTCCTTCCTGATTTTGTGCTATGATTGAAAACATGCTTCTTTGGCCTTAATTTCACTATGTTTAATCCTTTTTTATTATCATTCGATGCCTTGATATGTGTGTTAAGTGACTTCAGGGTTTATAGGGCAGGAATGGCTTAGAGGATGGAAAGGAAGCATGCAAAAGTGGAAGGAATACAAGAAACTGAAGGAATTGCTAAGCTGTCCAGCCCGACCTCTTCGCACTAAATCGACCATAACTTGAGCTACAGAGGTCCAAATGAGGTAGTTTCAGTTGCGTTGGAAAGCTAACATCTGGGGCTTTGCAAAAATATATAACTTGTCATAGTTGCTCTGAAGGTAGGTGATGCGCACGCGTGGATCTCGTGTACGCATGACCTGGCGAAAGTTCAATCCACGCGTATGCGTGGACGACGCGTACGCGTGATAGTACAACATGCTGGACGTATCAGAAATCGCTGGGGGAGATTTCTGGGCTGTTTTTGACCCAACTTTTGGTCCAGAAAACATAGATTAGAGGATACAGAGTGGGGGAATCCATCCAGACATTCACACAACTTTTATTCACACAATTTTAGGTTTTAGATGTAGTTCTCTAGAGAGAGAGGTTCTCTCCTCTCTCTTAGGTTTTAGGATTTAGGATTTCTCTTAGGGTTAGGTTTACTTCTTCTCCATTCCTGGTTCAATGTTCTTTTAATTTAGTTTCTTTTCTACTTTTATTTGTCCTAGTATTCTACTTTATCTATTTCCCCTATTGATTACTTTATGTTTCTATTTGATTTATGAACTTTCCATCTTAGATTTGATTTCTTTATTTAATGCAATTACAAGTATTTCATATTTATGATTTTAATCTAACTTTTTACATTCTTAGCTTGAATTGATTAATTGGAGACACTTGAGTTATCAAACACCTTGTTGATTGATAATTGGAATCTGCTGGTTAGTTTGGATCTCTCTAAAGCTAGTCTTTCCTTAGGAGTTTACTAGGACTTGAGGAATCAAGTTGATTAGTCCACTTGACTTTCCTTTATTTAGTAAGGGTTAACTAAGTAGGATCAATGAACAATTCTCATCACAATTGATAAGGATAACTAGGATAGGACGTCCAGTTCTCATACCTTGCTAAGAACTTTATTAGTTATTATTTTAATTCTTGCAATTTACTTTTTTCTGTTTATTATTCAAAACCTAAAAAGATACAATTCCATAACCAATAATAACTACACCTCCCTGCAATTTCTTGAGAGACGACCCGAGGTTTGAATACTTCGGTTTATTTTATTGGGTTTGCTTAAGTGACAACCAAGAACTTTTGTACGAAAGGATTCTCTGTTGGTTTAGAAACTATACTAGCAACGAGAACTTATTTGTGAAATTCTTTACTAGCAGAAATCCGCTCGTCAAAGAGCCACCAGGATTTGATCAACCCTCTTGGCAACAACCCCCTCCAATGCGTTATCACCAACAACCATTCTGTGATGCATACCAAGACAATAGTTATGGTGGACCCTTTCGTGACAACTAACCTCCACCAAATTACTATGGTCAAGAGCCATTCCAGGGTGCGTACCAAGATGATAGATATGGTGGACCCCCTTGTGGTTACCAATAAGCTCCACCATATGCTTATGAACCACCTCCTCAATATACCTTTGAACCACCATACTCACAAGCACCTTACCATCAAACACCCCAATATGACCCTGACCCACATCCACCATACCAACCACCATGTGACCCATATGAACATACACAGAACCACCCCAATCCCAAAACAATTGCCCCCCTTCAACTTCCTATGACAAGATACTTCAATCTCTTGCACAAGGACAAAAGACCATGGAAAACACACTTAACTCTACTTTAAATGGTCTGACCTCTGCTTTACAAGCTCTCGCTTCACAGATTGGATCATTGAATACCCCCAACAATCAACCCTCAAGGTCTAGTGTACTTTTTTTTCAACCACATAATGATCTTTCCATTCCATTACCACCCTCCATGGAAGAGCACCCACATCCATCGATCCAAGAGCAAGATGATCCCGGTTATGCTATTGACATGGAACAAGAGAGAAGGAATCATCTTCGCGAATCCATACTTCATGAGAAGCTAGAGGAGGCCTTAAAGGTAGCGGTAGGAGAGACCCTTGAAGATGAAAGAATAGTTGAAAAGAGTTGCCATGGAAAGGAAATAATCAAGGAGAAGTACGATCTTATACTAAAACAACTGGACAAGGCAGCAATTATTGAAGAGGAAGAAGTGGTTGCAGAACTAGGAGATGCTGAACCTCCATGGGAAAGTCCAGTCATAGAGCCTCCTTCCAAGGTGTTTGATGTTGAAGTTGAGGAGGGCGTCCAACCTCCAAGGCATATCATGGTTGAAGACTTTGCAGAGATTGATAAAGAGATAGAGATCAAGGAAGAAGAAGCACAACCTCCCATGCCCTTGGTAAGTGATGAAGAAGAGATTGAACTGGAAGAAAGCCACCAAGAGGAAGAGGTTGAAATTGAAGAGGCTTGCAAAGAGGTGGAAGTTGTCAAGGAAGAGCTCAAAGGAATGGAGCTGGAAATCACCTTACCAAAGTTGTTGGAGACCTCTTCCCCAAGGCCATCATCGTCCATTCCTTCATTCAAGTGGGTAAATCTTTCATCTCTAAGCTTAATTAGCCCACTTGAATATGCTTTTCTTGAGACAGATGGGCAACTTAGAGCTCTTTGTGGCTATAAGAGTAAGAGGGAGATGGTTAGTGGTAAGAGTTGTTAGGCAAGGTTCAATAAGGTTCCACATTCCATATTAGAGTACAAGGATTGGTGTAGAGCTCGATTGAATGGGTCTCGGAAGTTGTTTGGGTACTTCATTGAGAATTCAGATTGCTTGCCACCCAGATGAAATCATGATGATCAACAAGAAGAGGGGTGCAAAGGCAAGGTTTGGGACCCCGGAATTCATCCCAACAATCAACACTATTGGGGCCTTGTCACTTGCTTTAACTTGCTCGAAGGCTTTATGTGCCTAGTTTGGAACCCCGGAGGCTATTGGAATTGCAAACATTGGTGGAGATTCCGGGATGAGTTCAAGCACAAGCCACCATGACAAGGAGCTCACCAAATGTCCAACTTAAGGACTTTAACTAAAAGTGTTAGGTGGGAGACAACCCACCATGGTATAATCATTCTTTTTTATTCTTAATCTTATTTCATTTTATTTTTATTAGTGTTCATTCATAATTTCTGCATATTCACCTGCATTCTGCATTTTGCATTCTGCATATAAAAAAAAGGTGGGATCGACGCGCAAGCGTCTACGACGCGCACGCGTCGTTTGTGTATGCGGCACTGAACAGAGAGTTGCGTGTGAGGCGCGCGTGAGGGGTGCATGGCACACAAGCCACTCCACACGTACGCGTACCTCACGCGTACCCGTCCCCTGCAAAAAGTTCAACCGACGCGTAAGCGTACGCGTGGGCATGAAAATCGGCGTAAAGAGCGAATTGAACAGAAAGTTGAGCTGCCATTGTGCTGGAATCGCGCGAGTTGTCATGCATACGCATAACCGACGCTCGTGTGTCACTTTTTTTCTTCGGGCACCCACGCGTACGCGTGGGAGACGCTTACGCGTCGAACGACCAACTTAGTTTTCACGCGTACGCGTGATGCCCGCGCGCGCATCGCACCCCGTTTTTCTTTTCTTACTCCTTCCCTCTCTCCTTTCTCCTTCTTTCTTTCTCTTTTCCTTACTTTCTTCTTCTTCATTCCTTTACACTCTAATCCATACTCTCTTTCATTATATTTTCTTTATTGCATTTACATATTTTCATTCATTGCATTTTTCACTTTGTGTATGTTTTTATTTTCTTTTCTACGTTTATTATTTTTCCTTTGGTGTTTAATGTTCTTATTCAACTTTTGTACCTTTTCTGGCATTATTCTGGTGCTTAGTGACTTGTTTACACTGTTGAGTGATATGATTTAGCTATCAATGCCAATCTTTTATGATAGTTGTGTTCCTTTTTGCATTAACATGAACTCATATTGTCTTTTATTACCCACACTCTTCCCCATTGTTGCAATCTTTGCACTACTGATATGCCACTTTCTTCTACTGTTTTCTCAATTACATGTTAAAACTACCATGTACTTGAGACCCTCATTATTTGGCATTAACCCAGCCATATTTTATTTGTTTTCTATCTTTGTTTTTGGGTTACTTTTCTTCCCTTTTCTCTTCTTCGGGATGGCCACCAGGAAGGGAACTGGGAGACGTTTACATGGGACGACCGACAAGTCCATCTGCACATTCTTTAGAGAAAGGCATCAATTGGAGCCACCCATCCACTTGCACATCTTAGCATGCACCGAGGACGGTGAAATCTTTAAGTGTGGGGAGGTCGATACCAACTTTCGTGGGTTAGTTATTTCCTATTTCAACACCAATGTTTAATTTTCCTTGTTAAATTAGTTGTTGCATTTGCATGTTTGTTTGATTTTGTGCATGTTCTTCTACCACCACTTGGTTGGAGTGATAAGTTCTTTTTCAAGAACCTTTTTATAGTATTTCACTAATTCAAATGAAAATTTTGTGTTAAACTTGTTTGAGGATTGTAATTTGGAACATGAATTATAGCTAAGAACACACAACCCGTGAGTTTTGAGCTTATTTATATGGTTACATTATTTAACCATAATATTTTATTCTTGTGTGTTTTCTTCACTATGATTGCAGACTTTACTTTGTTCCATTCTATATATCCATTGTTTAGTGTATTTACATGCTTGCATATGATTGAGGCCATCATTTATTATTAGCTCACTTATCCCAAATAGCCTACCCTTTTAATTACCTTTGTTAGCCACTTTGAGCCTATTAATCCCTGTTTGTTCTATATTTTACCACATCACTAGCCTTAAGTGGAAAAACAATTAATTACCCCAATTGAATCTTTGGTTAGCTTAAGATAGAGATTGTGTGTCAATTAAGTGTGGGGAACTGTGGGAACTTGGGTTGATGAAAGTGTACAGTGTTTCATTGACAAAATATTGGGAATTTGGGTACCTAGTCATGTTAGACTAGAAAAAATTAAAAATCCATGTGCATTAATATGTTATGTTTACTTTTATATTTTTAATCAAAAAAAAATAAAGAGAAAAATATATAGGTATATAATATAAATAATAAATAGGGGATAAAATTACCCCAAATGTTAAGTTTAATAAAAGATAAATGCATATGTGATAAGATTAAAAAAAAATTGGTACATGAGTATGTGAAGCAAAAGTGGGAATTTTGGGTAGCTAAGCATGATTTTAGAATTACATAGAGTGTGTGTGTGTGTTAAGTAAGAGCTTAGGTTAGTCCAAGATTCATATTATAGCTCACTTGGCCATACATATATCCTCACCCTTACCTTAGCCCATTACAACCTTGAAAAGACCTCATGATGTTTGCATTGGTATACTAAATACTTGTTGATTGGTTAGATGAAGAACAAAGTTTTAGAAAGCATGATTAGAGAAGAGTAGAGTGATTGACCCTAGACACTTGAGAGATTAGAGTGCATATACACTTCCTATGAGGGTTCAATTCTTGATTCTATGTTCCCTGCTTTCATGAGCTATCTTCTTACAAGTTTACTTGTCTTTTATTATATAATTTGAATTAGTGAAATATGATTTATGTTTGTCTTGAAGAGCTTATTTACTTTTAACCAAGTAGACAGAAATATCTTAGCATATAGTTGCATTTATAGGTTGCATCTCATAATTTCTACCATTCCTCTTCACTCTTATAGCTTCTCTTGAACTTAGCTTGAGGACATGCTAATGTTTAAGTGTGGGGAGATTTGATGCACCACTATTTTGTGGTACATTTTGTACTTTATTGAGTGGATTTTATCCACTATTCTCACACTTATTCATGGAAATCACATGTTTTACATTTTTCCTTCCTGATTTTGTGCTATGATTGAAAACATGCTTCTTTGGCCTTAATTTTGCTATGTTTAATCCTCTCTTATTACCATTCAATGTCTTGATATGTGTGTTAAGTGTTTACAAGGTTTATAGGGTAGGAATGGCTTAGAGGATGGAAAGGAAGCATGCAAAAGTGAAAGGAATACAAGAAACTGAAGGAATTGCTAAAGCTGTCAGCCTGACCTCTACGAACTCAATCGATCATAACTTGACCTACAGAAGTCCAAACGAAGCAGTTTTAGTTGCGTTGGAAAGCTAACATTTGGAGCTTCGCAACGATATATAATTTGTCATAGTCGCCATGCTATTAGGTGACGCGCACGCATGGATCATAGTTGCATCCAAATGTTTGCATTCGTATGCGTGGACGATGCGTATGTGTGACAGAACAATGTGCTGGACGTATCAGAAATCGCCCCTACAATTTTTGGGCTGTTTTTGACCCATTTTTCGACCCAGAAAATACATATTAGAGGCTATAGAGTGGGGGAATCCATTCATTCACACAACATTCATTCACATAATTTTTGGTTTTAGATGTAGTTTTCTAGAGAGAGAGGCTCTCTCCTCTCTCTAGGATTTAGGATTTCTCTTAGTTTTAGGTTTGTTTCTTCTCAATTCCAGGTTCAATGTTCCTTTAATTTAGTTTCTTTTCTACTTTTATTTG
This sequence comes from Arachis stenosperma, assembly GCF_014773155.1. Taxonomy (NCBI): domain Eukaryota; kingdom Viridiplantae; phylum Streptophyta; class Magnoliopsida; order Fabales; family Fabaceae; genus Arachis; species Arachis stenosperma. The sequence goes on along the minus strand of NC_080380.1, from coordinate 71,988,390 downwards.
TTCTAGTACTTTGGTTTATTTATTTTTCTCGTTGATTCTCTTCTTTTCCAATTTGGTTTATGAACTTTCCAATGTTAGATTTGATTTTCTATTTAATGCAATTTGAAGTATTTCATATTTATGATTTTAATCTAGCTTTTTACATTCTTAGCTTGAATTGATTAACTAGAGACACTTGAGTTATCAAACTCCTTGTTGATTGATAATTGGAATTTGCTGGTTAGTTTGGATCCCTCTAAAGCTAGTCTTTCCTTAAGAGTTGACTAGGACTTGAGGAATCAAATTGATTAGTCCTCTTGACTTTCCTTTATTTAGTAAGGGTTGACTAAGTGGGAGCAATGAACAATTCTCATCACAATTGATAAGAATAACTAGGATAAGACGTCCAGTTCTCATACCTTGCTAAGAGCTTTATTAGTTATTCTTTTTAATTCTTCCAATTTACTTTTCCTGTTCATTATTCAAAACCCAAAAAGATACAATTCCATAACCAATAATAATTACACCTCCCTGCAATTCCTTGAGAGACGACCCGAGATTTAAATACTTCGGTTTATTTTATTGGGTTTGCTTTAGTGACAAACAAGTTTTTGTACGAAAGGATTCTCTGTTGGTTTAGAAACTATACTAGCAATGAGAACTTATTTGTGAAATTCTTTACTAGCAAAAATTCGTTCGTCAATGAGCAAAATTGTAAATAATGCAAGCAACAAGGAAATGAGATCAAAACTAGTGAAAATGCGAGAAATGCAATAAAGAACCTTGACTTGAGAGTAAGAGTATCTAAGGAATCCTCTCATTGCCATAACCATAACTATGGTAATCATCATGAGTCAATCTCGCCTAGTTAACCCCAACCATCGAGGAGTAAGTCAAGCAAGCATAATTGACCTTAATCCATAAGTCCTAACCAACTTATAAAACTAGTTGATAAAAGGCTAGCGTCAATGGAAATAAGAGTCAACTAACTACCCAAGAATTACCACTAAATGTTGCACATTATGACTCTAGTATCCTAGGAAATCAAACCACAAGCCAAGGTGGGAAAATCTACTTAAAACTTAAAGTCAACATTTTCACAAACACCTTGTGTGCATAAAAGTAAAGTATGAAAAATTGCAAGTAAAAGTAGAAAACTATAACCAACCATCAACAAAACCAAGTATAAACACGCAATCAAGCATAAAGGAGGCAAGAAACATAAAATTCATTGATCAAAATTTCAAGGAACACAAAATTGCAAGTATGAACAAGTAAATTGAACCAAAAAAAAATGAAAGTAAACGTGCTATAATTAAAGAGGAAATTGAGAGTACTTACAATTAAAGAAGCAAAATCAAAGATTAAAGCTTGCTATAAAATGCTACAAGAAAACTACATAAACCCTAGGAGAGCTCTTTACTCTACACTACTCCTGCTCCTAATACTATGAAAAACTATGTAAAATTGTGCTCCAATGTGTCCCCCTTTGATAAGTGTTGAGTTCTCCTTTATATAGCACTCCAAAACAGCATTTCAGCCTTCCAAAAATGAGCCAAGGGCCTCCAAATTCGCACAGCACATGTTTCATTAATGCAATCACATGCAGGGACCTGTGCGGACGTACACACTGGTGCTTGTGCGCATGCACACGTCACTGTGTGTGCTTTTCCTTGTTTTCATCATGTTTTCTCCCTTGCACATGCTTTCTTTCACTTTTGGCCATCTATTCTTGCCTCTAAGGCCTGAAATCACTCGCAAACCATATCATGGCATTGAATGACATGAAAGTGGAATTAAAAATCACTTATCTAAGCATTAAAACGCATGTTTTCTCATTTAGGATCAATTAGAGATCAAACACAAAAGTATGCTATTTTGGTGCTTAAGTGTGAGTTCATATGCTAGAATTCATTCAAATCAAGCCAAAATACACCGGAAAATATGGACTCATCAATTCCCCCACACTTAAACCAAGCATGTCCTCATGCTAAACCAACAAGGAGAATGATCAAAGGGGTAATCAACTTATGAAATGCAACTATCTATATGCATGCAAGTATGTATATACTATATATATATCTATCTATCTATAATGTCCTATTGATTTGGTGAAAACAAACAATCAAATTCCCAAGCAAGTATATAGACAAATAGGGCTAAGCGAGGAAGTAATCCAATGCAACCAAAATCTAGAGAATTGATTCCACTTATCGAAATGAGGTAACTTTCAAGAATACATGATAAGAAACATGGAAACATAGAGTTGAGTAATTAAACCCTCACTAGGTGTGCATACACTCTAATCACTCGGTGTCTAGGGTCAATTCACTCAAATCTCCTTCCAATCATGCTTTCAAGGATTTGCTTTCCATCTAACAATCAACAAACAAGTGATGCATGAATGCAATTATCATGAGGACTTCATATGGTTGTAATGGGGTTAGGGTCAAGGTGGGGTAGATATGGCTAAGTGGGCTAAAATGATTGAGTCCTTGATTAGTTTAAGTCTCCAACTCAACCTATATCATCCAAATCAACACAAAACGCAATCCTAACCTTCCACCATTTTCTATTCACTAGCACTCATGTATGTTTTTCTCACAAAAACATCACATATGAAATCCCTTTATTCATTTGTCTACTCTTCAGGGTGCCTTTGTGCCTATTTTATGATGAAGTGTTTTTTTTTTCAAAGCTAGAATTGCCTATGGTTAAGTAGTTCATACATGAATGTTCCCGTTTTCCACAATTTTCAATGAATACCCTAATTAAACATTTTCTTTTACTACCAAAGTTCCCCAAAAGGTTCCCCCACACTTAAATGAAACACACTTCTTCAACCTAAGCTAATCAAGGATACAATCTAAGGTAAATCATGGTTTTCCACTTAAGGTTGTGATGTGCTAAAATCAAGAGCAATGGGGTAATTGAAGCTCAAAGGGGTTAACAATGGTAAATACAAAGGGTAGGCTATATGGGAAAAGTAAGATTTTAAACAAAGATGGCCTCAATCATGCTCAATGCAATTCGAAACATCAATCGTTGGAAATAAAGAATCAAGCAAAACCAAGATTACAATCATAGAAGAGATATAACACACAATGAACAAAATTAGAGGTTAAGATGTAGAACCACTCAATATAGCTCAAACACTCACAAGGTATTTGTTCTTTACTCTTCTATGTTCCATAAGAAATCCATTCAAGCAAGTTTAGAAAATAGTTTCCCAATTATTTCAATAGAAAGCCCAAAATTCTTGGAAAGTTCTTGTTGTTTTTCACCAAAATTATTACCTATATATGTATGTATGTATGTTGTGACGGATGCAAAATATTTCAAAAGTTTAATTTCCTAGTTCTTCTCCTAATTTTCAACAAGCAAAAAGTAACATGAACTATTAGGATCAAAATGAGCTAGGCATAAGCTATTCGTATCATCCAATCACAATTCATATCTATACTATGTACCATGCAATATAAAATGCAATATGTATGTATATACCAAAATGAAAGTGCAATACTAGATATAACTAGAAGCAACTAATATATATATATATATATATATATATATATATATATACCAAAGTAAAATGTGCATAAGTCAAAGTACTAAAAGTGTCCACAAAAAGCATAATAAAGATTGAAAATAAACTAAAATGACAGGTGTTCGGAAGAGATGATTTACACCCAAAAATAGTAGAACCTCCCCCATACTTAGATGATGCACGGTCCTCCGTGCTCAAAATAATCAATCGGGGGAAATCAACCATGAGAAGCTCCACCGTCAGATGGTGGTGGGTGATGATGACGGTGATACACGATGATGGCACTGGACGGCCGTGGTGTGGGATCTGCTCTATGCTCCTCAGATGTGTGGCCAACTGGCTCTGATGCTGTTTCAGCTCTCGACTCGGCTACAGTTGCCGACTCCTCCAATATCTGATCTGTAGGCTCCTCAATTGTGGTCTCTGCTGCTGGCTGCTCAGAGGGCTCGTCAGCCTAGCCAGCTTCAGCTGCTGGCTCCTCCGGTGCTGGCTCCTTCAGGCTGGGGCTCAGGCTCTAGTGTATCCGGAGGAGGTGGACCAGGGTCACGACCATCAAACTTTGCCACTATCTACTGGAAGCGGCGAGTGTTGCAGCGCTCAATGCGGTGGAGAGTCTCCAAGATCTTTCGACCCAACTCATAGGGTGTTTGGAGTCGGGGTATGGGCACAGGAGGTGCTGGAGGTGCCGATGGCTCTGCTGAGGATGATGGTGGCTCAGTGGTCTTCCTCTTATTCTGTGGCAGTCTGTCGTAATCACTGTATGGCAGAAATGGCTGCTTACTAATGTAGACAGACGTCCGGTCTGTCTGCTGTCTCTCTACTCCAGAGAGAGTGGCCAATCTGGTGATCAACGATGGGAAGGGAATGTTGTACTTCTGCTGTTGTGTCACCTTCCACATCGAATCTTTGATGAGGGGAAGAACAGAGATCCTCTTCCCCTCCAGAATGGCCCAAAGCAAAACCGCCACACAGACCCTGATATACGTGGCATGCGTGCTTGGAAGGATATAGTCGGCGATGATATGTTGCCAGATCCTCGTCTCCGGGTTGAGATCAGTGCATGCAATGCCATATGGGACCACGTTTTCTTACCTGCTGTACTCCCATCTGGCCTCAGGTGTGCCAATCTTCCTCAGAATGACATCCAATGACAGCTTGTCTGATAACAAATCCTTCACTATCTGAGGGTAAGCGTCACGAGCCGAAGGAATATGCAGAATACCTAAGAGGGCCTCTAAAGCAGTATCAAAGGTGTTCAGAGTGACACCTCTGAGAAAAATAGTCGGGGAATCCCTCTTTAGGAGATTTGCGTAAAATTCTTTAACCTGGTGTTCATTAACTTCCACCGGATCAAATTTTACGAACTCCCAATGATAAATATTTAATCTGTCCAAAACTTGGTCTGCATATTTCTCAGGTAAATTTAGCTTTCGCTCATAGTGAAAGGCTTTGTTTTCTATTTTCTTGTATTGCTCTTAGGCTTCAGCATTTATAAATGTATCAGGTAGAGTATTGGGAGGCGCAGGAAGAGAGCGAGCCAAAGGATTGGCTTTCTCTTTTCCTTTGCGAGTCATCCTGAAAAAGGCAAAAACAGAATACAACTCAGGAGGAGTAGATAAAATTCACAGAATTCAGAGGACATAGTCAAGCAATTCAAATAAGAGCCAATAAGGTAAACAAATACTAAATCAAGGGAAAACATATATAAAATAGTCAATTGTTCGAAAAGAAATGTGTTTTCCCACGATCAAGCAATCTAAGTAGCAAATGAATGAGTGAACAAACAATGAAAGCATAGATATGTCTTAGGTGCATTATGTAAGTGAATTGAATTTGAAGAAATTAATTATTGTAGCTGTGCCTTGGAAGTTGAAAGGGTTTGGAAAAATTGGCACAAAAGGCAAAAATCAAAGTCACATTGAAAGCATACACATATTCATGTCGAGAGGATAAGAAATGACTACATGTATATAGCTTCTTGTCCAAAGCAGTGCTTGATTGAAAAACAAAGTGCATTACTGGTGCACGAAATTGTGATCACACTTTTCACAACTCTGGTACAACTAACCAACAAGTGCACAAGGTCGTCCAAGTAATAAAACCTTACGCGAGTAAGGGTCGATCCCACGGAGATTGCCGGCTTGAAGCAAGCTATGGTCATCCTGTAAATCTTAGTCAGGCGGATTCAATTGGCTATGAGTTTTGATAATTGAAAGATAAATAAAACGTAAATTAAAATAAAGATACTTATGTAATTCATTGGTGGGAATTTCAGATAAGCGTTTGGAGATGCTTTGTTGCTTCTGAACCTCTGCTTTCCTATTGTCTTCATCCAATCATGCGTGCTCCCTTCCATGGCAAGTTGTATGTTGGTGGATCACCATTGTCAATGACTACCATCCGTCCTCTCAGTGAAAATGGTCCAGGTATGGTTTCTGTACGGCTAATCAACTGTCGGATCTCTCGTCTCGGATGAAAAATACCAGGCACAACTACCGCACGGCTAATCATCTGTCGGTTCTCACTTGTGTCGGAATAGGATCTCTCTATCCTTTTGCACACTATCACTGCGCCCAACATTTGTGAGTTTGAAGCTCATCACAGTCATCGCGTCTCAGATCCTACTCGGAATACCACAGATAAGGTTTAGACTTTTCGGATCTCAAGAATGTTGCCAATTGGTTCTAGCCTCTACCATGAAGGTTCTAATCTCACGGATTCGAATGATCTGTTGTCAGGAGAGGCAAGTCAAATCCGTGGATCAGAGATCCAAGAGACTATACTCCAGCTATCGTCCAATGACTACGTTGAACATCATGTAGACCGCTTGTGGTTGTCAGGCACGCAGATCTTGGCTAAGCAAGTAACGAAGATAGTGGGTGATTGTCATGGGTCACCCCTTCATTCTGACTTAACTGAATTAAGTACGAGAGTATATCTTGGAGAAGAAGTAAGCGTGAATTGAAAGAGAAACAATAGTACTTGCATTAATTCATGAAGAACAGCAGAGCTTCGCACCTTAATCAATGAGGTGTAGAAACTCCACCGTTAGAAAATACATAAGAGAAAAAGGTCTAGGCAGGGCCAAATGGCCAGCCTCCCAAATGTGAAAAATGGCATAAGATTCGAATACAATAGTAAAAAGTGCTATTTATACTAAACTAGTTACTAAGGATTACAGAAAATAAGTAACTAAGTGCAGATAGTGCAGAAATCCACTTCCGGGGCCCACTTAGTGTGTGCTTGGGCTGAGCATTGAGCTTTACACGTGCATAGGCCTTTTCTAGAGTTAAACGCCAGCTTGGATGCAAGTTTGAGCGTTTAACTCCAGTTCTAGTGCCAGTTCCGGCGTTTCACGCCAGAAAAAGGTCTGTGGCTGGAATTTAACGCCAGTTTGGGCCATCAAATCTTGGAAAAAGTATGAACTATTACACATTGCTAGAAAGCCCAAGATGTTAGCTTTCCATCCCAATTAAGAACGCACCAATTGGACTTCTGTAGCTCCATAAAATTGCATTTGAGTGCAGGGAAGTCAGAATCCAACAGCATATGTAGTCCTTTCTCAACCTCTGAATCAGATTTTGCTCAGGTCCCTCAATTTCAGCCAGAAAATACCTGAAATTATAAAAAAACACACAAACTCATAGTAAAGTCTAGAAATGTGATTTTTGCATAAAAACTAATAAAAATATAATAAAAAGTAACTAAAACATGCTAAAAACTACCTAAAAACAATGCCAAAAAGCGTATAAATTATCCGCTCATCAATTGCTTAAAAACATCAAGGAACAAGTGTCTATGTCTATGGTCATTGATGTTAAAGACACATGAATAAGCATTTGATTAATTCACATAAAAAACAATGTATGTACTGCCGCCAATAACACCAAACAGATTTCAAAATTTCAAGTTTAATTCTAGTTTAGTGTTGGAACAAAAAACAGTGGGCAGTTAGCACATAATGCAATAAATTATCATGCTATGCACTTAAAAATACCAAATAGAATGATCAAAGCTATAAATTTCAGTCCAATTTGGTTTCAAGAACAAAACCAGAAGTGCATAGTTGCAGGTTAATTATTGAAGGTTGATATACACAATATAATTGACATCAAACTAGATAATCACAAAGCAAAATGAAGCTCAGTTTGATGTTTTAGCAAGAACACATAGTGCATAAACCAAATTATCTCAGGCAGGTAATATTTAATAGAAAGTTGCACAAGTATGAAGTAATAATGCAGAACGGAAGAAAATCAAAAGCTATGATGATCAGACATAGAAGATGAGTCAAAAATTCCTATTCAGCATTTCAACAAGCATAGTATGTGCAAAAATCAGCAGCAATAATCATAGTTCACTATACATTGTAGCATTCAGAGTGCAGTCAAAAACAACAACATTCAGGGCTCAGCAAAAATCCAAGCAATCAGCCAACATCACATATTTAATCCAGAAACACAGGTCATCTAACCTAAAACCACCTAGTGACTAAAGCAAAATTAAAAAGCATATGTAAAAAGAAGCAGTGAAATCAAGCAGGAAAGAAATAAAACAGAGCAAAAAATGAAACCTGGAATCAGATAGAGAGGGAAGAATGAAGGAAGGTTGGGCGAGATAGAGAGGGGTGCAGTGGCACAGGGGTTCGACGCTGCTGGTGGCTGCTTGCCGGAGCAGGGAGGCGCGGCTAAGACTAGCACAGTAGCAGTTCAGGCAGCACAGGGAAGAGAGAGAAGGGGAAATGTAGGGAAGAGAGAAAGGAAAAAGGAAGAGAGAAAGTGTATGTGTGTGTCGGCGACGGCAATGTGGTCGTCACTGGTAGTGGTTGGTCACGGGGTGGAGGAAGAAAGGGGCTGGGTGTTGGTGTTCAGAGAAGAAGGGAAAGAAGAAAGAGTTGGAGGGGTTTTTGGTAACTGAAGTACGACCCTCCCCCTTTTCAAATTAACGTTCGAAAAGGGACCTGTGCGGACGCACAAAAGGAGAAAGGAAGGGTTACGCGCGTGCACAGGGTCGTGCAGACGCTGCAGGCAAAAGGTGTAATGCAACATGTGCAAGCACACAAGGGGGTGTGCGCTCACATGGAAGGAAGAAAGGGGGCTGGGTTCACACACACAGCCAGTGCGTGCGCTGCAGCCAGGGGGCAATACTTGTGCGTGCGCACAGAACTACGTGCACGCATAGGTAGGCTTTTTTTCTCTTCCTTTTTTTTAAGGTGAGGGGACGTGTGCGGCCGCACGCATGGTGCGCGGACGCATAGGAGGGGAAAGGGGTGTTCCTACGCACAAGCTGTGCGCGTGCTGGGAACAGAGGAGGTGTTTGAGGTTGTGCGTGCGCACACTGCTGTGCGTACGCACGGGAACTGGAAAACAGGGGATATGTGCGGACGCACAAGGCTGTGCGCACGCACAGGTCTTTGTTCTTGCAACAAAAATTTTCCTCCAAAGCATCAAACTTGACATCCAAAATAGGTTTTCGAGTCCCAAAACACCACAAAACTCCCAAAAATACATTATTTCACAAAAATTACCCAACAAACATCAAAATAAATCTAACCAACCGAGCAATATGGCCAATTATTCATGAAACAAAAGGTAAAAGAGAGAAAGTTAGAAGGATATTACCATGGTGGGGTGTCTCCCACCTAGCACTTTGGTTTATAGTCCTAAGTTGGACTTGGTGGGGAGATCCTTGTTAGGGCGGCTTATGCTTCCATTCCTCCTTGAATCTCTAACCAAGTTTACTCTTGATTCAACCTCCGAGGTCCCAATTAGATTGCATCAAACTCATGAGAGATTTCAAGCTAGCAATCAGGATCCAACTTAGTTGACTGTTGAAATTTATGCCCGGATCCCATACTTGAATTCCTCTATCACCATTGACATGTTCGTGCATTCTCTGGAATCCACTAGATTGACTCTTGTACCAAAATTGAGCTCTAAATGTTGGATTGGCCCCTTGGATGAACCTTCCACTCCTTGGCCAATCAACATTCTTCTCTTCACCATCCACTGCTCCAAGAAAGGCTCGAAGTTGACCATCTGTTTCTAAAACGGCATATTGATGGGGCTAGAAAGCTTGTTGGAGAATTCTTCACCCACTCAATTTGCTCTTGCACAAATGCTTTCACCTCTTGGCAACTAAGATCTTCCTCAACCTCTTTTGAACCTTCTTCATCATCACTCAAGTCAAAATTTGGAGGTTGTGTGCAGTCCACATCAACATCTCCTTCCAAATCTAACAACGGAGGCTCATGAAGGTCATTGAAGGAATTACCCAAGTCGGACAAAAAATCTTGAATGATGGAATCCTCCTGATCAATTCCTACCAACTCTTCATTCGTCTCCTGATGGTGTTTTTTATGGAAAAAGAATTTCCAAACACACAAATCTAACCGGCAAGTGTACCAGGTCGCATCAAGTAGTAAAACTCACTTAGAGTGAGGTCGATCCCACAGGGATTGATGGATCAAGCAACTTTAGTGGGTGATTGGTTTAGTCAAGCTAACATTTGAGAGATAATTGATGCAGCAGAAAGTAAATGACAAGAAAAATTAAAGTGCAGAAAGTAAATTGGACAGTAACTTAAATAACAAGAAAGTAAAATAGCTTAAACTTAAATTGCAAGAAATGTAAATTGCATCAAATGTAAAGGAGAGTGGGTACTGGAAATTTAAAGAAAGCAATAGATTAAGGCTTAAAACAACTGCAGAGAATTAAACTTGCTGAAAAAGTAAATCAAATCATGAACAGAAATGTAAAATGCCAAACAAGTGCAGAAGAATTAAATTGCTTGAAAGTAAATTGAATTTGGTGCTGGAATTGCAGAATTTAAACAAGCAAAAGTAAATTGCAATAAACATAAAAGAGAACATTTAATTGCAGTGATGTAGATCTTAAGCAGAAGAGTAAAATGCCTAGAAGAATTTAAAAACAGAAAAGCAATGCTTAATTTGCAGCAATTTAAAAGTGGTTCAAGATCTCAGGGGTGGAAGAGACTAGATAACAAGTCTAGATCTCAAATCCTTCCTTGATCAAACAAGAATAATTGCAAAAGAAATAAGGAAAGTAAATTGTAGAAAGAGTAGAAGAAGAAGCAATGAACAGAAAGTAAAATTCAATTATGCAAAAAATTAAAGAAGAGATCTCAAGGTGAGATTGAAACAGAAGTTCTTCAATTCTTCACCCAAGATCCCAAGCAAGAATGAAAATTAAGAGAGAGCTTTCTAATCCTACTACTCCCTAATGGAGCTTCCCTTTTGAAAATGGGAATGATGCCTTTATATAGGCTTTTACAAAATAAAATGAAATTGAAATGAAAAACAAATTAAGTGAAAATCCTAATTCTAGCTTGTTCTTGTGCCTTTGAGTGATGATGTGGGCTTTGCTTGCTTTAGATTTGAGGAGAAATGGGTTTGGTTGGCCTTGATTATTTTTGGAGAGGAATTGAATTTAAATAAAATTTTAGTTGAATTTTTGGCCCATGTGAAAGTTGCTCCCAGGAGGATGCTCAGCTCACAAAGTGAGCTGAGTTTTGAGATTTAGTGTGGGGAGGCCTTGCGTAGCGTATAATTGCTTGGGGGAGGCATCAGGGGAAAGCTCAGCTCACAAAGTGAGCTGAGCATTGGTGCCTTGGTGCCACATTTGTTGCGCGCTGTGTGCCCCTGGCCGTGTCAAGATGTTGCACATGATGCCCATGGGTAGCGCTCAGCTCTCCAAGTGAGCTGAGCATTGGAGCTTCCAAGGGGAGGTCCCAAGTTCAAGCCTTGGTGAAAGCATTTGGGGAGAAATTTTCTTTGATTTTTCATGAAGAGAAACACGACAATGCTCTCCAAGAGAGCACATCGCTCTCTAAGTGAGCGCTATTAGAAGCACCTCTTTGCCTTGGAGTGAGGCTCCCTCTTCGAATCTTGGTGGTTGCACTTTGGTCTATTTTTGCTTATTTTTAGCCCTTAAATATGCATTTCGTTCATGCCTCAACTTCATGCCAAATATGAATTGCCATACATCGTTGGAAAGCTCTAAATGTCAGCTTTCCAACGCAACTAAAAGCAAATCAATCGAACATGTGTAGCTCAAGTTATATCCCTTTGAAGGAGGCATGGTCATTCTGTGAGCGCCCAGATTTTAACTTAGCGAAAATTTTGCTTCCAAGTTGAAATTGCATCAGGGTAATGCTCAGCTCTCCAAGTGAGCTGAGCTTTGTGTGCTTATTGCAATTTTTCCTTTAATTTGGTCATGGGCCACGCTTTTAAAAGCGTGGCCTAAGCCTCCAAAGTGTGCTCCAACTTCAAAGTGTTCCCCAAAGCTCCTTTTTTCTCCTTTGTAGCTTATTTTGTGCTTCTTTGCTTCTTTTTCATCTTTTTTCCTACAAGATTTATAAAATTAAAAGATCAAAGAAATATACCAATTAAGCACAAAAGCATTCAATATTTAAGCACAAATCATCAATTTCTTGTATGAAAAAGCATAGAAAAACATGACATGGTGACATGTCATCACAACACCAAACTTAAACCTTGCTTGTCCTCAAGCAAGAAAAGAATCATGCAATAAAGATTGACAATCCAAGGTAAGAAGAATAGCAACTCAATGTTCATGGTTAGCTAGTTTTCTAAGCATGCTACAATCACAAAAGAGATGTAAATGATTGATGCTTCTATATAGCTCAATTTATGAAATCTTTCTCTTATATTTCTTCCTTGAAACAAGCTTTTGATTTTCTTATTAGCTTCTCCTTTTGGTAGCTTTGCCCCATGAGTTGATAACAAAGCTACGATTCTAACTGCTTTATTTTCAAGTATTACCACTTGATGCATAAGCACCACAAGCATTTGAATTAGAGGACTTCATTAAGCTCATTTTTCTTTTCTTTTCTTGACTCTCTAATCATTGATGCTCAGAACCTTGAGCTTTGAGGGAGTGCTTTTGCACTTGAGCCTAGCCTTGACTTCTAAGTGTTTTGTTTTCAAGCATTTGGCTTGATACATAAACACCACAAGTACTTAACAAATAAATTGCCATTGGTACTCAGAGCCTTCAGCTTTCTCATTCTTTCCCTTTTTCTTTTCTTGCTTTAATTGTATTTTCTTCTTCAAGGTTTTCATGATTTTCAAAAGATTTCACAAAATGTCCTAGATGAAAACTTCAATTAAATAAAATCCAATGCAATTGAGCAACAATTAATCATATTAGCTTTCCAATACTTGTATGCACATGCTAAAACCTTCTTTAATGCCTTGTTTGTTTATGATCATGATACTTTACTACTTTTGAACTCACAGAATTCAAGTTGATAGTCATAATAGCATGGCAACATGTTACAAATCATAATTCAGGCTATGCTTATTCATACCACACATGCATACAGAGAATATAAAGACAATCATGCAAATTATAGTGCTGGAAACAAATGAGAGGAAAAGGAACTTTACAACCTTGCAATTTATCTTCTCTATTGTTGTTCTTTTCCTTTTATTCTTCCTTCTTCCCATACCAATACTCAGAATGCTTGCTCATCCTCAAGCAACAATTAGAACAATGGCTATGGGGCTAAGATGGATCATGACTGTCTTACATAATGAAATATAATAGCACATGTGTTTTAAGCAAGCAAAATTAAAGATAACAATCAAGGCACAAGAGATAGAGACATTTTGATTGCATAGATAATAAGGTGTGCACAATACATTGCATAAAAGATAAGTGGCACACCAAACTTAGTGTGACACTTTCACTTGGAATTAATGCAAGTATCTTGTAAGAATTTGAACCAAATTTTGTTGCATAGCAACACCAAACTTAGAATGCAATCATATGTCAATTTATTTGAATTAAAACTAAGCAATTGAAATTGTTATTTGTTAAGTACAATCACCAAGCCAAGAATCTGTCATGAATAAAGCTCTCTTGGTAATGTCTTAACAATACAGTAAATAAGCAAACTGAAATGAAAGCATTTTAAAACAGAAAAATGACTAAAGAAAGTAGAATGAAAAGTGTCAAATTAAAAGAAAAAAATAAAACTGCAGAGGCATTATGATTATGCAAACAAGTAGTGTTGCTTGAATGAATTGCATAGAAAATAAGTGGCACACCAAACTTAGAATCTTGGTGTGTAACTTTCATTTTTGATTTGATGCAATCATCCAAAAAGATTGAAAATAATTTGTTGCAAGGCAACACCAAACTTAGAATGTAACCATATGCCAATTTATTGAATTTAAACAAAGCAAAGAAAGAAAAAAAAGCAAAGGGAAGACATATTACCTACCCTGACATGTTCTTCACTTTCTTCCTCTTCTTCCAATTTGTTAAGAGGAATGACTTCAAGGGAGGAGAAGATTCAGCTATTGCCCCCTGTCTTGGTTTCCTCTTAGCAAGCTTTCTTTTGTACATGGCTTGATTGAGCTTGCTTGCTATTGGTCTAGGGGTTGGATTGCTTGTGGTTGACCTCCTCTTGAATGTTGTCCTTGGTAGCTTGGTCACAATCCTCTTTTTGGTGTTTTTGTTAATTGCCTTCACTTCCTTGAATCTAAGTCTTGGTGGTCGTGTGATTGTTGGAGTCTTCTTTTCATCAAGAGCCTCTTGTATTGGTGGTTCAATGAGCTCTTCCTTCATGTACTTCTCTGCCCCACTTGAGTGTGAATTTTCTTGAATGACTTCCTCACTTTTTTGTTCCTCCACTCCTTCCTTTGCACTCAACATTTGACTTAATAGTTCTTTTATGGAGGAGGTTTGTTGTTTTTCCCAAGATTTCTTCATCTCCTTTTCATATTTTTCGATCAAATATTCAAGGGAAGTTTGTGAGGGTTGTGAATGTTCATGTTCCTTTGTCACCTCAAGTGCAGTTTCATTTTCAACCACCTCATTCTTCATTGAGAGTTCACTTGATGCAGTAGCCTCCTCATCTTGCTCTTTCACTTTATCCTTCACATCCGTCAATTGGTCTTTATTTTCCTTGCTTAGTAGTTCTAAGTGTTTATCTGTGTCCTCCAATTGCTCATCCGTCTCCTGAGAAAGGATTTCTAGTTCCCTCCGGGATTGTTGATCTTCCTCCACCATCCTGTTGAACATGGACTCAAGTTTTGAGAGTCTTTGGCTCGTGGAGGTTTGTGTTGAGGCATATTTAGGTGATGAAGAATTTTCAAATGAGAAACTGGGACGTGAGGGTGGATGCTCTTTCATTCCTTGGTGATACTCCCAGCCACCATTAGAATAATGACTTGAATCATCTTGTGGTGGTGGAAAGTATCACATATGATTCTTTTGCTCATCTTGTGTCTCTGAAGCAAATCTCAATGAATTGGAGTGCTCAGAATTGGTATTTTCTTGGTGATATTCCCAGCCACCATTAGAGATTGGTGATGGTGGGTAATATCCCATAAAATTTGTTTGATCATAAGATGAGTTGAACTCCATTTGAATTTTGTAAAACACAACACCAATGAGAATTGAAATTACTCATATCAGAGATGAAAATTTCTTAGTGAGGCAAAAACTCAAACACTTTGGTTTCACTTTAAAACAGAGAACAAAAAAATAAAAAAAATGCTTAATCTAGACTTCTCACCCACTTAATCATTGTTGATCTAAATCAATTCCCGGCAACGGTGCCAAAAACTTGATGGTGTTTTTTGTGGAAAAAGAATTTCCAAACACACAAATCTAACCGGCAAGTGTACCGGGTCGCATCAAGTAGTAAAACTTACTTAGAGTGAGGTCGATCCCATAGGGATTGATGGATCAAGCAACTTTAGTGGGTGATTGGTTTAGTCAAGCTAACATTTGAGTGATAATTAATGCAGCAGAAAGTAAATGATAAGAAAAATTAAAGTGCAGAAGGTAAATTGGACAGTAACTTAAATAACAAGAAAGTAAAATAGCTTAAACTTAAATTGCAAGAAATGTAAATTGCATCAAATGTAAAGGAGAGTGGGTACTGGAAATTTAAAGAAAGCAATAGATTAAGGCTTAAAGCAACTGCAGAGAATTAAACTTGCTGAAAAAGTAAATCAAATCATGAACAGAAATGTAAAATGCAAAACAAGTGCAGAAGAATTAAATTGCTTGAAAGTAAATTGAATTTGGTGCTGGAATTGCAGAATTTAAACAAGCAAAAGTAAATTGCAATAAACATAAAAGAGAAAATTTAATTGCAGTGATGTAGATCTTAAGCAGAAGAGTAAAATGCCTAGAAGAATTTAAAAACAGAAAAGCAATGCTTAATTTGCAGCAATTTAAAAGTGGTTCAAGATCTCAGGAGTGGAAGAGACTAGATAACAAGTCTAGATCTCAAATCCTTCCTTGATCCAACAAGAACAATTGCAAAAGAAATAAAGGAAAGTAAATTGCAGAAAGAGTAGAAGAAGAAGCAATGAACAGAAAGTAAAATTCAATTATGCAGAAAATTAAAGAAGAGATCTCAAGGTGAGATTGAAACAGAAGTTCTTCAATTCTTCACCCAAGATCCCAAGCAAGAATGAAAATTAAGAGAGAGCTTTCTAATCATACTACTCCCTAATGGAGCTACCCATTTGAAAATGGGAATGAGGCCTTTATATAGGCTTTTACAAAATAAAATGAAATTGAAATGAAAAACAAATTAAATGAAAATCCTAATTCTAGCTTGTTCTTGTGCCTTTGAGTGATGATGTGGGCTTTGCTTGCTTTGGATTGAGGAGAAATGGGTTTGGTTGGCCTTGATTCTTTTTGGAGAGGAATTGAATTTAAATGAAATTTTAGTTGAATTTTTGGCCCATGTGAAAGTTGCTCCCAGGAGGATGCTCAGCTCACAAAGTGAGCTGAGTTTTGAGATTTAGTGTGGGGAGGCCTTGCGTAGCGTATAATTGCTTGGGGGAGGCATCAGGGGAAAGCTCAGCTCACAAAGTGAGCTGAGCATTGGTGCCTTGGTGCCACATTTGTTGCGCGCTGTGTGCCCCTGGCCGTGTCAAGATGTTGCACATGATGCCCATGGGTAGCGCTCAGCTCTCCAAGTGAGCTGAGCATTGGAGCTTCCAAGGGGAGGTCCCAAGTTCAAGCCTTGGTGAAAGCATTTGGGGAGAAATTTTCCTTGATTTTTCATGAAGAGAAACACGACAATGCTCTCCAAGAGAGCATAGCGCTCTCTAAGTGAGCGCTATTAGAAGCGCCTCTTTGCCTTGGAGTGAGGCTCCCTCTTCGAATCTTGGTGGTTGCACTTTGGTCTATTTTTGCTTATTTTTAGCCTTTAAATATGCATTTAGTTCATGCCTCAATTTCATGCCAAATATGGATTGCCATACATCGTTGGAAAGCTCTAAATGTCAGCTTTCCAACGCAACTGAAAGCACATCAATCGGACATGTGTAGCTCAAGTTATATTCCTTTGAAGGAGGTATGGTCATGCTGTGAGCGCCCAGATTTTAACTTAGCGAAAATTTTGCTTCCAAGTTGAAATTGCATCAGGGTAATGCTCAGCTCTCCAAGTGAGCTAAGCTTTGTGTGCTGATTGCAATTTTTCCTTTAATTTGGTCATGGGCCACGCTTTTAAAAGCGTGGCCTAAGCCTCCAAAGTGTGCTCCAACTTCAAAGTGTTCCCCAAAGCTCTTTTTTTCTCCTTTTTAGCTTATTTTGTGCTTCTTTGCTTCTTTTACTTCTTATTTCCTACAAGATTTATAAAATTAAAAGATCAAAGAAATATACCAATTAAGCACAAAATCATTCAATATTTAAGCACAAATCATCAATTTCTTGTATGAAAAAACATAGAAAAACATGACATGGTGACATGTCATCACCTCCTTTTGCACTTCATGTTGTGACTTGACATCTTCCTCTTGATTTTACAATTCTTCTTTCACTCCACACTTTTCATTTGGTTCCACACATTCATCCACTAGAATTTCTTGCTTGTGGCATGAATGCAATGAAGCTAAATGATCCAAAGCTTTTGCTAAGGTAGACATGACTTGCTCTTGCTTCTTCCGGAACTCTTGTTGTTCTTGAATGAGCATGAAAACTACTTCTTGTGTGGCTTGATCCATATGTGAAGATGAAAATGGAGGTGATGAAAGTTGACAATCAAACTCATAAGGGTAAAGGTTTTGTATGTAGTGAGGTGATGATGTATAAAATTGGTGACTAGGGAAGTAAGCGTTTGGGCTCCATTGGGGTGCATTGTGGTGATAGTGCAAAAAATTCATGAAGAAAATATAAATAAGAACCTACTAACAAAAGCAAACAAACAACAAAAAAGTTCTATTTACACTATTAACATATTTACATCAACCAAAAGATATAACACCAATAACCATTCCACCGTAACGGTGCCAAATTTGATAAAGAGAATTAGTTGTATGGTTTGAAATCGATCAAAGACAAGCATCGATTTGTTAGTAGCATAGTCTGAACCAACAATAAATCCTCAAGATCAAATAATAAATTCAATACAAAATAACCGAGAGTATTTAGCTCCTGGGTCGTTCTCCCTAGGAATGCAATCGAAGTGTTGTACGCTTTGGGTTGTGAGGACAAAGAGGGGTTTTGAAATCAAGAAATGAAATATTGAAAGAACTAAGCAATGAAAGACTAAGAGATGAGCGAAATTGTAAATAATGCAAGCAACAAGGAAATGAGATCAAAACTAGTGAAGATGCGAGAAATGCAATAAAGAACGTTGACTTGAGAGTAAGAGTATCTAAGGAATCCTCTCATTGCCATAACCACAACTATGGTAATCATCATGAGTCAATCTCGCCTGGTTAACCCCAACCATCAAGGAGTATGTCAAGCAAGCATAATTGACCTTAATCCATAAGTCCTAACCAACTTATCAAACTAGTTGATAAAAGGCTAGCGTCAATGGAAACAAGAGTCAACTAACTATCCAAGAATTACCACTAAATGTCGGACATTATGACTCTAGTATCCTAGGGACTCAAACCACAAGCCAAGGTGGGAGAATCTACTCAAAACTTAAAGTCGGCATTTTTACAAACACCTTGTGTGCATAAAAGTAAAGTATGAAAAATTGCAAGTAAAAGTAGAAAACTATAACCAACCATCAACAAAACCAAGTATAAACAAGCAATCAAGCATAAATGAGGCAAGAAACATAAAATTCATTGATCAAAATTTCAAGGAACACAAAATTGCAAGTATGAACAAGTAACTTGAACCAAAAGAAAATTAAAGTAAAAGTGCTATAATTAAAGAGAAAATTGAGAGTACTTACAATTAAAGAAGCAAAATCAAAGATTAAAGCTTGATATAAAATGCTACAAGAAAACTACATAAACCCTAGGAGAGCTTTCTACTCTACACTACTCCTACTCCTAATACTATGAAAAACTATGTAAAATTGTGCTCCAATGTGTCCCCCTTTGATAAGTGTTGAGTTCTCCTTTATATAGCACTCCAAAATAGCATTTCAGCCTTCAAAAAATGAGCCAAGGGCCTCCAAATTTGCGCAGAACGTGTTTCATTAATGCAATCACGTGCAGGGACCTGTGCAGATGCACAGATGTGTGCGTCCGCACACTCGGCTAAAAGTTGACCTGTGCGTACGCACAGGTGCTTGTGCGCATGCACACGTCGCTGTGTGTGCTTTTCCTTGTTTTCTTCATGTTTTCTCCCTTGTACATGCTTTCTTCCACTTTTGGCCATCCATTCTTGCCTCTAAGGCCTGAAATCACTCACAAACCATATCACGGCATCGAATGACATGAAAGTGGAATTAAAAATCACTTATCTAAGCATTAAAACGCATGTTTTCTCATTTAGGATCAAATTAGGGATCAAACACAAAATTATGCTATTTTGGTGCTTAAGTGTGAGTTCATATGCAAGAATCTATTCAAATCAAGTCAAAATACATCGGAAAATATGGACTCATCAAGGAGCGCAGAGGGTTGTTTCTGATGTCGTACTTTTAAGGTTGAGTATTGATGATGAGTGTAAAACCCACAAAATTAATAAATAATTAGCCAATAAATTAATTATTATTTAGAAAAATTAGAAAATTAAATTTTATAGTTTAAAAGAAGTAGAAAAAATTAAAATACAAATTTTAACACTGATTTTAAATATTTTGGCCTAAAGTTGGGCCGAACAGGCCGAACCGATCGAACCAGGCCCAAAATGGGCCCAAGGCCCAACCTACTCACTCATCACTTAACTTCACTAAAGTTTCCTCCCCTCCTTTATTGAGAAACACACTTGAAGGTTATGTTAGACTTAGAGAAGGGGGGTTGAATCTATGCCTTCCTTTTAAGTTGCTGTTATGACCCTTTTAAACTTATATTTCAATTCTGATTCTGTTTGAACTCAGCAGCGAAAATTTATGAGACAATTTATTTTTGTCTCATGAATATCAGAAAATAGAACACGGTAGAGAAGAGAAAAACTAACACCAGCATGTATCCTGGTTCGGTTGCCTTGTGCTATGCAACCTACGTCTAGTCTCCTCCACAAAAGTGGAAGAATTTTCACTATAGTTAACAGTATTACATACACCAATTCCACATGATTGACACAATCCTTTCACACTCAAGTTCTAACCTAACTTGACATTGGCTATGCTAATACCTAACTATTCACTGTTAGTGCTAACCCAACTAAGAAAGGGATACCTCACAGGTACAAGATGCAAGACATAAACACACCTAAAGAAATCTGAAAATAACTCTAGGCTTTTCTCTCAAGTGTTTCACTCAGCCTTTTTCCACTCATGGCTTTTACTTGAGTTTCCTCACAATGCCTTTTCTCACTAGAAATTACAGAATGATAAACATTGAAAAGTACATTACAATCAGTAAAACATGAAGGAGATTGACTTCATCAGCAGCCTATTTGCTATGTGCAAAACCAAATTCGCAAACCTCAGATACAGTTCTTCAGTATTGGCTGAATGCTTCTTTGAAAGTAAGCATTATCCAAGTAGAGGAACTTCTTTACAGAACACTGTTCTCACACTCTGGTTTTCTCTCCTTGGTTTCTGAATGAACAGCAAGCTTCTTTTATCTCCTTGCATGTTGCTGGGTTCTTCTTCCAAGGTCAACACCTTGAGCCTTGAGCTTCACCAACCCACAGATTCACTTTTTCACCTTAATCCCCAGAGTAGAAACTCTCCTTCTGACTTCCTTATCTTGACCGAAAGCCATAAAACAGCAACCATAGAAATCTTCCAATGGTCAACTTAATCTGAGCCCTTGAAAACCAACCTGGTCCCAAAGTCTTGTTTAAGACCGTAGATACACAGCAGGGAAGAAGAGAAATTAGCTTTCCTTTGTATCCCATTTCAGATAGAGCAGAGAGTTGGGAAGAAGAAAAGAAACTGAGTTGCATGTATGAGGAAATGGTTTACCTTTTATCTTTCTAATCTTTTCTTAATATGGATGATTAGACCTCACCCTTCTTTGCTTAACCTTCCCTTTCCTTCTTCTTTCATGACTAGCTTAGTGGCTAAGCTCTCTTTCTTACTTTTTCTAAGTTCAGTGATTTGACAGGGACAGAGAAGAAAAGAACGTTGCTTTGGAAGCAATGAGAAAGAGTGAAGACTTCAATCTTGCTTGAGAAGCTTTGTGTGGTTAACTTGGATTGATGGGCACGGGCTTGGATTGGTTTTCCATTAAGCAACCCGTTTGGCCCATCTGGCTTCTTTCTTTGCTTTTTCTTGGACTTCTATTTTGTTTTCAGCCCACCATTTTTCTGTTTGCTTTTCATTCCATTTGGGCTATGGAATTAGATTTGGCCTGCAACAATAAATAATTAGTAATATGCAAATATAATTAATCAACACTAATTATTTATTTTGCCCAAAAATAATGTTTGTCATCACTAATTATTTTAGTTAATTTCTTAACTCAACAATCTCCCCCTTGATGACAAACATGGTTTATGCAATAACCAAAAGGAAATGAGTTTGAGTAAGGTTTAGAAACTCCCTTTGATTTTTGTCATTTGCTTTTATGTTGCTCCCCCTGTCCTTTTCAAGATTAGCTCCCCCTGGATTTATGCTTTCCTCTTTGTTTCTGTTTTACATTGTACTTAAAGAGAGCACAATAAAGAGCTACACACATTTATCTTGTCTAAGGGATATCAAACAAACAACACCACATAATCAGCCCAACATCAAGCTAAAATCAGTAGCCAAAAGATTCAACATGTGATTTCAAGTTTTAATGTAGCAATCAGACAAAGAACTCAAAAGAAAGATCTCAAAAGAAATACTAGTAGCTTGTAGCAATTCCAAAAAAATCAAAATCATAGGACACATTTACCATCTAGCATCCTATTGCTATTACTCCCCCTTTTGTCATCAAGGGCGGATAATATGCAAGACCAACAAAAACAGCACCTTATAACCTGCAGAAGAGAGTTAGTGCACAGTCCTAATGAATTAAAAAAGGTGCAATGTTATCCAAAGTTAGTACAGTCATCCAAGAGAATAAAACAGTTCAACAATAGTAAAAGAAACAGAATTCATCAGACAAAAAGATCATACAGCAGCAGCTTCGTGAAACAATTCTTAGGCATTCGAACCATTTCCCTCCGAATCAACTTCTTCATTAGCATCAGTGGCAGGGTCTTCATCCTTTTGAAGGTTATCAATGAAAGTCATGAACACAGCCACTCTATCTCTTGACTTACGGAGGAAATTTTTGCGCTTGCTTGCTAGCTTCCTTTGCTCCTTATTCATAGCAATCAAGTGATTTGATTGGGAAACAAATTCTTGAACAACATCCTTGACAACATTCAGCAGGGCTGATTTCTGGCCAGTAGAGATGAAAGTACCCTCGGTGGAAGGAGGAGGATATTCCTCAGGGATAAAGTCATCATCATCATCATCCAATACCACTCTCTCTGAACGAGTGGGTCCCTTTTGCTATTTCACTGAACCACCCCTTTTTAGATATAAATGTCACTTAACCTGAGGACACAGACAATAATGCCAACACAACAAACTAATGTATATACATGCTTATCTAGAATTCTATGGTTGCACAAAAGTCTAATAATCCATACAAGCACATATTGCAAACTATGGCAGCATGTAACAAACAATTCACCATCACAACATAAAGTTCAAATGACTTAAAGTCATCCAAGTTTAGTTCACAAACAAGTCAGCCAAGTTTAGTTCACAAACAAGTCAAACAGGTTTAATTTCATAAGCATAAGTCAATTAACAAACACAAGACTAATCAAAACTAATATCCAATAATCTCAGTAAGTCTTATGTCTTATTAAGCCTCATATATGCATTTTTCTCCCCTTTTGTTATCAAGGTGGGAGAAATAAAACAAAACAGAACCTGCAAAATAGAATTCTCAAACAAGACATTAGCACAATTAAAACAGAAGTTGCAGTTTTCCAAAAATTGAAATGATGATAATGAAAAATGTTAAGAGACATGCACAATACATGAATAGGTTTGCAATTACAGCAAGTTAAGAGTGTTCTTGGAAAAAGAAAGTTCAGAACCCTATTCCAAGAAAGTTCAGAGCCCAGAAGATAAAATTCAGAGTGATGGTTCTTCTTCTGCCCAGAATTTTCTCATCTGAACCTATGAGACAAAGGCTTCAACAAACACATCAGTAATTTTCAAACAATGAATCATAGCTTAAAATTCCTAGGCTAGTCCTAAGCATGCAGAATCTGTCCTCAGCAAGTGGTTTTGTAAAAATATTTGCTAATTGATCCTCTGATTTAACAAATTGAATGCTAATATCCCCCTTTTGGATATGCTCTCTTATTGAGTGAAATTTCACTTTAATATGCTTGGTTCTAGAGTACAAAACTGGATTTTTAGAAATATTAATGGCACTCATATTATCACACATTAAGGGAATATTTTTAGCATTTAATTTGTAATCGGCAAGCTGTGTTTTTAACCATAAAAGCTGAGAACAACAAGAAGAAGCAGCAATATACTCAGCCTCTGCAGTGGATAAGGCCACTGTTGGTTGCTTCTTACTTGACCAAACATTTAATGACTTTCCAAGGAAGCAACATAGGCCTGAAGTGCTCCTTCTATCAACTCTATCACCAGCAAAATCTGCATCACAATAACCTACCGTAGAAAAATCATCAATCTTAGGATACCAAAGACCAAACTTGGATGTGCCATGAACATATCTAATGATCCTTTTAACTGCAGAAAGATGTGACTCTTTTGGTTTGGATTGGAACCTAGAACACAATCCAATAGTTTGCACAATATCGGGTCTAGAGAAAGTTAAGTACATAAGAGAACCTATCATTCCTCTGTACCTAGTCTCATCAACATCTTTCTCAATTTCTCCCTTATCTAATTTTGAATTAGGATGCATGGGAGTTCCCATGGGTTTGGCATTTTCCATACCAAATTTCTTAACTAATTCCTTGGCATACTTTTCTTGATGAATGAAAATACCTTTTTCAGTTTGTTTAATTTGTAGCCCAAGGAAAAAATTAAGTTCACCCATCATACTCATGTCAAATTCACTTGTCATGAGTTTTCCAAATTCAGAACAAAGGGATTCACTGGCTGATCCAAAAATAATGTCATCAACATATATTTGGACTAGAATAAAAGAATCATTAGAGTTCTTGATAAATAGAGTGGTGTCAGTGGTGCCTCTTTGAAAATCATTTTTCAAAAGAAAAAAGCTAAGTCTCTCATACCAAGCTCTAGGAGCTTGTCTTAAACCATAGAGAGTTTTAGATAGTTTGAAAACATGATTAGAATGCACTTTATTTTCAAAACCAGGAGGCTGCTCCACATACACTTCTCTATCTATCACACCATTTAAAAATGCACATTTCACATCCATTTGATATAATTTAAAACCACAAAATGCAGCATAAGCTAAGAGAAGTCTTATGGCTTCCATTCGGGCAACAGGGGCAAAGGATTCATCAAAGTCTATTCCTTCTTCTTGGTCATATCCTTGTGCCACTAGCCTTGCCTTGTTTCTTGTAATGCTACCATCTTCTCCCAACTTGTTCCGAAATATCCACTTGGTGCCGGTCACTTTCTTTCCACTTGGCCTTGGAACGAAAGTCCACACTTGGTTCTTTTCAAATTCAAGAAGCTCATCCTCCATAGCTTTAACCCAAGAGGGGTCACTAAGGGCTTCCATGATGTTTTGAGGCTCTATTTGTGAAAGAAGGGCAATGTTTGATCCTTCATTTGCCTTTCTAGTGGAAGACCTAGTTTGCACTCCATGAGAAACGTCCCCAATGACAAATTCCTCAGGATAATTCTTCAAGAATCTCCATTCATAAGGTTTGGTGGACTTGGAGGCAGATTCAGTCACCAAGGGATTCTGGGTGCTGCTGGCTTCAGGGTTTCCTTCAGATTCGTGAGACAAAATGGAATTGTCTCTTAAATTTTCAGCATTTGCAGTTTCTGGTTCAGCTTGACCAGAATTTTCTTTTTCATGATTTTGAGCAGTTTCATCTTCCTTTTGAGCTTAATTTCCTGCATCACAGTCTTCCAAAATGCTTTGTACCAAGTTAGTATCACAAAATATAACATATATGGATTCCTCAATAATCCTAGCATCTTGATGATAAACCCTATATGCTTTACTAGTTGTGGAATATCCTACAAATAAACACTCATACGCCTTTGGATCAAATTTTCCCAAATTGTCCTTGTTATTTAAAACAAAACATTTGCATCCAAAGATGTGCAAGTAATCTAAGTTTGGTGGGTAGCCTTTCCAAAGTTCATAAGGGGTTTTCTTCAAAAATTTCCTTATGATTGTTCTATTCAAAATGATGCAAGCCGTGTTAACTGCTTCAGCCCAAAGGAATTTTGGAACATTACTCTCACAAAGTATAGCTCTTGTCATCTCTTGTATGCTTCTATTTCTTCTTTCCTCAACACCATTTTGTTGTGGTGTTCTTGAATAAGAGAAGTTGTGAGATATTCCAAATTCCTCACAAAAGGATTCAAATAAATTATTTTCAAATTCAGTTCCATGATCACTTCTTATAGAAGAGATTTTTAAATCCTTTTCATTTTGAATTTTCTTGCAAAAAGGTTCAAAGGCCGAAAAGGCTTCATTTTTATGTGCAAGAAATAAAGCCCAACCAAACCTAGTATAGTCATCCACAATTACTAGACCATAATGTTTACCACCTAGGCTTTGAGTTCTTGTTGGACCAAATAAATCAACGTGTAGCAACTCAAGTGGTCTTTTAGTAGAGATGTCTTCCTTTGGTTTAAAAGAACTTTTTGTTTGTTTTCCCATTTGGCAAGCATCACAAGTGATGTCTTTGTCAAACTTTATCAAAGGAAGGCCTCTTACTAATTCTTTCTTTACAAGTTTGTTTATTTGAAACATACTTGCATGGCCCAATCTCTTGTGCCATAACCACTTTTCAGATTCTTTAGATTGAAGACAAGCTACATTTTGATCTTTTAGTTCATCAAGAGTAAGTCCATATATATTATTAAAACACTTGGCAACAAACATCACTTTATTTGTATTTTCATTAACAACACAGCATTCAAATCTTTTGAAAGTCACTAAATATCCTAAATCACACAGCTGACTTATACTCAAAAGATTGTGCTTCAAACCACATACCAAAAGTACATCATCAATGAAAGTAGATTGCTTATTACCTACTTTTCCAACAACAATGATTTTACCTTTACCATCATCTCCAAAGGTCACAAAACCTCCATCATACTTATTTAGTTTGATGAAGTAGGTTAACCTTCCAGTCATGTGCCTTGAACATCCACTATCCATGTACCACATGTCCTTTTTGTTCTTGGATGCTAGGCAAATCTGCATGATGAGTTTCAAGTAGCCTTAGGTATCCAAATTAATTTGGATCCTTTGAAGTTAATCCATCTTGGTTGCCCAAGTGCATTGAAATCACAAACAACATTGTAGACTTTGTTTCCTACAACTCTCTTTTCAATGAAGCATTGTGCATATGAGTGACCAAATTTTTTGCAATTAACACAATGATTTTCTGATGTGTGTTGCTGAAACTGAGGTGAGTTATATTGCTTGAAATGATTAAAGTGTTGAAATTTTCTGGTTTTTGGAGGAGATGCATTTCTTTTGACAAACTGATTTTTATTAAAGTTATTCCTCTTTGCAAAAGCATTTTCACCAGAATTTCTTTGAACATTTTTACCTTTCGAATATGAGGTTTTGTTGTAAAATGGTAGTTTCTTGAAAACAGCCTCATTTTTCGAAGTGTAACCCAAACCTGGCCGGTTTGAACTCGGTTCAGTTCTTGGTGAAGGCTCAATTTCACTTATGTATTCTTCATCAAATTTCTTTTCAAATGTTGGAGCATTTTCAATACCAGATTTTTTTGGTATGGTTTTGGTATTTGATGAAGAAGCCACAAACTTTATAGAGGAAATATTAGAAACTGCATCTTCCTTGGCTATGTAGCCTAAACCAGATTTTTCAAACAATGGTCTTTGACTTGCAAGTAATTTGTCCAAGTTACTAGAACCTTGAGCAAATTTAGCTAAGTCACTATTCAGCCTTTTAATCATATCATTTAATCTTTTATTTTCAGCAATTAACTCATGAGAAGGATCCATAATGTGCTTTCCTTTTAATTTTTCAAGTTCAGATTTTAGAAATCTGTTTTCTTCAATGATGCCCAAAGCAAATTCAGTTTCCTTCACTTTTTCTTTTAAAAAATCATTTTCAGCTCTTAACACATCTCTTTCAGATCTGCATTCATTGTATTTGTCAAGCAGTTTTGAGGTGTTTAAAGTGAGATCATCAATAATAGCATGCAAGTCCTCAATGGTCAAATCATAATAATTTACCTCATCAAGATTGTTGTTTCCAGCCATGAAGCAGTCTTTGTCATCTCCTTCAGATTCTTCTTCTTCTTCATTTGAGTCATTCTCAAGATCCTCCCAAGCTGCCATGAGTACTCTTTTCCTTTCCTTCTTTCCTTTGTCCTCCTTTTTGAGCTTTGGACAGTTTAGCTTGAAGTGTCCAGCCTCCTTGCAGTGATGGCATGTCACCTTGCTCAAGTCGAACTTGTGCTCCTTTGAACTTGATCCTTTGTATTTGCCCTTGTTCTTCATCATCCTTCTAAATCTCCTAGCAAAAAATAAAAGCTCGTCATCTGAAATGCCATCACTAGACTCACTCTCTTTTGGTTCTATTTGTGACTTGAGGGCTATTTCCTTTTTCTTTGAGTCTGTGTTTGTGTGTGTGGCTTCATAGGCAAGGAGTTTTCCTCTCAGCTCATCATAGGTTATGGGACTTATGTTGTTACTCTCGGTTAGGACAGTGGCAATGTTTTCCCACTCTTTTGTGAGGCTTCTAAGGAGTTTTCTCACCAAGGTTTGTTCTGCATAGTTTGTACCCATAGCATCAAGGTTGTTGATTATGATTGAGAATCTCTCAAATGCTTCATCAATGCTTTCTCCATCCTTCATGCTAAACATCTCGTACTCTTTTTGCAGCATATCAATCCTCGTTTCTTTGACTTGTTTGGTGCCTTCATGTGTAACCTGGAGTTTTTCTCAGATTTCTTTGGCTGTCTTACATCTAGACACCTTCCGGTATTCTTCAAAGCTGATAGCACAGTGAAGAAGGTTGATTGCTTTAGCGTTCAGCTCTATCTTCTTCTTGTCATCTTCATTCCATTCAGCTTCTTCTTTTGGAGTCACCACTCTATTAGCACTTGTTTTTGTTGGGATCTTGGGACCACTCACAACGATCTTCCATATGTTGTAGTCAATGGATTGGATGAAGATCCTTATCCTTTCTTTCCAGTAGGAATAGTTCTTCCTGTTGAAGAAAGGTGGCCGGTTGTTTGACTGGCCTTCAGTAAGGGTGTAAGCAAATGTGGTTGTGCCCAAGTTGTTCGCCATTGGATCTTTGCTCCAAGAGGTTAAGCTTGATTCTTGAGACCTTAGCTCTTGATACCAATTGAAGGTTGTGGTAGGCTTAGAGAAGGGGGGTTGAATCTATGCCTTCCTTTTAAATTGCTGTTATGACCCTTTTAAACTTATCTTTCAATTCTGATTCAGTTTGAACTCAGCAGCAGAAATTTATGAGACAATTTATTTTTGTCTCATGAATATCAGAAAACAGAACACAGCAGATAAGAGAAAAGCTAACACCAGCATGTATCCTGGTTCAGTTGCCTTGTGCTATGTAACCTATGTCCAGTCTCCTCCACAAAAGTGGAAGAATTTTCACTATAGTTAACAGTATTACATATACCAATTCCACAGGATTGACACAATCCTTTCACACTTAAGTTCTAACCTAACTTGACATTGGCTATGCTAATACCTAACTATTCACTGTTAGTGCTAACCCAACTAAGAAAGGGATACCTCACAGGTACAAGATGCAAGACATAAACACACCTAACGAAATCTGAAAATAACTCTAGGCTTTTCTCTCAAGTTTTTCACTCAGCCTTTTTCCACTCATGGCTTTTACTTGAGTTTTCTCACAATGCCTTTTCTCACTAGAAATTACAGAATGATAAACATTGAAAAGTACATTACAATCAGTAAAACATGAAGGAGATTGACTTCATCAGCAGCCTCTTTGCTATGTGCAAAACCAGATTCACAAACCTCAGATACAGTTCTTCAGTATTGGCCAAATGCTTCTTTGAAAGTAAGCATTATCCAAGTAGAGGAACTTTTTTACAGAACATTGTTCTCACACTCTGGTTTTCTCTCCTTGGTTTTTAAATGAATAGCATGCTTCTTTATCTTCTTGCATGTTGCTGGGTTCTTCTTCCAAGGTCAACACCTTGAGCCTTGAGCTTCACTAACCCACAGATTCACTTTTTCACCTTAATCCCCAGAGTAGAAACTCTCCTTCTGACTTCCTCATCTTGACCGAAAGCCATAAAACAGCAACCATAGAAATCTTCCAATGGTCAACTTAATCTGAGCCCTTGAAAACCAACTTGGTCCCCAAGTCTTGTTTAAGACCGTAGATACACAGCAGGGAAGAACAGAAACTAGCTTTCCTTTGTATCCCATTTCGGATAGAGCAGAGAGTTGGGAAGAAGAGAAGAAACTGAGTTGCATGTATGAGGAAATAGTTTACCTTTGATCTTTCTGATCTTTTCTTGATATGGATGATTAGACCTCACCCTTCTTTGCTTAACCTTCTCTTTCCTTCTTCTTTCATGACTAGCTTAGTGGCTAAGCTCTCTTTCTTACTTTTTCTAAGTTCAGTGATTTGACAGGGACAGAGAAGAAAGGAACGTTGCTTTGTAAGCAATGAGAAAGAGTGAAGACTTCAATCTTGCTTGAGAAGCTTTGTGTGATTAACTTGAATTGATGGGCATGGGCTTGGATTGGTTTTCCATTAAGCAACCCGTTTGGCCCATCTGGCTTCTTTCTTTGCTTTTTCATGGACTTTTATTTTATTTTCAGCCCACCATTTTTTCTGTTTGCTTTTCATTCCATTTGGGCTATGGAATTGGATTTGGCTTGCAACAATAAATAATTAGTAATATGCAAATATAATTAATCAACACTAATTATTTATTTTGCCCAAAAATAATGTTTGTCATCACTAATTATTTTAGTTAATTTCTTAACTCAACAACGCTGGGCAAAGAAAGAAAGGGGGAAGAACACATGAAGAACACAAACCCTCACTTCCAAATTTCAATTCCTTATAAATTTTGATTTGGAGCTCCTATCGCTACACCATTTATGTCCATGCGACCACTACGTTGAGCTCTACAAAGCCCATTACTTAATCTGGTATGTATTTCACTATTTGTTTCTTAATCGCTCTCCCCTAATTTCAAAATTTTGAGGGTTAATTTTGAAGAATTATGTGATTTTGGTGCTTTAGGGTCAAATTAATCTTGTAGACTTTCCGGGTCTTGTCCTGAATTTCTGTCGGTAAGGTGAGAAAATACTAGCACTTGTAAACCATTAACAATTATGTACCATAGTTGACTTTTGTGGTATTTATGTGGAATTAGAGTGAGATACATGTGTTGGAGGCAAATTGGGTAATATCGGTGACTAGGAAGCGGACCGTGGAGGTTGTGACTTCGTTTGTTGAGGATTTGGGACTTTGGACACTTAAGGAGTGAAGGTATTTTGTGGTGCTTCTCCATTAGGAAGAAATCGGCCAAGGTATGGTTTTGGTTTCTCGTAGATAATATATAATGTTTTGTGAAAACTTAGGCTTGATGACCATAGGATAGGTTGGAATGTATGATAATGTTAAATGCTAAGTAAAATTGATGAAAAATGTTAAAATGGTTTGAGAATGGATTGGTGGCTGATGCTTTTGGTTGATGCTTTTGGTTGATGCTTGATGAAATGATGATTTTAATGAATGATGATGATGATGATACTTTAATGATTGAATATGAGGTTGTAATGAGTATGAATTCTTGGGGTTGAACTGGATGAATTTGTGTAATGATGGGTTACGAAATAAACAAGAAGTGATTAGGTATATTTTGGGATATGGTTTGGCTAGTTTTGGTAATGATTTGAAACTTGGATTATTGAAAATGAGTTAAGAAGTTGTAAAATTTGAGGTTTATGATTTTGAATGAAAACTTGGTTTTGGTCAAACTTCGCCGAGCCATAACCTGGCTTCCGGACCTTAGATTTCTCTCAAACTTTTTTATATGAAAATTGGCTCCGTAAAGTTTATGCCGTTCGAAGAACGGACTAAAAATGATATTTTAGGAAAAATTTATGCTCGTCGGAAATTTGGTGTTAAACGTGGATTCTCCAAAGTTTATTAGCTTGTTAACAATTTTGGAGGACTCGCGTACGCGAGTACATAGGCAACACGGCCATGTGCTTCTGTCTAAGGGAGCTCGCATACGTGGACAATGGCTGCGTATGCAAGCAGGGTAAAATGCACCCCCGCGTAAGCGAGATCAAGCATGCGTACGCAGGACCCTATTTTCAGCAACATGGTTTGTGATTTTAAACATGATTTTCAAAATTTTAAACCTCTATCTTTACTCTCTAAGACCCTAAAATTTAGTTTTAACCATAATGAAGGGATTGAACCTTGAAATGGTTGTAATTTGGAAGTGCCGAAAGTTTTGAAGTAATGAGTTATGATTGAAAAGTGTGGAGTTGCTGAGTATATGATGGATACTGGCTATTATGAATAAGAATAATTGAACTTGAATTAAAATTTTTTTGTGGGGATCGTGGTTATTTACCGCCCACCAGATTTGATATGAAATTATTTTGTGTGGATCGTGGTTATTTACCGCCCACGTGTGTGTTGTTTTCCAATTGAAAACATCTGTGGGGATCAATGTGGTTTACCGCCCGTAGATGGTGGGGATCGAGGTGGTTTACCACTCACCAGGTGAGGATCGAGGTGGTTTACCACTCACCAGGGTTAGCTACCAGACATGTCGGGTTAGCTTTATAACCGACAAATGAGACTTATCAACCATAGGGCAGGCATACATCATATGCATATGTGTGTTTTGTTTGATTGTGCATTAATTTGGCTTGCCTATGTGATTATTATGCTTACCTGCTATATTTGCTACCTGTTGTATTTGTATCCTACTTGTGTTTGTTTTGTCTGTATTGTTTGTCTGTGAAGGCGAGAAGCTGAGGGAATAAGTAGAATTGAGTTAGACTTAGGAACCTTAGATAGCTCACCTTGTATTATGGTTTTAAACTTTAACTCTAAGCTTTACATCTGAGTGTCGGAGTTCTAGGATCGTCTTTGGCTTTCTCCGGACCCTATATATTATGTATGTGGGCGCCATTACCATGCTGAGAACCTCCAGTTCTCATTCGATATCTATGTTGTTATTTTCAGACGCAGGTCAAGATGTGCCTCAGTGAGCATCTTGAGGTTTCTATGGCAAGCGAAGTTGGGAAGTTATATTTTGGGGCTGTCTGCTATGTATTTTCTGTTCATAGACTCCCCTATGTGTGTGTGTATATATATATACTAGGTGTTTTCTTTATGCATGTTGGGTTATTTTGGGATATATACTTATGCTTATATATGTATTTATACTCTGGCCAGCCTTAGCTTTGTAGGCTGCGTCTAGAGCTTGATATTATGTATTTGGTACTCGACTCTTTGTATATACTTGATAAACCACTATTTTATGGTTTATCTTGTGTTTAATTGAGTGGTTTTTATTAACTCTTTACTCACTTATTCACACTGTTTGCATGGTTTTACAATTCCTTCCTGGATTTATTCTATGATTAAAAACTTGCTTCCTAAACATTTAATTTGTGTATTTTAATCTCTCCTTTACACCATTCGATGCCATCATCTGTGTGTTAAGTGTTTCAGGCTTTATAGAGTAGGAATGGCTCAGAGGATGGAAATGAAGCTTGCAAAAATGGAAGGAGCACAATAAACTAAGGAGATGACCAGCGAACACTAACGCGAGCGCATGGCCCACGCGAACGCGTGCACGACGCGTACGCGTGACAAGCACGATCTGCAGAATTAACAGAAATCGCTGGGGACGATTTAGGGCCGCGTTTTGACCCAGTTTTCAGCCCAGAAACACAGATTTAAGTCAGGGAACATACAGAGACTCAGGGGGATACTGGATACAACATTCATAATTCATAATTTTAGGTTTAGATGTAGTTTCTAGAGGGAGAGGTTCTCTCCTCTCTCTTAGGAATTAGGATTAGGATTCCTCTTAAAGGATTTAGGATTTCTTCTTCTCAATTTTCAGGTTCATTGTTCCTTTTATTTATTTTTCCAATTTAATTTATGAATTTCCATGTTAGATTTGATTTCTTTTATTAATGTAATTTGAGGTATTTCAGATCTATGATTTTTACTTAGCTTTTTATATTCTTGGCTTTAATTGATGAATTGATTAATTGGAGACACTTGAGTTATCAAACTTCTTGTGATTGATAATTGTTATCTTTGCTGATTTATTTGAATCCCTCTAAAGCTAGTCTTTCCATAGGAGTTGACTAGGACCTGAGAAATGAAATTGATTCATCCACTTAACTTACCTTTATAGTTAGAGGTTAACAAAGTGGGAGCAAAATCCAATTCTCATCACAATTGATAAGGATAACTAGGATAGGATGTCCAGTTTTCATATCTTGTCAAGAGTTTTTCTAGTTATTAATTTATTTCCTGCAATTTATTTTTCTTGTTCAACCTTTCAAAAACCCAAAAATTCTACCTTTTCCATAACCAATAATAAACCATACTTCCCTGCAATTCCTTGAGAAGACGACCCGAGGTTTAAATACTTCGGTTATCAATTTTATTGGGTTTTGTTACTTGTGACAACCAAACTTTTGTACGAAAGGATTCTCTATTGGTTTAGAAACTATACTTACAACGCGGTTATATTTCTAAATTTCTTTACTGGCAGAAATCTGATCGTCAAAAATGGTGCTGTTGCCGGAGAATTGCAAACGTGTGCCTTATTATTGGTTGTTGTAAATATTTTCTTTTACCTGTTTATTTGTTTTTATTTTTGTTTTTAATTTTTATTAGCTACTATGAGTTCTCACCTCTATCGCTTTGAGTTTGGTTCCAATGCTGTTGCAAGGAATGGAAATTATAACAGGAACATGCATCAAGGTCAAAATAATTAGAGATGGAAGGAGCCACGAGGATCTGATCAATCCTTTCGGCAACAACACCTTCCACAATACCACAGACAAAGACTATTCCAGAATGCATGTCAAGACAATAGTTATGGTGGACCCTTTCGTGACAACCAACACCCACCAAATTGCTATAGTCATGAGCCATTCCAGGGAGCGTACCAAGATGATGAATATAGTGGACCCCTTGTAGTTACCAACAAGACCCACCATATGCTTATGAACCGCCTCCTCACAACAACTCTGGACCACCATACTTACAAGCCCCCTACAACCAACCACCCCCATATGACCCTAACCCATATCCACCATACCAACCACCTTATGAGCCTTACTTAGAACCACCACCTCAATATACACCATGTCCATATCCATCAATCCAAGAGCACTATGATCCTACTTACGATAGCCGAGTGCAACAAGAATCAAAGGATCTCTCAAGGAAACAGTGGACCGATTTCATGCAACCCTCCACCAACTGAATCAAGCGATCAATCGATTACCTTCCCGACATTCAGACACTCAAGGAACCCCCATGGCTTCATGTGGACAATCTAACGAAGAACATAGCATGAAGGAGATACTAGAAACTTCGGTGGACAGTAAGGAGCATGAAGTTGTACTGGAACAAGTGGAGGAAGCCAAAATTATTGAAGAAGAAGAATCGGTTGAAGACTTAGGAGATGCGGAACCTCCATGAGAAACTCAAGTCACAGAGCCCCCTTCTAAAGAGTTTGAATTTGATGTTAAGGAGGGTGTACAACCTCTAAGGCATATCATGGTTGAAGACTTTGAAGGGGATGATCAAGAGATGGATTCAATCATTGATGAATTCTTATCTACATTAGAATCCTCTCCCATTGAACTTGACATGGAGATTAAAGAAGAAAAAGCACAACCTCCCATGCTCTTGGTGAACAATAAAGAAGAGATCGAATTGGAAGAAAACTACCAAGAGGAAGAGGTTGATATTGAAGAAGCTTGCAAAGAGGTGGTAGTTGTCAAAGAAGAGCCCAAGGGAATGCAGCTCAAAATCAGCTTGCCAAAGTTGTTGGAGACCTCTCCCCCAAAGCCATCACCATCCATTCCTTCATTCAAGTGGGTAAACCTTTCATCTCTAAGCTTAATTAGCTCACTTGAATATGATTTGCTTGAGACAGATGGGCAACTTAGAGCTCTTTGTGGCTATAAGAGCAAGCGGGAGATGGTTAGTGGTAGGAATTGTCATGCAAGGTTAAATATGGTTGCATGCTCCAAATTGAAGTACAAAGGTTGGTACAAATCTCAATTGAATGGGTCTAGGAAGTTGTTTGGAAGCTGTCGTGAGAATTTCAATTGCGTGCCACCCGGATGGAGTCATGATGATCTACACAAAGGCGGGTGCAAAAGCAAGGTTTGGGACCCCGGAATTCAGTCTAGAAATCAACACTCTTAGGGCCTTGTCACTTGCTTCAACTTGCTTGAATGCTTTTTGCGCCTAGTTTGGAATCCCAGAGGCCATTGGAATTACAAACATTGGTAAGGATTCAAGGATCAGTACAAGCACAAGCCACCATGACAAGGAGCTCACTGAATGTCCAACTTAAGGACTTTAACTAAAAGTGCTCGGTGGGAGACAACCCACCATGGTATGATCGTTCTTTTCCAGTCTTAGTTTTATTTTACTTTCTTTCTTCTTAGTTTTATTTTATCCTATTTTTATTAGTGCTCATTCATCATGTCAGTATCTGCATTTTGCATTCTGCATTTTCCATGCAATAAAAAAAATGCACACGCGACGCCTAAGCGTCGCTGACGCGTCCACGTCACAGGTGCGTTGGGAAGAAACCAAAATTGAACAGAAAGTCACGCGACAGCGTGGCTGGAGGCGTGCCTTAGGCACAAATATGCCCACGCGACCGCGTTGATGACGCGTCCGTGTCATTTTGAAAAATATCCTACCCACGCGTCTGCGTCACCCACGCGAACGCGTAGCTCTGTAAAATCGACGTAACAAGATGTATGGCAGAGAGTTATGATAGAGCTTGGCTGGATTCATGCCAGAAGCACAAGCCCTATCACGCGAACGCATGCTCCACGCGTCCGCATCGTTTTCAAAATATGGCCATTCACGCGATCGCGTCAACCACGCAAACGCGTCACCTAGATTTTTGGCAAAATGCATTTAAAACAGAGAGTTGCGCGTGCGCGAGGCTGCACTCGCGCCAATAG
Organism: Arachis stenosperma; assembly: GCF_014773155.1. Lineage (NCBI taxonomy): Eukaryota > Viridiplantae > Streptophyta > Magnoliopsida > Fabales > Fabaceae > Arachis > Arachis stenosperma. The sequence continues at coordinate 71,952,089 of NC_080380.1, read as the reverse complement.
CACAAATCAGGTCACGCGTACGCATCACCCACGCGTACGCGTCACTTGAAAATATCACAAAACACGCGAATGCGTGACCCACGCATCCGCGTCAGCTGCGCCGCACAGCTTATCCAGATAAGCGCCAACTATCTTATCTTATCTTCCCCAAATCCTAATTTTTAATTTCCCTTTCTTATTTCTTTCTTCTTTCTTCTTTCTTTCTTACTTACTTCTTCTTTATCTCTTTAACCTTTTACCCTCTTCACTTCCATTCTATTTTAATTAATTTATTTGCATATTTCATTCATTGCATTTTACTTTTTTTGCATATTTTTATTTTCTTTTCTAAATTTATTATCTTTCTATTGGTGTCACATGTTCTTATTCAACTGTTGTGTCTTTTCTGGTATTATTTTGGTGCTCAGTGACTTGTTTTCCACTGTTGGGTAATATTATTTAAGTCAATGCTCATCTTTTATGATACTTGTATTAATTTTTCATTGACATGAATTTATATTGTCTTTCATTACCCACACTCTTTCCCTTTGTTGCAAATTTTGCACCACTGGTATGCCATGTGCTTCTATTGTTTTCTCACGTACATGTTGAAGCTTCCATGTAAATGAGACCCTTATCATTTGGCAATAACCCACACATACTTCATTTATTTTCTTATCTTTATTTCTGGGATACTTTTCTTCCCTTTTTTCTCTCAGAATGGCCACCCGGAAGGGATCTGGAAGACGTTTACATGGGGAGACAGACAAGTCCATCTGCACAATCTTTGGAGAAAAGTGCCAGTTGGAACAGTCAGTCCACCTACACATCTCAGCATGCACCGAGGACGGTGCAATCTTTAAGTGTGGGGTGGTCGATACCGATCTCCATGGGTTAGTTATTTCCTTCTCAACACCAATGTTTAAATTTTCTTTACTAGTTCATTGTTGCATTGCATAATAGATTGCATGTGTAGTTGATAGTTTGCATTTAAGTACTACTTGGTTGAAAAATAATAAGTTTCTTTCTAGGACCCTATTTTTAAAAATTTTCACTAATTTAAATTAAAAAAATTAATTAAAAAAATTTTTTTTGTTAAATTTGTTTGAAGTTGTATTTGGAACATGGTTTTTGAGCCAAAGAACACACAACCCGTGAGATTTTGAGCTTATTTATATGGTTACATTATTTAACCATAAATTTTTATTCTTGTGTGTTTTCTTCTCTATAATTATAATCTTTACTTTTTTCCATTCTATATGTCCATTATTTAGTGTATTTACATGCTTGCATATGATTAAGGCCATTACTTGTTTTTGCTCACTTATCCCAAATAAGCCTACCCTTTTATGTCACCCTTGTTAGCCACTTTGAGCTTTTTAATCTCCTTCTGTTCTATAACTACATCACTAGCCTTAAGCAGAAAAACAAGTAAATACCCCAATTGAATCTTTGGTTAGCATAAGATAGAGATTGTGCATCAACTAAGTGTGGGAAAACTGTGGGAACATGGGTTAATAAGGGAATGTATCATGTTTCTAATTTATTTGAATATTGAGAATTTGGTAACCTACTCATGAAAAACCAAAATAATTAAATAATAGAAAATCCATATGCATTGATAAGTTATGTTTATTTTTCTATAAAAAAAATAAAAATAATAAAAAAAATAAAAAATAATAAAATATTTACTTTAAGTAGATGAATAAGGGGACAAAAATTACCCCAATAATGATATCAATGCACATAGGATAAAAATTTAAAATAATTTGATGCATAAGTATGTGATAAGAAAGTGGAAAAATTATGGGAAGCTAAGCATAATTTTAATTTATAAAAAGTATGTATATGTTAGGTGAGATCTTAGACTAATCAAGGATTTAATTTATAGCTCACTTAGCCTTATATATATACCCTCACTTTTACCTTAGCCCCATTACAACCTTGAAAAGACCTCATAATGTTTGCATGTGTACATTAAATATTTGTTGATTGGTTAGATGAAGAACAAGGTTTAGAAAGCATGACTAGGGAAGAGTAGAGTGATTGACCCTAGACACTTGAGAGTTAGAGTGATATACACTACCAGTAAGGGTTCAATGCTTAATTCTATGTTCCCTGCTTTCATGAGCTATCTTCTTACAAGTTTACTTGCTTTTTATTTTATGATTTGAATTAGTGGAATTTGGTTTGTATTTGTCTTGGAGAGCTTGTTTGCTTTTAACCAAGTAGATAGAATCATTTTAGCATATAATTGCATTCATATACATAGGTTGCATTGCATTGCATTGCATGAGTCTTGCTTTTTCCTACTCATTTATTTTATTTCCTTAAGCTAAGCATGAGGACATGCTAGTGTTTAAGTGTGGGGAGGTTGATAAACCACTATTTTATGGTTTATCTTGTGTTTAATTGAGTGGTTTTTATCAACTCTTTACTCACTTATTCACACTATTTGCATGGTTTTGCAATTCCTTCCTGGATTTATTCTATGATTGAAAACTTGCTTCCTAAACCTTTAATTTGTGTATTTTAATCTCTCCTTTACACCATTTGATGTTGTGATATGTGCGTTAAGTGTTTCAGGCTTTATAGGGTAGAAATGGCTCAGAGGATGGAAAGGAAGCTTGCAAAAATGGAAGGAGCACAATAAACTAAGGAGATGACCAGCGAACACTGACGCGAGTGCATGGCCCACGTAAACGCGTGGATGACGCGAATGCGTGACAAGGAAAATCGCTGAATGACACGAACGCGTGGACGATGCATACGTGTGACAAGCGCGATTTGCAGAATTAACAGAAATCGCTGGGGACGATTTCGGGCCGCGTTTTGACCTAGTTTTTGGCCCAGAAACACAGATTTAAGTCAGGGAACATGCAGAGACTCAGGGGGATACTAGATACAACATTCATAATTCATAATTTTAGGTTTAGATGTAGTTTCTAGAGGGAGAGGTTCTCTCCTCTCTCTTAGGAATTAGGATTAGGATTCCTCTTAAAGGATTTAGGATTTCTTCTTCTCAATTTCCAGTTTCAATGTTCCTTTTATTTATTTTTCCAATTTAATTTATGAATTTCCATGTTAGATTTTATTTCTTTTATTAATGCAATTTGAGGTATTTCAGATCTATGATTTTTACTTAGCTTTTTATATTCTTGGATTTAATTGATGAATTGATTAATTGGAGACACTTGAGTTATCAAACTCCTTGTGATTGATAATTGTTATCTTTGCTAATTGATTTGAATCCCTCTAAAGCTAGTCTTTCCATAGGAGTTGACTAGGACCTGAGGAATCAAATTGATTCATCCACTTAACTTACCTTTATAGTTAGAGGTTAACAAAGTGGGAGAAAAGTCCAATTCTCATCACAATTGATAAGGATAACTAGGATAGGACGTCTAGTTTTCATATCTTGTCAAGAGTTTTTCTAGTTATTAATTTATTTCCTGCAATTTATTTTTCTTGTTCAACCTTTCAAAAACCCAAAAATTCTACCTTTTCCATAACCAATAATAAAACATACTTCCCTGCAATTCCTTGAGAAGACGACCCGAGGTTTAAATACTTCAGTTATCAATTTTATTGGGTTTTGTTACTTGTGACAACCAAACTTTTGTACGAAAGGATTCTCTGTTGGTTTAGAAACTATACTTACAACACGGTTATATTTCTAAATTTCTTTACTGGCAGAAATCCGATCGTCAATACTCATATTTTACCCTCTTCTTTTCTCCGATTTTACGTTTTCGATTGTAATGCACTTTTCTTTTCGCGATTTTTGCTTAAACGTTTCTTCAAGGCTCCTAGTTATAATTTTCTTCAACTATATCTACGTATATTTTTTACTTTTAGAGGTCGTAATACGTCACCACCTCTGTTTTATGACTTAAGCATAAAGCTCTATGTGGTAGGGTATTACAATGAGTTGATGATAGTGTTGATTGATTATGTGATGGGCTGGAGGCCGTAATTTGTTTCTAATTGAGGTTTAGTTAAGTATGAAAAATCAAGCTAGTTCAGCATAGACTTAATGAACCTATGCTTGGAACAGGTTGGTCATTCATACAGTCTAGGAAGCTTTTAAGATTTTTTTTATAAGAAAATAAAGGTTTTGGATCTTGAATAATTAACAGATTTCTTTTAAAAGGGTTTTGGATGTTAAACCGTTAGTTTTCAAAAGATTCGAACGATGAGTGATGATCACTGTGCTTGAAAATGGTTTTCTTTTTAATTATCTACTTTGACAATTCTAAAAATCCGTGGTAAGACCATGTGGTTAAGTTCTTACCCCATTACAGCTTTATCTTTTCAGGAATCGGATGAAGAAGCTTATAAAGAGTTTAATTATGTTTTGCTTATACGATATTGTTATATTAGTTTAGTTATTATTTATTTATCCCTCGCCATTAATATTGTATCTTTAAAGAAGGTTAGGAGTCGTGATAGTTTCGAGTTAAAGGCTCCTATGTTAATACTATATATATATAAGTCATTGTAATATTCTCTCTATCAGAGTAGCGGAGTTGAAAGTGTAACAATCTAATAGTGAGAATGTTGCACTTGAAGCAGGAGCAAATACTTGAAGTGGGACTCTAAAGAAAAGAAAAATGAAAAATTTAATATGACATTAATAAACCACAATTTTATGGTAAATTTTGGGTTGAATTGAGTGGATTTTATCAACTTATCTTGCATTTATTCACCGAAATAGAATAGTTTTGTGAATTTCTCCTAATAGTGCTTAATGATTAAAAACATACTTTTTAACCTCTTAAATTGCAAAATGTAATTTGCTTATATCCTATTCAATGTCTTGATGTGTTTGTTGAGTAATTTCAGGCTTAGAAAGCAAAGATGGCTTGAAGAAGGGAAGGAAAAACATGCAAAAGTGGAGAATTCATGAAGAAATAAAGTTTGGAGTTCCTCATGGTCATGCATACACATTCCTTATGTGTACACATGAATTTCAAGTTGCCCGTACGCATGTCTCATGCGTACGCATTATCTGGAAAATCGCTAATTTGCGTGTATGCATTTCTCATGCATACGAATGACTATCAGCACGTGAGTTTGATAAACCACTATTTTATGGTTTATCTTGTGCTCAATTGAGTGGTTTTTATCTATTCTTTACCCACTTATTCATACTATTTGCATGGTTTCATATTTGCCTTCCTAATTATGTGCTTTGATTGAAAACATGCTTCTTTGATCTTAATTTTGATATGTTTGATCCTCTCTTATTACCATTAGATGCCTTGATATGTGTGTTAAGTGATTTCAGAGATTACAGGGTAGGAATGGCTCAGAGGATAGAAAGGAAGCATGCAAAAGTGGAAGGAATACAATAAGTTGGAGAAATTGCTAAGCTGTCCAACCTGACCTATTGGCACTCAAACGGCTATAACTTTAGCTACATAGGTCCAAATGACGCGGTTTCAGTTGCGTTGGAAAGCTAACGTCTGGGGCTTCGATTTGATATATAATTTATCATAGCTGCCCCGACGCCAGGCAATGTGAACGCGTGGATCACGCGGACACGTGACCTGGCAGAAACGCAATCCACGCAAACGCGTGGACGACGCTTCCGCGTCACTTTCCCGCGACTTCTACGTACCAGAATACGCTGGTGGCGATTTCTGGGCTGTTTTTGACCCAGTTTTTGCCCAGAAAAGACAGATTATAGGCTATAAAGTGTGGGGATACATCCATTCATCATAAGCTTTCATATTCACAATTATTAGGATTTAGATGTAGTTTCTAGAGAGAGATGTTCTCTCCTCTCTCTTATGATTTAGGATTTTAGGATTTCTATTAGTTTAGTGCAATTCATCTTCATTCCAGGTTCTATGTTCCTTCAATATTTATTTTCTACTTTTATTTACTCTAATACTTTTATTTGTATTTGATTTATGTTGCCCAATTGGCTTATGAACCTTTCCATGTTATGACTTGAATTTATGTTTAGACGTAATTTGATATGTTTCAGATTTATGATTACTTTATTTACATGAATGCTTTTAATTTAATTTAGAATTTTCTCTTTTGGCTTGGGTTAAATAATTGGTGACGCTTGAGTTATCAAACTCGAGGTGTTGACTGAAAATTGGAATTCTTCAAGAATTAATTCGAGATCCAATAACTCTAACTTTTCCCAAGGAAAGACTGGGACTTGAGGATTCGAATCAATTCATCCACTTAACTTACCTTCATAGTTAGAGGTTAACAAAGTGGGAAAAAAATCCAATTCTCATCTCAATTGATAAGGATAACTAGGATAGGACTTCCAGTTCTTATACCTTGCCAAGAGTTTATTTTTATTATTATTATTTTATTTTTCGTATCATTTAACATACTTCTTCCTTACTTTTAAAACCCCCAATTTACAAGACTCATAACCAATAATAAGAACATACCTCCTGCAATTCCTTAAGAAGACGACCCGAGGTTTAAATACTCGGTTATCAATTTTCAAAGGGGTTTGTTAATTGTGACAACCAAAACGTTTGTAAGAAAGGTTGATTGCTTGGTTTAGAATCTATACTTGCAACGAGAATTTATTCTGAATTCTAAACCATCAATCTTCAGTTCTTCAAAATGGCGCCGTTGCCGGGGAATTGCAACTGTGTGCCTTATTATTGGTTATTGTAAATACTTTTCTTTTACTTGTTTATTTATTTTTATTTTTCTTTTTTTTTTAATTTTTATTTGCTACTATGAATTCTCACCCCCTCGCTTTGAGTTTGGTTCTAATTTTGTTGAAAGGAATAGGAGCTATAACAGGAATATGCATCAAGGTCTAAGCAATCAAAGATGGATGGAGCCAAGAGGATCTGATCAACCCTTTAGGCAACAACACCTTCCAAGATATCATGGACAAAGACCATTCTACAATGCATACCAAGCTGATAGATATGGTGGACCCCCTTGTAGGCACCAACAAGCCCCACCCTATGCTCATAGACTATCCTCTCAACATGGCTTCAAATCACCACACTCACAAGCTCCTTTTCACCATTCACCACCGCATGATCCTTATTTACCTCAGTTCCAATCCAATTACTCCCAAACACCACCACTTCCCCATGTACCACGTCCAAATCCATCACCCCGAGAATCAGAGGTTCGCCTCAAGGAAACAGTAGATCAACTTCACACGACCATTCATCAGCTGGAGCAAGCAATAAAATAATTATCTTCCAGACGTTCAGACACTCAAGGAACTCCAATAGTCTTATGTAGAGAATCTAATGACGAACGTAGCATGAAGGAGACATTGGAAACCCCAGAGGGCAGTAATGAGCACAACTATGTTCTGGAACAATTGGAGGAAGCTCAAATTGTCCTAGAAGAGGAAGTACTAATTGAATATTTAGGAGATGCCGAACCTCCATGGGAATCCAGAGTTGTGAAGAATTCTGTCAAGGACGTTACAATTGATGCTAAGGAGGATAGTGCACAATCCTCAAGGCAGGTATTTTATGAAGAACTGGACGGAATCACCCAGGACGCAATTTTCCTTGATGATGATAGTCACAAGTCAAGTTTTCCACGTAATGAACTTGTATCCGCAAGTGAATTCTCTGAGATCGAAGAATCTTCCCCAAGTGAATACGAAGATGATGCGGAGGTAGATTTCTCTCAACCTCCAGTCTATGAATTAAGTGATGAGGAAGACATAGAAGACTTTGATCAGGACACAGATGAAGATTACCAGGGAGTAGAACTTACAGAACCACTAAAAACACCTATCCCAAGCCCATTACCACCCAATACAAGCTTCAAGTGGGTACAATCCTTAACCTTTAACTTTATTTTTCCACTTGAATATGGGTTGCTTGAAATAGATGGCCAGCTTAGAGCTCTCTGCGGCTTTAAGAGTAAGAGGGAAATGTCTCGCACTCAGAGCTGGTGCACAAGGTTCAATAAGGTTCCACGCTTCAACTCGAAGTGCACGGATTGGCATCATGATCAATCGAATGGATCTCGGAAAATGTTTGGTTATCTTGGTGAGAATCTAATTTTTAAACCGCCCGAATGAAAAATATAGATCAAAACGAAGGCGGATTTAAAAGCAAAGTTTGGGATCCTGGAATCTGTTCTAACGTTCGTCATCTCGAGAGCCTAAGAATCTGTTTGAAGCTTCTTAAGGGCTTTACTTGCCTTGTTTGGGACCCCGGAGGCTGTTGGAATTCCAAACACTGGTGGAAATTTTTGGATGAATACAAACACAAGCCACCATAACAGGAAGCTCATCAAATGTCCAACTTAAGGACTTTAACTAAAAGTGCTAGGTGGGAGACAACCCACCATGGTATGATCATTCCTGCTTCCATTTTATTTTGTTTTGTTTATTTTATATTGTTTTATTTCTATTGAACCTGGATGCTATTCATAACATTTGCATTTAGCACTGCATACTGCATCATTGTATACCTACATAAAAAAAAAACCGCACGCGACGCGGCAGCGTCACTGACGCGTCCGCGTCACAAGTGCATTAGGGAGAAAAGAAAAGTTAACAGAAAGTCACACGAGAGCGTGGCTGGAGGTGGGCTTTAGGCACAAATATGCCCACGCGACCGCGTCGCCGACGCAGCCGCGTCATTTGAAAAATAGCTTCCCCATGCGTCCGCGTTACCCACGCGAACACGTGGCTCTGTAAAATCGACGTAAAGGGATGTATGCCAGTATGTTGGGCTGGAATGCGGCTGGACTCGTGCTAGCGGCCCAAGCGCCCCCACGCGAACGCGTGTCCCATGCATCCGCATCATTCTTAAAAAAAATGGCCATTCACATGATCGCGTCACCAACGCGAACGCGTCACCTTAAATTTTGGCAAAATGAGTTTGAATAGAGAGTTGCGCGAACGCAAGGCTGCCCTCGCGCTAATGGCACAAATCAGTCCACGCGAACGCGTGACCCACATGTCCGCGTCACTTCATAAAAGCGCTATCCGCGTGAACGCGTCACTCACGCGTCCGCGTCACCTGCGCCGCACAACTTATCCAAATCAGCGCCAATTATCTTATCTTTTCTTTTCTAATCCTAATTTCTTCTATCTTTTCTTCTTTCTTTCTTACTTTCTTTCTTTCACTTCTCATTCCTTTTCACCTTCATTCTATTTTTCTTAATTTATTTGCATATTTCATTCTTTGCATTTTAATTTATACATATTTTTCTTTTCTAAATTCATTATTTTTCCATTGGTGTTAAATTTTCTTATTCACCTGTTGTGTCTTTTCTGGTATTATTTTGATGCTTAGTGACTTGTTTTACAATGTTGGGTGATGTTATTTTTCTGTCCATGTCAATCTTTTATGATACCTGTATTCCTTTTGCATTGACATGAACTTACACTGTCTTTCATTACCAACTCTCTTCCCCATTGTTGTACATTTTGTACCATTGGTATGCCATGGCTTCTATTGTTTTCTCACTTACATGTTGTAGCTACCATGTAATTGAGACCCTCATTATTTGGCATTAACCCAACCATATTTTATTTGTTTTCTTATCTTTATTTCTGGGTTACTGTTCTTCTTTTTTCTCTTCTTTCAGGCTGGCCACCGAAGAAGGGAAAGGGAAAGCTTCTAAATAGGGAACCAAACAAGTCTATCTGCACAATCTTTAGAGAAAAGCATCAGTTGGCACAGCCCGTCCACCTGCACATCTCAGCATGCACCGAGGACGATGCAATCTTTAAGTCTGGGGAGGTCGATACCGATCTCCATGGGTTAGCTATTTTCTTCTTTTCAACACCAATGTCTTATTTTCTTTATTAAGTTCATTGTTGCATTTGCATGTTTAATTGCATGTTTGTTTGATTTGATGCATTTAGTTACTACTTGGTTGAAGTAGTATTTTCTTTTTTCAAAAATTTTTTTATAGTATTTCACTAATTTAAATTAAAACTTGTGTTAAATTTGTTTGAAGTTGTATTTGGAACATAGTTTAAAAAAGCTAAGAACACACAACCTGTGAGATTTTGAGCTTATTTATATGGTTACATTATTTAACCATAAATTTTTATTCTTGTGTGTTTTCTTCCCTATGATTTCAATCTTTGCTTTGTTCCATTATATATGTCCACTATTTAGTGTATTTACATGTTTGCATATGATTGAGGCCATTATTTGATTTTAGCTCACTTATCCCAAATAAGCCTATCCTTTACATCACCCTTGTTAGCCACCTTGAGCCTTTTTATCCCCATTTATTCTGTTCTATAACCACATCACTAGCCTTAAGCGGAAAAACAATTAAATATCTCAATTGAATCTTTAGTTAGCTTAAGTTAGAGATTGTGTATCAATTAAGTGTGGGAAAACTGTGGGAACATGGGTTGATAAGGGAATGTATCATGTTTAATACTGGGAATTTGGGAACCTACTCATGTAAAACCAGAAAAATTAAAAATCCATGTGTATTGATAAGTTATGTCTATTTTCCTATTTAAAAAAATGGAAAAAAAAAGAAAAAAAAATATCCAAAAAAAATATTCAATAAATAAGTAAGTAAATAAGGGGATAAAATTACCCCAATGTTAAGCTAATGAAAAAAATCAATGTACATGTGATAAAATTAAAGAAAATTTGGTACATCAGTATGTGATGCAAAAGTGGGAATTTTTGGTAGCTAGGCATGAATTTAGAATTACATAGAGTATGTGTAAGTTAGGTGAGAACTTAGGTTAGTCAAAGATTCATATTTTAGCTCACTTGGCCATACATGTATCCTTACCATTTACCTCAGCCCCATTACAACCCTAAAAAGACCTCATGATGTTTGCATTGGTATACTAAATATTTGTTGATTGGTTAGATGAAGAACAAAGTTTAGAAAGCATGATTAGAGAAGAGTAAAGTGAATTACCCTATACACTTGAGAGACTAGAGTGATATACACTACTAGTGAGGGTTCAATGCTTGATTCTATGTTCCCTGCTTTCATGAGCTATCTTCTTACAAGTTTACTTACTTTTTATTGTATGATTTGAATTAGTGGAATTTGAATTAGTTTTGTCTTGAAGAACTTATTTACTCTTAACCAAGTAAGTAAAAGCATTTAGTGTGTAGTTGCATTCATAGCTTGTATTCCATACATTCTACCATTCCTCTTCATCTTTATAGCTTCTCTTGAGCTTAGCATGAGGACATGCTAATGTTTAAGTGTGGGGAGGATGAGAAACCACTATTTTATGGTTTATCTTGTGCTCAATTGAGTGGTTTTTATCTATTCTTTACCCACTTATTCATACTATTTGCATTGTTTTATATTTGCCTTCCTAATTATGTGCTTTGATTGAAAACATGCTTCTTTGATCTTAATTTTGATATGTTTGATCCTCTCTTATTACCATTAGATGCCTTGATATGTGTGTTAAGTGATTTCAGAGATTACAGGGCAAGAATGGCTCAGAGGATGGAAAGGAAGCATGCAAAAGTGGAAGGAATACAATAAGTTGGAGAAATTGCTAAGCTGTCCAGCCTGACCTATTCGCACTCAAATGGCTATAACTTTAGCTGCAGAGGTCCAAACAACGCGGTTTCAGTTGCGTTGGAAAGCTAACGTCTGGGACTTCGATTTGATATATAATTTGTCATAGCTGCTTTGACGCCAAGCGATGCGAACGCGTGGATCACACGGACGCGTGACCTGGCAGAAACGCAACCCACGCAAATGCATGGACGACGCTTCCGCGTCACTTTCCTGCGACCTGTACGTACCAGAATACGCTGGTGGCGATTTTTGGGCTATTTTTGACCCAGTTTTTGGCTCAGAAAAGACAGATTAGAGGCTATAAAGTGGAGGGATACATCCATGCATCATAAGCTTTCATATTCACAATTATTAGGATTTAGATGTAGTTTCTAGAGAGAGAGGTTCTCTCCTCTCTCTTAGGATTTAGGATTTTAGGATTTCTATTAGTTTAGTGCAATTTATCTTCATTCCAGGTTCTATGTTCCTTCAATATTTATTTTCTACTTTTATTTACTCTAATACTTTTATTTGTATTTGATTTATGTTGCCCAATTGGCTTATGAACCTTTCCATGTTATGACTTGACTTTATGTTTAGACGTAATTTGATATGTTTCAGATTTATGATTGCTTTATTTACATGAATGCTTTTAATTTAATTTAGAATTTTCCCTTTTGGCTTGGGTTAAATAATTGGTGACGCTTGAGTTATCAAACTCGAGGTGTTGACTGAAAATTGGAATTCTTCAAGAATTAATTCGAGATCCAATAACTCTAACTTTTCCCAAGGAAAGACTGGGACTTGAGGATTCGAATCAATTCATCCACTTAACTTACCTTCATAGTTAGAGGTTAACAAAGTGGGAGAAAAATCCAATTCTCATCACAATTGATAAGGATAACTAGGATAGGACTTCCAGTTCTTATACCTTGCCAAGAGTTTATTTTTATTATTATTATTTTATTTTTCGTATCATTTAACATACTTCTTCCTTACTTTCAAAACCCCCAATTTACAAGACTCATAACCAATAATAAGAACATACCTCCTGCAATTCCTTGAGAAGACGACCCGAGGTTTAAATACTCGGTTATCAATTTTAAAAGGGGTTTGTTACTTGTGACAACCAAAACGTTTGTAAGAAAGGTTGATTGCTTGGTTTAGAATCTATACTTGCAACGAGAATTTATTCTAAATTCTAAACCATCAATCTTCAGTTCTTCAGAGTTACTTAAGTAAACACGTGGGTCACGATTTCAAGGCTTTCTCGTTTCTGAAGTATTTTGATGCATTTCTCAAGGAGGATCAAGGAGGGAGCAATTAGTGTAGCTTAGAAACATATTTTAGATTAGAATTCTAGAGAGAGAATCTCTCTTTTCTCTCTAGAAATTAGGGTTTTAGATTTAGTCTTCTCCTTAGTTTAGGTTTTAATTCTTGTTTTAAGATAGGTTTGCTTACATTTCCTTGTTTTACTGTCTTTATTTTCCTAGCTTTATTTGTTAATTCCTCTATTTTGTCACTTTTTAGTTTTATGAACTCTTGTTGAATTTTGATTTCCTTAAATCTAATTTATGTTTTCATGCTTATTGTTGCTCCTTTTAATTGTTGCTATTGCTTTCTTACATTTGGTAGTTGTAGATTTTATGATTCTTGCAATTTTTCCATGTTTTACTTTTATTCCTTCCAAGTGTTTGTGAAAATTCTTCTCTTAGTTTTAGGGTATATTTTTACACTCTTGGCTTGGAATTGAGTATTTGAGGTGACCTTAAGTCACTAATGTCCGAATTGACTGATAATTTAGAGATTTTAATTAATATCATTTCCATTAACAAGTAAAACCTATGGATTGAGATTAATTAAGCCTGGTTGAGTTATCTCACCATTTAGAAGTTAACTAATTGGGTTTGCTCTTGTAATTGTCATGTCGTGGTTAGTGACACGAGAGTCATTGATATCCAATATTGATTGGTGATTTAGTTGTTAGTTGTTCTTGTTTCCATTGGCGAGTAAGACCTATGGATTAAGACTGACTATGCCTATTTGACTTTTCCCTAACGTTAGAGATGACGAAATAGGATTAACTCTAGGTAATTGATGAGCGAATATTTTATACGCTTTTTGACATCATTTTCATATAGTTTTTAACATGTTTTGTTTAGTTTTTATTAAGTTTTTATAGGTTTTGGGGTTAAATTCACATTTTTGGATTCTATTATGATTTTTTGTGTTTTTGTACAATTTTAGGTAATTTCTGGCTGAAATTGAGGAGCTAGAGCAAAAATCTGATTCAGAGACAGAGAAAGCACTGCAGATACTCTCCGGATCTGACCTCCTTGCACTCAGAAGCACTTTTCTGGAGCTACAAAAGTCCAAATGGAGCGTTCTCAACGGCTATGGAAAGCTGACTTTCAAAGCTTTCTAGAAATGTATAATATTTTATACTTTGCTTTAGATTAGAAGGCCCAAAACTGCAGATACTTTCCCAAGTATCTTTTCTATTGGGAAAAGCTAGTTAATACTTTTTTTGGCTAAGTTCTTTCCTCCTCAAAGGATGAGCAAGATTAGAGTAGAAGTTCAAACCTTCAGACAAAGAGAAGGTGAATCCCTCTATTAAGCTTCGGAAAGATACAAGTAATTGATCAAAAAATGTCCTCCTGACATGCTTTCAGAGTGGTCTATCATAGGCGTGTTCTATGATGGTCTGTCTGAGATGTCCAAAATCTCATTGAACAGCTCTGCAGGTGGATCCCTCCACTTTAAAAAAATGCCTGCATAAGCAAGGAAACTCGTTGAGATGGTTGCTAACAACCAGTTCATATACACTTCTGAGAGAAATCATGTAAACCATGGAATCTCTCAGAAGAAAGGAGTTCATGAAATTGATACTCTAAATATCATATTGGCTCATAATAGGATCTTGACCCAACAGGTCAATATGATCCCAGCATCTGACTGGAATGCAAACTGCAGCTGGCAGTACTCAGGAAGCTTCTATTGAAGAAGAAGCTTATGATCCTGATCAACCCACCATGGAGGAGGTGAATTACATGGGAGAACCCTATGGAAACACCTACAACCCTTAATGGAGGAACCATCCTAACCTCTCATGGAAGGATCAACAGAAATCTCAACAAGGTTTCAACAACAATCAAGGTAGTAGGAACCAAAATAGGTTCAATAACAGACCATTATTCCCATCTTCTCAAGGGAACATTGAAACCTCTAAGCAGAGCCTCTCTGACTTAGTAACTCTGATTTCCAGCCTCTCTAAGACCACTCATAGTTTCATGAATGAAACAAGGTCCTCCTATTAGAAACTTGGAGGTTCAAGTTAGTCAACTGAGCAAGAGGATCCCTGAAACTCCTCCTAACACTCTTCCCAGTAACACTGAGGTGAATCTAAGAGAAGAGTGCAAGGCCATAACCATGGAGGTAGAGGTCGAACCTGAGGAGAATGGGAAGGCATTGAACACCAGTGAAGAAGCCTTCACTGGGCGTTCAATGCCCAATCTGGCAGCAAGCCTGGCGCTGAACGCCAGTGAGGAACCCCTCACTGGGTGTTTAATGCCCATCCTGGCAGCAGAGCTGGTGTTGAATGCCAGCCAGGGAGCACTGGCTGGGCGTTCAACACCCAAACACCCAGGCTTTCTGGCATTGAACGCCAGTGAGGGGTGACCCCTCACTGGGCGTTCAACGCCCACAAACCTAGGGAAGCTGGCGTTGAATGCCAGCAAGGGCATCCCTGCTGGGCGTTTAACGCCAATAGGGTGGACAGCAAGGGCGTTCAATGCCAAAAGAGCTATTGAAGCTATCATTGAACGTCAGCAAAAGCACACCCTTTGAGTGCTTAAGTCCCACTCAAGAAACCTCTAGCCCAGAACCAAAGGAAACCATAAAGACCATTGAGGTTCCTTTGCATGCACTTCTGCAGCGCATGAGTTTTGATGACTACTCATCCTCTGATGTGGATGAAGATACTAGGGAAGAGCAAGTTGCTCGGTACCTAAGAGCTCTTATGAAGCTGAATGCCAAGTTATTTGGTACAAGACCATTGGAGGAAGAACCTCCACTGCTTACCAAAGAACTCCATGCTTTGGTTCCTTGGACGCTTTCTGATTCCTTGCACCATAGGCACCATGACCTTTGAAAAGGCTCTGTGTGACCTAGGGTCAAGCATAAACCTCATGCCACTCTTTGTAATGGAGAAGCTGGGAATTCTTGATGTACAATCTGCAAACATCTCACTAGAGATGGCAGACAAGACAATGAAGAAGCAATATGGCTTAGTAGACGATGTCCTGGTAAAAGTTGAAGACCACTACATCCCTACAAACTTCATAGTCTTGGATATTGGAGAGGATGAGGATGACTTTGTCATCCTTAGAAGACCTTTCCTAGCCACTGCCAATGCTATCATTGATGTGGCTAAGGGAGAATTGGTTCTCCAACTAGGAGAGGACTATATCTTATTCAAGATGTCCAATCCTAATTCTCCCTCTAATAAGAAAGAGATAATTGTGCAACACCTAGTGTTCCAACCCTCTCTTTCTGTTCTGAGCTTTGCAGAATCCCCTGACATCAATTCTAAGTTTGGTGTTGGGTTGCCATCAACAAGCTCTAAGTATAAAGGTACCAAGAAGAAAGTACCTAAAGGTTGGACGGACAAGAAAGTCCCAACTAAAGGCCTCTCACCTGGCATGAGAGTTGTCTTCACTAATAAACCAGTCTTACCACATACAGTGAGTCATATCTTGTCTCTAGAGCATGTGGAGCTCATTCATGAGAGGAGAGGAAGAAAGTTCACTGTAAGGGGCAAAAATATGAGCCCATACTCACCTCCGTGAGGAGCTAACCGTCAAGCTAGTGACATTAAAGAAGCGCTTGTTGGGAGGCAACCCAACCTTAGTTAATTAATTTTATTTTCTTTCATTTTATTTTTCTTTCAGTTATTATTAGAGTCATGTGTATCAGTCAGAACAGAGACAGAATTTCATAGTAGTGAAAATAGAACACTCTGGATGGAGTGTTAAAGTTGAACGCTAGCCAGGGAGCAGCCCCTAGGCGTTCAAAAGCCAATGTAGAGAAGCAGGGAATCTAGATTCCCTATCCTCTCAGGCCCCGTGGGTCCTACAGCATCTTTCACCTACCCCACTTATTCCTTCTTACTTTCACACTTCTCCATATAAACCCTAGCCCAATCACATCCATTTCATTTCCCCAAAACCATCATAACTCCCACCAACCCCCACCCACTTCAAAATCAAATTTTCCACCCAAAACCCCACCCATGGCCGAACCTAACCCCTTCCCACTCCTATAAATACCCCTCTTCATAACCCTTCATACACACACCTCTCATACATCACCACCCCATAAGGCCGAGCCCTCTCTCTCCCTCTATATCCTCCTATTTTCTTCTTCTTCTTCTACTCCATTCTTCTCTTTTCTTTATTTTTGCTTGAGGACGAGCAAAGTTTTAAGTTTGGTGTTGGAAAACCATAGCTTTTTTCTTCCTATTACCATTCATGGCACCCAAGGTTGGAGACTCCTCTAGAAAGAGAAAAGGAAAGGCATTAGCCACTCCCTCTGAATCTTAGGAGATGGAGAGATTCATTGCTAAAGCTTATCAAGACCACTTCTATAAAGTACTGGCAGAGAAGAAAGTGATCCCTGAGGTCCCTTTCATGCTTTAGAAGAATGAGTATCCGGAAATCCGAAGAGAGATCCGGAGAAGAGGTTGGGAAGTCCTAACCAATCCCATTCAAGATGTTGAGATTCTAATATTGCAAGAGTTCTATGCTAATGCATGGGTTACTAAAAACCATGACACTAGTGTGAACCCAAATCCAAGGAATTGGATCACCATGGTCCGAGGGAGAATCATAGATTCAGCCTAGAAAGTGTGAGGTTGGCGTTCAACTTGTCTCTAATGCAAGGAGATCTTCATCCTTACACTAGGAGAGTCCACTTTGATCAGAGATTGGATCAAGTGCTCTCAGATATCTGTGTGGAAGGAGCACAGTGGAAAAGGGATTCCCAAGGCAAGCCCATTCAACTAAGAAGGGCTGACCTAAAGCCTAGAGCTAGAGGATGGTTGGAATTCATCCAACGTTCCATCATTCCTATTAGCAACCGATCAGAAGTGACCATTGATAGAGCCATCATGATCCACTGCATAATGATTGGAAGTGAGGTGGAAGTACATAAGGTGATTCCTAAAAAATTGTACAAGATAACTGAGAAGCGTTCCACCAATGCAAGGTTGGCATTCCCACACCTCATTTGTCATCTATGCAATTCAGCTGGAATTGTCATAGAAGGAGACATCTCCATTGGGGAGGATAAGCCTATTGCTAAGAAGAGGATAGAGCAAACTAGAGAGCATGCACAAGAGCATGTGCAGCCGCCTCAGTATGAGATCCCTGAGATGCCTCAAGGGATGTATTTTCCTCCTCAAAGCTATTGGGATCAATGGCAAACTTCTCTTGGAGAATTAAGCACTAACCTGGAGCAATTGAGGATGGAGCATCAAGAGCACTCCATCACCCTTAATAAAATAAGAGAAGACCAAAGAGTCATAAGGAAAGACCAAAGGGCTATAAGGGAAGAGCAACAAAGGCAAAGGAGTGATATAGAAGAGATCAAGCATCACATTAGATCCTCAAGAAGGAGCACTAGCCGCCACCATTAAAGGTGGACTCGTTCTCTCTTACTTCCTTTCCTTTTCTGTTTTCTATTATGTTATTTGTTTTCCAGTTATAGTTGCATGATCATTTGCATTGATGTCTTAAAAGCTATAAAAATGTTCCATATATCCATCACCTTGCTTAAAAGAAAATTTTTATTTGAAAAGAATTGAGAGATGCATGAATTTCAAGTTTAAAATAAGAATAGTTTAATTATGTTGATGTGGTGGCATTTTTTTTTGTTTTCTGAATGTATGAATAAACAGTGCATATTTGAAGTTGTGATTTTAGAATGTTGGCTCTTGAAAGAATAAGGAAAAAGGAAAAATATTATTGGTAATCTAAAAAATCCAAAAATTGATTCTTGAAGCAAGAAAAAGCAGCAAAAAGAAAAAGAAATATCTTGCATGCGAAAAAAAAAAGTGGCGAAAAAAATAAATAGAAAAAAAGAGAAAAAGCAAGTAGAAAAAGCCAATAGCTCTTTAAACCAAAAGGCAAGAGCAAAAACCAGTAACTCTTTAAACCAAAAGACAAGGGTAAAAGGATCCAAGGCTTTGAGCATTAATGGATAGGAGGGCCTAAAGGAATGAAATTCTGGCCTAAGTGGCTCAACTAAGCTATCCCTAACCATGTGCTCGTGGCGTGAAGGTGTCAAGTGAAAAGCTTGAGAATGAGCGGCTAAAGTCATGGTCCAAAGTAAAAAGAGTGTGCTTAAGAACTCTTGACACCTCTATTTGGGCATTGTAGCAAAGCTGAGTCACAATCTGAAAAGGTTCACCCAGTTAAAGTGTCTGTGGCATTATTGTATCCAGTGGTAATACTGAAAAACTAGGTGCTTAGGGTAATGGCCAAGAATAAAAAAGAACTGAACTAGGAGAGTCAATAATATCATCTGGATTCTAAGTTCCTAAAGATGCCAACCATTCTAAGTTTCAATGGGTAGTGAGATGCCAAAACTATTTAGAAGCAAAAAGCTACTAAGTCCTGCTCATCTAATTATAACTAAACTTCATTGGAGACTTAGAGATTTATTGTATCTTAATTTTCTTTTTATCCTACTGTGTTTTTAGTTGTTTAGGGACAAGCAACGGTTTAAGTTTGGTGTTGTGATGAGAGGATATTTTATACGCTTTTTGCCATTATTTTCATATAGTTTTTAGCATGTTTTGTTTAGTTTTTATTAAGTTTTTATAGGTTTTAGTGTTGAATTCACATTTCTGGATTCTACTATGAGTTTTTGTGTTTTTGTGTTTTGTGTTTTCTGGATTCAAAGCTCAGCCCAAACACTCACCAAGTGGGCCCCAGAAGTTGATTTTAACACTAGAAAGACTGTTTTACCCTTACTAGTCAACTGTTTAGTATTTAAGGGATTAGATTTATGTAATTTGGACCTTCTTTTTGCATATCATTCAACATACACAATTTTACCATTGTATTTTCCTTTTAGTATGAGTTTCTAAACCTCCCAAGTTGAGGGGAGGAGCCCTGCTGAGTCCTATGAATTAATAAAAGCATTACTGTTTCTTCTTCGATCCGTGTTTGATTTATTTCTAAGATGTATACTCGTTCTTCACCATGGTGAATAGGATGATCAGTGAGAATCAGCTCTATTCATCATACTCAGACGAACGTGCCTAACAAACACCTGCGTCTACTTGGGTTCGTGTGAATACGTGACTAGAATGCGCGAACCAACAGCTATGTTTATACATCTCTTAGACGGCTAATCCACGACTTTGTTGGGAACTTCTTGAGACACCAGTTCAGCCAATTTTCGGGGAGATTAGGGTCTCTGTGGTATAGGCTAGAATCCAAAGAAGCAACATTGATGAGAGAACTTTTGCGTGGTCTAGAAATTCGCAGATAAATCCTCGTTGCAAGTATAGCTTCTAAATCAACAAAAGTCCTTTCATACAAACGTTTTGGTTGTCACAAGTAACAAACCCCTTTAAAATTGATAACCGAGTATTTAAACCTCGGGTCGTCTTCTCAAGGAATTGCAGGGAGGTATGTTCTTATTATTGGTTATGCAAAGGTATGTTTTGGGGTTTTGGATTAAGGTAAAAAGTTAGTTGAATGACAAGTAAAATAAAATAATAATAACTATAAAATAAACTTTTGGCAAGGTATGAGAAATTGGAAGTCCAAACCAAGTTATCCTTATCAATGATAATGAAAATCGAATCTTAGTTTCACTTAGTTAACCTTTACTAAAGCAAAGGAAAGTCAAGCGACTAATTAGTTTAATCTTCGAATCCTATTTATTTCCTAAGAAAAGATTGGGATTATTGAAGTTCAATTCAATTAGCAAAGATAACAATTATCAATTATGTTGAGATTGATAACTCCTGAGTTACTAATTTCTTAACCAAGACCAAAAGGGGAAAAAAAGTAAATCTACTGGAATACCTCAAATAACATTAAATAAAATATGCAAATCTTAACATGAAAAGTTCATAATCCAATTAGGCAACATAACTAATACAAGCATTAAGGTATCTGAAAATAAGAGATAAATATAAAGTAAAAGAAATATTGAACCTGATGAAGAGTTGAATCTTAAATCCTAAATCTAAATCCTAATCCTAAAGAGAGAGGAGAGAGCCTCTCTCAAAACTAAATCTAAATCATGGAAAGTGAATAATTATGAAAGCATGATGATGAATGAATGCATTCCCCCACTTTATAGCCTCTAATCTGTGTTTTTTGGGCCGCAAACTGGGTCGAAAACAGCCCAGAAATCGCCCCAATATATTCTGGTACGTACAGGTCACGGAAAAGTGACGCGGCCGCGTGGATTATGTTTCTGCCAGGTCACGCGTCCGCGTGATCGATGCATTCGCGTCGCCTGGTGTCGAGGCAGCTATGGCAAATTATATATTAAATTGAAGCCCCGGACATTATCTTTCCAACGCAACTGAAACCGCGTCGTTTGGATCTCTGTAGCTAAAGTTATAGCCGTTTGAGTGCGAAGAGGTCAGGCTGGACAGCTTGGTAGTTTTTCCACTTCTTGTATTCCTTCCACTTTTGCATGCTTCCTTCCCATC
This sequence comes from Arachis stenosperma, assembly GCF_014773155.1. Taxonomy (NCBI): domain Eukaryota; kingdom Viridiplantae; phylum Streptophyta; class Magnoliopsida; order Fabales; family Fabaceae; genus Arachis; species Arachis stenosperma. The sequence continues at coordinate 71,930,887 of NC_080380.1, read as the reverse complement.
CTCCAAGCCATTCCTGCCTTATAATATATAAAAAAACTTAACACACATATCAAGGCATCTAATGGTAATAAGAGAGGATTAATAATAAGCAAATATAAGATCAAAGAAGCATGTTTTCAATCAAAGCACATAATTAGGAAGGCAAATGTTAACATGCGAATAGTATGAATAAGTGGGTAAAGAATTGATAAAAAACCACTCAATTGAGCACAAGATAAACCATAAAATAGTGGTTTATCAACCTCCCCACACTTAAACAATAGCATGTCCTCATGCTAAGCTCAAGAGAAGCTATAAGAGATGAAGAGGAATGATAGAATGTATGAGATGCAACCTATGAATGCAACTAAATGCAAAATGTTTCTACCTACTTGGTTAAAAGTAAATAAATTCTCCAAGACAAAATATAAATCGGATTTCACTAATTCAAATTATACAATAAAAGACAAGTAAACTTGTAAAAAGATAGCTCATGAAAGCATGGAACATAGAATTAAGCGCTGAACCCTCACAGGAAGTGTATATGCACTCTAATCTCTCAAGTGTCTAGGGTCAATCACTCTACTCTTCTCTAATCATGCTTTCTAAAACTTTGTTCTTCATCTAACCAATCAACAATTATTTAGCATACCAATGCAAACATCATGAGGTCTTTTGTTAAGGTTGTAATGGGGCCAACGTAAAGGTAAGGGTATATGTATAAGTCTAAGTGAGCTAATAAGTGAATCCTTGATTAGTCTAAGATCTCACCTAACATACATACTTTGTAAAGCAAAACTTCTTTACCTATTTTCCCATATTTTTCCACTTTTCATGTTACATGCTCATTTATTAATTTTAAATTTTTTTTTATCCCATGTGCATTGTTTTATTTTGCAATTGGGGAATTTCTTTGTATCCCCTTTATTTAAATGCTGAAATTTTTTTTTTTTTGAAATATAAACATAACATATATCAATGCACATGGTAATTTAATTGTTCTGATTTCACATGAGCATATTTCCCAAAATTTTTATTTTGAATTATTTCATTCTTTTCAACTTCCTACCTTTTGTTTTTATCATCCATGTTCCCAGTAGGGTTCCCCACACTTAAACAATTACACAATTTCTATCTTAAGCTAACCAAGGATTCAACTTGGGATTTAAATTTATTTTTCTGCTTAAGGCTAGTAATGTGGTTATAAAATAAGGGGGAATTTAAAAGCTCAAGGGGGCTAACAAGGGTGATGTAAAAGGTAGGCTAATTTTTGGGACAAGTGGGCTAGAATCAAACAATGGCCTCAATCATATGCAAGCATGTAAATACACTAAATATTGGACATATAGAATGGAACAAAGCAAAGATTGCAATCATAGTGAAGAAAACACACAAGAATAAAAATTTATGGTTAAATAATGTAACCATATAAATAAGCTCAAAGTCTCACAGGTTGTGTGTTCTTTGGCTCAAAAACCATGTTCCAAATACAACTTCAAACAAATTTAACACTAAAAATTTTAATTTTTTACTTTAAATTAGTAAAATTTTTCAAAAATAGGGTCTTAAAAGAAATTTATTATTTTAACCAAGCAGTGGTAAAATATGCACAAAATCAAATAATCATGCAATCAAACATGCAAATGCAACAACTAACTAGGAAAATAAACCATTGGTGTTGAGATAGGAAATAACTAACCCACGGAGATCGGTATCGACCTCCCCACACTTAAAGATTGCACCGTCCTCGGTGCATGCTAAGATGTGCAAGTGGATGGGGGTTGTGGTTCCTCAGCTGGGGCTCTTGTTGTTCCTCTCCTTGCCTGTGGTTTGGGAGTAGCTTTCTCCTTTCCTTTCTTGGTGGCCATCCTGAAAAAGGGAAGAGAAAGTAAATTAAATTTAAATAGATATAGCAAGGAAGGGGATGGAAAAGGTGGTGATGGACACACATTAAGATGTAACTGACATTAACACATGCTCATGAGTACATGTGAAAAGTCATCAATGAAAAATAGCTAGTGCATATAATGACAAGTGAATGCAAGGTGTTTATTGGCATGCCGGAAAAGGACATGAGTAGCATATATCAAGCATCACATGTAATAAATCACCATGTTTGTATTGACAATTAAATTCAATTAATACAATAGTAAAATGAGTTTATGAAAAGCAAGCATTGGATAGTAGTAGATTAAAAGAAATCTAAAAATAGTGCACAATGCCATACGGGCGTTTTCACAAACACGTAGCGAGCATGGTAAATAAGCTATTGAAAGTATTAAATTGAACATGCAAGCAACCCTTTTAAAAAGTAATATATAATGGTCAAACAAATCTTGAATAATCCATAAAAATAAAAAATAATGACCCAAATAAATTTCCAACACCAATGAAAATAATGCAATGAATGAAAGTATGCAAATAAATTAAAATAAAATAAAAGAAAACTAAGAAGAATGAGAAGGGAAAGAAGGGAAGAAGAAGTAAGGAAGAAAGCAGGGAGGAAAAATTAGGATTGGGGAAGAAAAGATAAGACATTTGGTGCTGATTAGGATAAGTTGTGCGACGCGGGCGACGCGGACGCGTGAGTGGCGCGGTCGCGTGGTGCGCGATAAGGTCAGGTGACGCGGACGCGTGGGTCACGCGATCGCGTGACCTGATTTGTGCGGTTGGCACGAGTACAGCCTTGCGTTCACGCAACTCTCTGTTTGAATCTCTTTTTGCCAAATTTTGGGTGACACGGTTGCGTGGTTGACGCGATTGCGTGGATGGCCACATTTGCAAATCGATGCGCACGCGTGGGGCACGCGTTCGCGTGGTAAGGTTTGTGCTTCTAGCACCGTTCCAGCTTTACTCCAGCACAACTTTCAGCCATACACCCTTTTACGTCGATTTACAGGGCCACGCGGTCGCGTGGGAGACGCGGACGCGTCGGCAACACGGTCGCGTGGGATGATCTGTGCCAAAGGCACACCTCCAGCCACGCTTTTGCGTGACTCTCTGTTCAACTTTCTTTTCTTCATAACGCACAGGTGACGCGGACGCGTCAGCGACGCTGCCGCGTCGTGTGCGTGTTTTCCCTTTTTTTTTTAAATGCAATATGCAGATGCAAATGCAGTGCTTAATGTGAATGCTATGCACGATTCCAGGTTCAATAAAATAAAATAAATCTCAAAAATAAACAAAACTAAATAAAATTAAAATTGCAAAATGAACGATCATACCATGGTGGGTTGTCTCCCACCTAGCACTTTTAGTTATAGTCCTTAAGTACGACATTTGATGAGCTTCCTGCTATGGTGGCTTGTGCTTGTACTGATCCAGGAATCCCCACCAATGTTTGTACTTCCAATAGCCTCTCGGATCCCAAACTAAGCATGTAAAGCCCTTAAGAAGCTTCAAACAGATTCTTAGGTTCCCGGGGTGACGAATGTCAGAGCAGATTCCAGGATCCCAAACTTTACTTTTACACCCGTTTTTGTCTCGATCTGCATTTTTCCAACCGGGTGAAAGGTGATCTGAATTCTCACTGCAGAGACCAAACAGCTTCCTAGACCCATTCAGTTGAGCTTTATACTAACCTTTGCGTTTAAACTCAAAGCTTCCAACCATAATGAACCTTGTAGGAAAATTCTTACCACTGACCATCTTCCTCTTACTCTTAATGCCACAAAGAACTCTAAGTTGACCATCCGTCTCCAGTAGCCCATATTCAAGTGGAATTAGAAAGCTAAGGGATATGAATTTTACCTACTTGAATGTTGTGAAGGATGATGGCAACTTAGGGGGAGGTATCTTTAATGAAATTGCAAGCTCCACTCCCTTGTGCTCTTCTCTGATAATTACCACCTCTTTGCAAGCTTCTTCAATTTCAACCTCTTCCTCTTGGTAGCTTTCTTCCAATTCAAGCTCCTCTTCATTGCTTTCCAAGGGCATGGGAGGTTGTGCTTCTTCTTCTTTAATCTCCATCTCTTGATCGGCCTCTTCCAAGTCCTTAACCATGACATGCCTTAGAGGTTGTACACCCTCCTCAACATCAAATGCAACCATCTTGGAAAGAGGCTCTATGTCTTGACTTTCTCATGGAGGTTCAGCATCTCCCAAGTCTTCAACCACTTCTTCTTCTGCAACTATTATGGCTTCCTCCACTTGTTCCAATACAAAGCCATGTTTCTCATTGTCCACCGAAGTTTCTAGTGTCTCCTTCATGCTTTGCTCTTCTTTTGATTCTCCACATGTAGCCATGGGAGTTCTTTGAGTGCTCAGATATCGGGAAGCTATTATATTTACGAACTCGCCTAAGGCGACTGCGAAATTCAGCACACTCTTATTCATCCTTTCTTGCCCTTGAAGAATAGCACGAAGTCTATCATCCATTGGAGGTTGGGTGGATATGAGGATTCATGATAGGAATGTGGTTCATCTTGATAATGATAAGGAGATGGTGTATATTGAGGTGGTGGTTCATGAGAGTAGTTGTGTTAGAATGGGGGTGGTTCTGTGTATGGTTCATTTGGCTCATAAGGTGGTTGGTATGATAGTTGAGGGTTAGGGTCATATGGAGGTGAATGGTTGTAGTTGGCTTGTGAGTGTGGTGGTTCAAAGTTGTGTTGAGGAGGTTCATATGCATATGATGGGGGTCCATCATATCTATCATCTTGGTATGCATCGTGGAATGGTCTTTGTCTGTGATAGTTTGGAAGGTGTTGTTGCCTAAAGGGTTGATCAGATCCTCGTGGATCCATCCATCTCTGATTGTTCTGACCTTGATGTATGTTCCTGTTATAGCTTCCATTCCCTACAACAGCATTAGAAGCAAACTCAAAGCGATAGGGGTGAGAATTCATAGTATCTAATAAAAGTTAAAAACAAAAATAAATAAACAAGCAAAAGAATTTTTTTTTTGAAAAATATTTACAATAACCAATAATAAGGCACACGTTTGCAATCCCCAGCAACGGCGCCATTTTGATGAAAGAACTTTTGCGTGGTCTAGAAATTCGCGGATAAATCCTCGTTGCAAGTATAGCTTCTAAACCAACAAAAGTCCTTTCATACAAACGTTTTGGTTGTCACAAGTAACAAACCCCTTTAAAATTGATAACCGAGTATTTAAACCTCGGGTCGTCTTCTCAAAGAATTGCAGGGAGGTATGTTCTTATTATTGGTTATGCAAAGGTATGTTTTGGGGTTTTGGATTAAGGTAAAAAGTTAGTTGAATGACAAGTAAAATAAAATAATAATAACTATAAAATAAACTTTTGGCAAGGTATGAGAAATTGGAAGTCCAAACCAAGTTATCCTTATCAATGATAATGAAAATTGAATCTTAGTTTCACTTAGTTAACCATTACTAAAGCAAAGGAAAGTCAAGCGACTAATTAGTTTGATCTTCGAATCCTATTTATTTCCTTAGAAAAGATTGGGATTATTGAAGTTCAATTCAATTAGCAAAGATAACAATTATCAATTATGTTGAGATTGATAACTCCTGAGTTACTAATTTCTTAACCAAGACCAAAAGGGGAAAAAAGTAAATCTACTGGAATACCTCAAATAACATTAAATAAAATATGCAAATCTTAACATGAAAAGTTCATAATCCAATTAGGAAACATAACTAATACAAGCATTAAGGTATCTGAAAATAAGAGATAAATATAAAGTAAAAGAAATATTGAACCTGATGAAGAGTTGAATCTTAAATCCTAATCCTAAAGAGAGAGGAGAGAGCATCTCTCAAAACTAAATCTAAATCATGGAAAGTGAATAATTATGAGAGCATGATGATGAATGGATGCATTCCCCCACTTTATAGCCTCTAATATGTGTTTTCTGGGTCACAAACTGGGTCAAAAACAGCCCAGAAATCACCCCCAGCGTATTCTGGTACGTACAGATCGCGGAAAAATGACGCGGCCGCGTGGATTATGTTTCTACCAGGTCACGCGTCCGCGTCGCCTGGCGTCAGGGCAGCTATGACAAATTATATATCAAATCGAAGCCCCGGACGTTAGCTTTGCAACGCAACTGGAACAGCGTCGTTTGGACCTCTGTAGCTAAATTTATAGCTGTTTGAGTGCGAAGAGGTCAGACTGGACAGCTTGGCAATTTTTCCACTTCTTGTATTCCTTCCACTTTTGCATGCTTCCTTCCCATCTTCCAAGCCATTCCTGCCTTATAATATCTGAAAACACTTAACACACATATCAAGGCATCTAATGGTAATAAGAGAGGATTAATAATAAGCAAATATAAGATCAAAGAAGCATGTTTTCAATCAAAGCACATAATTAGGAAGGCAAATGTAAAACATGCGAATAGTATGAATAAGTGGGTAAAGAATTGATAAAAACCACTCAATTGAGCACAAGATAAACCATAAAATAGTGGTTTATCAAGCATTCTCTGATCCGGAAGATTCGACCTTGTCTGTGGCGTTTTGAGTAGGATCACCAAGAGAATGAACTGCTAGAGCTTCACCCTTCGTCAGATTGGATGACCACGGCCAATGGCGTTCAATCTGTAGCAGAGGAGATCAATGACCATGGCCCATGGCGTTGATCACATACAGCCTGCCATAGAAGAGATCACTCACAAGCAGAGAAGACAGTAATACCAGAGTTAATTCAGAAAGGTAAAGCAACTCCAATCCTTTACCTTATTCCTATTACTGATTTTAATCCTAAACAACTTATGAATAGTTTCCCCTTATCATAAAAACACAACCTTCTGATTTTGCCTGACTAAGACCTGTAAGATAACCATAGCATGCTTCAAACCACAATCCTCTTGGGATCAACCTTGACTCGCTCAAGTATTACTTGGACGACCCAGTGCACTTATTGGTACAGTTGTACGAAAGTGTGGAAATTTGTACATCAGTAATCGCCATATATATGGTCAATAACTTGATTAGGAAGCCTTTACTCTCAGAGTTTTTTCAACGTCTAACTTAAAGATATAAAGAAAAGTGCTTATTTGGAGATAATAAGTGCGAACAAGGCAATATTTTACTCTCAGAAGTTTGATAATTACCTAATAAGAGCATATTTTCACATGCATCTTCATATAATGTAGGAACTAGTTCATATGTTTTGTATGATTTTATTTAGAATTTGATTTTGAGTTTAACTTAGAAGAATGCATTTTTACCTCATAAATTACATGTATCTTAGACATCCATAGAGTTGTTTCATTTGTAGGAATTATGAAAGGAATTAAAGAAAAGAAGTGCAAAAGAAGCAAGACTGTTCAAGTCACTAAGATTTCTGGTACTAAAATTTCTGAGCAACATATTAGTTTGACCATAACTCTCGCTTAAGAAGTGATATTGATGTGGCGTCAATTGAAAATGAAACTACACACATGGGGCTTTAATTGGATACTAAGATTATCAAAATATTCTATCTGATGGGAGAGAATCAACACTTTTAATATGGACTTGATACTAATCTAAAGCTACAACTAATGCAATTTTGTATGATTTGTTTCTCCCTTGATAGAAGCCCAAATTTGATGATTCAAGAGGCAAAGTTGAAGCCTAAAACACCTATCTTTCAAATGATATTTGATTTGCAATTGTTCATGCACGTTTGAAAAGTGAAAGAGATGATACGAGGTAGGATGTCACAAACATTTAACATCTTGCTTTATGAAAGTGGAAGATAAATTGATTCAATTTAAAAAATTTTAATTATTTAAATGAAATTTGCTCCATTTGATGCATCCTTCCAGCTAGGGGTGAAAACGGGTCAAACCAGACTAAATTTTATAGTTAATTGGCCTAGGCCTAAATTGCAATCTGCTATAAACTTTTTTTTAAAGTATTAAGCATGATATGTTATTCAGTATGGCCTAATCTGAAACCTGTTAAAAAGCCTAATAAAATTTAATTTTTTACAAAAATAAAAATATTTAAAAATATTATTTAAAGAATATTCTTTAACAAAATATTTATATGTAATATATTATATTTAATATTTATAAGAATTTTTAAATTTTTAAAATATTTAAAATATAGAAAAGTATTTATAATAAAATATAATAACTTTAAAATATCTAATAATTTTATTCATAGTAAAAAATTATTTATATATTTAGTTATGTTTTAACAGGCTCAAACAAATCTGACAGATCAATAAAATTAATTAGTGAGTTTGAACTTGGACCTATTAATATATTAAGACTTCTACAAAAACATAAATTTATGCTTATTTTAAAATAAATCAGACTAAAATATGCGAGACTGCAAACTCTTAACAAGTGATCTAACTTATTTTTATTCCTACTTTTAGCCCCTATAAAAATACGGCTTTTTTATTTAAATAAAATACTAGAAGATCAATTCTACGTGAATCCCCTAAATGAAATTTTAAAACGTGAATCTCCTAAACTATATAATATATAAATCGTCTCAGAGTGATGTGAGTTAGATAATGCATGAAACATGTTACCCTAGGACGATTTATGTATGAAATTTATTAGACAAATGCACATAAATCGTCCCAAGCCAATGTGTTTTTCAAGTTGTATGTAAATTGTCCCACCTTAGCATGAGTTACGTTTTTTCACCTAAAGCCTACAATCCTAGCACGATTTACGTACAAATACACAACCTCAACACCCAAGCACGATTTACGTGCAAATCCAAAACTAATAAATATATTTAGACATAATTTTAATTTGCACTTAAATATTTTTAAGTTGAATATTAATTTTTCAATAAATTTAGGAAGTGAAAATTTTAATTAGTTAAAAAAAATGAATATAAAAAATAATTTTGTTACAACAAAGATTTATCTTCTAAAATAAATAAAAAAAATTCACTTAAAAGACTAAATTATTATGTATGAATAACTCTATTTTTATTTCAAAAATAATATCTAAAAAAATTAAAGAATTTAAATGTTTTAAAATAAAAAAATTATTATTTTGATAAAATAAAAATTAACATTATTAAATTTGTAATTTTATAAAATATATATTTTAGTATTTTATTTTTAAAAATTAATTTTTTATTTTATTGTTTTAACAATTTAAAATTTTAATCAAGTATTAGACCATTATATCCAAAATTTGTTATAAGTCCAAACTTTGTTTATATTTTGTTCAGATAGTTATATTTTTGCAGTTATATGTCTACATAATTTATGAATATAAAAATATTTTTATTTCTTGAATTAGGTTTTAAAATTGAGGTAAACTCAGTTTTAGTTTTAATAGGATATTGAAATGAATTTGATCTATATCTACATGTATTCACACAATAAATATTTTACAAAATTAATTTTAGTACGTCAAGTAGTCAACTCAATAGTTTTTTTTTTTTTTGTTGAATTCTATATTTGCTATGTATTTTGATTTTTTCATTTCATTTTTATACTGATGTTACTTGTATCCTCTAAATATTTAATTATTAATTGCTATTTGGCCAAATTAGTGCTATTCTCTTGATTATTCCAATATTTAATCTTAAATTAAAATCTTTTAAATTGAGTAAATTGATAAAATAAAAAATAAAATTAAAATTAATTTTTAAAAATAAAATAATAAAATATATATTTTATAAAAATTACAAATTTAATGATGTTAATTTTTATTTGATCATTTTAATAATTTTTTCTTATTTTAAAGCATTTAAATTCTTTAATTTTTTTAGATGTTGTCTTTGAAATAAAAATAGAGTTATTCATACATAATAATTTAGTCTTTTAAGTGAATTTTTTTATTTATTTTAGAAGATAAATCTTTGTTGTAACAAAATTATTTTTTATATTTATTTTTTTAACTAATTAAAATTTTCACTTCCTAAATTTATTGAAAAATTAATATTCAACTTAAAAATATTTAAGTGTAAATTAAAATTATGTCTAAATATATATATTAGTTTTGGATTTGCACGTAAACCGTGTTTGGGTGTTGAGATCGTGTATTTGCACGTAAATCGTGCTAGGGTTGTAGACTTTAGGTGAAAAAACGTAACTCATGCACGATTTACATACAACTTGAAAAACACATTGGCTTGGGACGATTTATGTGCATTTGTCCAATAAATTTCATGCATAAATCGTCCTAGGATAACATGTTTCATGTATTATCTAATTCGTCACCCTGGGACGATTTATATATTATATAGTTTAGGAGATTCACGTTTTAAAATTTCATTTAGGGGATTCACGTAAAATTGATCTTCTATTATTTTATTTAAATAAAAAAGCCTAAAAAACACATTCAGCATGGAAGGAGAGGAGATTTTTTACATATTAAGGAGAAAATACATCAAGAGTTGAAGATTAAAAAATTTAGCTAGTAAAAACACTTCTAAGAATTCTTTATATTCTGGAGTGTTTTTTGTAATTTTCAAAGTGCATCACTTCTCCTAACCAATTTTTATTTGGTTTTTTTATGTACTCCATATTAAGACACAATACAAAATAATCCTTTTAATTTATTCTATTCTCATGCTATAAAATAAACACAAAATATTTAAAATTGAGTGAAGGTAATTTCCTGATTTTTTTAACTTTCTAAACTTCTAACATTTTAATATTATTAACACTTTAACATTTAGTTTCTTGCTCAATTACTTTCTTATATTTTTTTATGGGTCGTTGAACTCCCGTAACATTGATTTATTTAATTTCTTCGTTCATTTAATTTATACTATTTATTTTTTCTTTGAAAATTTACCTTGAGTGTTGTACTTCTTATAAAGTTATAAGTGCTACACCACGTAACCGTTAAGGCGACGGAGCTGTCTGAATAATTACTAGTATGGGCTCGAATGTCTATGAATGAATTAGATATTTTGACCGTTTAATAATGAAATTGATAATAAAAACTCATAAGGTCGTCATTTATAATTTTAAAATAAGTAATAATTAAAATGTAGTTATAACTTATTTTAAATAAGGAATAAACCCTAATGAATAGTTTTATATTTGTAAAATTTCGCCATTGTTCTTCCGTTACAGGTATATTCGAGTAATAAATAAATAAATAAATAGACTAAAATAGCTAATAACTTAATTAGATCAACCAAGTTTTGCGCGGTCAAAGCAGTTAGTTAATCCCATATTAATAATTATCAACATTATTGAGAGTATTATTTTTCACATTATTACTGAAATCACACCCTTAATTTCCCCAAGTATGAATATACCAACAATAATAGGTAATCACTTTGACAATTAATTAATTAATTATTTCGTTGTTTTGAGGAAAAACAGAAGTGGGGTTGATTGAGCGATAACCAATTGTAGTTACAACCTCCAGAGCAAAATAGAATTTCTGGGTCCTACAAACAATAACAGAAAAACTACCGTAACAGCAGCGTTACCGGTTTTTCGAAGGAATGAGGATAATGGTTACGTCATTGTTCATCGCAATATTCATCACAATGTTCATCATTTCCCTAACCGTTTCTGTTCAATCTTCTCCTTCCTCACAACCGCCTCCTGTTTCCGTTAACCATAACAACTTTGACAATGACATCAATCTCTCAGGTGACGCTCACGCCGTCAAAGACCGCGTGAGTCTCACGCGCTCCTCACAATTCAGCTCCGGCCTCCTCCTCCGAAACACCTCAATCACATTCTCTTCTGCCACCGCCAACACAACCGGCACCTCCCTCTCCGTCGAATTCTCATTTTCAATCTCCCCCGCCGCCACCTCCGACGATGGCGGTAGCGGTTTCGTCCTTATCCTCTTCCCTGGCGACTTCGAGAACGTATTCTCGGCTAACTACTCATTCGGCATCTCAAAAGAATACAGCAAAAACTATGTCGCCGTCGAATTCGACACCTCGCAAGACGATGAGTTCAACGATCCAGATGCGAATCACGTCGGAATAGACGTCGGAAGCCTCATCTCCGTCGCAATCGCGAATGTCTCCGACTCAGACATTGTCCTCAACAACGGCGAGAAGCTGAAAGCTTGGGTTGATTACGTGGCAAGTTCGAAGAATCTCGAGGTTCGGTTATGCAAGTCCAGTGAAAACCGCCCTAACGATCCGATCGTTTCGCAAAAAATCGATTTGGCTAAACTCTGGGGAAACGAGCCAGTGTTCGTTGGTTTGAGTGCCTCGAACGACGCGGATTCCGTTCAGGTTGTTAGTGTGTACACGTGGAAGGTGGTGAGTTCTGGAGACGTGGCAGAACGTGAGGGTGCACGAAACGTGTCGGCTGACGAAGAGAAGGGTAGTTTTGGAACTTTGTCGATTCTTGCTGAGGTTATATTCGGTACTGTGTGTGTTGCGTTGGTTGCTTTTGTGGTACTGTTTCTGTGGGCCATATTCTTTCAGAAGCACGAGGAAGAACAGTCTTTTGCGCTTGGGAAGAGAGAGAACCTTGAGTATGAGAGGATTGATGTTGCTGTGGATAAGCAAAGTCCTGAAGAGATTGAGAGATTGAATTCGTAGATGACGATACTGATGATGTGATTATGGAATTGTTGTTGTATATGTTTTATTGTATCTATTTTTAATTGGGAAAATGTAATTTTTGTAGGAGATTCTTTATTTTCTTTGTAATTAGAAATGTTGCAATCCGAACCACGTTTGTAAAGTAAATTTTTCCTTGGTTATGAATTGTTAATTAGCATTCTTGTAACATGTTATGATCCTTGATAGAAATAATTCGATTCCTTATTAATCAATGTTATACAAGATACACTTGTATCATTGAGTTTATTGTTGCGTTCCGCCGGTAGCAGAATTTTGGTGAAGTTATGTTGGGCTAGTAAAAAAATTGGAGAGCAATGATTGTGAATTTTTTTTTTTGCTTTTACTAGGAGCTGGTCAAAATCTATTTATTTGAAAATAAATGAATATGACATTGTCTAATCACCAAAAAGAAATGAATATAACATTCTCATGTAATTGAGAAATTTAGGTTCATTGTAATAGTTTCCGTGTGTAGGTATTTATTAATGACGACATAGATGTTTATCATTTTTTTTTATGGAAAAAGGGACATAAGGCTCAAGAAAAAAAAAAAAAAAACCTAAACACTCATCATTCTAGCAAATTTAATGCCCTTTCTATCTGCATTCAGCGTATGAGTAATGAAAGGAGGTGGAGCAATAAATTGATGAAACACCCACCGGTAGGTTATGAGTGTGTTTAGCAAGCTCGTCTGCACTAAAATTGGCCTCTCTCAAAATATGATCAATTTCAAACTCTCCTGGCTTGGTTTAAAGCTCTTTGATGGCACGGATGAGGGTCGTGCTTCCATGGAGGGAGGTTGAGATATTCTGAATCAACCTAACCGCGCAGGTAGAGTCAGATTCTACCTTAATCTTGTTAAATCCCATATCAATTGCAATCTTAAGGCCCATATAAATTGCCCACAATTCTGCTTCTGTAATGGTAACCTTGCCAATGTTCATCATAAAACCAACTAACACCAGACCATTGGAATCCCTGATAATTCCACCGCAAGCCAGCCATTTTCCGGAGGTTTCCACCCAACCAAAACCGACGCTGTTGTTCTCAGAGTCATTCTATTTATCTCAGTAAGTTCTAGAACTTCATCATAATTCCTAGCTACTCCTTTGATTTCGGGAATGACTTGTTGGTATGGGTTATTTTCCTGTTGAAAAATTAAATCGTTTCTCTTTCTCCAGATGACATTACATGCGGTGAAGTCCTACTGTCAGTGCGAGAGACCTTATTCAGATTATCCGTAAGCCATTCATGAAGAGACTGGCTAAAGAATGGGTCACGTGGGTCTCTCTGTTTGAGCTGCTAAACCAAATACTTTGGGAAAAAGGACAATCCCTCAGAACATGGAGCAGACTCTCATCTTGATCTGGGCATCTGGGACAGCACCCATTATCAGTAAGGCCTCGGTTCCTTCTCTTGGCATTAGTTAATAGAGCGTTGTGGCTTAATAATCAAGAAAAAGTCTTTAGTCTCCGAGGCACTCTGGCTTTCCAACATAATATGTAAATCTCATCAGGATTTATGTCTTCCACATAATAAGCCTTATAAGCTGAATTAATAGAAAAACTTCCATGTGGTTCCGGTAGCCAACTGATAGAGTCTCAACCTAGGGAGTGGTTTGGAGCTTTCAGAGTACGTATCATGTCAACAACCTCATTTGGGAGGGCATGAGATAATTTTTTCAAATTCCAGCAGCCATCATCCGTAGCATAGGCCTCTAGGGTTTCGTTATCCCTATCATCGCTAATTTGACTGAGCAATAACTCGCTAAGATTTTCAATACCAGGGATCCAGTGACTTTCCCAGATTTTGATGCTCTTACCATCGCCAATACGCCAAACAAGATTGCGTTGAAAGTCGTCCCAAACTTTAACAATCCCTCTCCACGCGTTCGAGCAATTTAATCTCTTAGCCACCTTGGGGATAGGGCTATCACCACAGCCATACTTAGTCTTCATAACCTTTACCCAATGTGCTTGGTCATTATGGACTAAACCCCATGCCAATTTCATGAGATAAAGGTTGTTTGTTACCTGAGCCTTACGCAAACCTAGGCCTCCCAACTCTTTAGGCTTGCAAATAGAATCCCAATTGATAAGATGGATCTTTTTATCTCCTGCGTCTGACCCCCAAAGAAAGTCTCTGCAAATCTTGTCAATTTGATTATAGACTTCCTTAGGCATCTTTATAGTCTGCATAGTATAGCTTGGTATCGTTGAGAGGACGGATTGAACAAGAGTGCTCCTTCCTGCTAACGAGAGAGTCTTCATATTCCAACTGGACAGCTTGGCGTGCATCTTGTCAATGATCGGCTGAAAGTGTTGCTTCCCACATTTTTCGTGAATAAGGGGTACTCCGAGATACTTTCTTAGGTTGTTGGTTAGGGGAATGCCAAGGTCTCTGCTGAGCTCTGCTCTAATATTGTGGTTGACATTCTTAGAGAAGAACACGCAAGACTTGCTAAGACTAACTTTTTGACCGGAAGCTTCACAAAAAATACTCAAAGCCTCCTTAATGATCTGGACTTGATCTTTATTTGCTTGAGCAAAGAGAATGAGATCATCTGCAAAACAGAGATAAGATAATTGAGGTCCATTTCTAGATAGAGTAATAGGTTTCCAACTTTTCTTTTCCACCAAGAAGTTAATTAAATGGGAAAGCCTTTCAATACACAAGACAAAAAGGTAAGGGGATAAGGGATCTCCCTGTCTTATGCCTCTGGTTGGGATGAAAGTTTCTGAATGAGACCCATTCCAAAGCAAATTCATAGTTGGAGAGGAGATGCAATGATAAATAACATTTACAATATTATCCGGGATGCCAATGTCTTTAAGAGTCTCAATGATGAAACCCCAATTGAGTCGATCATACGCCTTCTCCAAGTCTATCTTAATTGCCATAAGACCTTTTCCTCCATTTCTGGTCCTCATCGTATGTATTACCTCTTGCGCGACTAAGATATTCTGCACTGACCCTTCCTGGGATGAAGCTTGCTTCAGTATTAGACACGATAGCCCCTAGGGTCGGTTTAATCCTTTCAGCTATCACCTTGGTAACGATCTTATAGCAAACGTTACATAGGCTGATGGTGTACGAATTTGTGATTCGCACAACTAACCAGCAAGTGCACTGGGTCGTCCAAGTAATACCTTACGTGAGTAAGGGTCGATCCCACGGAGATTATTGGTTTGAAGCAATCAATGTTTATCTTATTAATCTTAGTTAGGAGGTCAACAAGGTTATTTGGATTTAATTGTAAGAAGTCAAAGTATTTAAAATTGTAAGAAAAATAATAGAGAATAATAGCGTTACTTGTTATGCAGTAATGGGGAATATGTTGGAGTTTTAGAGATGCTTTGTCCTTTGACTTCAACTCTTCCTTGAAATCCTTCAACACACGCAAGACTCCTTCCATGGCAAGCTCTATGTAGGGTGTCACCGTTGTCAATGGCTACTTCCCATCCTCTCAGTGAAAACGTTCCTATGCTCTGTCACAGCACGGCTAATCATCTGTCGGTTCTCAATCAGGTTGGAATAGAATCCATTGATTCTTTTACGTCTGTCACTAACGCCCAGCCTTCAGGAGTTTGAAGTTTGTCACAGTCATTCAATCCCAGAATCCTACTCGGAATACCACAGACAAGGTTTAGACTTTCCGGATTCTCATGAATGCCGCCATCAATCCGGCTTATACCACGAAGATTCTGATTAAGGAATCTAAGAGATACTCATTCAATCTGATGTAGAACGGAGGTGGTTGTCAGGCACACGTTCATGGGTTGAGGAAGGTGATGAGTGTCACGGATCATCACCTCCTCCACAATTAAGCGCGAATGAACATCTTAGAAAAGAACAAGCGTGTTTGAATGGAAAACAAAGGAATTGTATTAAATCATCGAGACGCTGCAGAGCTCCTCACCCCCAACAATGGAGTTTAGAGACTCATGCCGTCACAAAGTATGTAATTCAGATCTGAAAATGTCATGAGGTACAAGATAAGTCTCTAAAAGTTGTTTAAATAGTAAACTAGTAACCTAGGTTTACAGAAAATGAGTAAACTAAGATAATTGGTGCAGAAATCCACTTCTGGGGCCCACTTGGTGTGTGCTGGGGCTGAGACTAAAGCTATCCACGAGTAGAGGCCTTTCTTGGAGTTAAACTCCAAGTTATGACGTGTTTTGGGCGTTCAACTCCGGATCATGACGTTTTTCTGGCGTTTAACTCCAGACAGCAGCATGAACTTGGCGTTCAACGCCAAGTTACGTCGTCTATCTTCGCGCAAAGTATGGACTATTATATATTGCTGGAAAGCCCTGGATGTGTACTTTCCAACGCCGTTGAGAGCGCGCCAATTGGACTTTTGTAGCTCCAGAAAATCCATTTCGAGTGCAGGGAGGTCAGGATCCAACAGCATCAGCAGTCCTTTTTCAGCCTAAGTCAGATTTTTGCTCAACTCCCTCAATTTCAGCCAGAAAATACCTGAAATCACAGAAAAATACACACACTGATAGTAAAGTCCAGAAATATGATTTTTGCCTAAAAACTAATAATATTCTACTAATAACTAATTAAAACATACTAAAATCTACATGAAATTACCCCCAAAAAGCGTATAAAATATCCGCTCATCAGCTGATCGGTCTGAATTGGGAAAAGTTCTTAGGCGAAGGAACTTTAGGAATGATAGAGATAAGAGTTTGGTTCACTCTAGCAATGTTTTTTGGGTTCCTAAAAATCATTTGAACCCAGCTTACTAGGGAATCTGCCACAGTATCCTAGGAATGCTGAAAGAATTTTGCTGGGAGTCCATCACTTCCGAGAGCCTTCCAGCTACCCATATTGAAAACTGTGTGCTTGACTTCCTCGAGAATGATGTTCTTGTTTAGGTGGACAAGGTTATCTTCTGCCACTCTAGGAAATTTACCTTCAATAGGAAAGTTAGGAAACACCAAAGAGTAATTATCAGGGAGCATATAAAAATTTAAATAAGGATACACCCAGGTGTTTGAGTTCTTCCACATCATCAATCCATTCCCCTTCATTGTTCTTGAGCGAAGTGACATAGTTCCTTCATTGTGCTTGAAAGGTTTATCTCTTTTTCTCATCTCTAAGTTATTGAAGTCTAAAAGGATGGGGATATGGTCAGACTTCAACTTAGGGAGATGTTTAACTACGGCTGATGGGAAGAGATCATTGAAACCCAAATTGCAAAGAAACCGGTCCAGTCTTCATTTGACTCTATTCCTCTGCTAGGTAAAAGGGGGTCCTGAAAAGCCTAGGTCCTTTAGGCCACAATTCTGAATACAATCTTGGAATCTTCTTGAGTCTTGAGAAAGATTGAAACAGCCCCCTGTTTCTTCAAGAGAAATGATAGAATTAAAATCCCCGCCAATGCACCAAGGTCCTTGGATAGTTGCTGCAAAATTTTCTAACTCCTCCCAGAGGCTACTCCGGGTCCCAGGTTGTGGGCTGCCGTAGACACAAGTGCAGTACCAGTTTTGATTTTCGTTGTCTTTGATATTCATATGGATAAATTGCTTATGGACTTCTAGAGGTTCGATATTCCACTCTTTTTTGTTCCAAAGGCACCAAATGCCTCCTGCAAAACCTTCAGCTTCGCTTCTACACCAAGAATCAAAACCTAGCTTACGGATAATCACCTCAGCTTTAGATCCTGAAATATGAGTTTCAAGGAGGACACACAAATTCAAATTATACCGATAGGTTAAATCTTTAATAATAATGGGGAATCCTTTAGCAGATACCCCTCTATAATTCCAAATTAAAATATTCATGAGAAAAATTATGATGGAAACAGTTTCGAAAAAAACTCCCTTAAAGAAAAGGATTCCCTGAGCCTCATTTGGCTTGCTGTTGATGGCTTGAGCGTCCATCTCTACATTCTGGTAAGCGACTTCTATCTTTTGGAGATCAAGTTCTTTTATCGCTTGGGTCTGGAGGTTTGTTCCCTTCTTCCTTACTGATCTTATTATTATACCCACCTCCCATGATACTAGTGATGAGCGCTTTAGTTGTATGATCTAAAGAGCCCCTTAGGAGAGTTGGTTGCACATATTCAGCTTTAGCAATCTCCTTGTTTAGGTAAGAAAATTGCCTCCAATATTCATCATGTATTTTTTCCTTGCCTTTCTAATTCTTTTGGGAAGTTTCATGGCTGCTTTGGTGTGCTTCTATAATTTTATTTTTCTCCTAATTTATGGGGATGCTTTGGATGATCTTGGTCTTTTGACTGAACTGCTTGATTTGCTTAGCGGCGGGTGTTATTTTCTTACTTATTGCTGTATACTTTTCTCTAATGATAGGAATGGAACTTTTTTGTCTCTGTTGATTTTTTTGTATATGATGAGTATTTTCGCTTCTGAAATTCTAATCTGCTGCTATTTTTTTGCTAGGTCCTGCTGGACATACGTCCTTGTCATCTCCTGAATTAATAGCTTGGGTCTCGTTCGCGGGTAGCTCTTCAATGGAATGATTATCTTCTTGATTTGCCTTTGCAAGGATGTGGAACCTTGAATTTAGGAAACTTTCCTTCCTTTCCTTCTCTGCAGAATCAGCTTTGGTTTTATTCCTTCTTTGATATCTCTTCACAATCATCCATGGCCCAAAGGGGTTACCATTTTGCTCCTCATTAATGCTTTCCTGATTGGAGGCCATATTTTGGGAAACTTGCTTGTTTTGGTGCCTAACTTCAGGTGTGATTGGTGGGTCATTCGTAATAATTGCTGCAAGATTTTCTTTCCTTTCTAGATTCGATTCCTGATTCTGTGTGTCCTGATTTGTCTCTTGACCGTTAGAGGATTTCTGATGGCTAGAACGGGTGCCCTCCGTCATCCCGGCGGTAACTTCAGTGGCTATTCCGATCGTCCTCTCATTACAATACTCCATTCTGTACCCATACTTACTGCAGTTGAAATAGATTTGGTGTAATCCTTCATAGACAATGTTGAATTCTTTGCCAAGGGCTGTGATAGTCGGAACCATCTTCTTTCACAGATCAATTTCCACACATATCCTTGCGAATTTCCCTCGAGAGTGTATGGAGGTGAGTTCATCCACTTTGAGCATTGTTCCGAGAGCTTTCCCAACTTTCCAGAGAAAGAATTTATTGTATAATTCTGCAGGTAGGTTGGGGATCCTAACCCATACTGATACTTTCTGAATATCTGTCTCATGTGGCAAGAAGAGTGGTCTCCACCTTTGCACCAAGAGATAATGATCAGCCATCATCCAAGGACTTTCAAAGAGTGCATGTGCATAGTCATCTTGATCCGTGAACTTGACCAAGAAAAAGTTACCAGCTAGATCCATGACTCGTATCGCTCCTTTTTTCATCCATCTCCTCTGTACCCATCTATCAAGAGCTTGAAGGTTAAAGGTTTTTCCAAGTGGCTTAACAATCAGCGATAGTTTCCAAGGTCTACACCACTTGTCATACTCTTTTTGAGAGACCTCAATGTTGGGCTTAGGATCGAAGGGAGCTTCATCGTCCATAGAAGAGTCCATGACTAAATCTTCTGAGTTATATTCTTCTGAAACCATTTCTACAATCTCTTGTGGATTCAGTTTTCCGAAGC
The DNA here is from genome assembly GCF_014773155.1 of Arachis stenosperma. Taxonomy (NCBI): domain Eukaryota; kingdom Viridiplantae; phylum Streptophyta; class Magnoliopsida; order Fabales; family Fabaceae; genus Arachis; species Arachis stenosperma. The sequence continues at coordinate 71,910,868 of NC_080380.1, read as the reverse complement.
CATTCTCCATTACCATGTCACGGTAGGATATCTTAGGCTTCATGAATTTCTCTGAATCACCTTTGTTGTCGGTTTGATTTTTACCTTCAGTCACCTTTTTCTGTTCTGGGGCGCCTCCTCCTTTTTTCATGTCATCCATTACCTGTTCTTCTATGTTATTTTCATTTATCTTTACTTTTTTTGTACTCCTTGAGACTAAATCTTCTTCTTCCGGCGAACGTTTGTCGAGATCTGAAAGGAGAGAGTCAGAGCTCATTGAGAGAAAATTTGGCTTTTTACTTATATAGATGTTTATGATAGTGAGACTTTTGTTATTTAAAGTTGTAATTATTAAATTTAAGTAGATGTCATAAAATTTTATAAATTATATTACGTGTACACTAAAATTAATTACTAAAGTCAGTCATCAGTATAAAATATATGTTGAATATAAATATATATTAAAAATAAATTAAATCACATATATTTATATATAAATATATTAGTGGTTGATTTTAGTAACTGATTTTAAAATTCGAATAGCATTTTTGATATTTTATAGGCTGATTATGGTTTATGGGGATAGGGGCAAAACCCAGTCTTGCATAAACATATTTATTTATCAAACACTAATAAAATTACCATCAATTTTTAAACTAGTAAGTGTTCATGTTTTGTACAAAGCCCAAAACTAATGCTACAAGGTTTTTGTTAAGCTCAAAATCAAGTTTTGGGTTAGGCTCAAAATTGAAGAATCGACAAAACCAATTCAACTAGGTATTTTTGAAATTAGTCTTATATTCAATTTTGTTAACATTAATTAAAAAACAAAAAAATAAAACAAACACATCTAAATAGATTCATTATTTTTTTATTTAAATACAAATCTATAAAAAAGAATTAAAATTCAAAATTTTAAATTTAAATCTTGTAAATACTAACACATCTAAAGTAAAACTCTAAATATTCCAAATCAATTTTTCACTAGTAAAACCTTCTCTCTATAAAAACCTAGAGCTGCAGCGCTTCCCCTCCTCATCTGTCGCCGTATTCCTCTTCTCCTGCATGGCACCTCCCCCGCAACGATCTCCTCCTTCGATGACGTGTTCCTCCTTGGTGACATGCACCACCCCGGGCGACGCGCTCCTCCCCACGCCACGCACTCCTACCCCCTGCGCTCCTCCTTCGATGCGCGCCTCTCCCGTCCCTGGTCTTCTTCTCTGCGTCGTTCTCCTTCTCCGTCTCTAGAATTTCTGTTTGCATAATTTTGTATGATTTCTAGAGTTTTTATAATATAGCTATAATTTGGATGTGCTGATACCTAATTTTGAATGTGTTTATGTTGTCTAATTAATTGTGAATGTATTTGTATTTCTGAACATTTTCGTATAAAATTTGTGTAATCAAACGATGAGTTTTGGATTTATTTTAAAGGCATTATACTTTTTGTTTGTTATTTTAAATGTGTCTTGAGCATATTTACTATTCTACATCAAATATTTAATTTTCAACTCTTTTAATTTCAAGTAAGAAATATTAATGTAATTTAGAAGTGTCCATGTTGTTCATATTAATATTAGATGTGTTTGTGTTTCTAGTGTGTCATTTCTAATTTTTTAAAAATTAAATACAAGAGTATTCTTGTTCTTGAGAGTGTTCATTAATTTAGAAATTTTGTTAATAAAATTTGTGTTTTAAAAAAAAACTTGAGTGAGTCAAAGAATTTATTATGTAAAAAAAAAATTAATTACGTAAATTTTAATTGTCTGCAAAAAAATATTTGTCACTTACAATTTTAGCCTCCATTATTTTCTCATTCAAAACAACCTAGCTAATAGTACATGTGTTGTTTGCAATTGAATTGGTGGTTGCTCTTCATTTTCCAAAGATTGTGCTTCATCATGTCTTTTTTTTTTTGAAAGACAAACAAGCTCAACACACTCAGTGGAGCATTCAATAAAAGAAAATAAAATGATAAAGTAACTCATATGTCATCTCCGGCATAGCCATCAACAATACGAGTTGGTTTTACACCATTCCCTCGAACTACAGAGTGATCTAGCAATGCAATCCACCACGACCGTTATCTTATTCTGAAAATTACGTTCATTCCTACACAGCCAGATGTTCCATATAACTGAGAAGAAACCAACTAACCATGTTTTGCGCTCGTCTTTCCTCATAGGAATCATCTTCCAGCTTTCAAAGAGTTCTCTTATGGACCCCGGGATGCACCATACCCGGCCCACATGAGCGAGCCACGCACACCAGACTTGCCACGCAAACTCACACGTAACAAACAAGTGCTGCACGGATTCAACTTCCTTGTTACACATCACACAAGCTATATCATTATGGGTTATGATGCCGAACCGACTCAACCGCTCCTTTGTATTAACTCGACCTACTAGCACAAACCAAATAAACAACTCAACTCTCGGGGGCACCATTCCTTTCCAAATTTTATTTGTGAACTTGTAGCTAAGAATGTCATCTGTCATCGTCTGTTCCTGCAAAGCCTGCATGAATGAGTTAGTAGTATAAACACCTTCCTTGTCAAACTTCCACACCACTCTATCTTGGACGTGTGCTATCAATCTCGCAGTGTGCAAGATATCGAGCATTTGATTCAGATTGTCTATCTCCCATTGGCGGAGTTCCCTCCTCTATTGGAAGTTTCACACCCACTCTATCCCATCCCATAACCCACAGTCCCCAATTACAGATCCTTTGTTATTTGAAACCAAGAAAAGCCTCGGAAAGGAGTCTTTCAACTTCCTCGACTGTAACCATGTATCCTCCCAGAATCTGGTTGATCTACCATCACCAACTTCCATAGCCAGTCCATCAATCATCCTCTGTCTGACAGTTTGATCCTTTATTTGCAAGTTACATATTTCTCTCCACGGACCCCCTTTTGTTGGTAATGCTTGAGTAGACAATAACTGGGTAGGATTCAGATTATTGCACGAGCACACTATCTTCTTCCACAGTGGACAGTCTTCTTTAGAAAATCTCCACCACCACTTGAACAATAAGGCAGTGTTTTTGATCAACACATCTCCCACACCTAGGCCACCTAGTTTCTTCGGTGCCTGTTGATGAGCGGATAATTTATACGCTTTTTGGCATTGTTTTTAGTATGATTCAGTTAGTTTTTATTATGTTTTTATTAGTTTTTAATTAAAAATCACATTTCTGGACTTTACTATGGGTTTGTGTATTTTCTGGATTTCAGGTAATTTCTGGCTGAAATTGAGGGACCAGAGCAAAAATCTGATTCAAAGGCTGACAAAGGACTGCTCATGCTGTTGGATTCTGACTTCCTTGCACTCAAAATGAATTTTCTGGAGCTACAAAAGTTCAAATGGCGTGCACTCAATTGCGTTGGAAAGTAGACATCCAGGGCTTTCCAGCAATATATAATAGTCCATACTTTGCCACGTTTAGACGACGCAAACTGGCGTTCAACGCCAGCTTTCTGCCCAATTCTGGCGTCAAACGCCAGAAACAGGTTACAAGTTGGAGTTAAACGCCCAAAATGGATTACAATCTAGCATTTAACTCCAAAAACAGCCTAGGGATGTGTAAAGCTTAAGTATCAGCCCCAGCACACACCAAGTGGGCCCTAGAAGTGGATTTCTGCATTACCTATTGTAGTTTACTCATTTTCTGTAAACCTAGGTTACTATTTTAGTATTTAAACAACTTTTAGAGATTTATTTTGGACCTCATGACATTTCAAACCTGAATTTGTATCTTTAACGGCATGAGTCTCTAAACTCCATTGTTGGGGGTGAGGAACTCTGCTGTGTCTCGATGAATTAATGCAATTATTTCTGTTTTCCATTCAAACACGCTTGTTTCTATCTATGATATTCATTCGCACTTCAATATGATGAATGTGATGATCCGTGACACTCATCACTATTCTCAACCTATGAACGTGTGCCTGACAACCACCTCCGTTCTACATTAGATTGAATGAGTATCTCTTAGATTCCTTAATCAGAATCTTCGTGGTATAAGCTAGAATCCATTGGCAGCCATTCTTGAGAATCCGGAAGTCTAAACCTTGTCTGTGGTATTCCGAGTAGGATTCAGGGATTGAATGATTGTGATGAGCTTCAAACTCGCGAGTGCTGGGCATAGTGACAGACGCAAAAGGATTACTGAATCCTATTCCAGCATGATCGAGAACCGACAGATGATTAGCCGTGCTGTGACAGAGCATTTGGACCATTTTCACTGAGAGGATGGGATGTAGCCATTGACAACGGTGATGCCCAACACACAGCTTGCCATAGGAGGAACATTGCGTGTGTGACAAAGAAGACAGAGGAAAAGCAGAGATTCAGAAGACAAAGCATCTCCAAAACTCCAACATATTCTCCATTACTGCATAACAAGTAACCTTTAATCCATGCTCTATTGTTTATTCGCAATTCAACTGATAAACATAATTGACTTCCTGACTAAGATTTACAAGATAACCATAGATTGCTTCAAACCAACAATCTCCGTGGGATTCGACCCTTACTCACGTAAGGTATTACTTGGACGACCCAGTGCACTTGCTGGTTAGTGGTACGAGTTGTGAAAAGTGTGATTCACAATTCGTGCACCAAGTTTTTGGCGCCGTTGCCGGGGATTGTTCGAGTTTGGACAACTGACGGTTTATTTTGTTGCTTAGATTAGGAAAAATTTTTCTTCTTTTGGTTTAGAGTCTTCTATTACTGTTTTTGGTTGAAACTCTTTTTAAAAATCCTTATTTTCTTTTTCAATTTTTTTCGAAAACTTTTATAAACTAATAATTGAGTTTTTTTGTTTGAGTTTAGTTTCATATTTTAAGTTTGGTGTCAATTGCATGTATTTATTTTCCTTTAAATTTTCGAGATTTGTGTTTATTGTTCTTCGTTGATCTTCAAGTTGTTCTTGTTTAATCTTCTTGTTTGATCTGTAGTTTTTCTTGTTCTGTGTCTTTTCTTGTTTTTCTTGTACATTTTCAAATTATCAGTTTTCAAAAAAAAATTTCTATTTATTAAATACCTTGTTAAAACACATTAAATTTATAGCTCAATTGGCTAGAGCGTTGTGCTTATGTTCTTGGTAATTGGCTATCTTCTTGTCAAAACTTTTTCAAAAATAATTTTTCTTTGAATAAATTTTGTGCCAAACTTTAAGTTTGGTGTTCTCCTGTTAACTTTTCTTCAGTTTTTGAAAATTTTATTTTGGTTTTCTAAAAATTTTATGTTTGGTGTTCTATTTTCATGTTCTTGTTGTTCTTATGAGTCTTCAAAGTGTTCTTGAGTCTTCCTTGTGTTTTGATCTTAAAATTTTTAAGTTTGGGGTTCCTTGGTATTTTCCCTCCAAATTTTCGAAAACAAGGAGCATTAGATCTAAAAATTTTAAGTCTTGTGTCATTTTATTGTTTTTCTCTTTCCTCATTAAATTCAAAATATCTTTTCTCCTTTTTAAATTGAATTTTCGAAAATTTACTTTAAAAATTCAGATTTTATTTCAAAACTTTCTATTTTATCTCGTCTTAGTTTTAAAAATTCAAAATTCACATGTTTTACAAAAATCATATTAAAAAATTTTAAATCTTTTCAATTAATTAGTCAATTCCACATTCAAATTTCTTTTTATTTTCCTTTTCCTTTAATTTTCGAAATTTATATTTTGTCTTCTAATTATTTTACTTTATTTTATTTCATTTTCTATATTCGGTTGATTTTATTTAAATAAAAAATTTTAAAAATATATTTTACTTGTAATTCACATCATCTCCCTTTCTCCATCATGGATCTAAGTGGAAATGAACAGTCCAGAAGGACTCTGGGATCATATGCTAATCCCGCTACTGCTGCATATGGGAGTAGTATCTGTATACCTCCCATCAAGACAGGCAGTTTTGAGCTAAATCCTCAGCTCATTGTCATGGTGCAGCAAAACTGCCAGTATTCCGATCTTCCGTAGGAAGAACCTACTGAGTTTCTGGCACAATTCTTGCAACTTGCTGATATAGTACATGACAAGGAGGTAAGTCAGGATGTATACAGGCTGTTACTATTTCCATTTGCTGTAAAGGATCAGGCTAAAAGGTGGTTAAATAACCACCCCACACCAAGCATAAGGACTCGAAAACAGTTATCAGACAAATTCCTGAATCAATACTTCCCTCCAAAAAGGATGACACAGCTGAGGCTGAACATCCAAGGCTTTAAGCAAGAGGATGATGAATCCCTTTACAATGCCTAGGAAAGGTACAGAGGGATTCTAAGAAAATGCCCCTCTGAAATGTTTTCAGAGTGGGTGCAATTAGACATCTTTTACTATGGGCTTACAGAGAGAGCTCAGATGTCTCTAGACCACTCAGCTGGCGGATCTATACACATGAGAAAAACCATTGAAGAGGCTCAAGAGCTTATTGATGTAGTTGCTAGAAATCAGCATCTGTACATAAGCAGTGGATCCTCCACACAAGAAGAAACCAAAGCAGTATCTACTGAACTTGGTCCTCTAGAACAAGTTGCTGAACTCAATCAACAACTGTGTTTTCTAACAAAACAGTTAGCAGAATTCAAGGAGATGCTACAGGACACTAAAAATGCTAATAAAAATATGGAGGCACAACTGAATCAGACAAGACAGCAGTTATCAAAGCAGATAACAGAAGAATGTCAGGCAGTTCAATTAAGAAGTGGGAAAACATTAAACACCTCACTTCAGAGCAGCAGAAAGCCAAGAAAAGAACAACTGATAGAGGATGAGCAAAATATTATCCAAAATCCCTCTGAGGACAGTAAGAGCCCAGAGAGGAATAACTCTGGCGTTCAAACGCCAAAAAAGGGTGTATAACTGGCGTTAAACGCCCAACCCATGCACAGTTCTGGCGTTCAAATGCCAGTAACAAGTAAGAAGCTGGCGTCCAACGCCAATCCAGCTTCTAACCTTGGCGTTCAAACGCCAGTGAGGGATCAGACACACACAAGAAAAGGCTTCCTCAACCACCTCTGTAGGAAATAAACCTGCAGCAACTAAAGTTGAGGAATACAAAGCCAAGATACCTTATCCTCAAAAATTCCGCAAAAAGGAGCAGGATAAGAAATTTGCTCGCTTTGCAGACTATCTCAGAACTCTTGAAATAAAGATTCCGTTTGCAGAGGCACTTGAGCAAATACCCTCTTATGCCAAGTTCATGAAAGAGATCTTGAGTCATAAGAAGGATTGGAGAGAAACTGAAAGAGTTCTCTTAACTGAAGAATGCAGTGCAGTCATTTTGAAGAGCTTCCCAGAAAAGCTTAAAGATCCCGGGAGCTTTATGATACCATGCATATTAGAGGGCAATTGCACCAAGACAGCTTTATGTGATCTTGGGGCAAGTATCAACCTAATACCTGCATCCACTATCAGAAAGCTTGGTTTAACTGAAGAGGTCAAACCATCCCGGATATGTCTCCAACTTACTGATGGCTCCATTAAATACCCATCAGGCGTGATTGAAGACATGATTGTCAGGGTTGGGCCATTCGCCTTTCCCACTGACTTTGTAGTGCTAGAGATGGAGGAGCACAAGAGTGCAACTCTCATCCTAGGAAGGCCCTTCCTAGCAATTGGACGAACCCTCATTAACGTCCAAAAAGGGAAAGTGACCCCGAGAGTCAATGAGGATGAGTTCAAGCTGAATGCTATTGAGGCAATGAAGCATCCAGACACACCAAAAGACTGCATGAAAGTTGATCTTATTGACTCTTTAGTAGAGGAGATCAACATGGCTAAGAGTCTCGAATCAGAGCTAGAAGACATCTTTAAAGATGTTCAGCCTGATCTGGAGGATTCAGAGGAATTGAAAAAACCTCTGAAACTGCCTCAGGAAGAGGAGAAACCTCCTAAACTCGAGCTCAAACCACTACCACCATCCCTGAAATATGCATTTCTGGGAGAAGGTGACACTTTTCCAGTGATCATAAGCTCTGCTTTGAATTCACAGGAAGAGGAAGCACTACTTCAAGTGCTAAGGACACACAAGACAGCTCTTGGGTGGTCCATAAGTGACCTTAAGGGCATAAGCCCAGCTAGATGCATGCACAAGATCCTATTGGAGGATGATGCTAAGCCAGTGGTTCAACCACAGAGGCGGCTAAATCCAGCCATGAAGGAAGTGGTGCAGAAAGAGGTCACCAAATTACTGGAGGCTGGGATTATTTATCCTATTTCTGATAGCCCCTGGGTGAGCCCTGTTCAAGTTGTCCCCAAAAAGGGAGGCATGACAGTGGTTCATAATGAAAAAAATGAACTGGTTCCTACAAGAACAGTTACAGGGTGGCGCATGTGTATTGACTACAGAAGGCTCAATACAGCCACCAGAAAGGATCATTTTCCTTTACCATTCATAGACCAAATGCTAGAGAGACTAGCAGGTCATGATTATTACTGCTTCTTGGATGGCTATTCAGGCTATAACCAAGTTGCAGTAGATCCCCAGGATAAAGAGAAAACAGCATTCACGTGTCCATCTGGGGTGTTTGCTTATAGAAGGATGCCATTTGGGTTGTGTAATGCACCGGCAACCTTTCAGAGATGCATGCTCTCTATTTTCTTTGATATGGTGGAAAAATTTCTTGAAGTCGTCATGGATGACTTCTCAGTATATGGAGACTCATTTAGCTCCTGTCTTGATCATCTGAAACTTGTTTTGAAAAGATGCCAAGAGACCAACCTAGTTTTAAACTGGGAAAAATGCCACTTCATGGTGACTGAAGGGATTGTCCTTGGGCATAAAATTTCAAACAAGGGAATAGAGGTGGATCAAGCTAAAGTGGAAGTAATTGAAAAATTACCACCACCTGCCAATGTTAAGGCAATCAGAAGCTTTCTAGGGCATGCAGGATTCTATAGGAGGTTTATAAAGAATTTTTCAAAAATTACAAAACCTCTGAGCAATCTGTTAGCTGCTGACACACCATTTGTGTTTGACATAGAGTGTCTGTAGCCATTTGAGACCCTGAAAGATAAGCTGGTCACAGCACCAGTTATTTCAGCACCAGACTGGACATTACCATTCGAACTAATGTGTGATGCCAGTGACCATGCCATTAGTGCAGTACTGGGACAGAGGCATGATAAGCTTCTGCATGTCATTTATTATGCTAGCCGTGTTTTAAATGATGCCCAAAAAAATTACAGAACCACAGAAAAAGAATTGCTTGCAGTGGTTTACGCCATTGACAAGTTTAGATCATACTTAGTAGGATCCAAAGTGATTGTGTACACTGACCATGCTGCTCTTAAATATCTACTCACAAAGCAGGATTCAAAACCCAGACTCATAAGATGGGTGTTGCTTCTGCAAGAGTTTGATATAGAAATAAAAGACAGAAAAGGGACAGAAAACTAAGTAGCTGATCATCTGTCCCGAATAGAACCAGTAGAAGGAGCATCCTCTCCCTCTATTGAGATCTCTGAAACCTTTCCGGATGAGCATTTGTTCGCCATTCAGGAAACACCATGGTTTGCAGACATTGCAAACTATAAAGCTGCAAGGTTCATACCCAAAGAGTACAGCAGGCAACAAAAGAAAAAATTAATTACTGATGCAAAGTACTACTTGTGGGATGAACCCTATCTCTTTAAGAGATGTGCAGATGGAATAATCCTTTAGGTGTGCCTAGAGAAGAAGCACAGAAGATCTTATGGCATTGCCATGGATCACAATATGGAGGCCACTTCAGAGGTGAGCGCACAGCCACCAAGGTCCTCCAATTTGGGTTCTATTGGCCTACCCTCTATAAAGATTCCCGAGAGTTTGTGCGTAACTGTGACAATTGCCAGAGAGCTGGTAATCTGCCTCATGGTTACGCCATGCCTCAACAAGGGATCTTGGAGATTGAGTTGTTTGATGTATGGGGCATTGACTTCATGGGACCTTTCCTACCATCATACTCAAACACTTATATTCTGCTAGCAGTTGACTATGTATCCAAATGGGTAGAGGCCATTGCCACACCCACTAATGATACTAGGACAGTGCTGAAGTTCCTCCAGAAACATATCTTCAGCAGGTTTGGGGTCCCTAGAACATTAATTAGTGATGGGGGCACTCACTTCTGCAACAAACAGCTCTCCTCTGGTATGGCCCGGTATGGAATTAGCCACAAGGTGGCAACTCCATATCATCCACAGACAAATAGACAAGCTGAAATCTCTAATAGAGAACTGAAAAGAATTCTGGAACGGACCGTAAATACCCATAGAAAGGATTGGGCGAGAAGCTTGGATGATGCTCTGTGGGCTTACAGAACAGTATTCAAGACTCCTATAGGAACCTCTCCATACCACCTTGTGTATGGTAAGGCCTGTCACCTGCCCGTAGAACTGGAGCATAAGGCGTACTGGGCAACCAGATTCCTAAACTTTGATGCCAATTTAGATGGAGAAAAAAGATTGCTCCAGCTGAATGAGCTAGAGGAATTCAGACTCACGACTTTCGAAAATGCCAAGCTTTACAAAGAGAAAGCAAAAAGGTGGCATGACAGAAAGCTGCCATCTAGAGTCTTTCAACCAGGACAGAAGGTTCTGCTATTTAACTCTAGGCTCAGGCTATTCCCCGGGAAACTGAAATCCCGGTGGAGGGGACCATATGTGATTACAAGCGTGTCACCATATGGCTATGTGGAGCTGCAAGACAGTGATTCTAATAATAAGTTCATTGTTAATGGACAGAGAATCAAGCATTATCTTGAAGACAATGTTGAGCAAGAGTGCTCAAAACTGAGGCTAGATTAAAAGCTCAGCAAGGTCCAGCTAATGACATTAAAAAAGCGCTTGTTGGGAGGCAACCCAATGTTATTTAACTATATCTATTTATTTTCCATTGCTATTTTATGTTTTCTGTAGGTTGATGATCATGTGAAGTCACAAAAACAACTGAAAAATAAAAAATAGAATGAAAAACAACATTAAAAATAGCACACCCTGGAGAAAGAGCATTCTGGCGTTTAAACGCCAGAACCAAGCATCTGTCTGGCGTTTAACGCCAGAAACAAGCACCAAGCTGGCGTTTAACGCCAGAAACAAGCATCAACCTGGCGTTAAATGCCAGAAACAAGCTATATTTGGGCGTTTAACACCAGAAATAGGCAGCAGTCTGGCGTTAAACGCCAGGATTGCATAGTAAGGGCATTTTGCACGCCTAAATGGAGCAGAGATGCTAAGTCCTTGACCCCTCAGGATCTATGGACCCCACAGGATCCCCACCTACCTCACCATTCAAATTCAAACCATTCCCCTCCCAAACCCACCCATTCACACACCTCCATCTCCTCCATCTTCTCTACTTCTTTCTTCTTTTGCTCGAGGACGAGCAAACTTTTTAAGTTTGGTGTGGAAAAAAGCATTGCTTTTTATTTTTTCATAACCATTTATGGCACCTAAGGCCGGAGAAACCACTAGAAAGAGGAAAAGGAAGGCAGTTGCTTCCACCCCCGAGTCATGAGAGATGGAGAGGTTCATCTCAAGGGTCCATAATTCAGTGATAGAGCAATTGACTGCAGATCAAAGAGCCATGAGGGAGGAACAATAAATGCAAGGAAGAGACATAAAAAAGCTAAAACACTCCACTAGATCTTTAAGAGGAAGAAGGCGCCACCCCCACTAAGGTGGACCCGTTCCTTAATCTCCTTGTCTATTTATTTTTCTGTTTTCATTCTCTATGCTTTATGCCTATGTTTGTGTCTTTACTATATGATCATCAGTGTTTAAGTGTCTATGCCTTAAAGCTATGAATCTCCTATGAATCCATCACCTTTCTTAAATGAAAAATGTTTTAATTACAAAAGAACAAGAAGTACATAATTTCGAATTCATCCTTGAAATTAGTTTAATTATTTTGATGTGGTGACAATACTTTTTGTTTTCTGAATGAATGCTTGAACAGTGCATATGTCTTTTGATATTGTTGTTTATGAATGTTAAATATGTTGGCTCTTGAAGAATGATGAAAACAGAGAAATGTTACTGATAATCTGAAAAATCATAAAAAAAATTGATTCTTGAAGCAAGAAAAAGCAGTGAATACAAAAGCTTGCAGAAAAAAATACAAAAAAAAAGAGCAAAGAAAAAAAAAGAAAAAGCCAATAACCCTTAAAACCAAAACGCAAGGGTAATAAAAAGAATCCAAGGCTTTGAGCATCAGTGGATAGGAGGGCCTAAAGGAATAAAATCCTGGCCTAAGCGGCTATACCAAGTTGTCCCTAACCATGTGCTTGTGGCGTGAAGGTGTCAAGTGAAAAGCTTGAGACTGAGCGGTTAAAGTCGTGATCCAAAACAAAAAGAGTGTGCTTAAGAACCCTGAACACCTCTAATTGGGGACTCTAGCAAAGCTGAGTCACAATCTGAAAAGGTTCACCCAGTTATGTGTCTGTGGCATGTATGTATCCAGTGGTAATACTGGAAAACAGAGTGCTTTGGGCCACGGCCAAGACTCATAAAGTAGCTGTGTTCAAGAATCAACATACTGAACTAGGAGAATCAATAACACTATCTAAATTCTAAGTTCCTATAGATGCCAATCATTCTGAACCTCAAAGGATAAAGTGACATGCCAACATTATTCAAGAGGCAAAAAGCTAATAGTCCCGCTCATCTGATTGGAGCTAAGTTTCATTGATAGTTTAGAATTTATAGTATATTCTCTTCTTTTTATCCTATTTGATTTTCAGTTGCTTGGGGACAAACAACAATTTAAGTTTGGTGTTGTGATGAGCGGATAATTTATACGCTTTTTGGCATTGTTTTTAGTATGATTCAGTTAGTTTTTATTATGTTTTTATTAGTTTTTAATTAAAAATCACATTTCTGGACTTTACTATGAGTTTGTGTGTTTTTCTGTGATTTTAGGTAATTTCTGGCTGAAATTGAGGGACTTGAGCAAAAATCTAATTCATAGGCTGACAAAGGACTGCTGATGCTGTTGGATTCTGACCTCCTTGCACTCGAAATGGATTTTCTGACCTCCTTGAACTCGAAATGTCGCGCTCTCAAATGCGTTGGAAAGTAGACATCCAGGGCTTTCCAGAAATATATAATAGTCCATACTTTGCTTAAGTTTAGATGACGCAAACTGGCGTTCAACGCCAGCTTTCTGCCTAATTCTGGTGTCAAACGCCAGAAACAGGTTACAAGTTGGAGTTAAACGCCCAAATGGATTACAATCTGGCATTTAACTCCAGAAACAGCCTAGGGACGTGTAAAGCTTAAGTCTCAGCCCCAGCACACACCAAGTGGGCCCCAGAAGTGGATTTCTGCATTACCTATTGTAGTTTACTCATTTTCTGTAAACATAGGTTACTAGTTTAGTATTTAAACAACTTTTAGAGATTTATTTTGGACCTCATGACATTTCAAACCTGAACTTTGTATCTTTGACGGCATGAGTCTCTAAACTCCATTATTGGGGGTGAGGAGCTCTGCTGTGTCTCCACTACAAGAAAATAAGCTTTCTGCCACGCTTTAAAAGCGTGCCGAAAAGTGCAAAAAAGCGTGCCGATAGCTTTTCGCCACGCTTTTTGAGCTATCGGTACGCTTTTGAAAGGGTCACATCTGCCAGCGTGCCGGTTGCTCTATCGCCACGCTTTTGTGGATCTATCGGCACGTTTTTTTTGTTGGCACGCTTTTATTTCTTGTCACGCTTAAAAGCGTGGCCATAGGTCTTAACTTATAGGTACGCTTAAAAAGCGTACCGAAAAGTGCACATATCGCCATGCTTTTGGAAGCGTGCCCAGTGAGGTGGTTTTGGCTACACTTCAAAAACGTACCGATATGGGAAGATATGGCTACGCTATTTAAGCGTGCCAATAGGGGAAGATATGGCTACGCTTTTTAAGCGTGCCAATAGGGGAAGATATGGCTACGAGAAGATATGGCCACACTTAAAAAGCGTGCCAATAGCCGAAAATATTACTATAAGTTGGATCAAAATACTTATGGCTATACTTGCCTATAAATCTTCCTAATTAAATATTGCAAAATTAATATATAATTTTAGATCATAGTTTGAATTATTAATTTAAACAAAGAAATTTTTTTTATATAATTTTAAATTAACCAATCCAACATACATAAACTTTCATCATATTTGTTAACAAAAAAATAAAATTTATTATTTAAAAAATACAACATACACATCATCAAAGTTGCAATAAAAGAAAAAGTCAAAATTTGTGATTTGAAGAACAAGAAAACTATTCTTGTGTGAAGACCAAAGCAGCTTTGGCTCATTTACACCTTTCACAAGTTCTGATGAGTGACTCCACACCTTCCTCATCAATGACCAAAACCACTGTTTCAGTTGCCTCCTTAGCTAAAGCTTGATCCTCCTATAATATAAAATAAATAAAATCAGATTATGCATTCAAAGAACAACTTCTGCTCCACTAATAAAAGAAATTCTCTTTACAAGTCATTATCAATTAATGGCATATACCAGAATTACTTAAGAGTTAGCATTATAACATAAAGCTTAATCTCAAGTGTCATTTCTTTACCACCTACGTTGCTCAACTAGTATATGCCATGGGAACTACCAAAATTCTAGTATTTTTCGGCAATTTATTTCTGTTGAAACTGTCAGAGAAATACTGACAGAACGTATGGTTAGAAGAATATTTTTACATTCCTAGGAATTTTACACCAAAAATCTTACATCAGAATGATCTTACAATATAAGATTCCAAAAGAATATGAAAACTTTTCATGAACTACACACCTCTTGACAGTTGACAGTAATGGTTTTATTATAAATGGGTAGGGGATAAATTCAATCTATTATAGTCTGTAAACTCATATTATTCATGTTTCACAAACGTTTAGAAAAAGAAAAAATACTCAATGAAAATGGTTCAAACAAATTATAATTGCAGGGTTAATTTCTGACCTCAAGAGCTTTTTCTTCATCGTACATAAATTTCGGAAGTTTCTTCATGATTTCTGTACTGTCAGCTGCAGCCAGTGCCCTGCTTATCTGGACAGTTCATAACACACAAACCAAAGATAAATATTTATATGCCTCTAAACTCATTACACAGTCATTTTTAAGTTAAAAACATCATATAAAATACTGCTCAACAGCAATTCATAAAAGGTTCATGTAAAAACATATATATGACCATAGCAGTTTTATGACACCGAAGGGAGTCAACATATAGAGTCAATTCGGTACAAATGTGCTGATAGAAAACGAAGAAATCACACTGAATTTGATGCATGTATAGTTAAGTTGCTGGGATCACATCTGATTCGAGTAATACATAAATTGGATTAAAGTAAAAGGGATTGCAGTGTGTTTTTTTTCCTGACTAAATTTAGCAGAATGTATATATATATGGATAATGGGGATACTGTTCTTTTTTTCCGGTAGTTATAGTGAGAAACTTATAAATGATAAAAAGCTGAGAAAAAAGAACTAAAATTCAAGTAAGAAAAGAAAAGTACCAGAGATGCAATGATGGTTGCTCCTCTTTCAAGGAAGAGAGTGAGGTGGCTAATAAGGTTTAAACTTCCAGTTAGCCATTTGCCAAAAGGAACATATTGTTGAGCACCACCCTTATCAGTGAATGACATGAGATAGCATATAGCATTTTGGAATGCAATTGTGTTCAAAGTTTTTCCATCTCCAACTGCCCCAAATTCCAAGATAAAAACACTGTGAGGCCTAGCATTGTTCCATGCTTTCTGCTCACATGGCCCAAGACTATATTCTTCCCCCTTGCTTTCCAATACAGTGCTCAATGCTACAAGCAAAAGCACAGCCACCTAAAAAGAAGAGAGCCATAAAACAAAAAGGAGAGTAGAGTTTTAAAGTGCACTCTTAACTTCACTAGAATGCTGGAACTAGAAGGGGGCAATATGTCCCCTAAAACAGAGAAAACACTACCAAATTGACACATTCACAAACAGTATTGAATCATTGCACAACTTTTAAAAAGAGAGAGAGAGTATCTTCAATAGCAAAACAAAATATTCCATTTCAGCTTCCGCTTGGAACAGGAATGCAATTATTATTATTAAACATGCTAACCCCCTTCATAATTCTCAAAAGCCAGGTAACTAGAAAAGTGCTTCTGAAACGTTATAATAGCTTATTCCATAAAGATATAATTATTGCAAGGAGGGAAAAAGAAAAATAGTGACTATCCTTCAATCTTCCCATCAATTAGCTTCTTGGGTTCAAACCAATTTTTTTTTCTCAGTTACTAAACATGTTTATGGTTATGGTTCGACTCCAAGGCATAGAATACTCAACAATACTTTACACTCAGACCAGTGTGCACACAGGGTTATTTTTTGGGGTTAGCTGTGTTAAGTGTCCAACACAAATAACTCAATCTGATTAATTCAGCAAATGTACACAGGAAATAGAAATAGAGACAAAATGCTCAACAATCTATTCCATTTAATACAAATAGTAAAGCTACCAAAGAGAATCACTTTTGGTCGATTCCATTAAAGCAATGTCCAAGAATCTTACCCCAGGGCTCCATTGCACTGAATTTATGTCCGTATCATGGGACTTTTCCTTCTTCAGCAGCAACTTGCACAGAGGACCATCCACCTATGTCATATACAAACAGCAAATTAGGGTCAAATTTACATTGAAGTACACATAATAGCAATAAGAAATAACACAAATAGTGAACACAGACTCAAACTCAAAATAGTTAACATCAAATTCCATTGAAGAACACATAATAGCAGCATTGCATTGAGATGCTCCTCAAAATAGTGAACATCAATCTGCACTGCATTGCTCACACGCATTTAATCAAACACATGGTGGGCAGTAACAGTGGCAGTGACAGAGTCTAAATAAAGAAACGAAAGAAACCTCAAGGGTTGAGGGCCGAGTGAGGGATAGGCAGCGATAGACAGCGCCGATTGAGGGAGGACACGCCGAAGGACCAGCGCCGACGGGGCAGCGCCGATGGAAGGTTGCGAGAGAGGGTGCGAGGTTCCGAGATGAAGTAGGCCAAAGCTACGCATAGCAAAATGGCGCCACCAAAGCCAACGGTGCGAGGGATGAGCGACTGGTTGGGGAACAAATAGAAGATTAATAGCAAATTAAACACAGCAAAACCAATTTAATAACAGAACCAGAACAAATAGAAGATTAACAGAGAGAAGAGAGGTCTAGAAGATTTAAAAAACAGAGTAGTTAAAAGGAGAATTTCATAAACCCAGGAATCAGGAAGAACGACAGCGGCGTTCACGGGACGGGGAGGACAGCAACGTTCACGGGACGGGGAGGACAGCGATGGTCACAGGACGGGAGAGTAGGACGCAGACGCAGACGTTCACAGGATGGAGACGACACGACGAGGAACACACTCCAGAAGTGCGAGTCTGCGATGGCGTGTGCGAAGGGAATTCTGTGCGACGGCGGTTCTGGGAGTGAAGAGAGTGATGGAAGAGAATTAAGAAAGGCAGATAAGAGAGCGAGAGAAGAGACTTAGGGTGTTAGGGTTCCAGTGAGGGGAGGGTGATTTTACATTTAGGGTTCGACAGAGAGAGGGTTAGAGGAAAGGCATGGGTGAGAAGGTCTGGGTTAAAGGAAAGGCATGGATGATGAACCATGAAGATGGAGATGTTGTTTGAGGATGATGACGGCGTGGGTAATTTTTAGGGATTTTTTTGTGAGTGAATCACTTTTAGGGTTAAAATTAGTGAGTGATGTTGTTTGGGTTAAAATTGAAAGCTAAGAAAAAAATGTTAAGTGTGGAAAAAAATTGGGTGGGAAACTAAATTTTTGGGGAGGGAACTCTATCGGTACGTTTTTTGTGGGGTGCCAAAATATATAAAATATGGGCACGCTTTATAAGCGTGCCGGTTGCCCTCTATGGCCACGCTTTTTAAGCGTGACAAAAAAAAAGGTGGCCAAATTTTTAATTAGTGGACACCCTCGTAAAAGCGTGCCCCTTGCCCTCTATTGCCACGCTTTTCAAGCGTGGCAGTAAAAAAGCGTGGCCAATTTTCATGTAAGTGGGCACCCTCGTAAAAGCGTGCCGATTTCCCTCTATGGCCACGCTTTTCAAGCGTGGCGAAAAAAAGCGTGGCCAAATCACAATTCAGTGGCCACCCTCGCAAAAGCGTGGCCATAGACCACTTTTGGGTACGCTTTAAAAGCGTGGCAAGAAAAAAGTGTACCGACAGGCCTTTTTTCTTGTAGTGCTCGATGAATTAATGCAATTATTTCTTTTTTCCATTCAAACATGCTTGTTTCTATCTATGATATTCATTCACACTTCAATATGATGAATGTGATGATCCATGACACTCATCACTATTCTCAACCTATGAACGTGTGTCTGACAACCACCTCCGTTCTACATTAGATTGAATGAGTATCTCTTAGATTCCTTAATCAGAATCTTCGTAGTATAAGCTAGAATCCATTGGCATACATTCTTGAGAATCCAGAAAGTCTAAACCTTGTCTGTGGTATTCCAAGTAGGATTCAGGGATTGAATGACTGTGACGAGCTTCAAACTCACGAGTGCTGGGCGTAGTGATAGACGCAAAAGGATTACTGAATCCTATTCCAGCATGATCGAGAACCGACAGATGATTAGCCGTGCTGTGACAGAGCATTTGGACCATTTTCACTGAGAGGACGGGATGTAGCCATTGACAACGGTGATGCCCAACACACAGCTTGACATAGGAGGAACATTGCGTGCGTGAAGAAGAAGACAGGGGGAAAGCAGAGATTCAGAAGACAAAGCATCTCCAAAACTCCAACACATTCTCCATTACTGCGTAACAAGTATTTATTTCATGCTCTTTTATTCTTTGCAATTCAAACGGATAATTATAATTGATATCCTGACTAAGAGTTACAAGATAACCATAGATTGCTTCAAGCCGACAATCTCTGTGGGATTCGACCCTTACTCACGTAAGGTATTACTTGGACGACCCAGTGCACTTGTTGGTTAGTGGTACGAGTTGTGAAAAGTTTGATTCACAACTCGTGCACCACCTGTACCATCTCCCACTTTACAAGAGCCAATCCTGGTTTTCCATCCTCTTTCCCCCAAAAGAACCTCCTCTGTAGTGAGATTAACTTTTTTGCCACCGCAGCTTGCATTTTATACACGCTGAGATAATAAATTGGTAGACTATTGATGACTGACTTAATGAGGACCAACTTCCCTGCTTTACTGAGGACCTTTGCTTTCCACAGACTAATATTTTCTTCCACTTTATCAATTATCGGCTTCCATTTTTTTACCAGTCTTGGGTTTGCTCCAAGATTAATACCCAAGTACCTTACCGGTAAGGTTGCCGCCCGACACCCTAATAGACCACACATCTGATTCACCCACTCTTGACTACAATTCACCGGTATCAAGCTGGACTTTTCAAAGTTAATGCTCAACCCGGACATCACTTCAAAGCACCGTAACAGTCTTTTGTAATTTTTCACTCTCTCCTCCTCTGGTGGGCAGAACAATATAGTGTCATCAGCAAATTGCAGGTGTGATAACTCTATATTATCCCTGCTAACTAGAAGAGGGGATATCCTTCCATTTCTAACCGCCTCCCCAATCATCCTATTCAAAACATCTACAACAAGGACAAACAGAAACGGGGATAAAGGATCACCTTGTTGCAACCCCCTCTCAATCTTGAACGGTTTCGAGGGTGACCCGTTGATCAATATTGAGATTGATGCTGATCTGATACACTCTGCAACCCATGCCCTCCATCTTCTTCCGAACCCCATCTTTTCTAGAACGACATCAACGAAGTTCCATTTGACTCTCTCATAGGCTTTTTGAAAGTCCAACTTGATGATTGCTGACGCCTTCCTTTTTAGTTTTAACCATTGTACAGTTTCACATGCTATTAGCGCTCCATCATGTATTCTCCTGCTCTTAACAAATGCACCATGTGACTCCCCTACTTGGCCTGGCATAACTCTCCTCATTCGCCTTGTCATCACTTTTGATATTACCTTATAAACGCATCCAACCATACTTACAGGTCTAAGGTCCTTTATCTCCTTTGCACCCACAAATTTTGGTGCCAGTGCTACCCAGGTAACGTTGGATTCTGCTGGTAGTCTTGCCATCTCAAAAAAGTCATCACAGCTCTGGTAAATTCCCCTCCAAGGTCCTCCCAGCATCTTTTTATAAAGTTCATATTATATCCATCACTGCTCGATGCCTTAGAAGATTCACAGTCCCATACTGCATCCCTAACTTCCTCCTCCGATGGTAACATCTCTAACGCTTGAGCTTCCTCCCTCTCCAACCGATTGACTAAGCCATCTCGAAAGCTAATATTTGGCAAGGCTTCCTGTTGGAATAGATTCCTATAGAAATCCCTAATAGCTACCTTGATTCTTGCATGGTTCCTTACCAACCTCCCGTTAATCACTAAGGCCTCAATTCTGTTATTTCTTCTTCTTGCTGATGCAATGTTGTGGAAATATCTAGTGTTCCTGTCCATCTCCTAGGCATGTCGAGACCTGGACATTTGTTTCCAGTGCATATCTTGTCTTGTGTACCATAGCTCACAGCACCTCACAAGCGCTTTTCTTCTAGCTTCTACTGTACCATCATAAACCCCATTACTGACCATTCTTGATTTCCTCCTCAAACCTTTTCAACTTCTCAGGAATGTTCCCAAAGTGCTGCTTATGCCATTTACTCAGCAGTTTTGTCAATGCCTTCAGCTTATCCAGAAACTGTGCATCTCCCAACCCCCTCCACTCTTCCTTCACCATCCTTAGGAAGCCTTCGTGTGTGAACCATGAATCTAGGCTGCGAAACGGTCTTGTACCTTGAACCAATCTTCTGCCTTCCACTATCAATGGACAATGGTCTGATAGTCCTCTCGGTCCTCCTCTAAGGCGCGTGTCAGGATATGCGTCCAGCCATTCCAAACTCACCAGACTTCTATCAATGCGACTACAAGACTGCTTTCTGAACCATGTATACTTGCGATCATTCAGTGCCAAGTCCACCAGCTCCATGTCATTTATCCATGCTCTGAATTCTTCAGCAATTGCAGATAAACTTGTCGCCCCTTTCCTCTCATCTAAATGCACAACTTCATTGAAGTCTCCTATGTAACAAAACGGAACTTGGCACAATCCTGCAACACAACTTAATTCCTCCCAAAGTAATAGTTTTTCATCCCTCACATGTGGTCCATATACCAAACACACAGCACAGTGAAAGTTATCATTCGTTGTCACTCCCTCCACACATATCCACCTATCTCCTTTATAGCAATTTGTCAATTTAAAAATAGATTCATCCCATATTAATAGTAAACCTCCCGATGCCCCAACTGAATTAACACACTCCCAGCTAGCTCTATCATTACCCCAGATACTAGCTACATCAAATTTATTCACCACCTCTTTTTTTGTTTCTATCAGCCCCAACATGTCAACTCTAAACTTGTTTTGAAACTTTTTATCATATTCAATTTCGCAACTCCTCCTATACCCCTAATGTTCCAAGAGCTTAAAATCATTTATATAGTTTATTACACACCTGCTTACGAATCTTTGGACGACTCCTTCTGATTTTCTCCTTTCGCTTCGACTGTCTCTGTTTCCTAGCTAGTGCTTCGTTTTGTTCCTGGAGAATTGCCATAATGTCTTCTTCATCACTGCACGGAATTGCACCTAATTCAACCGCTAATTTCCATGCCTCTCTATTCTCCGCCATATCTTCTTCCAGACTCTGCATTTGATTGGCTTTGTGTGTCGCCGAATCTTCGTATTCATCTATCCCTGTACCAGTCTCATGTGTTACTTGGATCTCCTTCCCAGAGCCTCTCCCAGCTTTATATGCTTCTTCGGACCCTACCTCCATTACCCTGTCCACCGCATCCCCAGGTTTCGGGTTTCCATGGTCCTCTACAGTCCTTCCTCTTCCTTCCCTCACCACCCTCATCATATTCTGTCCCGAACTTCCAATGTCGCGGTTCTGCTATTGAGTTGCATTCTTCCCAGGATCATGTTCATCCTCACCGTAAGCTCGTCCAGAACTCAGATCTCTAACCTCCTCGTCCACTTCATGTCTGCCAAACGCCTCTCCTCCCTCGGCTTCTCGCGGTTCATAGCATTGTCCTTGTGTAGCCACAGGACTCTGTTCATCATCATGTTCGCCGCGCCTAGCTCGCCCATCGCCGCTTTCCTTTCTTCCGTTAGCTTCGCCTCCCCCTTCTCCTCGGGTCTCATAGCTTCACCTCAGCCTCTCCCCCTTGCAGCCTTCGCTTCCCAACAGTGAAGCATGCTTCGTTCACTGGTTCTCCCACCAACCGGATCAAGGGCTGCATAACCTGCGATCCATCAAACAGGCAGGTCGGGTCATCAGCAGTCCCAGCCCTATCCAGGTTGGGCAGGCCATACCCTCCATCATTCATCTGGGCTCCCTTGCTTTTCTTTATTGCATCCTTAGTAATTATAGTACTGGCCTGTTTGTATTAATCCCAATTCCCTCCCTTGCACCAATGGCTGATTCCTCCCGTTGAATTTGAATTCCTTCATAATTACATGATAGTGTACAATCTGAATCAATTTCCTGATTATTTGTGTCCGTTACTCTCAAGATTTCTTTCCCCTTTGTTCGCGAATAATCATGGCCCTCATAGTGATAATTTGAAACTTGAATATTCCACTCATTTAATTCGGAGGGTAAAATTACTATTTTGTCCTTGTCTTGTTCCTCGGTCGATTGTTCCTTCTCCATGAGTTCTGCCACCGGATCCCGTCTTGACCCTCTCACCTCAGCCCCGCCACTTGCTTTCTCTCTTATCTCAGCCTGCTGCATATCTTCCATGGCCACCATAAGTCTACCTCCTTGGTCCCACTTGTCCTCTGGAAAACATTCTTCCCTATAAACCTCTCTACCAACCTCTTTCACAAGGACATCAAATCTGCTCATACCAATGGTGACATGAACCCATTCGTTGATCATATCGAACATACATGTGTCTATTAGTACGCGACCAACACTAAACGAATTACACGTCTCCGTTAAATTATCGCATTTTACCACTTCACCCCATTGATCTCCTAGTCTTGTGAAGGTTTCCTTTGACCAGGCATGCAAAGATACTCCATAGCATTCCAACCATACTCTTCTAGTCTCGCTCCTTTCAGTCTTAACAAATCACTCATTCTAAATGTGTATGCTTCCTCTGCATTAGCTAAGGTGTCGAACGTTAGTATTGCCTTGTATGCACCCAACTCCCTTACATGCGTTACACACGGCCATTTGTTTTTCACCTTTTCACAAAGTGCCTGAAAATTGATTATCTTCTTTGTGCCTCCCACAATACTCCTCTGTAACCAAGAAATATTATCTCTTGACACTGGTATTTCTATTTTCTTGGACCATCCATTCTTATTTGGGTCCTTGCCCTGCGCATCTCTTGCAGGCTTTCCTACCTGTTCTTCCACATTTCTTGCAATCCTGTGCTTATATACTAAATTGTATTTGTCTTTTAAATATATTAATTTCTCATTAATAGCAGTACTTATAGACTTTTATCTTTGTTGAAATTTATCTGGGATAATTTTATTTATTGGCATTGTATTCATTTTTGAAGTCAAAACAATATGATCAACATTGTTACTTGTTAAAACTTCATATTTTATGAAATAATTTTTAAATTTTTAAATTTATAAACTTATGTTATTACAAAATTTATTAGATCGATTAATATTTCTTGGTAACATAATGTACTGAAACACCATCGTTGAGTATTAATAAGTGTGAAGAAAAACCAATAACAACTTTTGTTATTCAATATATAACTTATTCTATTAAAAAATAAATTAATATTTCTTGAACTGGTAAATACATTTCCTTCTAATTTCTTACACCATTTTATTTGACAATATTTATAATTAAAAAATAGTAAATAACCATATATCCTATAATATATATGATATACATAATAATTTTTTATCTTAAAATTAATTATAGTTAGTGAAATAAAATTTAAAATATTTTTCTTACTCAAATCTAAATTTAATTTAGAATTGATTAACAACTCATCCTTTTTTAATTTTAATAACAAAAATAAAATTGGTTAGATACAAAATATTCAGCATTTAATAATTTCAATCATTTAAATTTTAGTTATCGAAAATTGGGTTAAAATTAATTATAAACTTAATAATCGATAATATATATTATATTAGTATGTAAATACTAATATCTAATATATTAATTATTTTTTTGACAGGACTAACGTATAATTTATTGAGAATTGATTTATTATCCAAAATTTTTTTCATAAATTTTGTAATATGTGAAAATACGGGCCTGCTACACATACAAGCAAAAAGGCCCTACAAGTCATACAAGTTCCCAGCCCACAATCCTTGCACACGCGCACTGAATTACATTGAATAGAGCGTCATTTACACGCGCTCCACTCAAACGGTTGCACTTCACGTAAATCGCTCCTTAATGGCGCACTCTTCCACTTCTCCAAGCCATTCGAAGAAAACACAACCGTTCTATTTTTGAGCAACATTCGAAACTGAAGATATAGAACTCGTCGCGAAGATTCGAAAATTCCATCAACACAACATAGAACTCTCGATCAAGAATCTCCAGAAAAAACAAAGTTATAATACTCAAGGTACGTTACGTTACTATTTTAGTCATCCTGTATATTTTCCATATTTCGAAATCAAAGAACTAGGTTTTACTGTTCTTCTACGTTGTTGTACGTTTTACTGTTCTTCTTGTTCTACGTCTCATTTTACAGTTTATAATGTTCTACTTGTTCTAAGTTTTACTGTTATTCTTGTTTTTATGTTGCACTGTTCTTCTTAGTTCTTCTAGGTGTTACTGTTCTTATTGTTCTAGTTCTTATGGTAATCGATTTTTGGGGGTATATTCCGTAGTTTGGTGGGTGTAAATGGAGTAATTTGTTGGGTGTATATGGCATAAATTGTTGGGTGTATATTTCTGAACTGATATATTATAATAGTCAGCAGTTGCAACTGTTCTTCTATTTGCTTGTCCATGGGTGTATATTGCTTGACCTTGTATATTAATGCATGTTTGAGTGATATCTGACTGATATATATGGGTGTATCTGAATCATATCTATGGGTGTATCTTACTGATATCTATGGGTGTATTTTTTATTTCAGAAAAAAATGGCAGCAAGAAACCAAGCTAGAAAAAATGTAAGAACAAATATATGTCTTAGATGAAATCAGTTTTATATAATAGAAATATATCTGACTATAATTTTGTTTTGTTTACAGCAAACCAAAGACCTTAAGTGTGCAACACATTTGTTAAGTGAGAAATTCAGAAACATGAGTGAGGAGAAGAAAACGATTGTTAGAGATTTGGGATTCGGTGGCTTGATGCACATCCCGCCACTAAGGGTGCATCACCAAGTATTAACGGAGTTGGCCAACAACTTCAAATTAGGGGAGAACAGACTGAAAACCGGCTACGGTTCTTTTAAAATAAGACCAAAAACAATAGGTGATGCGCTTGACATCAACGCATCAGGTAACTCGCTAAAAATTATAGGTGTATATTAACTGATGCTTGGGTGTATTTAAATTAATGCTTGGGTGTATTTGAACTGACTTTCATACTATGTTATTTTCCTTTTTGTAGGAGATCTATTTCCTCAGAAAGTCAATTATAAGAATCTTTCTGAGGATGATAAAGAAATTTTTAGAAGATTTCAGGGTAAGACCCTCAAAAATCTTACAGATGAGATGATGGATATTGGCGTTGGTAACGAACAGGATCGCCTAATGTTCAAGAGGATTTTCATCCTCTATATACAGATGGCATTCCTTTTACCAACGACAATAAACAAAATCTCACATGTGCACCTGGCCCCAATTTTTGAGATGGACACCATAATAGAGCGAAACTGGGGAAGGCATGTTTTGAGTTTTATCATCAAGGGCATAACCGATTACAAGGAGAAAAAGAAAAAGGTAATTGATGGCTGCCTCTTTGCCCTGATGATAATTTACTTTCATTTTTCTAAAAGTAAAGACAAGAAGAGGGCAGAAAGACCTCCAAAACTCTGGATTGCCAACTGGAGTAAGGAGCAGTTGGTCAAAAGAATGAGGGCAGAAATAGAGGAAAATATGGTAAGTGAACATAATATGTTGGGTGTATTTTATTTACCTGAATGCTGCTAACTAAAATTTATAATGTTTCAGGGGATTCTAAAGATGGCGGAAACAAGAGAGAAAATGAAGAAAATAGAGAAAAAGGAAAAAAAAGAAATAAAAAAGGAAGGCAAGTTCAACATCGTCTTCGGAGACAGAAACAACTAATAGTGACAATTCTACCTCTGAGTCTGAGACTCAAGAAGACTCGAAGGATTCACCAAGAAAAGAACCCAGCAAAAAAGGAAAAAAGTAAGTACCATACTTAGGTGTATTTTTTTTATAAAGTTGGGTTTTTTTCTTTATCAAGTTGGGTGTATTTTGTTTACCCAGTTGGATGTATGTTGTTTATTAAGTTGGGTGTATTTTGTTCATTATGTTGGGTGTATCTTGTGCATTCATTTGGGTGTATTTTATCCCTTTTAGTGTGTTTTTAAATAATGATTGTTTGCCTTCCATAATGGAGTCTAAAAAAAGAAAGAAGAATCAGGAGGATTCTGATTTAGAATCCGAATCAACTGATAAGTAATGTTCTGAAATTATTACTCCTTTCCTTTGGGTTTATTATCAAGATTTCATGTATTAACAGAGTGTCTCTTGTTAACTTATAGAAGCGAACAATCATCACCAATGAAGAAGCAAAAAACAAAGAAAAAGACACTGAGAACAACAAAAAAGTAAGCACTTCTTTGGATAGCATTTTGTGATAAAATTAATTTTTATTTCTGATTCATACTTGTTTTTTCCACCCAGAACACAATCCAAAAAAAAAGTTGCTGTTGAGGATTCATCTCCTGAGCAACCTCAATCCTATCATGGGTACAGTACTTTGTAAGCTATATTATCGTCTATCATCATGATTATATTTGTTAACATGTTCTTTTATGAATGTACTGACAGATCTGAAATTGGAAGTGAAGATCTAGATGAATTGTTAAGGGAAAACAATGAAAATTCTGCTGCACATGGGTATGTCTTGTTGGGGTGTATATTTCAAATTTTAGCGTGTTTTCTTTGCTAATAATTGTTTCTTATTTCGCAGGGAAAAGGAAGCTGACCTGCGATCGATGGAAGGTCACTATGTCTCATCTGAAACGTAAGAAGCTTTATTTGATAAAATCTTGTTATCATGATTTGACCGTATGATATTTTGTCTGAATAACATGAACTCTATTTAGAATACCAGACGTAAACTTGGGAAGTGATGATCCTTCCTCTCAAGGACACACAGAACAAAGTAGCGTAAACAAACCGGCAGAGAGCATGTAATTTCTCTTTCAAATAACCGTTACTTTTGTTCTTTTATTACCTTCTACTTCTAATTCTGTATATATTTTTTTAGAAAAAAAAGCCCTTTATTGTTTTATTCGAGAAAAAAAAGGCAGGAAAAAAAAAGCAAAAACTGCAAGTATGAAAGTTCTCAAAAAACAAAGCCTATCTTTCTTTTGAATTGTTCGGGTGTATTTTTGACTTTCTTTGGGTGTATTTTAGGTTGAGTCTGGTTGAAGATTCAGCCAGTGAGCCGGCTGATTCGAATATGATGGTTGTGAGGGAAGAGACACCGTCCGAAGGGCTTGCAATGTGAGTTTTTCAAGAATATTTCAACCTTATAACCTTTTTATTTTCAAAGGCATTGTTAACCTTTTATTTTTCTTCTTCTTTAGAGTTCCGATTCAAGTTTATCTACCAGTGTCCCAAACAACCACTGTGTCGGAATTTGAAGAAACACCTGAGACAGAATATGAACTAACCCATCTGCTACAAATTGAAGAAAATACAAAAACATAAGAAATAGTATTAGGTGTATATTTGTTTACAGTTTGGGTGTATATTGGGTTACAGTTTGGGTGTATATTGCCACTGAGTAGTTTTTTTACGTCATGATTAATTTTATGTGCCATGCAGCACTCCTGAACCCCCCAACAACTTGAAGAAAGCACACCCACACTTCTCCCAGCTCCATCTAAAATGTAAGTTCATCAGAGTAAAATCAATGTTTTGGTTATCATCCGTATATTCTTATTCTTATAATATGTTATACATGATCACGCAGTAATCCAGCCCCAAAAGACGCTGATGCACTGATGATGATGGCACGGACAGCATCGTATGTTCCTAAAACAGATCCGATGCCATCATTAAGCCTTGGCTTCACTGATTCTAGCCAAGAAGATACAACAACCCAGGAGGGAGCGTCAACGCAAGATGAACACATGGCAAAAACTCTAGAAACCCCAAAACTGCTAGAACAATTAGAGGATCTGGTACATAAAATTGCAAGTGGTGGAGTGACAAAAAAAAAAGAAAAAAGTCCGCAGATTCCAAAGGAGAGTGGGGCAGAGAATTTCGAGAAGTTTGAAACTCCTGTCAGGCTGAATTTAAATACTACTGACATGAAACAGAAATGCTACCACTGGGCTATACGAGTGAAATCCTACTCAAATGGGCTAACTGATGAGTTTGACAACGTCTGCAGACTCCAAGCCCAAGATAGATACACTCTGTCAAAAATTCCACCTTGCATCACTCGCGCCTAAAATGCATATAGAAGCTGAGGTAATATTACAACAACATTAATGTTTTTATCACCAAAATTAACTACAATCCTGATTGATGTAAAATTGATTTCGGCATTTTTTCTAGATTGTCTCTGCCACGTGCTTCATCGTAAACCAACAAAATATTCAAAGGTTTCAAGAAGAAGTATACTGTCTCCCCCCGGATATTGTGGTAAGGGTTGCTTCAACGAATTTTGGGTGTATTTTCTTCATTTCTTAGGATGTATTTTTTTTCTTACATTGGGTGTATTCTGTTTATTCATTTGGGTGTCTTTTCTGTGTTCAATTGGGTGTCAGTTGTTTATTCGTTTGGGTGTATTTTCTGGATTGATTTGGTTGTTCTCAATTTTTGCAGAACATGGCCCTTGCAAATCATCCACAGGGGGTATTCTTACAGCCTAAAAACAATAAGCCATTCAGGGTGGAAGACTACCCAATGTTCATAGCCTTCTTGGACCTTCAAAAATTAAAATCACATCGTTATGTAAGTTTTCATTTCTAAAACTACTTATTACCATTTTTTACTTATGTGCCAAATAAATTAAAATAGTGTTCAATCTGAACATATTTCAGATATTTGCACTTGTTTGCCATTCACATCATTGGTGGTTATGGGTCGCTGATACAAGAAAGAGAAAATTTTATATAGTGGACCCATTACACAACAAATCTCCTTCCGATGCGAGAACTGTGCTGAATACATTTGTTGTAAGTTGGTTCTGTGTTCTGTATATATATATATATATATATATATATATATATATATATATATATATATATATATATATATAGTTGGGTGTATTTCTGTTTAATATAAGGGGTAACTATTAACTCCTTTGGGTGTATCCTTTTATTGAAATTATTCATGTATTACTGATTTGTTTTGCATTTTAAGGGATACGTAATTTCACGAATTAAAGTATATGCTGGGGGGGAACCTCTGAAATCAAAGGACAAGGACAGGGAAATTGTAGCACCATACCTTCACATCTCGGGCCAAAAGACAAGGTATAAAATCTTTCACTTTGAAAATTAAACTTTTCTATATGTAATTCGTAATTTATTTTTCTGTTTTTAGCTATGACTGTGCTATCTACGTAATGAAGTGGCTTGAGATATTTGAGCTCACAAACATTAAGAGGCGGAAGTATGAGTGGGACACTTGGACCCAGGTAAATATGTTTAAAACTAAATAACTCTGTATTACATTACTCAATTAACATGGTTGATTAAACAGAATATTCTTTTTTACTGTAGGACGAGGTGGACCACTTTAGAGTAGAATATGCTTCCCGGATTCTATTTCATGACATCAATCTAGACAAAGATGAAGCCATTAGGGGAAGTAATGCAATCAGACTGTCCAAGCCATCCTCGTTGTTATTGAGTCCATATTGTCAGATAGATTTTCAGGATGTTGACACTGCTTAATGTAAATGTTATATAGTCTTGTAACAAATGGAAGACATGTTGTAAATATTTGACAATTATAATGCAGTTTGTTGTGAAATTTCTTTCAATAATTAAACTCTGTCTGGTGTATTCAAAATGTATGAATTACAGGTACTATAATATGAAGGAAAATATCAAATCAAATATACACCCATAACCTGCCATTTTTTACACCCAAAGAATGTTGAATATACACCCTGAAATCTATTCCCCCTGATGCTTTGTCCCTAAAACCCTGAACCCTAAACACTTAAAACCTAAACCCTTACCCTCTAACCTGTAAACCCTAAAACCCTAAACCCTAATACCTAAAACCCTTAAACCATTGTAAAAAAAAAAAATACACAGTATTTTATAACATAAAAACAAGATTTTGAAATATATATATGTATCTATATGTAAAATGTGAATCACAAGAAAATTCACAAAAATACACCCAAAAGAATAGTGCTTTTATACCCATATTTTGTAACTATACACCCAAAGAGTTATCCCCTGCTGCTGGTACCCTGAACTGATAATTCATAACATGTCCTTGATATTGGCTGGAATTTGAATGCACCACTGATGCAGCATCAAAGAGGTTTAATTGAATATAACAAACTCACAAATTAGCTAAACTATTAACGAGAAAAATAAACTCAATCACCACAAATTTAAAGAACATCACTTTTACCTCGTTTAAACCTTTCGTTTTCTTCTTCTTTGTGGCATTTGCAATTTGTTTGTCCAACTTTGAACCTAGCCTATTTTTTGGACGTCCTCTTGTTTGAATCCTTGGGGGGATTTGAAGCTCGTTAATGGAGTCCAAGTTGGCGTCTTCGTGAGATAAAGAAGATGTGCCATTCCTTTTGGCTTTCAGTGATTCCATCTCAGCCATGACGTTATCGTATGCACGGTGCAGAATTGCAGTCAGCTCCTCCGATTTGGATGCAAATTCGCAAATATTTTGTGAACGAAAAACCAATTGGTCAAACCTCTTGCTTCTTGGCTCCAACAGTGGCTCGTCGTGGCTGCTCTTGATGTGTGAGTGTCGCCTCTTTACCTTCTTGCTCCATCGTTCCAGTATATATCTAGGTGACACTTGGCTTACTTGTTCAAAGCTTAACACACTTAGTGCGTGACGATGTAGTATCCCTCTCGACTCAAATAATAAGCATTGGCATTTTACCTCGGCTGCTACTGAGTCGTAAGTAACCACAAACTTGTTGAATATTGAGCTGGAAACTTGTTCTCTGACCTCATATACTGAATAGCCTAGAGCAGAATTCGTTAATCTAGTGATGCAATTCGCCTTTCTTCTGAATTGCGCTTAGACTTCCCTAAACTTTTAATGAGTGTACACATCTTGAAACTGAGCTTCAATGGAGGATTTGGTTGCACACGGTATGACCGTATGAAAATATGCAGCATCTGATTCTCTCTCTGCTTGCTCCCTGCTTCCGAGGCAATTATCGTATTGTTTGACAGATTGAATAAGCGAGCTGTTCCGGGTAATAAACTTGTTAAAAAATGAATGCATGCTCTCGCTCCGTTGTGTGCTTCTCATCCCTGCCCAGAAATGGTAATCCAGATAGATTGGAACCCATATATGATGGTGTTCATAGAGATCTGCATAATACACCCAAACACAGACTATAAATACACCCGATAAAAATTAAATTTACACCTCTGTTGCAGATTTTAACCCAACACTACCTGAAAGCCACTTGTTGTCCACAAGACCAAAATTTAGTAGAAAATCATTCCAATTCCTATCAAATAAGTCTTTGCTATGAGAGTTCCAAACAACTTGACTCATTTCTTGTTCAATATCTGCATGTCCCTTGTACCCGTTTCATTTGCTTGGAATCTTCTTCATGATGTGCCAAATACACCAACGGTGATTTGTTGTTGGCATACAGGCCTCTAAAGTCCTTTTCATTGATGCGCATTGATTAGTGAGAAACCCTTTCGGAGCATTTCCTCCAATGCGACGAAGCCAACATTGAAATAACCATTTGAATGATTTAATTTATTTGTTTTTCATCAAAGAGCATCCGAGAAATGTTGACTGACCGTGGTGATTCACCCCGACAAAAGAACCACAAACCAAATTATACCTGAAACAAATTACCATAGTGCAGAATGGAAAATCATTAGGTACACCCAACAAATGCTTTGTATACACCCAAAAACAGCCAATATACACCTCTACTACGGATTCATAAAAATACATTAATTTAGCATCATAAACAGGGACAGTTTGTTACCTGTTTGTATTGTAGGTGGTGTCAAATGAAATAACATCTCCAAAATACTCAAAGGCAGCTCTACTTCTTGCATCGGCCCAAAAAGCCAACTTAATCGATTGATCCTCCTCGAGTTCAAGCTCAAAAAAGAAATTCTAATTCTTCTCTTTCATTCTTAACAAATATTTCTCGAATTCCTTTGCATCTTCTTGTTCGGAAACATTCCGCACTTCCCTGGTAATGTAATTCCTCACATCCTTTTCAATAAAATTTAACTCGCAGTGACCCCCGACAGCCGCAACAAATGATTGGTAAGTTTTGCTTGGTCTGATATCAGCCTCCTCGTTATTCTCTATTGTACGATGAATGGACATGCTTAGTTCCCTGTGCTGTTTGAGCATCTCTGCTTTACTTGGACAGCAAGGGTGTGAATGATCCAGCACAACCTTTGAAATGATCCAAGCACCAACATCCTTCAATGTGTGTATATAAATTCTTGCAGGACAGTTTAAACCAGCTGTCGGATTCGTCTTCTCGGTCAGAGATATTTTAGATTTCCATTTTCCCTCTTTGCTACATGTAATCAATTGATTCTTAATCTCGTTTCCCTTCCTATTTGTGCTCTGAACTCTTGTAGAAAAACCTGCAGCCTTGGCGTAGTTCCTGTAAAATTTTTCAGCATCTTCAAGGGTGGTAAAGGTCATTCCAACCTTCGGAACAAACTGGTCATCAACAATAGAGAGAGGCTGCAAAATACACCATGTCAAAAACTATAAATACACCCAATCATTACTAATATGATACACCCGAACGGCAACAACTCAACTAAAATGACAATAAAAGCCATAAATACACAGGCTGCAGAATACATCATGACAAAAAATAAAAATACACCCTATCATGTCTGACAACAACTCACGTAAAATAACAAAAAAAAATAATAAACTGTAAATAAACAGGCTGCAGAATACACCATGTCAAAAACTAAAAACATACCCAATCATGTCTAATATAATACACCCGAACGACAACAACTCAGCTAAAATAACAGAAAAAAACCATAAAATATAAATACACCCACACTTCCCAAAAAAATACACCAAAAAAAGTTCTGATCTACACCCGAGCGTCTGGTATAAATTCCAGATAATTAATCAAAACTAATACATTACATTCAATCCACAAATTTATGTTGACGCGTTAGTCTCACAGTCCATGTTCACAAATTATTCAGTTACACAATGTTATACAAATTACTGCAATAAAATTCATAATAATCGTATGTAAATCAAACATCAGGAACTTCATTAGATTCAAATTCATAATCCACTTTGCCCTGATTCAGCTGACAATCTGAGGCTGAATCATCTATAATCTTCAAAACGAGTTCAAACTTTGATTTCAGAAAACAAAAAATCGAATAGAAAACGAAGCTGGAGTTATAAAGAGAGAAGAACGAGAAGAAGAACGAAGAACGAAATAAGGAGAACGAGCAAATCTAGAAATAAGGAGAACGAAGAAGGAAACAAATCTTTTAAATTTGGTAGTTATATATACGCGGGATCTTTATATAGCGCGTGTATTGGACGTAGACCTTGCAGCGCCTTTTTGGGGTTTATTCGTTAATTAACTTGTAAAGCATACAAGCCCTAATGGCTTGTATGCGGAGTTTTTCTGGTGAAAATAATGATCTTATTTTTTATTATCATTTAAAAAATTATTCATAATTTTTTAATTATGTAATTAACTTAATTAATAATCTTTATTATTGCTTTTATACTAAAAAAATATCAATTTATAGTATTTATATATTTTTTATTATTAATAAATAAGTAGGTATTTACACTACTATACTTATTATCTTAGATGACGACTTAAGTTATTTATTTTGTATGTTAAATAATATTTCGAATGTTAAATTCATTAAATATTAAGATAAAAAAACTGTTTAATAAATTATATAAATAGTCATTATAGAAAAGAAAAAAATTATTTATTATATATAATAATCTTTGATATATATAGTGTCATGTATATATTAGGGTTATCTATTTTAATTATGTGAGTGATTATTGTTATTTTTATTTTTTTGTTATATTAGTAAATAATATTTAAAACTAAAAAAAAGATAATTAATATTTTTAATTTGAATTAAAAATTTTCTTGTAAATATATCCAACTTTTACGTATATTAAGTGTTATAATATTAAATAGTATAGTATTTGTTATAATAATGATTCAAAATATTAATTCAATATATATTTGGGCTTAGTGAGACCTCAATGCAAGTAAGATCAACCTTAAAGGCCCAATGAGAGAGAGAGAGAGAGAGAGAGAGAGAGAGAGAGAGAGAGAGAGAGAGTTTGGAAGAAAAAAGAAGAATTCAAATTGGAGGCAGGAATTACGATTACAAAATTCAAGAAATTGATTTATTTATATATAAATTAGGATAAATTCATAATTTTAAATTCGCGTGTATTTAATAAGTTTCATGAGATACGTACTTATGTCCGTGTTCCCATTAGAGGTGACAAATGGGAAAGTCTGCCCTACCCTGCCAAAAGCCTGCCATCTGGCATATTGGACCGCCCCGTCCTACCTAGTGAGACAGTCCTGAATTCCTCCCCCATCCCGTCTAATGGTAAGTTGGCGGGCCCGCCAAATTTTTTTTATAAACCATTAAATATTAAACAATATATATAATTTCACAACCATTTCAATAAATTTATAATTTTCAAAGATATAAAAAATTATAATTTCTAAATTTACAAACATTAAAGTCTTTATAATTATAAATATGTAATAAACATAATTATAAACCAAATTTTTTAAAACAAAATAATAAAACTAACATTGTTCAAAGCAAAATAAATATTGTCCAAAACATATAATTAAACATCTTCAAATTTATAATCAATCAAACATAAAATATAATCCAAAATATAACTTAGAATATCTTCAATTCTCATTTTTATCCTTTTGTAGATCAATAACATCATTGAAATTTGTAA
Organism: Arachis stenosperma; assembly: GCF_014773155.1. Taxonomy (NCBI): domain Eukaryota; kingdom Viridiplantae; phylum Streptophyta; class Magnoliopsida; order Fabales; family Fabaceae; genus Arachis; species Arachis stenosperma. Next base: position 71,875,446 of record NC_080380.1, on the reverse strand, counting down.
AAAAATGGTCATGACAAAAAAACGCTTAGCCTGGCAAGGAAGCCTTCCCCGCCTCACCCCACCGAAACCCGCCAAAACCCATGAATTAGGCGGTACAGGGTAAGCGAATTTTTTAAATTTGACAGTCTCAAATTTTTAACCCACCCCGCCTTTTTTGGTGGGTTACGCAGGCCGGCTCGACAGATTTCAGCCTGTTTGTCACCCTTAATCCCCGTCCATTTTCGTGTGGCAGATCGTGAGGATTTCACAGGTCCCATCTAACCCTAAAACACGAGTAATATTTTTATATATTATATATAAATTATAATTCAAAGGGTAACTCTATACTTTTACCCATGTTTGCACTTCTCCATCAATTTTTTTGCAACTTTGAAGAGAAAAATTTACATGCTCCACGTACACTTTTTTATTTTCTATTCAATTTCTTCGTTGATCCAAACAATGGAAAATTGATTTTTTCTCTATTTTCTTCTCCAACATTTTATTTTTCTACAAATTCTTCCAATCCAAACAATATGTAAATAAGTCACATTTTTCATATATATATATATATATATATATATATATATATATATATCAATAACTAATATCATATATTATAACTTGTGAAATCATAATATTTTGAGAAGTGATGTATAGACAACTTAAATATTAGTAAGTTTGAAAAATTTAAAAAAAAATAAATAAAAAAATTACATGTTGATCCATAAGATTTTCTTTTTAAAAATTTGTTCATAGTCTACGATTAATAACTTTAAAATTATATATATGTTATTTATCTCATATATTTTTTATTTTATAGAGACTTATAATTTTTTTATCGGCGATGTTAGTGATTATAGAGAAATTTTTATTTTTAAATAAAATTATAAAAAAATAAAAAACAAAATTAGTTGCAATTTTTCTGATCATTTATTTAGTTTTTAGTTTAAATTAAAATTAAATTATATATTCAATTTATATTCATTTGTTTATCCTAATGATTGTATATAATAGATAATATATTTAAGTTTATTTTGAAAGAAACTATTGAATTTTATATAATTAAATTTTTATATAATTGTATAGGTGATATATTTAAATTTAAATTTTTATAAATTAATTTATTTTTGTTAAAGTGAATTACGCAGTAAAAAATACATAAAAAATTATATATTAAAGTAAAAAATAATCTAGTTATAAATAAAAAATTAAAAAATTATTCTTAAAAGTTGAATATACAGGTAAAAAAACAAATTATAACTTACAAAAGTTATCTCTAAAATTTATTACAATAAATAGTAAAACTGTAAAAATGATGTATCTATATAAATTAAATTACATTAAATTATAAAATATCTATATATTTAATCAACTTAATTAATTAGTTGTAATGGATTTGGTTTAATAATTTAAAAAAATTTAAATAACCCTTTTTAAAAATATGCCAATCCAATTAATATAGATTAAAAATAGAAAAATATAATTAAATTATATAATACAACATAATATTTCTAGAAATTTGTTTTATAGTAGATCTAATGCTAAGATATTTATTACCATCTATAGTATAATCTAATTTCAGGATTATTCAAACGTTATTTTTATGAAAAAATCGCATTATTTATTTTGAAAAAAAATATTTACTTACTATTATAATTTAAATAAAATATATAATAGATATTAAACCAATTTATTTTAATAATTACTCAGTCACAAACATTCATCAAAGATATGAGATTTAAGAGCATACAAAGTAAATATAACACTTACAACTTTTACACTACCATGATAAGATGATTATCATAAGTCTTTTTAGCATAAATTAAACAGAATAAGATATAATAATATAGAAACAATCAAATCTAAAAATGTTATAGAACACCTATCATACACTACGACGGTTAACATTGAGGAAGCTTTAACCATTTATTCTTTTATTAGCTATTTTTTATCTACTCTTCATTTTATCTACGAATATGTAAAGGACTAAAACCTATGGTTCAGCCTTTTAAAATCTCATATATTCTTGCCAAACACAATATAATTATGCGTCGTCCATATTTACCAAAGAACTGAAAATAACAAAAGCATCCATCTATTCTTTATAGAAACTATTGAATGGAAGAGTTGTTGGTAAAAAGACAATGTTTTCTTATAATATGTATGATTTTTTATGATGATAAAATAAAAATAAAAGGCATGGAATAATATTGTATATATTTAAGTTAATTTTAATATTTTTTAATAACCAAATTTGTCATAACGTAATTGATAAACAATAACAGTTAAATACAAATTATATATATTTTAAGTATAATATACATTTTATAATTTTGTAAAAAAATATTAGTTTTAATTTATATATTTATTATTGGGTATTAAAAATAAAAATATTTGTATTGTTAGCACTTTTCAAACCTTTCTCAACTCTGACCGTAATTAGGCCTAAAAGGTAACCCACTTCATCGGAAATAAATGTAATCTAATCAATTTTTATTTGATAGTGCTATACATTGATATAATCATAGGAGAATTAACTTTAGTGAGATAACAATATGGTATTTAGTTGCTATAGGAGTATTTTTATATATAGAATTATCAATCAATTATGTATGACTTTTGATGAAAATAATATATTCAACATGTGGATATTGTTTGTTAGGTAAAAGATAACAGATTGACAAAGAAAATTAATTACAATGAATATATTCATTATAAGAAATATTTTTTATGTAATGCTATAAAAAAATATCATGGTCACCCTAAATTACTATACGTTCAACTTCCATTGGTAGCGGTAAAATGCTTAAATTGAGACATTTTTGGACTATAATATTTTTCAAACAAACAATTAATGAAACACTCATCTATACGTTCTCATTTTAAGTACATTTATACATAAAAAAAAAAGAAAAAAAAAGAAGAGTTGAAATAGCAAAAACGATAAAAATGATGATTCTTATAGTGTGGCTATCTATATATAGAAGATTAAAAGACTATGATTATCTAACAAAATTAATTTGTATTTATTGCATTCAATTTGAATAGGTAAAAAATCATCTTATTTTAATTTAGTCCTTAATTCACATGATTTGAATTTAGCTCAATATATATGATTTGATTTGATTTAATTATTAGTGAAAAATATCTGAAGAGCCTATTTTATTCATAGATTTATTATTTTAATAATTAATAATTAATCTAATTAATTAATTAATACAGATAATTAGTATAATTAATTTTATTTAATAAATTAAAAAATACTAACAGAACATTAAAAGAAATAAATTAAAAATACTACTAAATCAAATTGATATATATAATAAATTGTGTGATATTTAAATATCTAATAAAATCAATTAGTTGATATAGTTAATTTATTGTAATAAATTGTATTTAATGAGTTAAAAGAAATAAATCGCTAAACACTCTCAAAAGTATGTCATGTCAACTCTATCATTAAGTGCTGAAATCTGATAAATAGAATAGCTGAAAATATGATATGTGACATTCTAATTATAAAATTGGTAATATATAATAGATATTTTCATGAATTCTTATTGCTTGTTTGTTGCTATTTTTACATAATTACTTAATAATTTTTGCCTATGAAATTGTCAACTACCTGATATTATGATTTAGTTAATACGAATGATGACATTAATATTTTTTCATAAGTCTTGTTATTATTTATAATTAGAAAAGAGCCCTATATAAATTTGTTAATGAATGTTAATTTTGTTGTAAAATTCAATATTACCTTTAAGATTTTAGCAAAATTGAGTCTAATTTTTAAATTTTGAAATGAATTTACTCTAAAAAATTAATATGTAAATCATATTAATTAGTATTACAAAATTATTTTATTAACATAATTAGTGATGCTTACTTGAACCATTAAATTTAGCTTCTAATGATATTAAAGTCAACCTATTTTATTATCTTATGCCTTCAAAGAATTTACACAACTGGCATAAAAGTATAATAATTAAAAAAAATTCGTTACAAGGAGTATATTTATTTTAACAAATATTCTTCTATCTAATACTATAAAAGAATATACTGATTACCTTGAATTACTATAGGTCAACTGCCATCTACAGTGATAGAATGTCTAAATTGAGATATATTCATCAAACAAACAATCAATAAAATATCATCCGTACTTTTTCATTTTGGGTACATTTATACATAAAAAAATATACACAAAGAAAAAAAAAGAAGCAAAGAAGATTGCGAAAAAAATCATGGTTCTTATAATTTTGTGTTGCCATCTATATATAGTAGACCAGACGACTATGATTATCTAATAAAATTAATTTGTATTTATTGCATTCAATTTGAATAGGTAAAAATCATCTTATTTTAATTTAGTCCTTAATTCACATGATTTGGGTTTGGCTCAATATATATGATTTGATTTAATTATTAGCTAAAAATATCTCAATTGTCTATTTTATTTATAGATTTATTATTTTAATGATTAATAAATTAATTAGTACACACAATAAATTTGGTTAAATAAATTAAAAGAAATAAATTAAAAAATACTAATAGAACATTAAAAGAAATAAATTAGGAAATACTACCAAATTAAATTGATATAAATTATATGATATTTAAATATATAATCAAATCAATTAGTTGATATAATTAGTTTATCGTAATAACTTGTATTTAATGGGTTAAAAGAAATAAATCGGAAAATACTCTCAGAAGCATGCCACGTCAACTCCATCATTAAGTGCAGAAATCTAATTTTTATATAATAGAATAGATAGATTGCATGCTAAAAGTTTGGATGATTGATAATATTAATATTTTTTATTATTTTTAATTTTTTTTTAAAAAATACATGTATCTTGTTTATACTATAAACGATATATATCTCATTTACACTTTAAACGAGATATGGCAAGAAAATTTAATTCGATAAATTCTCGTAAAAATATTTATTTTGATAAATATTACATTTATTTTATTTATTAAAATAAAAAATCCGTTAGATTCAACTGAAGTTTAATTTTTATTTGCTAGCAGGTTTATTATTACATTTTCATTCATAGTTGTTATTTCCCTAGCCAATATGTTACTATGTTCATAGCTTTTTCTGTATTGTAAATTCTTTCATGCTTAATCAGTTGTTTGGGGAAGTTTTTAATTTGTGTAAATTAAACAAATGGAGGCATTTCCATTAACTTTACTCTACTTCTGCTTTGATGTATTGGTGATGCAATTTTATGCTTCTGTGTTCATGAGTTAAATTTTAATATATCTTCATATCTTTCTTTGATAGATGGATGTACAACACATTCAAAAATATATTCCATCTTTTAAATTGGTTTTCATAACACATCTAAAACTCGTTAATATATATATATATATATATATATATATATATATACACTATACCTTCTCTAAAATAAAGGGTAAATTACCTCCTGTAATATATATAGTATTTATTATTACAATTAAGTTGAATGTTAACCATAATAATTAGGTATATGTTCTCTACTTTTTTTTTCTCTTGTGATTATTTAAATTTAGTTTAGCACCACCAGTCTATAGTGGTAGTGGTGGCTGTCACCGCTGGAGAAATCTTTTCGCGGTGAACTCACAAACCCATTAACAAAGTACAAGTACGTATTCAGCTCATTACACGTGGTAACATTTGTGCTATCGAGGTATGGAGAATCCCTACTACATAGGCACAACTCCTTTCCAACTAACTCAGCGTACACCCACTGCGCCCTCCTCCACCCTCTTCGGTATGGTGATAACATCTTTGAAGTTCACTATCCGCAAAACTTTTGTCCCATGAAAGTGATTAAATTCTTGTGCATAATTATCACTTCATCTTGCAAATCCTATTGTCTGCAATTGAATTCGACTTGATCTCCACCTCATCGACAACAATGTCTTTAATCTCATGAGGATCCTACCATCCCTTGAAACTTGTATTTGACATCATCAACAACAATGTCTTTAACTGTGTTTATGACTTGAGGATCTGAAGAATCTTTCCAAATGTCTTTATGACTTCTATCATAACGGACCATAAGCTCTCCTCTACCTTCAAGTGCATAAATTGCATTTGTAAAGATCTCTTTCTCTTCATAAAACTCATCTAGTAAATTACTTTCAATATATATATATATTACAAGGGGTAATTTACCCTTTATTTTAGAGAGGGTATAATAGAATTCACCATATATATAGTGCAACTAGGTACATATTCCGAAGGTTACCTGAAATGTGGATTTGGGCCTAAATGTGAAGTCCAGATCTTTTTGTTTGGCAGCATCCGACTTGATTGGTGCTGAGGTGCCGCTCGTCTGAGTTCCTCGTGAGGAGGTGGGGGTTGTACTTGCAAGAGACTCCGATGCTTAAGTTAGCAAGGGCTTTGGACAAGTTTTTAGTAGATCAGAACGTAAATTATACCTGAGGGATGTCAGTGTATTTATAGTAGAGTTGATAAACCACCTTTTGTTGGAGTAGTTCCATCTTTACTGATGGATAACCATTTCTATTATCTTGGAAATTTGTTGAGATCTCTCTTTTGGAGAAGATAGAGATTGTAGGCGAGATTTGGGAAGGCAGTTATGTAAGAACCAAAGTTTTCACAAATAAAATAATTTAAATACCCAAATTAGGTTCCGAAAAGTTATAGTGAGAATTTGAGGATTTAAGTATGATTTTTGGACTCAATGGGTCTTTCTGAGTCAGAAAATGTGTTTTCTGTGAAAAACCGTGAAAAATCGCAAACCGGCAGTTGAACCGGTCAAACTGGTTTAAGTCTGCCCGGTACTGCATGAGAAAAAGTGAAAACAGTTAAAAACCTTAGAAAAACAATTGAAATGAAAAACTGGGCGTTAGTGTTAAAGGTTTGGCCCAAAGTTGGGACGAACGGGCTAAAAACGCTAATGGGTTGGACCGGGCCCATGTTAGGCCCAAGTCCAACATATATAAGGGTTCATTAATGAACCCATTCAACACAACACACCCATAAACACACACACACACACACACACACACCAGCTACAAGAAGGAGAGGGGAGAAGAGAGAAGAAACACTATTCACTCCTCACTTCAATCCGTGATATCTCGAGCTATGGTGTTCCGATTTGCGTGCTGTCAGCGGTTACGCGAAGCTCTCACCGAGCCCGTCGTTTCTATCTAAGCCTTGTGGTGAGTCTCTCGAGTTTCCTTGCCCAGTTTTTGTGCCTTTGAGAATTTCGAGTTTTAGGGTTTGGTTTTAAGTGAAATCTTGTGTTTTGGGTATTTAGGTACACTCTAGCACTTGATTGCTCGTGGTTTTGCCTTCCAAAACTGTTGGGTAAGGTAAGTTACTCTTGAACCTTTGCAAGATTATGTTTATGTTGAGCCCTAGGTTGATTTGTGGTGATTTATATGTATATATCTTGATTATTGTGAGTTGGGAGCTTTTGGAGCTTATTGGTGCTTGTTGAAGTGGAATTGAAAGCTTGGTTTGGGGTTGAGAGCTTGCTTGTGCTCAATTTCGAGTTTTGGACATATTGAAAATCGACCAAGATATGGTTTTGGTTTCCTCTATGTAGTATATAATATTCATGGACACTTAGACTAGTGACCCATAGGATAGGTTTGGATTTATGTGGTTGTTGATGATGGTTGGTTGATGTTGTGTGTTGAATTAATATTGCCATGTTGATAAATAATGATATTGAGATTATGATGTATGATGAATTTGGGTGAATGATTATTTTTTATTATGGCTAGGAAGTATGAATGAGTTTGATGATGAAAATTGATGGTGATATAATGATGAATGGAGAGTGTGTTGGTGGAAAATTGTTGATAATTTTTATATGTTGATATTGATGTTGAAAATGATGAAGTGTGATGGAAGATTGGTATAAATTGTGGGTTGTGACCCAAGAGGGTAGCTTTTGGTGAAGAATGGAGTTTGGAATGACTTTAATTGGTTTTGGGTTGGTTTAAGTGGTGAACATTGAGAAATTGGTTATTGGTGAATTTTTGGGTAAATGTTGATTTTTAGTGAACTTTGTCTGATCATAACTTTTGCCTCAGTTTTCAAAATTTGATGAAATTTTGTTAGAATTAAAGATCTTTGAAATCCTTTAAATCGATATAAAGTTTGTAAAATTTGGAATCTTGTAGAGGAAGTTATGATCATTCAAAGTTGGTGTTGAAAATCTGATATTCTGCAAAGTTGTAGAATTCTATGATTTATAGTATATGTGCACGCACAGACCTGTGCACACGCACAGGCAGGGAAGGGCATGCTGTTTGCAGTGCTAGCACAACTTGTGCGCGCACACACCAATGAGAAATTGCAACCTATGCGTACGCACAGCCCTGTGCACACGCACACATTGGGAAGGTCAGTCTGTTGGGGGCGCTAGCACAGCTTGTGCGAGTGAGCAGACTTGTGAATTTTTGTACCTGTGCGTACGCATATTTTTAAAAATCTTTCTGGGAATGCGCACGCACACCCCTGTGCGTATGCACACGCCCTGTTTCACAAATTTTAACATTGTTTTCAACTATTCCACCTTCCCAACATGGTTGTAATCTTCTATAACACCATCTTAAGACTCTTGGGCCTAGTTTTGGATATTTGAACATGGGATAGAACCTAAAAACTTTGATTTGGTATTATTTGAAAAATTAGAAAAACGGCGGCTTAGGTTTCTGGTGTGTTGAGGATGGGTTAGATGGAGCGTAAAGAAGGATTGGTATATGAGAGGAGAACTGGTGAACTATGAGTTCGGAATGGAAATTATGAATTGATGATGTTTTTGATGAGTCGAGGACTCGAAGAGAAATGATGATTTTGATGGATGTTGAGAGTGTGCGGGGCCTATATCCCCGGCATAGCAGATTGTTCTACTGCATGACTAGTTGTTGTTGAGAGTGTACGGAGCCTATATCTCCGGCGTGGCAGATGTTTCTATCGCATGACTTGTTAAATGTTGAGAGTGTGCGGGGCTGATGAGCGGATAATTTGTATACTTTTTGGCATTGTTTTTAGTATGTTTTTGATATGATATAGTTAGTTTTTAGTATATTTTTATTAGTTTTTAATTAAAATTCACTTTTCTGGACTTTACTATGAGTTTGTGTGTTTTTCTGTGATTTCAGGTATTTTCTGGCTGAAATTGAGGGACCTGAGCAAAAATCTGATTCTGAGACCAAAAAGGACTGCAGATGCTGTTGGATTCTGACCTCCCTGCATTCGAAGCGGATTTTCTGGAGCTACAGAAGCCCAATTGGCGCGCTCTCAACGGCGTTGGAAAGTAGACATCCTGGGCTTTCCAGCAATATATAATAGTCCATACTTTGCCCAAGATTTGATGGCCCAAGATTTGATGGCCCAAACCGGCGTTCAAAGTCACCTCAAGGAATCCCAGCGTTAAACGCTGGAACTGGCACCCAAATGGGAGTTAAACGCCCAAACTGGCACCAAAGCTGGCGTTTAACTCCAAGAAGAGTCTCTACACGAAATTGCTTCATTGCTCAGCCCAAGCACACACCAAGTGGGCCCGGAAGAGGATTTTTATGTCATTTACTCATTTCTGTACACCCTAGGCTACTAGTTTCTTATAAGTAGGACCTTTTACTATTGTATAGAAATCTTTTGATCACTTTTAGATCTCTAGATCATCTTTGGACATTTTAGTTCTTAGATCATTGGGAGGCTGGCCATTCGGCCATGCCTAGACCTTATGCTTATGTATTTTCAACGGTGGAGTTTCTACACACCATAGATTAAGGTGTGGAGCTCTGCTGTACCTCGAGTATTAATGCAATTACTATTGTTCTTCCATTCAAATTCCGCTTGTTCTTTATCCAAGATATCACTTGTTCTTCAACATGATGAAGGTGATGATTGACGCCCATCACCATTCTCACCCATGAACAAGGTGACTGACAACCATTCTTGTTCTACAAGCATCTGAGGCTTGGTGAATATCTCTTGGATTCCTGATTGCACGATGCATGGTTGATCACCTGACAACCGAGTGCTCGCCTGACAAACGAGCCAACCATTCCGTGAGATCAGAGCCTTCGTGGTAAAGGCAGGACCTGATGGCAGCATTCAAGAGAATCCGGAAGGTCTAACCTTGTCTGTGGTATTCTGAGTAGGATTCAATGACTGAATGACTGTGACGTGCTTCAAACCTGTAACCTACTGGGCGTTAGTGACAGACGCAAAAGAGTTATTCTATTCCGGTAGGGGAGGGAACCAAACCGGTGATTGGCAGCACTGTGACAGAGTGTGTGCATTAGCTTTCACTGCGAGGATGGGAGGTAGCTGCTGACAACAGTGAGACCCTATACGAGCTTGCCATGGAAAGGAGTAAGAAGGGTTGGATGAAGACAGTAGGAAAGCAGAGAGACGGAAGGGAAGGCATCTTCATACACTTGTCTGAAGCTCTTACACCAATGATATACATAAGTATCACTATCCTTATCTTCTATGTTATTTTCGTTCATCACCATATATATCTGAGTTTGCCTGACTAAGATTTACAAGATGACCATAGCTTGCTTCAATACTAACAATCTCCGTGGGATCGACCCTTACTCACGTAAGGTTTATTACTTGGACGACCCAGTGCACTTGCTGGTTAGTTGTGCGAAGTTGTGTAATGCCATGGTATTGAGCGCACCAAGTTTTTGGCGCCGTTGCCGGGGATTGTTCTAGTTTTGAGCAAGCCTTTGGTAACATCAGTGCCAAGATCCGGCAACAACATCAAATTTTTGGTGTTATTGCCCGGGATTGTTCAGGCTGGACAACTGACGGTTCATCTTGTTGCTTAGATTAGGTATTTTTTTTCGAAATTCTTGAAGATGAATTCTAGAGTTTCATGATGATTTGTTGAAATCTGGCTGGCTGAGAAGCCATGTCTAATCTGATTGGACCGAGGTTTCAACTTATCACCACAAGAGCTTGTTGATTTCGTATCAATCTTGCTTTTGGAGCAGTGATTTGCTAAGGCTTGGCTGACCTTTGGTCATGTCTAGTGTTTTGGACCGAAGCTTTCTTTGGAAGCTTGGCTGGCTGTGAAGCCATGTCTAATTCCTGGACCGGAGTCTTAGACTAGCATTGCACTGATTCCTGGAATTCTCATTAAGAATTTTGATATCTTTTTCCACTTAATTTTCGAAAAACACAAAATTTAAAAATTAAAAAAAAATCATAAAATTCAAAAATATTTCTTGTTTGAGTCTAGTGTCTCATCCTAAGTTTGGTGTCAATTGCATGCATTCATATGTCTTAGTGATCTTCAAGATGTTCTTGATGATTCACTTGCTCTGATCTTTGAATTCTATTGACTTGAGTATTTTGTGTGTCTCATATGCATTTTCAGTTCATTAGTGTCAGTAGTATATAAACTGCTAAGTTTGGTGTCTTGCATGCATTGTTATTTGATTCTTGTTGCATTTTAATTATTAAAAATCCAAAAATATTTTTAATTTGTGTCTTTTCAAGTCAATGATACAAAGAATTGAAGATTCAGAACACACTGCAGAGGAATTATACAGAAAAAGCTGAGCATTCAAAAATGCCCAGTGAAGAAGGCAGACTGGTGTTTAAACGCCAGCCAGGGTACCTGGTTGGGCGTTTAACGCCCAAAAAGGTAGCATTTTGGGCGTTAAACGCCAGAATGTATACCATTCTGGGCGTTTAACGCCAGGATGGTGCTAGGGGGAAGATTTTGTTTTCAAATCAATTTTTTCAAGTTTTTCAAAATCAAATCTTTTTCAAATCAAATCTTTTCACTCAAATGTTTTCAAATTAATTTCTTTCCTTTCAAAGATACTTACTAACAATTAATGATTGATTGAACATTTTTTTTGCCTTTTCTGTTAAGGAAGGTTTTATGTTTGAATCATATCTTTCTTGTTAGGCAAGTCACTAATTTTCCAAATCAAATCTTTTAAAATAATTTTCAAAACATATCTTTTAAAATGGTTTTCAAATCATATCTTCTCAATCACATCTTTTTAAGACAATAACCTTTCAATCATATTTTTTTATCATATCTTTTTCAAATTAGTTTTCAATCAAATCTTTTTAGTTTCTAATTTCAAAATCTTTTTCAAAAAATCACTTGATTTCTCTTCCACTTTCAATTTTCGAAAATTATCAATCAAATTTTCAAAATGTTTTCAAAATCTTTTAATTGAATTTTCGAAAATCCTCTTCCCTCCTTCTCACATCCTTCTATTTATGGAGTACCACTCCTTCTAAGTGCACAATTCGAACCTTATCTAATTAAAGTTCGAATTCTTCTTCCCCTTCTTCTTTCTATTTTTCTTTTCCTCTGAGATTTCAAGGAATCTCTATACTGTGACATAGAGGATTCCACATTTTCTTTTTCTCTTCTCTATGAGCAGGAGCAGAGACAAAGGCATTCTTGTTGAAGCTGATCCTGAACCCGAAAGGACCTTGAAGAGAAAGCTAAGAGAAGCCAAAGCACAACTCTCTTTAGAGGACCTGACCGAATTCTTCAAAGAAGAAGAACCCATGGCAGCCGAAAACAACAACAATGCCAACAATGCAAGGAAGGTGCTGGGTGACTTTACTGCACCTACTCCCGACTTCTATGGGAGAAGCATCTCTATCCCTGCCATTGGAGCAAACAACTTTGAGCTTAAGCCTCAATTAGTTTCTCTAATGCAACAGAATTGCAAGTTCCATGGACTTCCAATGGAAGATCCTCATCAGTTTTTAGCTGAATTCTTGCAAATCTGTGACACAGTCAAGACTAATGGGGTTAACCCTGAGGTCTATAGACTAATGCTATTCCCTTTTGCTGTAAGAGACAGAGCTAGAATATGGTTGGATTCTCAACCTAAAGAAAGCCTGGACTCTTGGGAAAAGCTAGTCAATGCCTTCTTGGCAAAGTTCTTTCCACCACAAAGATGGAGTAAGCTTAGAGTGGAAGTCCAAACCTTCAGACAGAAGGATGGAGAATCCCTCTATGAAGCTTGGGAAAGATACAAACAATTAATCAGAAGATGTCTGATGAGCGGATAATTTGTATGCTTTTTGGCATTGTTTTTAGTATGATTTTAGTATCTTTTAGTTAGTTTTTAGTATATTTTTATTAGTTTTTAATTAAAATTCACTTTTCTGGACTTTACTATGAGTTTGTGTGTTTTTCTGTGATTTCAGGTATTTTCTGACTGAAATTGAGGGTTCTGAGCAAAAATCTGATCCAGAGACTGAAAAGGACTGCAGATGCTGTTGGATTCTGACCTCCCTGCACTCGAAGTAGATTTTCTGGAGCTACAGAAGCCCAATTGGCGCGCTCTCAACGGCATTGGAAAGTAGACATCCAGGGCTTTCCAGCAATATATAATAGTCCATACTTTGCCCAAGATTTGATGGCCCAAACCTGCGTAGCAATCCGGCCTCAGAAATTCCAGCGTTAAACGCCGGAACTGGCATAAAATTCGGAGTTAAACGCCCAAACTGGCATGAGAGCTGGCGTTTAACTCCAGAAAACGTCTCTACACATAAAAGCTTCAATGCTCAGCCCAAGCACACACCAAGTGGGCCCGGAAGTGGATTTTTCTGTCATTTACTCATTTCTGTAAACCTTAGGATACTAGTTTACTACTTATAGGATCTTTTGACATTGTATCAGTACCGAATGCGACCTTATGACATTGTACACGTTTTCTTCCACAGCATGAGTCTCTAAACCCCATGGTTGGGGGTGAGGAGCTCTGCTGTGTCTTGATGGATTAATGCAATTACTACTGTTTCTCATTCAATCATGCTTGCTTCCATTCTAAGATAATACTTGTTCTTAATCCGGATGAATGTGATGATCAGTGACAATCATCATCATTCTCAACTATGAACATGTGCCTGACAACCACCTCTGTTCTACCTTAGATTAAGTAGTATCTCTTGGATTCTTTTATCGGAATCTTCGTGGTATAAGCTAGACTGATGGCGGTATTCAAGAGAATCCGGAAGGTCTAAACCTTGTCTGTGGTATTCTGAGTAGGATTCAATGACTGAATGACTGTGACGTGCTTCAATCTCCTGAAGGCGGGGCGTTAGTGACAGATGCCAAAAGAATCACTGGATTCTACTCCGGTCTGATTGAGAACCGACATATGGAATGCCGTGCCGTGACAGGGCATTAGGAATCGTTCCAATGAGAGGATGGGAGGTAGCCACAGACAACGGTGAAACCCTACACACAGCTTGCCATGGAAGGAGACTTGCGTGTTTGATAAAGAAGACAGTAGGAAAGCAGAGATTCAGAAGATGGAGCATCTCCAAACCTCAACCTATTCTCCATTACTGTAAAACAAGTAACCATTTCATGTTCTTTTGCTTTTCACAATCAATCCTGATAATTTCTGATATCCTGACTAAGATTTACAAGATAACCATAGCTTGCTTCAAGCCGACAATCTCCGTGGGATCGACCCTTGCTCACGCAAGGTATTACTTGGACGACCCAGTGCACTTGCTGGTTAGTTGTGCGGGATTGCAAAAAGTGTTATTGCAATTTCGTGCACCAAGTTTTTGGCGCCGTTGCCGGGGATTGTTCGAGTTTGGACAACTAACGGCTTATCTTGTTGCTTAGATTAGGACTGTTTTATTTTTGTTGGTTTAGAGTCTTTTAGTTGAGTCTAGTTTCATATTTTAAGTTTGGTGTCAATTGCATGCTGTTGTTTTTCTTTTGATTTTCGAATTTTCCTTGTCCTTAGTCCCTTTTTGATTCACAAAAGTTCTAAGTTTGGTGTCCTCTTTGTGTTTTTCCCTTAAAATTTTCGAAAAAAATTAGTGTTTGATTTTCTAAAATTTTAAGTTTGGTGTCTTTTTGTGTTTTTCTCTTTCCTCTTTTTAAAAAATCAAATCTTTTTCATAAAAATTTTTCAATCATATCTTCTTAATTGCTGTTTTCAAAATCTTTTTCTTTACTAATTGATTCAGTTCTCAATTTGCTTTGATCTTATTTTATTTTCAATTTTCGAATTTTTATTTTTTTTTTCTCTTATTTTATTTTATTTTATTTTGATTTTTTCGGTTATTTCAAAAAAAAAAATTTAAAAATAAACAAAATTTATCTCTTTGCAATCATTCTCATTTCCCTTTTGTCCATTATGGACTTAAGTGGAATTAATCAGTCCAAGAGGACTCTGGGGTCTTATGCTAACCCCATTACAGCTGCATATGGGAGTAGCATCTGTATACCTCCCATCAAAGCAAGCAGCTTTGAGCTAAATCCTCAACTCATTATCATAGTGCAGCAAAATTGCCAGTATTTCGGTCTCCCACAGGAAGAACCTACTGAGTTTCTGGCACAGTTCTTACAAATTGCTGACACAGTACATGATAAAGAGGTAGATCAGGATGTCTACAGACTATTACTGTTTCCATTTGCTGTAAAAGATCAAGCAAAAAGGTGGTTGAATAACCAACCTACAGCAAGCATAAAGACATGGAAACAGTTATCAGAAAAATTCCTGAATCATTTTTACCCTCCAAAAAGGATGACACAGCTAAGGCTGGACATCCAAGGCTTTAAACAAGAGGATAATGAATCCCTTTATAATGCCTGGGAGAGGTATAGAGGTATGCTAAGAAAATGTCCCTCTGAAATATTTTCAGAGTGGGTACAGTTAGACATTTTCTACTATGGGCTTACAGAAAAAGCTCAGATGTCTTTAGACCACTCAGCTGGTGGATCTATACACATGAGGAAGAAAATTGAAGAAGCTCAAGAGCTTATAGACATTGTTGCTAGAAACCAATACTTATATTCTAGCAAGGAATTCGTTCCACAAGAAGAGGTCATGGCAGTAGTCAATGATCCTGATCCTCAAGAACATATGAATGAGCTTAATCAACAATTGCTCCTGATGACAGAACAGTTAGCAGAATTTAAAGAAATGCTCCATGATACTAAGGTTGCTAACAAGAGCATAGAACTGCAGTTGAATCAAGCAAAACAGCAGATATCTAAACAAATAACAGAAGAATGTCAAGCAGTTCAACTGAGGAGTGGGAAAACACTGAATGCCACTGCTCAAAAGAGCAAGAAGTCAATTAAGGAACAGTTGACAGAGGATGACCAAGCTACTGTTCAAAATCCCTCTGAGGACAGTAAGAGCCCAGAGAGGAATATATTGGCGTTCAAACGCCAGAAAGGGAAGGAAAGTTGGCGTTAACGCCCATTCCTTGCCCAATACTGGCGTTCAAACGCCAGAACAGGGAGGAAAGCTGGCGTTAAACGCCCATTCCCTGCCCAGTTCTGGCGTTCAAACGCCAGAAAAGGGGGAGAAGTTGGCGTTTAACGCCCAAACTTCATCCACTCCTGGCGTTCAAACGCCCAAGGAGAATCAGGCACCTGAGAGTTCTGATGATTATCCCCCTAACAAGGCCTCTTCAACCATTTCTGTAAGGAATAAACCTGCAGCATCTAAGGTTGAAGAATATCAAGCCAAGATGCCTTATCCTCAGAAACTCCGCAAAGCGGAACAGGATAAGCAATTTGCCCGCTTTGCAGACTATCTAAGGACTCTTGAAATAAAGATTCCGTTTGCAGAGGCACTTGAGCAAATACCCTTCTTATGCTAAGTTCATGAAAGAGATCTTAAGCCATAAGAAGAATTGGAGAGAAACTGAAAAAGTGTTTCTCACTGAAGAATGCAGTGCAGTCATTTTGAAAAGCTTACCAGAAAAGCTTCAAGATCCTGGAAGCTTTATGATACCCTGCACATTAGAGGCGCCTGCACCAAGATAGCCCTATGTGATCTTGGAGCAAGCATCAATCTAATACCTGCATCACTATCAGAAAGCTTGGGTTGACTGGAGAAGTCAAACCAACCAGGATATGCCTCCAACTTGCTGATGGTTCCATTAAACACCCATCAGGCATAATAGAGGACATGATTGTCAAGGTTGGGCCATTTGCCTTTCCAACTGACTTTGTGGTGCTGGAAATGGAGGAGCACAAAAGTGCAACTCTCATTCTAGGAAGACCTTTCCTAGCAACTGGACGAACTCTCATTGATGTACATAAAGGGGAAGTAACCCTGAGAGTCAATGAGGATGAGTTCAAGTTGAATGCTGTGAAAGCTATGCAGCATCCAGACACACCAGAAGACTGCATGGACGTTGACATTATTGATTCTCTGGTAGAAGAGATCAATATGGCTGAAAGCCTAGAATCAGAGCTTGAGGACATCTTCAAAGATGCTCAACCTGATCAAGAACTAGAGGAAGTAAAGGAATTTTCGAAAATTCCTCAGGAGGAGGATAAGCCTCCCAAGCCTGAACTCAAGCCATTACCATCATCCTTGAAATATGCATTTCTGGGAAAGGGTGACACTTTTCCAGTGATTATAAGCTCTGCTTTAAATTCACAGGAAGAGGAAGCACTGATTAAGTGCTAAGGACACACAAGACAGCTCTTGGGTGGTCCATAAGTGATCTCAAGGGCATTAGCCCAGCTAGATGCATGCACAAGATCCTGTTGGAGGATAATGCCAAACCAGTGGTTCAACCACAGAGGAGGCTAAATCCTGCCATGAAGGAGGTGGTGCAGAAAGAGGTCACTAAATTACTGGAGGCTGGGATTATTTATCCTATTTCTGATAGCCCCTGGTGAGCCCTGTCCAAGTTGTTCCCAAAAAGGGAGGCATGACAGTGGTTCATAATGAAAAAAATGAACTGGTTCCTACAAGGACAGTCACAGGGTGGCGCATGTGTATTGACTACAGAAGACTCAATACAGCCACCAGAAAGGATCATTTTCCTTTACCATTCATAGACCAAATGCTAGAAAGACTAGCTGGTCATGATTACTACTGCTTTTTGGATGGCTACTCAGGCTACAACCAAATTGCAGTAGATCCTCAAGACCAAGAGAAAACAGCATTCACATGCCCTTCTGGCGTGTTTGCCTATAGGAGAATGCCTTTTGGTCTGTGCAATGCACCTGCAACCTTCCAAAGGTGCATGCTCTCTATCTTCTCAGATATGGTAGAGAAATTTCTGGAAGTCTTCATGGATGACTTCTCAGTATATGGAGACTCATTTAGCTCCTGTCTTAACCACCTCTCACTTGTCCTGAAAAGATGCCAAGAGACTAACCTGGTTTTAAACTGGGAGAAATGTCACTTTATGGTGACTGAAGAAATTGTCCTTGGGCACAAAATTTCAAGCAGGGGAATAGAGGTGGATAAGGCAAAGGTAGAGGTAATTGAAAAATTACCACCACCTGCCAATGTTAAGGCAATCAGAAGCTTTCTGGGGCATGCAGGATTCTACAGAAGGTTTATCAAGGATTTTTCGAAAATTGCCAAACCTCTGAGTAATCTGCTAGCTGCTGACACTCCATTTATCTTTGATAATGAGTGTCTGCAGGCATTTGAGACCCTGAAAGCTAAGCTGGTCACAGCACCAGTTATCTCTGCACCAGATTGGGCATTACCATTTGAATTAATGTGTGATGCCAGTGATCATGCCATTGGTGCAGTGTTGGGACAGAGGCATAATAAACTTCTGCATGTCATTTATTATGCCAGCCGTGTTCTAAATGATGCACAGAAGAATTACACAACCACAGAAAAAGAATTACTTGCAGTGGTTTATGCCATTGACAAGTTTAGATCCTACCTAGTAGGATCCAAAGTGATTGTGTACACTGACCATGCTGCTCTTAAATACTTACTCACAAAGCAGGATTCAAAACCCAGGCTTATCAGATGGGTGTTGCTTCTGCAAGAGTTTGATATAGAAATAAGAGACAGAAAAGGGACAGAGAATCAGGTAGCTGATCATCTGTCCAGAATAGAGCCAGTAGTTGGGGCGTCCCTCCCTTCTACTGAGATTTCTGAGACTTTCCCAGATGAGCAATTATTTGCCATTCAGGAAGCTCCATGGTTTGCAGACATTGCAAACTATAAAGCTGTGAGGTTCATACCCAAAGAGTACAGTTACATGCAGAAAAAGAAATTAATTTCAGATGCCAAGTACTACCTTTGGGATGAACCATATCTCTTTAAGAGATGTGCTGACGGAGTGATCCGCAGGTGTGTACCCAGAGAAGAAGCACAGAGGATCCTATGGCACTGCCATAGATCACAGTATGGAGGACATTTTGGAAGTGAGCGAACAGCCACTAAAGTCCTCCAATGTGGCTTCTACTGGCCTACTCTCTATAAAGATTCCCGAGAGTTTGTGCGTAACTGTGACAGTTGCCAAAGAGCTGGTAACCTGCCTCATGGATATGCCATGCCTCAACAAGGGATATTAGAGATAGAGCTGTTTGATGTATGGGAAATTGACTTCATGGGGCCATTCCCACCATCATACTCAAACACTTACATTCTGGTGGCAGTGGACTATGTATCTAAGTGGGTAGAAGCAATTGCTACACCCACTAATGATACTAAGACCGTACTGAAATTCCTCCAGAAGAACATTTTCAGTAGATTTGGCATTCCCAGAGTGCTAATCAGTGATGGGGGCACTCATTTCTGCAATAAACAACTATACTATGCTATGGTCAGATATGGAATTAGCCACAAAGTGGCAACTCCGTATCATCCACAGACAATGGGCAAGCAGAGGTCTCTAACAGAGAACTAAAAAGAATCCTAGAACGGACTGTAATGGCCCGAAGAAAGGATTGGGCAAAGAGCTTGGATGATGCTCTGTGGGCATACAGAACAGCATTCAAGACTCCTATAGGCACCTCTCCATACCAATTGGTGTATGGGAAGGCCTGCCATTTGCCTGTGGAACTGGAATATAAAGCCTACTGGGCAACCAGATTCCTAAACATGGATGCATAGTTAGCTGGTGAAAAAGACTGCTACAGCTGAATGAGCTAGAGGAGTTCAGACTCAATGCCTTTGAAAATGCAAAATTTATAAGGAAAAGGCAAAGAAATGGCATGACAGGAAATTGTCAACCAGAGTCTTTGAGCCAGGACAAAAAGTTCTGCTCTTCAACTCTAGGCTCAAACTGTTTCCAGGAAAACTCAAATCCCGTTGGGGGGGTCTATATGTGATTACAGGAGTGTCACCATATGGATATGTTGAGCTTCAGGATATTGATTCTGATAAGAAGTTCATTGTTAATGGACAGAGAATCAAACATTATCTTGAAGGAAACTTTGAGCAGGAGTGCTCAAAACTGAGACTAGAGTGATTCTCAGTGAAAGTCCAGCTAAAGACAGTAAAGAAGCGCTCACTGGGAGGCAACCCAGTCATTAGTAGGTTGTATGATTTATTCTTACAGAGGCAAATATCAAAAAATGAAGGAATTCACAGAGTTACAGAAGGATTCAGCTCAAAAAGCAGAGAAAATGAGCTTACTGGCGAAAAAACGCCAGTAAGGTGCATTTTGGGCGTTAAACGCCAGAATGGGTACCATTCTGGGCGTTTAACGCCAGTAATGGTACCATTTTGGGCGTTAAACGCCAGAATGGGTACCATTCTGGGCGTTTAACGCCAGGTGTGCAGCATCACTGGGCGTTCAGAAAAACGCCCAGTGAGGAAGGTTTTCTGGCGTTTAACGCCAGCCAGGGTACCTGGCTGGGCGTTAAACGCCCAAAAAGGGTGCCAAGTGGGCGTTAAACGCCAGAATGGGTGCCATTCTGGGCGTTTAACGCCAGAAAGGTGGGGGGACCACATTTTTGTTTTCAACTCAAATTTTTTCAAACTTTCCTCTTTTTACCCATAATCTTCTACAAAAATGCACTTCACCCTTTCATCATTCACTTTCAAATCTTCACAAATCAAAACCATTCTTCAAATCTATTTCAAAATAATCTCAAATCTTCTTCAAAAACTCACCCTTTTCTCAAATTTTTTCAAATCTTTTCAAATTTCCTTTCAAATCTCTCTTTTGTTTTCGAAATTCTCCTCCCCCCACTCTATAAATGAACGTTCCTCACCCCTCCTTCCTCACACCATTCGAATTTCCTCTCTCTCTCTCTCTCTTCTTTCTTTTCTTTTTGCTTGAGGACAAGCAAAACCTCTAAGTTTGGTGTGCTTTTCCGTGATCACTAAGCTAAGATCTATCAAGATCATGGCTCCCAAGGGAAAACAAACCAACTCAAGAGGAAAGAAAGAGACTAATCCAAAGAATCTTTGGAATGAAGAGAAGTTCTTAACCAAAGAACATGAAGACCATTATCACAAAATAATGGGTCTGAGGTCAGTGATCCCGGAAGTTAAATTTGATCTGAAAGAAGATGAATATCCGGAGATCCAAGAGCAAATTCGAAACAGAGGTTGGGAAGTTCTGACCAATCCTGAGACAAAGGTTGGAAGGAACATGGTTCAGGAATTCTACTCAAATCTGTGGCTAACAGATAAGCAAAGAATGACTGGAACCGCTTACCATACCCACAGAACCATGGTCAGAGGGAAAGTTATGTACTTCCATCTGGACAAAATAAGAGAAATCTTCAAACTACCTCAACTACAAGATGATCCTGATTCCTTCAATAGGAGGATGGTGAGAGTAGATAAAGGTTTGGATCAAGTTCTAGAGGACATCTGCCTCCCTGGGACTAAGTGGATAACCAATTCAAAGGGTGTCCCAAACCAACTCAAGAGGGGAGACCTCAAGCCAATTGCAAGAGGTTGGCTAGACTTTATTGGGCGTTCCATATTGCCCACTAGCAACCGTTCTGAGGTCACCATCAAGAGAGCAGTGATGATTCACTGCATTATGCTTGGAAAAGAAGTGGAGGTTCATCATGTGATTGCTTGTGAGATCTACACCATTGCAAATAAGAATTCCACTGAGGCCAAACTGGCTTACCCAAGCTTGATTTCCTTGCTCTGTAAAGAGGCTGGGGTGAAGATGGGAGTAGATGAGTTCATACCCATTGAACACCCAATCACCAAGAAGTCAATGGAAGGACAAGTGCAAGACAACTCCATCAAGAGGAGGGCGCAGGAATTCCTCCCTGAATTCCCAAGAATTGACTACTGGTCCAGCCTAGAAGCATCTATTAACAAGCTGCAAGAGACTATGGAGCAACTGAAGGAAGAACAGCAGAATCAGAATTGCATGCTCTGCAAATTGCTGAAGGAACAAGAGAAGCAGGGGCGTGAACTCCAAGAGTTGAAACGCCAAAAGCTCTCCTCTCAAGCTGAGGGAGCATCCACTTCTCAAAATCAAGGTTGTTGAGTCCTAACTCTGTGAAAACCTCTATCATTAGGAGCCTCTGTTTTTCGTTTTTTTTATTTTCCTTTATTTTGTTTTTATTTTTCGTTTTTCTAGTCTCATTCTATATCTATTTTTGAGTCTTGTTTTTAATTCATAATTAATAAATTAAAGTTATGCCTTAAAGTTATGAATGTCCTATGAATCCATCACCTCTCTTAAAAGAAAAATGCTTTAATCACAAAAGAACAAGAAGTACAGGGTTTCAAAATTTATCTCTGAAACCAGTTGAATTAGTTTGATGTGGTGACAATACTTTTTGTTTTCTGAATGAATGCTTGAATAGTGCATATGTCTCTTGAATTTGTTGTTTTTAAGAATGTTAAATTTGTTGGCTCTTGAAAGAATGAGGAGAAAGAGAACTGTTATTGAGGATCTGAAAAATCATCAAATTGATTCTTGAAGCAAGAAAAAGCAGTGAATACAAAAAAAAAAAATTTCGAAAAAAAAAAAAAGAGAAAAGAAAAAGAAAAAGAAAAGAAATGGAGTTGTGATCCAAGGCAACAAGAGTGTGCTTAAGAACCCTGGACACCTCTAATTGGGGACTTTAGCAAAGCTGAGTCACAATCTGAAAAGGTTCACCCAATTATGTGTCTGTGGCATGTGTGTATCCGGTGGTAATACTGGAAGACAGAGTGCTTTGGGCCACAGCCAAGACTCATATAGTAGCTATGTTCAAGAATCATCATACTTAACTAGGAGAATCAATAACATTATCTGAGTTCTGAGTTCTCATAGATGCCAATCATTCTGAACTTCAAAGGATAGAGTGAGATGCCAAAACTGTTCGGAGGCAAAAAGCTACTAGTCCCGCTCATCTAATTGGAACTATGTTTCTTTGATATTTTGGAATCTATAGTATATTCTCTTCTTTTTATCCTATTTTGATTTTCAGTTGCTTGGGGACAAGCAACAATTTAAGTTTGGTGTTGTGATGAGCGGATAATTTGTACACTTTTTGGCATTATTTTTAGTATGTTTTTAGTATCTTTTAGTTAGTTTTTAGTATATTTTTATTAGTTTTTAATTAAAATTCACTTTTCTGGACTTTACTATGAGTTTGTGTGTTTTTCTGTGATTTCAGGTATTTTCTGACTGAAATTGAAGGTTCTGAGCAAAAATCTGATCCAGAGACTGAAAAGGACTGCAGATGCTGTTGGATTCTGACCTCCCTGCACTCGAAGCGGATTTTCTGGAGCTACAGAAGCCCAATTGGCGCGCTCTCAACGGCGTTGGAAAGTAGACATCCAGGGCTTTCCAGCAATATATAATAGTCCATACTTTGCCCAAGATTTGATGGCCCAAACCTGCGTAGCAAACCGGCCTCAGAAATTCCAGCGTTAAACGCCGGAACTGGCATAAACTTGGAGTTAAACGCCCAAACTGGCATGAGAACTGGCGTTTAACTCCAGAAAACGTCTCTACACATAAAAGCTTCAATGCTCAGCCCAAGCACACACCAAGTGGGCCCGGAAGTGGATTTTTCTGTCATTTACTCATTTCTGTAAACCTTAGGATACTAGTTTACTACTTATAGGACCTTTTGACTTTGTAATCAGGACGGAATGCGACCTTATGACATTGTACACCTTTTCTTCCACAGCATGAGTCTCTAAACCCCATGGTTGGGGGTGAGGAGCTCTGCTGTGTCTTGATGGATTAATGCAATTACTACTGTTTCTCATTCAATCATGCTTGCTTCCATTCTAAGATAATACTTGTTCTTAATCCGGATGAATGTGATGATCAGTGACAATCATCATCATTCTCAACTATGAACATGTGCCTGACAACCACCTCTGTTCTATCTTAGACTAAGTAGTTATCTCTTGGATTCTTTTATCGGAATCTTCGTGGTATAAGCTAGACTGATGGCGGCATTCAAGAGAATCCGGAAGGTCTAAACCTTGTCTGTGGTATTCTGAGTAGGATTCAATGACTGAATGACTGTGACGTGCTTCAATCTCCTGAAGGCGGGGCGTTAGTGACAGACGCCAAAAGAATCACTGGATTCTACTCCGGTCTGATTGAGAACCGACATATGGAATGTCGTGCCGTGACAGGGCATTAGGAATCGTTCCAATGAGAGGATGGGAGGTAGCCACTGACAACGGTGAAACCCTACACACAGCTTGCCATGGAAGGAGACTTGCGTGTTTGATGAAGAAGACAGTAGGAAAGCAGAGACTCAGAAGATGGAGCATCTCCAAACCTCAACCTATTCTCCATTACTGCAAAACAAGTAACCATTTCATGTTCTTTTGCTTTTCACAATCAATCCTGATAATTTCTGATATCCTGACTAGGATTTACAAGATAACCATAGCTTGATTCAAGCCGACAATCTCCGTGGGATCGACCCTTGCTCACGCAAGGTATTACTTGGACGACCCAGTGCACTTGCTGGTTAGTTGTGCGGGATTGCAAAAGTGTGATTGCAATTTCGTGCACCAGCGTTCCACTGGGAGCTTCACCAAACACCCCTGACCCACTCTCATTCAAGGCCAAACCAAAAAGCCCACTTCAAGTGTTAAATGATGGAAATAGAAAGTGTATAAATAAGAGCAAGTTTGATTTGAGAAGGACCTTTTTTTTAGCTCTCTTTTAATTTTCCTTTTAGAATTTTAGAATTGGGGGAATTGGGATCAGATCTATGTTTTCTTTGTTCATTTTCTTTCTTCTGCAACTTCTATTTTCTAATTTTTGTTTTTGAACTCAGATTGAAGAACTCCACTAAAATTCTTCATCTGAGAATCATCTTATACTTTTCCTTTTTATAGTTCTAAGAATCGGAAATTGGATCGGAATCTTCTGTTTGGTCAAGAGAGTAATTGAGATCTAGATTTGCTTTCTGTTCTTGTTACTCTTCTGCACTTGTCAATTTCTTTTTAGGATTTCATAATTGAGTTAAGCTCTCTTGCTGTTTTGATTCTTCTACAATTTTTCAATTCTATTTTGGTTCTTCTGCAATTTCTCTTCATCTCATAGTTTTCTGATTTACTTCAATTTACAATTCCAGCTTTGTTTTGAATCCCAGTACCCAAAATCCCTCTATTCTTCATGCAATTTAAGTTTCCTAGCAATTTAGATTCAGCAAGTTACATTTCTTGCACTTTAAGTTTTAGTCATTTACCTTTCTTGCAGTTTAAGTTTCAACTTGTTTACTTTCTTGCACTTTAAGTTTCTGCAATTTACTTCTTCTGCACTTTAAGATTCATCCCATTTTCATTCTCCCTTTTATTTTCTTGCAATTTTACTTCTGTTAATCAAGTTTCACTCAAATCATCAAATATTCGCTTAACTAAATTCATCACCTAACTAAAGTTGCTCAATCCATCAATCCCTGTGGGATCGAGCTCACTCTTGTGAATTATTACTACTTGATGCGAACCGGTACACTTGCCGGCGAGTTTGTGTGGAAACGTTTTTCCCTCATCATTGGACACCATCAAGCAAGCCTAGCTCTACTTTCCCAAAGCAAGTAACTGCCTCCAGGAATCTCGCCACTTCATCTAGAAGGGTGAACTCAATAAAACACCCAAGATAAAGGGAATGGTTATATATCAATAAAGATGGAACAACTCCAACAAAAGTGGTCAATGACTCTACTATAAATACACTGACACCCCTCAATTATAATTCACGTTTTAATCTACTAAAAATTTGCCTAAAAACCCTTGCTAACTTAAGTATTGGAGTCTCTTGCAGGTACCATCCCCACCTCCTCACGAGGAACTCGGACAGGCGACACCTCGGAATCAACAAGTCGAACGCTGCCATACAAAGTGATCTGAATCTCACGTTCAGTCCCAAATCACCGTTTCAGGTAACTCTCGAAACACCTACTTTGACTTCAAAATCCTTGCATTTGTTGATTCTCATTGGGAATCTGATTTAGATGATGTTTGCGCAACTACTAGTTTTTTGGTTTTCTTAGGATCCAATATTGTGGCTTGGTCTAACCAGAAGCAATAACTAGTTAGCCCAGAATCTTTTTTTTTTTTTTTTTTTTTTGAGTTTCATAAGTGCTCCAAATGTTCCAATATTGCTGTTTTTGTGTTTCATGACATTTGACCAAGCTGCTTTTTTATTCTCAAAATCGATATTCATGAATCATGATCACTCTTAATAAGCATAAAAAAAAATAAAAATAAAAAAGTAAAAGAGTATTATCATAGATGATTGTTTTTGCACCTGAAACAACGTAACAAAATGAATTTCATATCATACCATCAATCTTTTATGCACAAAGATGGTGCTTATTATTGGAACGCTTCATATCTATTATTCATCTAACAAGATACAAGCAAACCTTATTGGTTTCATGGCTTCCCTCATCATTTTAAGAAGACAAAAAAGGGTAGAGGAAGCACAAACTACGTACTAGATCAGAAAAGACAAATTAAAGCCCCTCTTTGCAGCAAACCTAAACTAAGAATAATAACAACCTATGACACTAATATAGTAATATATACAAACATGACACAAACAATAATAAAAGAAACATATAACCTAAGATTGAGAATTAACTAACATGCCAATTGATCTCTAAACGAAGAGATTTCCTCAAATATAGGAAGCCTCCTGGATCTGTTATTTGATCCCCATGCAGTGAGCAATTCATCTATCCCTTTGACAAAGTCATCATCAAGGCCCAAATTATCCAGATATTGTGATTGAGGGATATTTGAATTCAATTCCAAAAGCAACTCCTCTGCTCTTTTCTTGGACTTAGTTTCATCGGAGCCAGGAAGCTTTTCATGCAAGACATGTTCAAGAATGTAATAGGCTTCTTCATAACGGGATTGTCTCATGAGGCACACCACCAAGTTGCAAGCCTTGTTGGCGTCAGCATCTATCATTTGGGCTTTCTTGAATACAACCTCCGCCATCATGTAGTTCTCCTTTTGCATGTAGGCCCACCCCAAATTTCCCTAAAAATATATATAGAATAAAACACAGTTAGAAATTAGAATTTCCCTTTACTATTTTAGTTAAAACATAAATAAAAACATTTTTATATTCAGATAAATAAAACTTGTTCATGGATAGCTATTATTTATATTGTATGTTTTCTTCTATAACACCACTCATGCATGAGGTTCTTTTCAATCCAAACCATGAGGTTCTGTCCATCCATACCTTATATTGAAATTTAATTTACTTTTTTATTTAAAAAATATGGGGCCACAAGATTAAGCTTTATACTCTTTTATCATCAGAAATTTTGAAATTATATCATAATATTATTTTCTTCAAAAATTAAAATTATTAAATTAAGATACCTTAATAATTCAATTCATACCTGTCCAGCAAGAGAATAGTCGGACGTGAAGGATGAATAATGCACAAATCCAATCATACCTTCAACATTAATTTTCTATCCTATCATTATTGTAAGGTAGATTTTTCTGCCCACTCACTCAAAAATAAATAAAATGCAAAATTATTTCCCACAATGCACGCATCACCAATTTTAATGCATATTTTGCCTTTCTGTTTTTAATTTTCATTATTATGATGCCAATTTTTATATTATTAATTTCAAATTTCCAATCAAATCAAAATAAAAACAAAAAATTGTAAAAGAAAAAAGGTAAAATATGTTTTTTATTTTTAATATTTGTTAATTTTTTAATATATTTAACGTTTAATTTAATTTAATTTTATTCCTAATATTTTTAATTTATGTCAAAATTAATATTAGATGTTATCTCCATTTAAAATATTAATGAGAAAATTAAAAATATCTACGTGTAATTTTAACACAAATCGAAAATATTAAAAAAAATTGATCTATAAATTAAAAACGTTATGAACAAAATTAAATTAAATTAAACATTAAACATATTTTTTAAAAAAAAATCGTTAGGCCCAAAAAATATATTTTTTCGAAAATAAAAGTAAGCGAAAGTAAATTAAAGGTAGTAATGATGAAAAAGTGCGATAAAGGATAAATAAAAAGAGTTAATATGTATGATGTAATATGAAAAATACCAATAATCTTGCAGTTTCTTGCTTGATAGAAACTTGGAACTTTTTGCCATGAGAGCGAGCAGTCCTTGTGGTCCTTCCATTGAAAGCTTCACCTTGGTAGATTAGTCTTAGCTTTCGCTTCAGCAACTCAATTTGCTCGTCAATTCTTCCACATTTCTGTCTTTCACGAACACTCAATTAGATTATTCATGATTTGTTTATTAATTAACTAAATCTCTATTAAGATGTTACTTTGTAACAATATGAAATGACATATATGATTATCCCTTTTACTCTTCAGAATGATAAACAAATCATAATATTGAATATATTACGAATTAAATTTATTAATTAATTATGAAATCTATTAAGATGTCACTTTAAATAATACATATATTGTTCTTAAGCCATTGGACATACACATAAAAATTAGTGAATTTCATACAGTGATGAATTTAACAGGAGCCTTGGCCCCTCAGATATTCAAATAACCTAATATGTTTTTATGAGAATAATTTTTGTGGTTCATTATACTTGAAAGTTTCAATTTAGAAAATAAGAAATTCAAAATTCTATACTACTAATATTACTCTATTAATTTTATATTCTAATTATTTAATTATTTTTCATTCAATAACCTACAATAATATAAAGAAAATCTACATTTCTCTAGCTATTTTAACATACATATATTTTAATCCTTAGACTTCTTGAATGATATAATTTACTAGTATTGGTCTTTATTGCTATAACAAAAAACTACTGACCTCCATTCCTTTGTTACTAAATAAACTATCACTGTTAACAATAAAAATTTGATTATTAATAATTTTAATCTTAAAAAAGGTAAGTTAATTTGATACCCATCAAACTTACATTAATTCAACAAAATTATCCGAAATGAATATTTCATTGCATAGTAAAACTTGTCAAATATTTTTTTTTTTATAGTTTTGTGGAATTAACACAGTTGTTAATGGAATAATATCGAATTAGTTTATATTTTTATATTTAAAATTGTAAAGATATAAACCTTTTATCATTAGAACTAATAATTTATTTAATTTTTATGTTAAAACTAAGAAAAGAAAAGCTAGGTAGCTCAATTGAGGATAATAATTCTGTCAAACTTTATATGAAGTGGAACTAACATACACTTTTGAAAGCAAGTCTATGTATGTATATACCTTGTAGAGGTCAAGAAGTACATTATCAAGTGACTCTTGAGAATGTTTGGAACAAAGGCTTCTGAAAGATTTGATGGCTTCAATTGCTTCTTCGGATCTGTCTAATTGCTTCATCACAACAGCCATGTCCTTTAAGGCACTATCCACTTTATCTCCAGCATTTATCGCCTTCCAAAATAACACTATGGCTGCTTCTGGGTCCTTATCTACCAACTGATCAATGTACAATAATAACCATTAATTACTTCATTCATTCACTTATATCTCTATATACACTATACACACACGTGCGAGTAAATGCCTTCTCAAGTTGCTCACAATTTATTTAATTTTAAGGGCAAAGCCTTTTCCGCAATTTAAAATTTTTAAAAGGTCTCAATCATCCAAGTTTAATTAGGAATTTTTTAATTATAAAAAAATATTTTGTCTTTCGAATAAATAATTAAGAATCGAAAAGACATTTAATATATATATATATATATATCTGAAAAATGTGTACACAAATATATGCTATAATAATGTAATAATGTGTTATTATTTTGCGAAATTAATCGAGATATTATTGCATATGATTATCATTATAGAGTGATTATCGCATAACTAAATATTAATCTGTGGATGATATATACTTAGGAAAGGATTATCATAACATGTTAGAGTTGCATAGATATCTTCCTTTCTATTTTTTCCGGGCAGTGTCACTGTTATGCGTTTTTGGCAGTGTCGGTGATCCTCATTTGACTGTAAAGTTTGGCGACGTATAATGAAATTGAATCGGGTGCAGGTTGTTTAATTTAAGGGAAGAAAGAAAAAGATAAGGGTTAAAAAGGAAATTTACTGCATATCTTTTTACCTAAGGCATTATATTATAGGAAACATTTCAAGTGCATTGGAGAATACCGGTGCACCAGTTATTTTAATGGTTGATTTCAATTAATATATATTATATATATTTTTTATAATTGAGATCAACGGTTAAAATAACTGGTGTACTGGTACTTTGAAATGTTTCTTAATTCATGAGAGTCAAACAAACAAACATATATGACTTTAAATTTAAATGACGAAAAGCAGAAGATTATTAAATCTCTAAGCTGTGTACCAATTATTTCAAGTTTAATTTGCAAATTGGAAGGTAAAGGAATGGTTTAATATGAACGATATTATTGTGGATCTTATTCGCAACCTAGTTAGTGGAGACTTTTCAGCAAATGGAATGCAAGAACTGTTAGTTATATTATTCGTTTCTTAAATCATGTGTTTAATTATGTTCGTTATATATACTACTTGAGATATATAAGCATTTAGACACAAATTAAATTTAGATACAGAAAAGAATCATAGTTATTTTCGAAGAAATGGAATAGCGTTTTGTTTTTAACAAAACCAATATATAAGAGACGGAGATGAACACAAAAGTTTATATCCAAATAAGGTTCTTGTTAAAAGGAAAAAAAAATTTACATAGCATTACTTGCTTGCTTTAGCAATAAGGTGATATTATCATCATAGACATTGGTCACTTGATTTGTCGGCCTCACAACCATAGCAATAAGAGGTGGCACACATTTTAATGATTTGAGATATCATATCATAAAATCATTTTTTTTTATTTTAATAATCCAATTTATCAATCGAATTGAAATTCAAAAATGTAAAATAAATTTAAAAGAGAATTTAATTAACTTGTGTCACATTTTAAAAATAAAATAATAATTTTTTTAATATTTTTGATATATTTAATACATTAAAAATATAAAAAAAATTAATTTTTATAAAATATTTTTTATGGTATAGTTAACCTATATACTTAGGGCACCATTTAACAAAATCTTTTAAAAAATTATAAGAGCAGTGCATAGTTATCACTGAAAAAGGGTTTTATAATATGAAACTCGAAATACTTCTGCAAACAATAGTAATTTCATTTGTTCCATAAAATTATACATAATTTATTCAAGTGACTAATCAAAATTCAAATTGATCCCAAAAAAAAAAATTACCTGGGCATGCTTGGCTTTAACATAGAGAGTATCTCCATAAGGTACCTTATGAATAACATGATAAAGGTCATCTTTTTTTCCCTTTGAGCTTTTCTTGCAACCACTCCCTTCCATTTCTCTCTCACACACAAATCACACTCTTTTCTTTTTTCTCGTAATTTCAGACATGCACACCTTATGACTTACGAATTATGAATTTAGGATAAGAAAAGATTCATTGCAAGAGGGGTCTACTCTCAGGAAAGAGGGAGACTAAGGAGAGAGGAAAGCATATTTATATATAAATTATGGACAATGAATCTATCTATGATCAAAGAATATGTAACATGGATGAATCTGGATGGGAGTGCGTCTATGTTCCATTTTGGTGTGGGTTTTGGAAATAACAGCTAATCAAAGCTATCTCCTCAAATTGGGAAGCAACACTTGTCGCCATTTGATTAAACATGATATGATTCATTAGTCTTTGATTTTAGACAAAGAGATATCTATAACTTGTAATGCCTTATACGTCATATATGCTTTCAATATCAATTATTTGTCTTCTCTTAAACTATTATACACCTAAAATATGGATTTAGTTAATATGTATTTTAAGTATATATATTAATATATATTATTATTTAAATTTTTTTATAAAAATATATAATTTATTACAAAAATGTTTTCTGTTGATATTTTTTCGTTGGATATAATTTGATGCTAAATTTTTCAATTTTAAACTATTTTTTATAGTAATTTATAAGTTTAATGTACTTATTATGTCTTTATTTAAGCAAAAAATTAAAATTTTGTGTCAGATAATATATAATCTTACCATATGCTAAATCCTTTAAAGAATAGTTGTCTTCTCTTAAATTATTATACAACTAAAAGAAGGGTTTTGCTAATGTGTTTTTATTTAAGTGAACATATTAATATTATTATTTAAACTTTTTATAAAGAATATAAAAGTTAAAATTTTAATATATTTATTATTATCTGTTTATTTAAATGAAAAATAAAAAATTTGTACTAATAATAATCTTAACATATGTTAAACCCTTAAAAGAATAATCGAAAAATATTAAAAATGTGAAAGTAAAGAAGTAATTTATACAGTAATCATAACACATATATATATATATATATATATATATATATATATATATATATATATATATATATATATATATATATATATATATATATATATATTTCATGTACACAATTTTGTTTATTTTGCAATGTCAAATTTGATTATTCTAGTAATTAATTTTTTTTATCCAAAAAATATGTGAAATAACATGGATAAACAAAGAAAATTATATTGTAATTTTTGTGTTTAGGATTATTTTTAAATCAACTTTTTTTTACTAAAGAATTAGAAAAAGCCTTTTAATAAGATTGAGAGCACGAGGTATTTAATAGAGATATATATAATTGTACGAGATCATAGATTTAAAGTTCATGTATCATGTGACAGAAAAAAAAATAAAGATATGATTCACAAAAGTAAGGATGCTACTTGGGTTTGTAATGATCAAATTTTTTTTGTAAAACGATTTTTTAAGTAGACAATTAATTAATGAAGCAGTAGAAGGATGATAAAGTTTAAATTTAGACAAATTAAACCTTAAATTTAATAATGAAAAAACATTGATATACATATAGAAATTGATTTTTGGTTTCAATACGTGTATTGTCTCTATAAATTGAATATGCCTCATTATTTAATTAATTTTTTACTCGTCCAAATTTTTGCTTTCCTTTTCTTTTTCTATTTATCTTTTATGTCTTTTGTATTAAAATATTAAGTGGTAATATATTACATTATAAGAACTCGAAGACAATAAGAAAACATTTTGTAAAGAGAAAAAATAAAGCATTTGATATTTTTATGAACTAATACACATTTTAAGATATTCACACTGATCTAAATTATTTATAACGATGTAAAAGCTAAAAATAAAAAGAAGAGAAAAACAAAAAAAAGGAAAGTGAACTAACCCAAAGATTCTATAGGAACTAAAATTAAATAATCAATATATATATATATATATATATATATATATATATATAAAGTAAAAAAATCGAGAATTAATTTTCTTAATCAATATGGAATTAATTTTCATATTAAAAATAAATTTACTAATTATATATTTGAACCCCATGTATCGTCGTCATCTAAGACAAAATTATTTTCCCTCCTTTATTTTTTATCTTTTATTTTTTGGAGCCTTACCGAAGTTTATAAGATTGTTATCTTTTTCTAAAAATAAAAAAGTTATATAATTTACATTATTCAAAAGAAAAAGATCAACATAATATTTGTGGAATTTTATTGCTTCTTCTAATTAATATTAAAGACAGTTTATTTCTAATCTCTCCAAGTGATTTGACTACAAATTTTTCATTACCTTGTAATTTTCAGGTTATAAAAGAGAAATAGAATAATATATTTTAGTAATAACTTTTCATCTATACAATGTTTTGATGCAAAGTCTGTATCCTGGATCAAAAAGTTGTTTTTTATCTATTGATTTTTAATTTATGAATATGAAATATTATCTTTAGAATATATTGATGCAATGTCTGTATCTATGATTAAGAAGTTGCCTTAATCTATGTTAACTTTTAATTTTTAAAAAATATGCTATACTTATCCAATTTTTTTTACAATGGAGCACAGAAAATATATATTTAATATTATGAATTTACATTAGGATTATTAGGAATTTGCATGAAGCTAAAGATGAGATTAATAGGCAATTGCAAGTCCCGTGATGAAAATAGTAAAATTATATTCTTCATGGAAAAGTAAACTAATTAAATAACTAAGTTGCTGAATATGAATTTGTTTTTTAATATTTCCATGAACATTGAGGTTAAGTTGATAAAGTTAAAAGCTTGGAAGTCAAAATGGTGTGATTATTTACGTATAGACGACGAGTTAGATAAGTGATATTGATTTTAACATGCTGCTAATTAAGGAGCTATAGCAGTATAACAAAGTTTAACATCGTTGACAGGCATTAGTGTTTAAAACAAATAATTATTTTAAAAGAATTCAATACTTTTGTTTAGAGATGTTAGAAAATCATTACAATCAATTTAGATCAATTAGTATTGTCTATATTTATAGTATATCTGTATATTAATTGTAGGATTCTATGCCTTTATTATTCTGATTCATTTAGCACCTATAAATACCCCTTGTATATTGTATTTTTTATCACACTCAATAATACACTTTTCAAATTACTCTCTCAGTCTCTTGTTTCTAACATGGTATCAAGAGCTTAGATTCTTTTTTTTTTCCATGAAAATTCGTTTATAGTCCTTTGTTTTTCCTCTTTTGGCAGTGTTCTTTGGTCTCTCTTTTCGTTCTTTTTCCAACGCTATGGTTCGTCACCGTCTTGACCACCGCCTTCATCTCGTCGTTGCAAGTTCAACGAGTCCAGCCTCGCCGCCGGAAACCACCGCACGCGCCGCCACGCCCCGTCTGAAGGTCGCCATCCGTTTGTTTCCGATCAATACTTTGAGCTCACTTTTCGAGTCCCTCCCGACGCTTTGGTTCGTCACTGCCGCCACCATCGCCTTCTCCTCGTTACAAGCTTTCCAACGCCACCGGAATCATCGCCGGAAGACGCCGGACGCGCCGCCCAAAGTTGCCTATTCGCGTTCAGCCGTTCTCCTTCCAGACGCCTCCAGCGCTCCAGATCCATGGCTCCGCTTCAGCCACGTGTCACGCCGCTGTTCTCCTGACCTGAGATCGACCCACGGTCTCGACCCGCGCTCCCGACGCGCTCCGTTCTTCTGCTCGCGTGGCACCCCGTCTCGTCAGCCCTGACGTGTCCTGCTCATCCAATCTCGTAGCGCCACGTGTTCCTTTTTGCTGACGTGGCTGCTGACGTGTCCTCCGACGTGGCAGACAGTGAGACCCTTCTTAAGGTTTTTTGGTGATCTCTTTCCGATTCTGCACTCCGATTTCTCATTTTCTACTCCGAAATTGCCGTTTTTCTCTCCTATATTTGATATTTGTGACTACTATCATGGAAAAGCCAGATGTTTTTGCTGCCACCGCCAGAAAGGGTAAATTCTGTCGAAATTGTAACCGTTCTGGGCACCTCTTCCCCAACTGTCCTTCTGTTAAATATCGCACATACCACCAGAAAGGTCATATTAGCTACCATTGTTCACAGCTGTTCTGTCGTTACTGTAAGCTCTCGGGACATTTAATTACTGCCTGTCCTACTCGCCCACCACGTCCTGATCCATTCAACTCGTCTCCTGTCTCTCTATCTGATATTGCATCTCTTCTTCAGCATCTTCTCTATGCTTCTGGTAATACCCCTGCTGCTTTTTCCACCCCTCTAGGTAATTCTACATGGTACTTTGACTTGGGTTGCTTTAATCACATGTTTCCGTTGCGTAATATTTTCTCGTCCATGTCTACCACTACAAATGGACCTTCTGTCAATACTACAAATGGCTCCCTCTTGCACACAACACACAAGAGTTCTATATCCCAGTCAACTCTTAATCTTCTTGATACTTATTATATTCCCAAATTAAACTTCAATCTTATCTGTTGGTCAACTTGTTGATCTGGGTTTTTAAGTCACTTTTTTCATTTCTGGTTGTCATGTATAGGATCCTCGGACGGAACAAATCATCGGGACTGGACGTAAGGTCGAAAGGCTATTTGAACTCGAGAATCTTCATATTTCTACTGTGCCAAATCTCTGTGCTGCTTCTTCTCCCTCTACCCTCCACTTATGGCATCAACGTCTTGCCCACACCTCCTTAGGAAAACTGCGTCCTCTTGTGTCTCACGGTGTTTTAGGTCAAGTTCCAAATGAATCTTTTGATTGCATTTCTTGTCAAACTGCCAAACAACCTGCTTTATCTTTTCACAATAATTCATCTATTACTTGCTCTCTTTTTGATCTCATTCACTCTGATGTTTGGGGCCCCGCTCCACTGCCTCTATGGGCGAAGCTCGATACTTTGTCGTTTTTATTGATAATTATTCCTATTTTACTTGGGTTTACTTGATGAATAATCGCCACGAATTACCTCAGATCTATATCAATTTTGCTACTATGATTAAAACTCAGTTTTCCAAGGTCATTAAGGTTTTCCGACATGATAATGCTATGGAATACTGTGATTTCAAACTCTTAGCCTTTCTTGCAGAACTGGGTACTTTGTCTGAGTTTTCTTGTCCTGGTACATCTCAACAAAATGGTCGAGCCGAATGCAAACACTGTCACATTCTTGACTCCATCCGTGCAATGCTTCTTTCTTCTTCGTGTCCTGAGCGTACTTGGGGTGAAGCTATTCTTACTGCTGTTCATGTTATTAATAGACTCCTTTCTTCTGTTCTTGGTAATGTTACTCCCTTTGAGCGTCTTTATCATACATCCCCAGATTATAATTCTCTTCGAGTTTTCGGTTGTGTATGTTTTGTTCTTCTTCAGCCTCATGAACATAGTAAACTTGAACCTCGGGCTCGTATGTGTTGTTTCCTTGGTTATGGCACTGAACACAAGGGTTATCGTTGTTAGGATCCTCTCTCTAAACCTATTCGTATATCTCGTCATGTTGTCTTCTGGGAGCACCACATATTTTCTCGATTCTCGTCCTTTGAGTCCATTCCTACTACTCAGTCACCGTTGTTTACTAACCCCAATGTTGATCTTTTCCCTAGTGATGATTCTACAGATTCTATCTCGAGTGACCCTCCACAGCCTTCTGATATTCTGCCTTCTCCATCTCCTGATGATTACAGACCGGACGATGATCCTGCTCCTACCGTCATGCCTCCTCCTCCTGCTCGTTCTTCTAGGGTAAGGAATCCACCTCCTCATCTTCTTGATTACCACTGCTTTTCTATTATCCTTCATCAACATGAACCTAAGTCATTCAGAGAAGCCTCCTCAAACCCGAATTGGCAACAAGCAATACAGGAGGAAATACAGGCACTTGAAAAGGCACACACTTGGGATTTGGTTGATCCTCCTTCTGATCAGGAAGTTCCTCGTGAATGGTTTGACAAGTTCAGCACTACCAAATGCAGTCTTGGTTTTACTTCTAGCCCTCATGAGAATGCCCTCTTCATTCATAAAAGCGAACGTGGAGTTGTTCTTCTACTTTTGTATGTTGATGACATGATCATTACTGGGGATGATGTTGATGGTATCTCTGATCTCAAGGCCTCACTTCACCATACCTTTGAGATGAAAGATCTTGGTTCTCTCAGCTATTTTCTTGGTCTCGAGGTCATCTCCACCGATGATGGCATCTATCTCTCTCAGGCTAAGTATGCTTCAGATCGTCTTGCTCGCGTTGGGATTACAGATAATCGCACTGAGTCTACTCCTCTTGAGCCTAATGTTCGATTTACCCCTATGGATGGCACTATTTTGGATAATCCGACTCTCTCTCGACAGTTAGTTGGCGGTCTCGTCTACTTGACTGTCACCCGACCAGACATCGCCTATCCGGTTCATGTACTTAGCCAGTTCTTGTCAGCTCCTCGTACTACTCACTATGCGGCAGTTCTTCGCATTCTTTGCTACATCAAAGGCACTCTATTTCATGGCCTTTATTTTTCTGCCCATTCCTCTTTGTCTCTTCACGCTTACCCCGATGCTGATTGGGCTGGTGATCCCACTGATCGTCGTTCTACTACTGGTTACTGTTTGTTTCTTGGCGACGCTCTCATTTCTTGGCGTGCTAAGAAGCAAACGTTCACTGCTCTCTCAAGCATAGAAGCTGAGTACCGTGCTTTCGCTGACACCACTGCTGAAGTTATCTCGGTTCGTTGGCTTCTCGAAGATCTGGGTGCTCCTCAATCGTCCCCTACTGATATTTTTTGTGATAACCGCAGTGCTATTCAGATCACCCATAATGATGTGTTTCATGAATGCACCAAACACATTGAGATTGATTGTCACTTTGTTCGACAACGTATCCTTATTGATGTTGTTCGTCTCATTGCTGTTGGAACACTAGATCAGACTACTGATATCTTCATGAAAGCTCATCACCTGACTCGTTTCCGGACTTTGTTATCCAAACTCAAGTTGGTATCCTTAGCTCCCACTTGAGTTTGAGGGGGGATGCTAGAGAATCATTAGAATCAATTTAGATCAATTAGTATCGTCTATATTTATATAGTATATCTGTATATTAATTGTAGGATTCTATGCTTTTATTACTCTGATTCATTTAGCACCTCTAAATACCCCTTGTATATTATACATTTTATCACACTTAATAATACACTTTTCAAATTACTCTCTCAGTCTCTTGTTTCTAACAAGAGAAACTTTAATTTAATATATATTCTTTTATGCGAATAATTTTTTTAAAATATTATTTAATCAATTTTTTTTGGCGCCCACTTCGATCTTTAACAAAAGCAATTTGTTGATAATACTTTTATGAGATTTGGTTAGGATAAAATATTATTTTTGTTCTAAATATTTAAGATAAGTATTAATATTATCTTTTAATTTTTTATTTTATATGTATTTCAAATGTTTCATATATAACAAATGTCATTTTTAAAAATAGTGTCTTTTTTTTCAATATTAAAAAGTAGGGGCGTTCAAAATTGATCGGACCAAATAAAATCAATTAATCGAACAAAAAAATCGAGAAACAAACAAACCGAGAAAAAATTATGTTTTGCTATTTTTTTCTGATTTGGTTTGGTTTTCGATTTTGAGATTGAAAATTCTAATCAAACCAAAACGAACCGGTTATCTAAAAACTCTAAAAAACCAACCCCCCAAACACAAAGGCCCAATCACCAGATAACCCTAGTCCCTAGCAGTGTCGCTCTCATTCTCTCACAGTCTCTCTCTAACGAAGGAAGATCAAGCCCTAAGCCCCAGCCACCGAACCCCTTCCTCCCAGCACTGTCTTCCTCCACCGTCCACAGCACCGTCGTTGACTCGCCGAATAGCACATAAGGCCACAACATCGTCCACAGCATCGTCACCGACTCACCAAACAGCACCTCGCCAGACAGCTCCTCGCTGATAGCACCTCACGAACAACACCCAAAAGCCACAACATCGTTTTTGTTGCCACATTTCCCTTTTCTCGGCACGGTCCTCTCTCCCTCCCTTCCTCCTCGGTCGTCGCGCTTCCCTCGCCGAGTCAGATATGGAGTCTTGAAGTTAGGTATTCAATTTA
The DNA here is from genome assembly GCF_014773155.1 of Arachis stenosperma. Lineage (NCBI taxonomy): Eukaryota > Viridiplantae > Streptophyta > Magnoliopsida > Fabales > Fabaceae > Arachis > Arachis stenosperma. The sequence goes on along the minus strand of NC_080380.1, from coordinate 71,835,871 downwards.
TGTTCAACGTATTCATTTAATGTATTTGTTAATTATTGTTCATTGTTGCTGATTGTTGTTTATTGCTGTTCATTATGTGTTCATTGTTGCTGATTGTTGTTCATTATTGTTAATTGTTTCTAATTGCTAGTAATTTTATTTTGTTGTGTTTCTACTTCTGTTTTTTATAGTGATTTGTTTATTATTGTTCATTGTTCATTATTGCTGATTCCTAGTATTTGTTGTTCATTATTTGGTATCAGTCTTTAGCAGGATATAAGAATAAAACTTGGAATCAATATAATTGATGAACAGAAGGTGCAAATGTCTAAGGTAATGCATCCTGCAATAAGTCTAAGGTCATGATCATCAAGCAAGTATTTGCTTTGTATTTATCATCTATTCTATTGATAGGTCAATAAGAAATGTGATAAATATGGTCATGGTGAAGCTACATTTTATACCAGACAGGTAAATTATCAGTTATACTATATAATGAAAGATTTTCTAGTTTAATTTTGAAGGCTATATTATATATTTCTATTCCTAGTTTATTCATATGAAATTCTGGTAATCTTCAAATAAGATCAGCAGATGAAGGGTAAACCACTTTCTACGCATGTCTCGGTTTCGGCTTTCAGGTTCAAGAGAACTAGGTGGGCACAATGTATTTATGTATTGCTTGCATTTTTTTGCGAGAGAGCGCATTTTAATTGCAAGTTATGAAGTTTTTTGTATCATGAAAGATGTCTTCAACATTCTAAATATACTGACATAATCGTATTAAAAATAGAAAGGAAAATTTTATAGTTTTTAATATACTTTAGATCTTTTAGCTGTGTTATTTTGTTTCCATAATGCAAAGACACTTCTATTAGTCTTGTGTTATTTTGTGTCATTTTATTGAACTCATTTGTTTTACTATATTTAGGAATTCCTTGTCATGTTTGTGAAATTGTGATCCTGGGTTTCATTTATTTTAATTTCTTTTGTTGTTGAATTTCATTACATTAAGACTTTTGTTAGTTATTGCGTATTTGTGTTCTATGATTTCAATGTTATGACTTTGTGAAATAGTATGGGAGATTTTTCGTTGACTTGATTGAAAAAATCGAACAAACCGAACCAAACTAAACCAATTTCAATTGGTTTGGTTCGGTTCGGATGGTCTCGATAAAAAACCGAACAGCAGTTTAATTAAACTTTTGGATCGGATGATTTTTCTCTAAACAACTGAACCAAGTCACACTGCGAACACCCATATTAAAAAGCACACTACAATAAAAATTACTTTTAGTGGTAGTATCATAATGGTCACTATAAATCTTATTTAACTTGTGTTTTTACGGCAATTATATATTTGCCATTATTATTATATGTTATAACTACAAATATATATTTTTTGTGGTCATTAAAAAGATGTATACTAACAATTGTATAATTCTCGCTAAAATGTTTCTAGCGACAAATACTACAAGAAAAAAGCTGAATAACGTCGAATTTAGTGTCAGAAGTTACCAGTGAATTTAGCATTGGATTTACCAATGGCTACGATGAAAATTCATCCCTTGAAAAAATTACCATTGGATTATATATTCCGTCACTAAATCCGACTGTAAGTAGAAGCGTAAAATTTTATTTTATTTGCGCCAATTTTATGACGATTTTATGACGCACCCATCACACTGGGATGCTTGGAAGCACTTTGATCAGGTCCACCTTACATTTGTGAGTGATCCTAGAAAGGTTAGATTAGCTTTGTGCTCTGACAGGTTTGCACTGAATTCTAATTTCAGTTACGCGTATTCTTTTAGCCTGTTATGGTGACTTCTTATAACCTACCTCTGGAAATGTGCATGAAGGACCATACATATTCCTAACTTGTATCATATCTTGTCCAAGCAACCCAAAGGCCAAAACAGATGTCTTCTTGCAACCCTTGGTGGATGAGTTGATGGAGTTATGGATTCATGGTGCAGAAACATATGATATTTCAACGAAGACAAACTTTCAATTGCATGCTGCGTTGATGTGGATCAATAACAACTTTCTTGCATATGAGATGTTATCAGGTTGGTCCACTTACGGCAAAATGTCATGTCTCATTTGTATGGAGGATATGAAGGCATTTTGGCTCACGAATGGGGGTAAGAATTTGTGGTTTGATTGTCATCGAAGGCTCCTCGATATTGATTATTGATGCCTATGCATCTTTAGTAGTTTTTAGGCTTCTTTTTCATTAGTTTTCTTAGATTTTAATCAAATTTCTTATGTTTTCTAGTGGAATTTTAAAACTAATAAAGTATTTAGAGTTGTTTTATTATTATTGGGTTTTCAAAGGAGGCCCAACCAGGACCCAAAACCTCAAAACTAGATACCCAAAACATCACAACGGGTGCCCAGCATCCGTCACTAATGCTCGGTGGTCTAGAAGCCATCACCAGCCGCCCCGCATCCAAGCACAACTTCCCGGCATTCCTTGCTCAATTGGTTCAATTCCTGGCTCCCTCACTAAATGCATGACACAAATTTTTGATTGACTATTCTAGTTAGCCGGTCATGTTTGGATGATGAGAAAAATATAAACAAGAATTTAATGACTTGAAATAAATGAAAGCAATAAAATGACTAGAAAGTAAAGAATAGGAGAGTAAATTACTGGAAACTTAAATTGCAGGAATGTAAATTATAGGAAAGTAAATAACAAGAATTAAGGATAAGAAGAACATTAGGATCAAGAGATGTTGGATTCTTAGGATCAATAATTCTCATCTCCGCTTCAATCATGCAATCATTGATATCTTGGAAAATTATAAGTGATTAAATTCCAATGTCTTGGTAATTTAATCTCCCTTAACTTGATCAATTGCCAATTTCTTGATCTAATTGCTCATGAGAAGAGATGAAGATTGGTCTCTGATTTAGAGTCACACAATTTCATGAATCCAAATATGGGTTGATTATATGCCACGTATCAATTCTATACCCAAATTCACAACAATTGAGAGAAAGAACTTCAAGCATTAATTCTATGATTTCTTTCCCAAGTTCTCATAGAATTCAAGTTGGATTCAAATTCTTTTCCAAAATATTTGAATCCTTGAAATGAAGAACGAACTTCTAAAGAAGCAATAAAAGAAGAATTGAAGATGAAGAATTAAACACATCAATCTATTAAATTGCAACATAACTCTTTTTCCTAATGAAGAGAATTAGAGGCTCATGACTAAAAAATTAAAAAAATGTGTAAGAAAGAAATCCGAAGACTCCCCTCTAAGGTGGTGTCTGTGATGATGAGTCTAAGGTCCTATTTATAAGCTATGCTAAATTACAAATTCAAATGAAATTGATGAGCGGATAATTTATACGCTTTTTGGCATTGTTTTTAGGTAGTTTTTAGTAAGTTCAAGCTACTTTTAGGGATGTTTTCCTTAGTTTTTATGTTAAATTCACATTTCTGGACTTTACTATGAGTTTGTGTGTTTTTCTGTAATTTCAGGTAAATTCTGACTGAAATTGAGGGATTTGAGCAAAACTCTGAAAAAGGCTGACAAAAGGACTGCTGATGCTGTTGGAATCTGACCTCCCTGCATTCGAAATGGATTTTCTGGAGCTACAGAACTCCAATTGGCGCGCTCTCAACGGCGTTGGAAAGTAGACATCCAGGGCTTTCCAGCAATATATAATAGTCCATACTTTATTCGAAGAATGACGACGTAACTTGGCGTTGAATGCCAAGTACATGCTGCTTTCTGGAGTTAAACGCCAGAAAAACGTCATGATCCGGAGTTGAACGCCCAAAACACGTCATAACTCAAAGTTCAACTCCAAGAGAAGCCTCAGCTCGTGGATAGATCAAGCTCAGCCCAAGCACACACCAAGTGGGCCCCGGAAGTGGATTTATGCATCAATTACTTACTCATGTAAACCCTAGGAGCTAGTTTATTATAAATAGGATGATTTACTAATGTATTAGACATCTTTGGTCTCAGTTTTGTTTTATTCTTCATCCTAAGAGACTATTGATCACGTTTTAGGGGGCTGGCCATTCGGCCATGCCTGGACCTCTTTCACTTATGTATTTTCAACGGTGGAGTTTCTGCACACCATAGATTAAGGGTGTGGAGCTCTGCTGTACCTCAAGTATTAATGAAGTTCTATTTTCTTTTATTCAAATCTCTCTTATCCTTATTCCAAGATATTCATTCGCACCCAAGAACATGATGAATGTGATGAGTTAGATAACCCTCATTATCATTCTCACTTATGAACGCGCGTGATTGACAACCACTTCCGTTCTACATGCAACAGAGCTTGAATGTGTATCTCTTAGATTCCCCAACAGAATCTTCGTGGTATAAGCTAGATAGATGGCGGCATTTATGAGGATCCGGAAAGTCCAACCTTGTCTGTGGTGTTCCGAGTAGGATCCTGGGAATCCGGAAAGTCTCACCTTGTCTGTGGTATTCCGAGTAGGATTCCGGTAATGAATGACTGTGACGTGCTTCAAACTTGCAAGTGCTGGGCGTTAGTGACAGACGCAAAAGAATCAAGGGATTCTATTCCAGTAGGTGTGGGAACCAACCAGTGATTAGCCGTACTGTGACAGAGTGCGTGAGCATTAGTTTTCACTGCGAGGATGGGATGTAGTCATCAACCATGGGTGATGCCTCCAGATGATTAGCTGTGCGAGTGACAGCCGCATAGGATATTTTCCCGAGAGGATTGAAAGTAGCCACCGCTGATGGTGAACCCCTATACAAAGCTTGCCATGGAAAGGAGTAAGAAGGATTGAGTAGAAGCAATAGGAAAGCAGGCGTCCTTGAGCCATGCAGCATCTTCATATACTTAACTGAAATTCCTACCAATGAATCTACATAAGTATTCTATCCCTTTTCTTATTTCTAATCTTTATTTCTATCTTCGAACCCATAAATAATGTTTAATCCGCCTGACTGAGATCTACAAGGTGACCATAGCTTGCTTCATACCAACAATCTCTGTGGATTCGACCCTTACTCACGTAAGGTTTATTACTTGGACGACCCAGTACACTTGCTGGTTAGTTGAACGGAGTTGTGAAAATAAACAGTGCCATAAGAGTATACAAAAGAACATGTGATCACAATTTCGTCCACCAAGTTTTTGGCGCCGTTGCCGGGGATTGTTCGAGTATGGACAACTGACGGTTCATCTTGTTGCTCAGATTAGGTAATTTTCTTTTCAAAAATCTTTTTCAAAAATTTTCTTTTCTTTTTCGTTTTTTTTCCAAAAATATTTTCGAAAAAAATCAATAAAAATACAAAAAAATTAGAAAATCATAAAAATCAAAAATATTTTGTGTTCTTGTTTGAGTCTTGTGTTAATTTTTAAGTTTGGTGTCAATTGCATGCTTTAAAAATTTTTTCTTGCATTGTTTCGAAAATCTCATGCATTCATAGTGTTCTTCATGATCTTCAAGTTGTTCTTGATAAGTCTTCTTGTTTGATCTTGATGATTTCTTGTTTTGTGTTGTTTGTTGTTTTTCATGTGCATTTTTGCATTCATATTTTCCATGCATTAAAGATTTCTAAGTTTGGTGTCTTGCATGTTTTCTTTGCATCAAAAATTTTTCAAAATTGTGTTCTTGATGTTCATCATGATCTTCAAAGTGTTCTTGGTGTTCATCTTGACATTCATAGCATTCTTGCATGCATTCATGGTTTTGATCTAAAAATTTCATGCATAAAGTATTTTTGTTGTTTTTCTCTCTCATCATTAAAAATTCAAAAATCAAAAAAATATCTTTTCCTTATTTCCCTCCAAAATTTCGAAATTTTGGGTTGACTTGGTTAAAAATTTTCAAAATTAGTTGTTTCTTACAAGTCAAGTCAAAATTTCAATTTTTAAAAAATCTTATCTTTTCAAAATCTTTTTCAAAAATCATATTTTTTTCATTTTTTTTATTTCGAAAATTTCAAAAATCTTTTTCAAATTATTTTTAAAATCTTTTTCTTATCTTTATATCTAATTTTCGAAAATTAGCTAATAATTAATGTGATTGATTCAAAAATTTGAAGTTTGTTACTTTCTTGTTAAGAAAGGTTCAATCTTTAAATTCTAGAATCTTATCTTGTAGTTTCTTGTTAGTTAAGTCTTTTTAAAATTAAATCTTTTTCAAAATATCTTTTTCTTAAAATTTTTATCTTATCTTTTTATCTTATCCTTTTCAAAATTTTATCTTTTTCAAAATTTGACTTTAAAATATCTTATCTAACTTCCTATCTTGTTATCTTTTTCAAAATTTGATTTCAAATCTTTTTCAATCAACTAACTAACTTGTTGTTTGTTTCTTATCTTTGTCAAAACCACCTAACTACTTTTCCCTCTCTAATTTTCGAAAATTCTCCCTCTCTTTTTCAAAAACTCTTTTTATTTTAAATTTTAATTTTAATTATATTTTATCTTTGATTTTCGAAAATTACTAACCCCTTTTCAAAAATTATTTTCGAAATCTCTCTTCTCTTCTCTTCTTCTATTTAATTATTTAATTACTAACACTTCTCTTCACCCCTCCTCATCCAAAAATCCGAACCCTCTTCTTCATTCTTCTACCCCCTTTCTTTTTCTACTAACATAAAGGAATCTCTATACTGTGACATAGAGGATTCCTCTCTCTTTTCTTGTTTTCTTCTCTTTCATATGAGCAGGAACAGGGATAAAGGCACTCTTGTTGAAATTGATCCAGAACCTGAAAGGACTCTGAAGAGAAAATTAAGAGAAGCTAAATTACAACAATCCAGAAGAGACCTTCTAGAAATTTTCGAACAAGAGAAAGAGATGGCAGAAGAAAATAATAATAATAATGCAAGGAGAATGCTTGGTGACTTCACTAAGCCAACGTCCAAGTTTGATGGAAGAAGCATCTCCATTCCTGCCATTGGAGCCAATAACTTTGAGCTTAAGCCTCAACTAGTTGCTTTAATGCAACAAAACTGCAAGTTTTATGGACTTCCATCTGAAGATCCTTATCAGTTTTTAACTGAGTTCTTGCAGATCTGTGAGACTGTAAAGACGAATGGAGTTGATCCTGAAGTCTACAGACTCATGCTTTTCCCTTTTGCTGTAAGAGACAGAGCTAGAATATGGTTGGATTCACAACCCAAGGATAGCCTGGACTCATGGGATAAGCTGGTCACTGCCTTCTTGGATAAATTCTTTCCTCCTCAAAAGCTGAGTAAGCTGAGAGTGGATGTTCAAACCTTCAAACAAAAAGATGGTGAATCCCTCTATGAAGCTTGGGAAAGATACAAGCAGCTGACCAAGAGATGTCCATCTGACATGTTCTCAGAATGGACCATATTAGATATATTCTATTATGGTCTCTCTGAATTTTTGAAAATGTCATTGGATCATTCTGCAGGTGGATCTATTCACCTGAAGAAAACGCCTGAAGAGGCTCAAGAACTCATTGACATGGTTGCAAACAACCAGTTCATGTATACCTCTGAGAGGAATTCCGTGAACAATGGGGTACCTCAGAAGAAAGGAGTTCTTGAAATTGATGCTCTGAATGCCATATTGGCTCAGAACAAAGTGTTGACTCAACAGGTCAACATGATCTCTCAAAATCTGAATGGATTGCAACATGCATCCAACAGTGCTAGAGAGGCAGCTTCTGAAGAAGCTTATGATCCTGAGAACCCTGCCATGGCAGAGATTAATTACATGGGTGAACCTTATGGAAACACCTATAACTCATCATGGAAAAATCATCCAAATTTCTCATAGAAGGATCAACAAAAACCTCAACAAGGTTTTAACAATGGTGGACGTACTAGGCTGGGCAATAGCAAGCCATATCCATCATCTTCTCAGCAACAGACAGAGAATTCTGAACAAAACAATTCTAATTTAGCCAATATAGTCTCTGATCTGTCAAAGGCCACTTTTAGTTTCATGAATGAAACAAGATCCTCCATTAGAAATCTGGAGGCACAAGTAGGCCAGCTGAGTAAGAAAGTCATTGAAACTCCTCCCAGTATTCTCCCAAGCAATACAGAAGAGAATCCAAAAGGAGAGTGCAAGGCCATTGACATAGTCAATATGGCCGAATGCACTAGGGAGGAGGAGGACGAAAATCCTAGTGAGCAAGACCTCCTGGGACATTCCTCAAGCAAGAAGGAGTTTCCTATTAAGGATCCTGAGGAATCTGAGGCTCATCTAGAGACCATAGAGATTCCATTTAATCTCCTTCTGCCATTCATGAGCTCTGAAGAATATTCATCCTCTGAAGAGAATGAAGATGTGACTGGAGAGCAAGTTGCTCAATACTTAGGAGCTATCATGAAGCTGAATGCCAAGCTGTTTGGTAATGAGACTCGGGAAAGTGAACCTCCCTTGCTCATTAGTGAACTAGATACTTGGATTCAGAGAACTCTACCTCAAAAGAAACAAGATCCTGGCAAGTTCTTAATACCTTGCACCATAGGCACCATGAGCTTTGAAAAAGCTCTATGTGATCTGGGGTCAGGGATAAATCTTATGCCACTCTCTGTAATGGAGAAGCTGGGGATCATTGAGGTACAACCTGCCTTGTTCTCATTACAACTGGCAGATAAGTCCATAAGACAAGCTTATGGAATAGTGGAGGACGTGCTAGTAAGGGTTGAAAGCCTTTACATCCCCACTGATTTCATAATCCTAGACACTAGGAAGGAAGATGATGAATGCATCATCCTAGGAAGACCTTTCCTAGCCACAGCAGGAGCTGTGATAGATGTCAACAGAGGTGAGTTAGTCCTTCAATTGAATGGGGACTACCTTGTGTTTCAGGCACATGGCCATCCCTCTGTGACAAAAGAGAGTAAGCATGAAGAGCTTCTCTCAGTTCAGAGTCAAGAAGAGCCCACACAGTCAAACTCTAAGTTTGGTGTTGTGAGGCCACAACCAAAATCTAAGTTTGGTGTTCAAACCCCATATCCAAACTCTAAGTTTGGTGTTGGGACTTCACACTAAATTGACCTGATCACCATGTGGCTCCATGAGAGCCACTGTCAAGCTACTGACATTAAAGAAGCGCTTGTTGGGAGGCAACCCAATTTTATTTATCTAATTTTATTTTATTTTGTTTCTTGTTTATTTTTGTGTTTAATTAGGTACATGATCATGAGGAGTCACGAAAAAAATCAAATAAAAATTAAAAACAGAGTCAAAAACAGAAGAAAAAAATTTTCACCCTGGAGGCAGCGCAGACTGGCGTTCAACGCCAGTAAGGTGCATCTGGCCGGCGTTCAACGCCAGAACAGAGCACCATTCTGGCGCTGAACGCCCAAAACAAGCAACAACCTGGCGTTAAACGCCAGGATGGTGCACAGAGAGGACAAACTGGCGCTGAACGCCAAGAACAAGCATGAAACTGGCGTTCAACGCCAGATACATGCATTACATGGGCGTTGAACGCCCAGAACATGCATCAATGGGCGTTTGAACGCCAGAATGATGCATGAAGGCATTTTACATGCCTATATGGTGAAGGAATGGTATTTGTTTTCACCTCAGGATCTGTGGACCCCACAGGATCCTCACCTCAGGATCTGTGGACCCCACAGGATCCCCACCTACCATATTCCCACCTTACCTCCTAATCCTAATTTTTGTGATGTGAATACCCCATGTCACAATTCCCAATATTCTTCATCAATCACCTTAATTCCTCTTCCCAATTACCCCATTCACCATTCACATCAACCCACTCTTCCCCATAAACCCCACCTACCTTCATAAAATTCAAATTCAATTTCCCACCCATTCCCACCCAAATTGGCCGAACCTATACCCTCCCCTCTCCCTATAAATACCCTTCAATTCTTCTTCATTTTCACACAACACAAACCCCTTCTTCCCCACATAGCCGAACCTACTTCTCCCCCTCTACCATATTTTCTTCTTCTTCTTCTACTCTTCTTTTCTTTTATTGCTCGAGGGCGAGCAAATTTTAAAGTTTGGTGTGGTAAAAGCATAAGCTTTTTTCTGTTTTTCCATTACCAATGGCACCTAAGGCCAGAGTTTCCTCAAGAAAAGGGAAAGGGAAAGCAAAAGCTTCCTCCTCCGAGTCATGGGAGATGGAAAGATTCATTTCCAAGAGCCATCAAGACCACTTCTATGATGTTGTGGCAAAGAAGAAGGTGATCCCCGAGGTCCCTTTCAAGCTCAAAAAGAATGAGTATCCGGAAATCCGACATGAAATCCAAAGAAGAGGTTGGGAAGTCTTAGCCAACCCCATGCAACAAGTCGGAATTTTAATGGTTCAAGAGTTCTATGCCAATGCATGGATCACTAGGAACCATGATCAAAGTATGAACCCGAGTCCAAAGAATTATCTCACAATGGTTCGGGGGAAATACTTAGATTTCAGTCCGGAAAATGTGAGGTTGGCGTTTCACTTACCCATGATGCAAGGTGATGAACGCCCCTACACAAGAAGGGTCAATTTTAATCAAAGGTTGGACCAAGTCCTAATGGACATTTGTGTGGAAGGCGCCCAATGGAGAATAGACTCCAAAGGCAAGCCAGTCCAACTAAGAAGACTGGACCTCAAGCCTGTAGCTAGAGGATGGTTGGAGTTCATCCAAAGATCCATCATCTCTACAAGCAACCGATCTGAAGTTACTGTGGATCGGGCCATCATGATTCATAGCATCATGATTGGAGAGGAAGTAGAAGTTCATGAAGTCATATCCAATGAACTCTACAAAATAGCCGACAAGCCTTCACACATGGCACGGCTAGCCTTCCCCCACCTTATATGCCATCTATGTTACTCAGCTGGAATCATCATAGATGGAGATGTCTCCATTGAAGAAGACAAGCCCATCACCAAGAAAAGGATGGAGCAAACAAGAGAAGTTCCTCACGGCCCTCAAGAAGAACATGAGGAAGTTCATCATCAACAAATGCCTCAAGGAATGCACTTTCCTCCCAACAACTATTGGGAGCAACTCAACACCTCCTTAGAAGATTTGAGCCATAATGTTGAACAACTAAGGGTGGAACATCATGAACACTCCATCATTCTCCAAGAAATAAGAGAAGATCAAAGAGCAATGAGGGAGGAGCAACAAAGACAAGGAAGGGACATAGAAGAGCTTAAGAACATCATTGGTCCTTCAAGAAGAAGACGCCACTAAAGGTGGATTCATTCCTTGTTCTTTATTTCTTTCTGTTTTCGGTTTTTAATTATTGTGTTTATCTATGTTTTGTGTCTTTATTTCATGATCATTAGTATGTAACCATGCCTTAAAGCTATGAATAAATTCCATTAATCCTTCACCTCTCTTAAAAGAAAAATGTTTTAATTTAAAAGAACAAGAAGTACATGAATTTCGAATTTATCCTTGAATTTAATTTAATTATATTGATGTGGTGACAATACTTTTTGTTTTCTGAATGAATGCTTGAACAGTGCATATGTCTTTTGATCTTGTTGTTTATGAATGTTAAAATTGTTGGCTCTTGAAAGAATGATGAACAAAGAGAAATGTTATTGAGGATCTGAAAAATCATGAAATTGATTCTTGAAGCAAGAAAAAGCAGTGAAAAAAAAAAGGAAAAAAATGGCGAAAAAAAATAGAAAAAAAAAGAAGGAGCAGTAGAAAAAGCCAATAGCCCTTAAAACCAAAAGGCAAGGGTAAAAAGGATCCAAGGCTTTGAGCATCAATGGATAGGAGGGCCTAAGGAAATTAAATCCAGGCCTAAGCGGCTAAATCAAGCTGTCCCTAACCATGTGCTTGTGTCATGAAGGTCCAAGTGAAAAGCTTGAGACTAAGTGGTTAAAGTCGTGATCCAAGGCAAAAGAGTGTGCTTAAGAGCTCTGGACACCACTAATTGGGGACTTTAGCAAAGCTAAGTCACAATCTGAAAAGGTTCACCCAGTTATGTGTCTGTGGCATTTATGTATCCGGTGGTAATACTGGAAAACAAAGTGCTTAGGGCCACGGCCAAGACTCATAAGTAGCTGTGTTCAAGAATCAACATGCTTAACTAGGAAAGTCAATAACACTATTCGAAATTCTAAGTTCCTAGAGAAGCCAATCATTCTAAACTTCAAAGGAAAAAGTGAGATGCCAAAACTATTCAGAGCAAAAAGCTACAAGTCCCGCTCATCTAATTATAATTAATATTCATTGATATTTTGGAATTTATAGTATATTCTCTTCTTTTTATCCTATTTGATTTTCAGTTGCTTGGGGACAAGCAACAATTTAAGTTTGGTGTTGTGATGAGCGGATAATTTATACGCTTTTTGGCATTGTTTTTAGGTAGTTTTTAGTAAGTTCAAGCTACTTTTAGGGATGTTTTCCTTAGTTTTTATGTTAAATTCACATTTCTGGACTTTACTATGATTTTGTGTGTTTTTCTGTGATTTCAGGTAAATTCTGACTGAAATTGAGGGATTTGAGCAAAACTCTGAAAAAGGCTGACAAAAGGACTGCTGATGCTGTTGGAATCTGACCTCCCTGCATTCGAAATGGATTTTCTGGAGCTAGAGAACTCCAATTGGCGCGCTCTCAATGGCGTTGGAAAGTAGACATCCAGGGCTTTCCAGCAATATATAATAGTATATACTTTATTCGAAGAATGACGACGTAACTTGGCGTTGAACGCCAAGTACATGCTGCTTTCTGGAGTTAAACGCCAGAAAAACGTCATGATTCGGAGTTGAACGCCCAAAACACGTCATAACTCAAAGTTCAACTCCAAGAGAAGCCTCAGCTCGTGGATAGATCAAGCTCAGCCCAAGCACACACCAAGTGGGCCCCGGAAGTGGATTTATGCATCAATTACTTACTCATGTAAACCCTAGGAGCTAGTTTATTATAAATAGGATGATTTACTAATGTATTAGACATCTTTGGTCTCAGTTTTGTTTTTTTCTTCATCCTAAGAGACTATTGATCATGTTTTAGGGGGCTGGCCATTCGGCCATGCCTGGACCTCTTTCACTTATGTATTTTCAACGGTGGAGTTTCTGCACACCATAGATTAAGGGTGTGGAGCTCTGCTGTACCTCAAGTATTAATGAAGTTCTATTTTCTTTTATTCAAATCTCTCTTATCCTTATTCCAAGATATTCATTCGCACCCAAGAACATGATGAATGTGATGAGTTAGATAACCCTCATTATCATTCTCACTTATGAACGCGCGTGATTGACAACCACTTCCGTTCTACATGCAACAGAGCTTGAATGTGTATCTCTTAGATTCCCCAACAGAATCTTCGTGGTATAAGCTAGATAGATGGCGGCATTTATGAGGATCCGGAAAGTCCAACCTTGTCTGTGGTGTTCCGAGTAGGATCCTGGGAATCCGGAAAGTCTCACCTTGTCTGTGGTATTCCGAGTAGGATTCCGGTAATGAATGATTGTGACGTGCTTCAAACTTGCAAGTGCTGGGCGTTAGTGACAGACGCAAAAGAATTAAGGGATTCTATTCCAGTAGGCGCGGGAACCAACCAGTGATTAGCCGTACTGTGACAGAGTGCGTGAGCATTAGTTTTCACTGCGAGGATGGGATGTAGTCATCAACCATGGGTGATGCCTCCAGATGATTAGCTGTGCGAGTGACAGCCGCATAGGATATTTTCCCGAGAGGATTGAAAGTAGCCACCGCTGATGGTGAACCCCTATACAAAGCTTGCCATGGAAAGGAGTAAGAAGGATTGAGTAGAAGCAATAGGAAAGCAGGCGTCCTTAAGCCATGCAGCATCTTCATATACTTAACTGAAATTCCTACCAATGAATCTACATTAGTATTCTATCCCTTTTCTTATTTCTAATCTTTATTTCTATCTTCGAACCCATAAATAATGTTTAATCCGCCTGACTGAGATCTACAAGGTGACCATAGCTTGCTTCATACCAACAATCTCTGTGGATTCGACCCTTACTCACGTAAGGTTTATTACTTGGACGACCCAGTACACTTGCTGGTTAGTTGAATGGAGTTGTGAAAATAAACAGTGCCATAAGAGTATACAAAAGAACATGTGATCACAATTTCATCCACCAGAAATCAAATGCAAATTACTAACTACTTCTAGATAATTCTTGTGGGTTTGATTGGTTGACAATTGTAGGCTTGCTTGCACGAGTTGGAGTGGACTTTTAAGTGAAATACTTGAACCAATTTGAGGGCTCCAGGTGCAGGGCATTATTTGAAAGGTAAGGCTTCTTATTCTGGCATTACTAACGCCACTTTCTTGAGCGAATTGGTGCTCCCAAGGTCAAGGGTGTTACTAAAGGTAACTCTTTGTTATAAAGTGTTACTAACGCCTTGACAATTGTACAAAATATAGTTCAGGAGGAGTCGCTAGCGTTAGCGGCATTAACGTTTCACTTCCTAACGTTACCAATGCTTCATATAATTGGGGTTGAGAATTTGTTGTCGTGCGTATGCATGCCTCGTGTGTGCGAACGAATTCCCTTTTTGCTCAGTTGTTCTTACGCATGGGCAAGCGTATGCAAAATATCCCTTGTGGCCAGCGTTATTTTGGAGGGCACTTTGCATTTTTTGATGTTGATAACACCCATGCATGCTTTATGTTTCCAACGCCAGCATGCTTCATGAGGTAGGCATTCGTAACACCTTTGTATGCATGCATGCTACTTTATTGTTGGCATTAGTAATGCCTTTGTACATGCATGCTTCATTTGTTTCACGCCAGCGTGCTTTATGAGGTAGGCGTTAGTAATGCCTTTGTATGCATGCATGCTTTTTCATTGTTGGCGTTAGTAACGTCTTTGTACATGCATGCTTATTCATTGTTGGCTTTAGTAATTCCTTTGTACATGCATGCTTCATTTGTTTCATGCCAACACCAACTTGGAAGACACTTTGGTTTGTTGCGTTAATAATGCCCTTGGCATGCTTGCTTCGGGGCCACGTTACTCCAAAGTGTATCCTAAGCTTCAAAGTGTGTCCAAAGCTTTCTCTTTGCTTCTTTTGAGATTGTTTTTGTGCTTCTTGCTTCTTTTTCTATTATTTTCTACAAAATTCATTAACTCAAGCAATCAAAGCAATATTCAATTTAAGCACCAAAGCACTTCCATAATTAAGCATTATAAATTGATTCTTATATGAAAAAGCATAGAAAAATACATCATGATGCGTATGCATCACAACACCAAACTTAAACTTTGCTTGTCCTCAAGAAAATAAAGAATCATGCAATACAATTTGACAATTCAAGGTGAGAAGAATATCAATTTTTAATGTTCATAGTTGGCTAGTTTATTATACATGCAACAATCACAAAAGAATCTCAAATGATTGATGTTTTTATCTTGATCACTTTATGAACTCTTTTCTTATATTCCTTCCTTGAAGTAAGCTTTTTGTCTTTCTCTTTTCTTAGATTAGATTCTTGGGTGCTTTGCACCAATTATTTTTAGCTTCAACTCTAAATGCTTTGTTTTCAAGTATTACCACTTGATACATAAGCACCACAAGCATGTAATTAGAGGATTCTTTAAGCTTTTCATTTGTTTCTTTTCTTTACTCTCTAATCATTGATGCTCAAAGCCTTGAGCTTTGAGGGAGTGCTTTGCACTTGAGCCTAGCTTTGACTCTAAGTGTTTTGTTTTCAAATGTTTTGCTTGATATATAAACACCACAAGTACTCAACTAATGAGTTGTCGTTGGTACTTAGAGCCTTCAGCTTTCTCATTCTTTCCCTTTTTCTTACTTGATCATTAATTGGTTTGCTTTTTCAAAATTTTCAAAGTTTCAAAGATTTCATAAAATGTTTTAGATAAAAATCACAATCAATTAGATTCAGATGTGTTGAGCTAGAATAGTCATGCTAGCCTTCTAATACTCATATGCTCATACTAGCTTCTTCTTACTTTGTTTGTTTATGACCATGATGCTTAATTACTTTGACTAACAAATTTCAAGATGGTAATTATGATGTCACAGCAACATGTTACAATTCAAAATTATATTATGCTTATCTAAAAGGAAGAATAGACATGCATATAAAAAAATAGAAGACAATCATGCATGCAATTGAATGTACAGGAAACAAATAAGAGGAAAAAGAACTTAACCACCTTGTAGATCTTCATCATCATTATTGTTGTCATTTTCCTCATATTCTTGTCCTCAAACACCAAACTTAGAATGATTGCTTGTCCACAAACAAAAAGTAAGAACAGTGGTGATGGAATCGTGAATTAATCATAAATGTCTTCAAAAGTAATGTACTTAATCCATGTATTTTAACAAGCAAAATTAAAGACAACAGTAAAGGCCATTAAAGAAATAGAGATAATATGGTTGCATCAATAAGTGGGTTGTGCATGGTGCCTTGCATGAAAGGTGAGTGGCAACATTAGTGTGACACTTTTATTTTGAGATGGTCCAAGTACCCAGTGAAGATTGAAAATCAATTTGTTGCATGACAACACCAAACTTATCCTATGCAATCACACGCCAAATTAGTTGAAAGTAAAATTAAGTAAAGAGAAATGACTTCAAAGGAAAGTAAGAGAAAATTGATGCTCTCTGATTTGATCTCCTCCTAACAAGCTTTCCTTCATCATTATTAACTTGATTCAACTTTCTTGTTGGGGTAGGGGTTGGATTGCTTTTTGTTGACCTTCTCTTCTTCATGGATATTATCTTTTGTTTCTTGGTCACAATCCCTCTTTCAGTGCTTTCTTTGATTGCCTTCACTTCTTCTTTATTGGACTTAGGTGTTGTGTGATGATTGGAGTGTATCCTTTATCAAGAACATTTTAAATTTATAGTTCAATTATGTCAACCATCATGTAATTCTCTTATTCATTGGAGTATGGACTCCCTTGATTATTTTCCTCTCTTTTTGCATGAATTTGTATTGCTTTTTTTGGGAGTGAATTTGCATGTTCCTTTAACACCTCTTATAGCCGCTCAGGATATATGATCCTAGGCTTGTATACCTTCACAACCTCCTTTCTGATTGAAGTTTCACTTAGTACAGGAGCCTCTTTGTCTTGCTCTTCTAATTCCTCTCTTTGGCTTGTATTCTTTCCTTGGCCTAGGGGAGACATTGGTATGTTTCTCAGTAGGATGTTGGGCCGTTTGTCTCATTTTTTCTTCAAAGTTCCTTCTTGAGATTTCTTGTTATTCTCTAAATGTTTTGGACCATTGAATGAATTGTTCTATTGTTAGCTCGAGAGATGAAGGTTGGTGTATAGTGGAATGGGTGGTGAAATGAATTATGTGCTGAGGCATATTCAAGTGGTAGAGAATTTTGATTTGAATAATTAGGAGGTGTGGTTGGACAATTTTGCATAAATACATCCAGTGATGATGTCTCTTGATGAGAGGGATATGAAACATTGAATTCTCTTTGATTGTGACCTTCCCAACCATAATTTGGGTAGTTGTCAGATTCATTAGAATGTAAATCATTTTGTGGCCTTGGGAAGTATCCCGTTTGGTTTGATTGCTCAAACTCCATCATTCCTTGTTCTTGATATTCCCAACCATAATCAGGATAGTAACAAGAATCATTTTGTGATGGTGGAAAATATCTCATGAAATTTTCTTGATCAAAGGGTGATGTAAACTCTATTCTTCATTGATTACTCTGTAATAAACATAATCACCAAGAGAAATTGAAATTCCTTATGTCACATGTAAGGAATTTCCGGTGAGGCAATAACATAAATAATTAAGTGACAAATGAAAAAAAATAATTAAAAGAAAATAAATGACTAAAATAAAGAAAGAAATATAGTCTAATCTATGTAATCAATCAACCAGTAGATGTTAATCATAATTAATCTCCGAAAATGATGTAAAAAAACTGATATGGATTTTTTTCAAAACTACCAGCAAGTGCACTGGGTCATATCAAGTAATGAACTCATGATGAGAGAGTGTCGATCCCACAAAGATTAATAGATTAAGCAAACAATAATTGATTGACTATTCTAGTTACACGGTCATGTTTGGATGATGAGCAAAATATAAACAGGAATTTTAATGACTTGAAATAAATGAAATCAATAAAATGACTAAAAAAATAAAGAACATAAAAGTAAATTACTGGAAACTTAAATTGCAGGAATGTAAATTATAGGAAAGTAAAAAGAATTAAGAATAAGAAGAACATTAGGATCAAGAGATGTTGCATTCTCAAAATCAATAATTCTCATATCCGTTTCAATCATGCAATCATTAATCTCTTGACAAATAATAAGTGATTAAATTCTAATGTCTTGGTAATTTAATCTTTCTTAACTTGATCAATTGCCAATTACTTGATCTAATTGCTCATCAGAAGAGATGAAGATTGGTCTCTGATTTATAGCCACACAATTTCATGAATCCAAATATGGGTAGATTATATCCGACTAAAAGGTAAAACAATAATTAAAAGCTAAATCTAACTAAAGATGCTCCATTAGTGAAGATGTATCCGTATTGCCTGGCGCTAAATGGCAGCTTTGGTGTTTAGCGTTCAAAGGGGATAGAACGCTTCCTTCCGATGCTGAGTTGCTGGCACTAAATGTCAACTTGGCGTTTAACGCCCTAGTAGGAAGCTTCAATTCTTCTATTTTCTTCCACAAAACTTAGCCAAACTAATCCGAACTTCACCTGAAATAACTAAAACACCAGAACTACTCAATGTAGCATCCAAGGAGGATTTTAACACTAAAATATACTTAAGCTCAATAAATTCTAACTTAAAATAAACAAAAAATAAGGTAATGATGCTCACGCACACCACCCCAACTTCTTTGTGGAACTATATGGTTTTATTGTAATGAAAAGGTAGAAAAACACATTCAATGAAGGTCGGACATCCAGTTCCTTACATAGGAGCTGGTACATTTTCATGAAAACCCAAGAATTCAGATGCAATTGACTAGGGGCAAGGTTACAAGACCGAAGAACATCCATTTCAAAGGCAGTAAAAGGAAGTCGGATACCTAACCTAGTGAAGAAGCAATCATAAGCATAGAAGAAAGGTTACTCAGAATTCTCTAGGGGAGGAAAACATAGTCTCTCTTCCGGACCAGGGGCCTCTAACACATTGTTCCTCTCATCTTCTTTTCTCTCACATATATTATAATGCCTATGAAATTCCTCACAATACTCTCTATCAGTTACAGGGACACAAGAAAGAATGGTGGTGTCTACCTAAACTCGAAAACTAGGGGGGACTTTGGTTAACATATTCGTAAGAATAGGGCAAGACATAAAGGCTACACCAACAAATGCAAAAGTAAAGAAGACGTTATTAAAAGAAGTCGGACCTCATCCAAAACAGGTCGGGTAAATCAACAAAGCCAAAAAAGAAAGCTACTCTTTTAAAAAATTCTCCTACAGAGCAACCAAATGGTGCCTCTCTTATGCAATGTCGTCATTAAAAGCAAAACTATTAGGGGCAACACAATACACAAGGGTAATGGCTACGGTAATACAGAAGAAGATTCTTTCAGAGAAAAGAGAGTTTTTCAGAATCTTTTGATAAGAAACGTTTTTAACATTCCAAGCGTTCCACGTCAAACTCGCAAGAAAATCAAAATAAGCTATTTTCAAACAAAAAGTGAAAAGACATTAGAAGCAAACTCGATAACAACAATAAAGCAATCCTAGGAAAACAGAAATGAGAGTACAAGAAAAGGAGGAAACAAGACCAACCTCAATGAAGACTGGAAAAGAGGGAGGGCACGTCTAAATAGCAAAAACGCGGACGTTCCTCTTCATGCTGGCAAAAGAAAAACTCTCTAAAGTCCAAGATAAATAAATCTTGGAAGGAACAGAAGTGATCAAATTGCACAAGAGAAGTTCTTTGTGAAGAAGAAATGAAGCAATTTTTTCAGAAACAAGGAAAAGGGAGAAGAAGAGCTGAAAAGCCTTTTTATAAGAGACAAAGGGTGAACGGCTCTTTTATTCCTCTTTAAATGTGCATGGATTTAATAAAAAACTATCATGCAATGTTCGCCGATTTTAAAGAAGCAATGTTCGAAAATTTTCAAAATACGTCGAGTACCCGACCTCCAAAAAGGCAGGACACCCGATATTAAAGTAAAAGCCATGAATTGCTTGAGCCCGGCCTATAGAAAGCTCAGGACTCAAGCAGATGCATTGTTCATACCATGGCCCAATAAATAAAAGCTAGGCCTAAAAAAACAAAATGGCCCACCAAGAAGGATGGCCTTCATGACAAGCCCAACTTCTTTAAAGAGGTCGGACATTGACATAAGGTGGCTAAGTTCAACCTGCCTAAGGTAGGTAACTACCTCCGGAAATATTTCCTACTATCTCTATCTTCGTTAAAAGATAGATCTCAACAAACTCCCAAGATAAAAGGAATGATTATCCATTAGAAAAGATGGAACTACTGGAGCAAAGGTGGTTGTTAATTCTACTATAAATACACTGGCATCCCCAGGTATAATTGATGGAAAGACTATCATTGATCTAGAATTTCATCAAAAATAGTTACGTTGCAAGTATAGCTCTAAACCAACAATGGATCCTCAAATTAAATTTTAATATGGCTGTCACAAAGTTAACCCCAATATAAAGTAACCGATGGTCTCGGGTCGTCCTTAAGAGAATGGGTGATGAGCGGATATTTTATACGCTTTTTGGGGGTAATTTCATGTAGATTTTAGCATGTTTTAATTAGTTTTTAGTAGAATATTATTAGTTTTAGGCAAAAATCATATCTCTGGACTTTACTATGAGTTTGTGTGTTTTTCTGTGATTTCAGGTATTTTCTGACTGAAATTGAGGGAGCCGAGCAAAAATCTGAGTTAGGCCGAAAAAGGACTGCTGATGTTGTTGGATTCTGACCTCCATGCACTCGAAATGGATTTTCTGGAGCTACAGGAGTCCAATTAGCGCGCTCTCAACGGCGTTGGAAAGTACACATCCAGGGCTTTCCAGCAATATATAATAGTTCATACTTTGCGCGAAGATAAACGACGTAACTTGGCGTTGAACGCCAAGTACATGCTGCTGTCTGGAGTTAAACGCCAGAAACACGTCATGATCCGGAGTTGAACGCCCAAAACACGTTATAACTTGGAGTTCAACTCCAAGAAAAGCCTCAGCTCGTGGATAACTTTAGTCTCAGCCCCATCACACACCAAGTGGGCCCCAGAAGTGGATTTATGCACCAATTATCTTAGTTTACTTATTTTCTGTAAACCTAGGTTACTAGTTTACTATTTAAACAACTTTTAGAGACTTATTTGGTACCTCATGACATTTTTAGATCTAAACTTTATACACTTTGACGGCATGAGTCTCTAAACTCCATTGTTGGGGGTGAGGAGCTCTACAGCGTCTCGATGAATTAATGCAATTGTTTCTATTTCACTCAAACATGTGTATAGTCCGATCTAAGATGTTTATTCGCGCTTAATTATGAAGGAGGTGATGATCCGTGACACTCATCACCTCCCTCAATCCATGAACGTGTGCCTGACAAACACCTCCGTTCTACATCAGACTGAATGAGCTTCTCTTAGATTCCTTAATCAGAATCTCCGCGGTATAAGCTAGAATTGATGGCGGCCACTCTTGAGAATCCGGAAGGTCTAAACCTTGTCTGTGGTATTCTGAGAAGGATTTAAGGATTGAATGGCTGTGACGCACTTCAAACTCGCGATTGCTGGGCGTGATGACAAACGCAAAAGGATCAATGGATCCTATTCCAACATGATCGAGAACTAACAGCTGATTAGCCGTGCTGTGACAGAGCACCTGGACCATTTTCACTGAGAGGATGGGAGGTAGCCACTAACAATGGTGACACCCTACATACAGCTTGCCATAGACGTGCTTTACAAACAATTGAGTTGAATATTACATTGCAGAAATTCAGAGGACAAAGGATCTCCAAAATCCCAACATATTTCCCATTACTGCACAACAAGTAACGATTTTATTCTCTTTTATTTTCCCAATCTAATAATTCCAACTGATAATTTTAATTAATATCCTGACTAAGAATAATAAAATAAACATAGCTTGCTTCAAACCAATAATCTCCGTGGGATCGACCCTTACTCACGTAAGGTATTACTTGGACGACCCAGTGCACTTGCTGGTTAGTTGTGCGAAGCTGTGTTAAATAGTCCATTAATATTGGCCACACAATTTCGTGCACCAAGTTTTTGGCGCCGTTGCCGGGGATTATTCGAGTTTGAACAACTAAAGGTTTATTTTATTTCTTAGATTAGGAATAATTTATTTTTATTGTTATAGAGTCATTAAAATCTGATAGGATAGTTTCTTTTCAAAAATTTATTTTCAAAAATATTATTTTTCTTAATTAATTGTTAATTTTTCGTGAGTCTAGTGTCTTGTTCTAAGTTTGGTGTCAATTGCATGCTTTTCCTTGTCTCTTAATTTTTTTCGAATTGCATGTTCTTGTTTGTCCTTGATCTTCAAATTGTTCTTGTCAATTTTTCTTGTTTGATCTTTAATTTTTCTTGTTCTGTATCTTTTCTTGTTTTTCTTGTGCTTTTTCAAAACATTAGTTTTCAAAAATTTATTTTATCCATAAAAATAATACATCTTTAAAATACGTTACATTTTTAACTTAGTTGGTTATAGCGTTGGCTTATATTCTTGGCAATTGGGCACCTTTTTTTTAAAATCCTTTTTCAAAACTAATTTTTCTTGAATTAATCTTGTACCAAACTTTAAGTTTGGTGTTTTCTTGTTGATCCTTCTTTAATTTTTTGAAAATTTATCTTGGTTTTCTAAAAATTTTAAGTTTGGTGTTCTTTCTTTTGTTCTTGGTGTTCTTGTGAATCTTCAAGGTGTTCTTGAGTCTTTCTTGTGTTTTGATCTTAAAATTTTTATGTTTGGTGTTCCTTGGTGTTTTCCCTCCAAAATTTTCGAAAATAAGGAGCATTAGATCTAAAAATTTTAAGTCTTGTGCCTTTTATGTGTTTTTCTCTTTCATCATAAAATTCAAAATTCAAAAAAAAAATATCTTTTCTAACTAATTTTAAAACTACATTTTCGAAATTTTTATATAAAATTCAGATTTCAATTTCAAAATTTTTCGAAAAAATTTTCACAAAATATTTTCAAATTTTTATATATTCCGTTTTTATTTATTCCACTTCTATAAAATAAATAATATCAACATACATATCATCTCCCTTGTTCCATCATGCAATTAAGTGGAAATGAACAGTCCAAGAGGACTTTGGGGTCATATGCTAACCCCACTACTGCTTCATATGGGAGTAGTATCTGTATACCCTCCATTGGAGTTAGTAGCTTTGAGTTGAATCCTCAGCTCATTATCATGGTGCAGCAAAACTGCCAGTATTCCGGTCTTCCACATGAAGAACCTACAGAGTTTCTGGCACAATTTTTACAAATTGCTGACACAGTACATGATAAGGAAGTAGATCAGGATGTCTACAGATTATTACTGTTTCCATTTGTTGTAAAAGATCAAGCTAAGAGGTGGTTAAATAACCAACCTAAGAACAGCATAAAAACATGGAAACAGCTGTTAGAAAAATTCCTAAATCACTATTTCCCTCCAAAACGGATGACACAGCTAAGGCTAAGCATCCAAGGCTTCAAACAAGGAGATAATGAATCCCTTTATGATGCTTGGGAGAGATACAGAGAGATGCTAAGAAAATGCCCCTCTGAAATGTTTTCAGAGTGGGTGCAATTAGACATCTTCTACTATGGGCTTACAGAAAAAGCTCAGATTTCTCTAGACCACTCAGCTGGTGGATCTATACATATGAGAAAAACAATTGAAGAAGCTCAAGAGCTTATTGATACAGTTGCCAGAAATTAGCATCTGTACCTAAGCAGTGAATCTTCCATGAAAGAAGAAGCTAAAACAGTAACTGCAGAACTCAGTCCTGTAGATCAGGCTAATGAATTCAATCAGCAGCTGGACTTTCTAACCCAGCAACTAGCCGAATTCAAGGAAATACTACAGGAAACAAGAATGGCTAACAGGAATATGGAAGTACAGTTAAAGCAAACAGAAAAGCAACTGTCAAAACAAATAGCAGAAGAATGCCAAGCAGTTCAATTAAGAAGTGGAAAAACATTAAACACTTCACTTCAAAACAGCAGGAAGCCAAGAAATGAACAAATGGCTACTCAAAATCCCTCTGAGGATAATCAGAGCCCAGAGAGGAATAATGCTGGCGCTGAACACCCAGCCCATGCTCATTCCTGGCGTTCAACGCCAGAAACAAGCATGAATCCGGCGTTGAACGCCCAAAGGGAGCATGGTTCTGGCGTTCAGACGCCAGTAACAAATAAGGAGGTGGCGTCTAACGCCACTCCAGCTTCCACCCCTGGCATTCAAATGCCAGTGGGGGATCAGTCACATACAAGTGCTGATAACAACCCTTCTAAAAAGGCTTCCCAACCCACTTCTGTAGGTAATAAACCTGCAGCAACTAAGGTTGAGGAATACAAAGCCAAAATGCCTTATCCTCAAAAACTCCGTCAAGCGGAACAGGATAAGCAATTTGCCTGCTTTGCAGACTATCTCAGGACTCTTGAAATAAAGATTCCGTTTGCAGAAGCACTTGAGCAAATACCCTCTTATGCCAAGTTCATGAAAGAGATCTTAAGTCATAAGAAGGATTGGAGGGAAACTGAAAAAGTTTACCTTACTGAAGAATGCAGTGCAGTCATTCTGAAAAGCTTACCTGAGAAGCTTAAAGATCCTGGGAGCTTTATGATACCATGCACATTAGAGGGTACTTGTACCAAGCAAGCTTTATGTGATATTGGGGCAAGTATCAACCTAATACCTGCATCTACTATCAAAAAGCTTGGTTTAACTGAAGAAATCAAACCAACCAGGATATGTCTTCAACTTGCTGATGGCTCCATTAAATACCCATCAGGCGTAATTGAAGACATGATTGTCAAGGTTGGGCCATTCGCCTTTCCTACTGACTTTGTGGTGCTGGAAATGGAGAAGCACAAGAGTGCAACTCTCATTCTAGGAAGACCTTTCCTAGCAACTGGCCGAACCCTCATTGACGTCCAAAAAGGGGAAGTAACCCTGAGAGTCAATAAGGAGGAGTTCAAGTTGAATGTTGTTAAAGCCATGCAACATCCAGACACCCCAAATGACTGCATGAGTGTTGACATTATTGACTCCCTAGTAAGAGAGGTCAATATGGCTGAGAGTCTCGAATCAGAGCTAGAGGACATCTTTAAAGATGTTCAGCCTGATCTGGAGGAATCAGAGAGAATAGTAGAACCTCTGAAAATCCCTCAGGAAGAGGAGAAACCTCCTAAACCCGAGCTCAAACCATTATCACCATCCCTGAAATATGCATTTCTGGGAGAAGGTGATACCTTTCCTGTAATCATAAGCTCTACCTTAGAGCCACAGGAAGAGGAAGCACTAATTCAAGTGCTAAGGACACACAAGACAGCTCTTGGGTGGTCCATCAGTGATCTCAAAGGCATTAGCCCAGCCAGATGCATGCACAAGATCTTACTGGAGGGTGACGCCAAGCCAGTGGTTCAACCACAAAGGCGGCTGAATCCAGCCATGAAGGAGGTGGTGTAGAAAGAGGTCACTAAGTTACTAGAGGCTGGGATTATTTATCCTATTTCTGATAGCCCCTGGGTAAGCCCTGTCCAAGTCGTCCCTAAGAAAGGTGGCATGACAGTGGTTCATAATGAAAAAAATGAACTGGTTCCTACGAGAACAGTTACAGGGTGGCGTATGTGTATTGATTACAGAAGGCTCAATACAGCCACCAGAAAGAATCACTTTCCTTTACCATTCATAGACCAGATGCTAGAAAGACTAGCAGGTCATGAATACTACTGCTTCCTGGATGGATATTCAGGTTATAATCAAATTGTAGTAGATCCCCAGGATCAAGAGAAAACGGCATTCACATGTCCATCTGGAGTATTTGCATACAGAAGGATGTCATTTGGCCTGTGCAATGCACCTGCAACCTTTCAGAGGTGCATATTCTCAATTTTCTCTGATATGGTGGAAAATTTTCTGGAAGTCTTCATGGATGACTTTTCAGTGTTTGGAGACTCATTCAGCTCCTGCCTTAACCATCTAGCACTTGTTCTAAAGAGATGCCAAGAGACTAACCTGGTTTTAAACTAGGAGAAGTGTCACTTTATGGTGACTGAAGGAATTGTCCTTGGGCACAAAATCTCGAACAAGGGAATAGAGGTGGATCAAGCTAAGGTAGAGGTAATTGAAAAATTACCACCAACAACCAATGTTAAGGCAATCAGAAGCTTTCTGGGGCATGCAGGATTCTATAGGAGGTTTATAAAGGATTTCTCAAAAATCACCAAACCTCTAAGTAATCTGCTAGCTGCTGACACACCATTTATCTTTGATAAGGAGTGTCTGCAGGCATTTAAGACTCTAAAAGCTAAGCTGGTCACAGCACCAGTCATCTCTGCACCAAACTGGACATTACCATTTGAATTGATGTGTGACGCCAGTGATCATGCCATTGGTGCAGTATTGGGACAGAGGCATGACAAGCTCATGCACGTCATTTACTATGCTAGCCGTGTTTTAAATGACGCACATAAAAACTACACAACCACAGAAAAAGAATTACTTGCAGTGGTTTACGCCATTGACAAGTTTAGATCCTATTTAGTAGGATCAAAAGTGATTGTGTACACTGATCATGCTGCTCTTAAATATCTACTCACAAAGCAGGATTCAAAACCCAGACTTATAAGATGGGTGTTGCTTCTGCAAGAGTTTGATATAGAAATAAGAGACAGAAAAGGGACAGAGAATCAGGTAGCAGACCAACCTGTCCTGAATAGAACCAGTAGAAGGGGCGTCCCTCCCTCTTACTGAAATCTCTGAAAACTTTCCAGATGAGCAACTTTTTGCCATCCAGGAAGTGCCATGGTTTGCAGACATTGCAAACTACAAGGCAGCAAGATTCATACCCAAAGAATACAGTAGACAGCAATCAAAGAAGCTGATCACGGATGCAAAGTATTATCTTTGGGATGAGCCGTATCTCTTTAAGAGATGTGCAGACGGAGTAATCCGTAGATGTGTGCCTAAAGAAGAAGCGCAGAAGATCCTTTGGCATTGCCATGGATCACAGTATGGAGGACATTTTGGAAGTGAGCGAACAGCCACAAGAGTCCTCCAAAGTGGCTTCTACTAGCCTACTCTCTATAAAGATTCCCGATTGTTTGTGCTTAATTGTGACAGTTGCCAAAGATCTGGCAATCTACCTCACAGTTATGCCATGCCTCAACAAGGGATCTTGGAGATTGAGTTGTTTGATGTATGGGGCATTGACTTCATGGGACCTTTCCCACCATCATACTCAAACACTTATATTCTAGTGGCAGTGGATTATGTATCCAAATGGGTGGAGGCTATTGCAACACCCACTAATGACACAAAAACAGTGTTAAAATTCCTCCAGAAACACATCTTCAGCAGATTTGGTACCCCTAGAGTCTTAATCAGTGATGGGGGCACTCATTTCTGCAATAAACAGCTTTACTCTGCTTTGGTTCGTTATGGAGTTAACCACAGGGTAGCTACTCCATATCACCCACAGACTAATGGGCAAGCTGAAGTCTCAAATAGAGAACTCAAAAGAATCCTGGAACGGACTGTAATTAACCGTAGAAGGGATTGGGCAAGGAGCTTGGATGATGCTCTGTGGGCATACAGAACAGCATTCAAGACCCCTATAGGGACCTCTCCATACCAGCTTGTGTATGGAAAGGCATGTCACTTGCCAGTGGAACTGGAACACAAGGCCTACTGGGCAACCAGATTCCTGAACCTTGATGCCAAGTTAGCTGGAGAAAAACGTTTACTTCAGCTAAATGAGCTAGAGGAATTTAGACTCAATGCTTTCGAGAATGCAAAAATTTACAAAGAGAAAGCGAAAAGATGGCATGATAAGAAATTGTCATCCAGAGTCTTTGAGCCTGGGCAGAAAGTTCTGCTATTTAATTCTAGGCTCAAATTATTCCCTGGGAAATTAAAATCCCGGTGGAGAGGTCCATATGTAATTACAAGTGTATCACCATATGGATACGTAGAGCTTCAGGATAATGACTCTAACAAAAAGTTCATTGTTAATGGACAGAGAATTAAACATTATCTTGAAAGTAACTTCGAGCAAGAATGCTCAAAACTGAGACTTGATTAGAGCTCAGTGGTAGTCCAGCTAAAGACAATAAAGAAGCGCTTGCTGGGAGGCAACCCAGCCATTTACAAAGTTTATTTACTAATTAAATAAATTTCCTTTTTTTACAGGTATGTGTCCAAGTATCTTCAAAGGGTAAAAATAGCAATTGATTGAATTTACAGAGTTACAGGGAAATTTGGAAGCCCACTAGCGTGAAAAAGCCAGTAAGAAATATTTTGGGCGTTGAACGCCCAAAAGAAGCACCCAATGGGCGTTCAACGCCAGTAAGGGTAGCCATCTGGGCGTTAAACGCCAGAAAGGAGCATCTTCTGGGTGTTGAACGCCAGAAAGAAGCACCTTCTGGGCGTTTAACGCCAGATTGTTATCATCCTGGGCGTTCAGAAAAACGCCCAGTGACAAAGGACTTCCTGGCGTTCAACGCCAGAAAGAAGCATCAGCTGGGCGTTGAACGCCCAGGAGAAGCAGCATTTGGGCGTTAAACGCCCAAAACATGCAGCGTTTGGGCGTTTAACGCCAGGATGGTGGGGAGGAGGTAAAATTCGTTTTTCTTTACAATTTTTCTAAATTTTTATGTTTCAATTCATGATTTCTTGCATAAACATGTTTCAAAATGTCATCCTTCAAAATCAAATTAGTTTTCTAAGAACCCTAATTTCTAAAATCCCTTTTTCAAAAATATCAAATATGTCTTAATCCATAAAGACAAATTGTTTTCCAATCCAATCCAACTCTTCTAAGTTTTTCAAAACTCAATTATCTTTTTTTTTAAATCTTTTTCAAAATCAAAAATTCAGATTTATCTTTCTAAATATTATTCATATATTTCTCTTTTTAAACTATATCTTTTTCTTATCATATCTATCTTTTATTAATCATATCTTCTATCTTATCTTTTTCTTATTTTCGAAATTCCCCACCCCCTCCCTATATATTGCATTCGGCGCCCCTCTCATCATCACCTTTCCACACTTGCTCTCCTCCTATCCTTCTCCTTTCTTCTCTTTTGCTTGAGGACAAGCAAAGCTCTAAGTTTGGTGTGTTTATCCGTGATCACAAAAACATACTCATTAAGATCATGGCTCCTAAAGGAAAACAACCCACCCCAAGAGGCAAGAAAGAGAATACTCCAAAGCCACTTTGGAATCAAGGGAAGTTCTTAACTAAAGAACATTCAGACCATTACTACAAAATAATGAATCACAGATCAGTGATCCCGGAAGTCAAATTTGATCTGAGGGAAGATGAATATCCGGAGATCCAAGAGCAAATTCGAAACAGGAACTGGGAAATTCTAGCCATTCCTGAAACGAAAGTGGGAAGGAACATGGTTCAGGAGTTCTATGCTAATCTATGGCAGACAGACAGGCAAAGAATAATTGGAGCTGCTCTCTATGACCATCGGACCTTAGTCAGAGGAAAGATTGTTCATACCCATCCTGACAAGATCAGGGAGATATTTAAGCTTCCTCAACTGAAAGATGACCCAGACTCCTTTAATAGGAGAATGATGAGGGTAAATAAAGGTCTGGACAAGATTCTAGAGGATATATGCATCCCTGAAGCCAGGTGGACCACCAGCACGACTGGCATCCCAAATCAACTCAAAAGAGAAGATCTAAAACCAGTAGCCAGAGGCTGGCTGGATTTCATTGGGCGTTCTATATTGCCCACCAGCAACCGTTCTGAAGTTACTATTAAAAGAGCAGTGATGAGTTACTGCATCATGTTGGGAAGAGAAGTAGAAGTCCATCAACTGATCTCGTGTAAAGATTGGCCTATCCAAGCTTAATTTCTATGCTCTGCAAAGATGCCGGAGTGAAGATGGGAATAACAGAGTATATCTCAGTTGAGAGGCCAATCACTAGAATATCAATGGACAGATAATAGCTGCAGGATGATCCAATCAAGAGGAGAGCACAGGAAGTCCTCCCAGAACTCCCTCAATTCGAATATTGGGAACATCTTGAGGCTTCTATTTCCAAATTGCAAGAAGCTATGGACCAAATAAAGGAAGAACAGAATAATCAAAGTAGCATGCTTTGTAAACTGCTTAAGGAACAGGAAGAGCAATGGCGTGATCTGAGGGAGCTGAAGCACCAGAAATTAATCCTTGAAAAGCACCCCACAGATTAGAGGAACATCTACTTCTCAAAACACAGGTTGTTGAGTTCCAATTTTTAGCTTTAACTATGTGATAGTGTTTTTATAGAGATTTACCTTAGGAGATCTATATAGTAGTAGTAGTAGTAGCAGTAGTAGTAATTAGTATATCTATTCTGGTTTTATTCCCAATTAAGTTATAATTTATTTTTCTCATCATCATCAGGCATGAATAAAATAGTAGAGAATTAGAATAAAGAAGTAATTTCTCTTTTTCAAGTTCTTAATAATAAAATTATAATTAACTATATGTGGTGGCAATACTTTTTGTTCTCTGAATGAATGCTTGAACAGTGCATAATTTTTATCTTGAATTTTATGAATATTGGCTCCTGAAAGAATGAGGAACACGAAAAATACTATTGATGATCTGAAAAATCATGAATTTGATTCTTGAAGCAAGAAAAAGCAGTGAAAAAAAAACTTTTTAGCTTTACAAGAAATCATTGGATTAAGAAAAGGATCCAAGGCTTTGAGCATCAGTGGATAGGAGGGCCCAAGGAAATAAAATCCAGGCCTAAGCGACTAAATCAAGCTGTCCCTAACCATGTGCTTATGGCATGCAGGTCCAAGTGAAAAGCTTGAGACTGAGTGGTTAAAGTCGTGATCCAAAGCAAAAGAGTGTGCTTAAGAGCTCTGGACACCTCTAACTGGGGACTTTAGCAAAGCTGAGTCACAATCTGAAAAGGTTCACCCAGTCATGTGTCTGTGGCATTTATGTATCCGGTGGTAATACTGGAAAACAAAGTGCTTAGGGCCACGGCCAAGACTCATAGAGTAGCTGTGTTCAAGAATCAACATACTACACTAGGAGAATCAATAATACTATCTGAATTCTGAGTTCCTATGGATGCCAATCATTTTGAATTTCAAAGGATAAATGGAGATGCCAAAACTGTTCAGAAACAAAAAGCTACCAGCCCCGCTCATCTAAATTAGAAACTGAGCTTCACTTAAAACTCTGAGATATTACTGCTTCTTGATTTCTTTTTATCCGCTTTTATTCATCTAGTTGCTTGGGGACAAGCAACAGTTTAAGTTTAGTGTTGTGATGAGCGGATATTTTATACGCTTTTTGGGGGTAATTTCATGTAGATTTTAGCATGTTTTAATTAGTTTTTAGTAGAATATTATTAGTTTTAGGCAAAAATCATATTTCTGGACTTTACTATGAGTTTGTGTGTTTTTCTGTGATTTCAGGTATTTTCTGACTGAAATTGAGGGAGCTGAGCAAAAATCTGAGTTAGGCCGAAAAAGGACTGCTGATGCTGTTGGATTCTGACCTCCCTGCACTCGAAATAGATTTTCTGGAGCTACATGAGCCCAATTAGCGCGCTCTCAACGGCGTTGGAAAGTAGACATCCAGGGCTTTCCAGCAATATATAATAGTCCATACTTTGCGCGAAGATAGACGACGTAACTTCGCGTTGAACGCCAAGTACATGCTGCTGTCTGGAGTTAAATGCCAGAAACACGTCATGATCCGGAGTTGAACGCCCAAAATACGTTATAACTTGGAGTTCAACTCCAAGAAAAGCCTCAGCTCGTGGATAGCTTTAGTCTAAGCCCCAGCACATACCAAGTGGGCCCCAGAAGTGGATTTATACACCAATTATCTTAGTTTACTCATTTTCTGTAAACCTAGGTTACTAGTTTACTATTTAAACAACTTTTAGAGACTTATTCGGTACCTCATGACATTTTTAGATCTAAACTTTATACACTTTGATGGCATGAGTCTCTAAACTCCTTTGTTGGGGGTGAGGAGCTCTGCAGCGTTTCGATGAATTAATGCAATTGTTTCTATTTCACTCAAACATGTGTATAGTCCGATCTAAGATGTTTATTCGTGCTTAATTATGAAGAAGGTGATGATCCGTGACACTCATCACCTCCCTCAATCCATGAACGTGTGCCTGACAAACACCTCCGTTCTACATCAGACTGAATGAGCTTCTCTTAGATTCCTTAATCAGAATCTCCGCGGTATAAGCTAGAATTGATGGCGGCCACTCTTGAGAATCCGGAAGGTCTAAACCTTGTCTGTGGTATTCCGAGTAGGATTCAAGGATTGAATGGCTGTGACGTGCTTCAAACTCGCGATTGCTGGGCGTGATGACAAACGCAAAAGGATCAATGGATCCTATTCCAACATGATCGAGAACCAACAGCTGATTAGCCGTGCTGTGACAGAGCACCTGGACCGTTTTCACTGAGAGGATGGGAGGTAGCCACTGACAATGGTGACACCCTACATACAGCTTGCCGTAGATGTGCTTTACAAACAATTGAGTTGAATATTACATTGCAGAAATTCAGAGGACAA
This sequence comes from Arachis stenosperma, assembly GCF_014773155.1. NCBI lineage: Eukaryota > Viridiplantae > Streptophyta > Magnoliopsida > Fabales > Fabaceae > Arachis > Arachis stenosperma. The sequence continues at coordinate 71,803,208 of NC_080380.1, read as the reverse complement.
AGCATCTCCAAAATCCCAACATATTTCCCATTACTGCACAACAAGTAACGATTTTATTCTCTTTTATTTTTTCAATCTAATAATTCCAACTGATAATTTTAATTAATATCCTGACTAAGAATAATAAAATAAACATAGCTTGCTTCAAACCAATAATCTCCGTGGGATCGACCCTTACTCACGTAAGGTATTACTTGGACGACCCAGTGCACTTGCTGGTTAGTTGTGCGAAGCTGTGTTAAATAGTCCATTAATATTAGCCACACAATTTCGTGCACCAATGGGCAAACATGTGCATCAATATTGGTTAGAATTCAGGGGTTTAGAGTCATAAACAAGAAATTAAACTACTAAAATTAACATGCAAGGAATCTCAAAGTGCAAGAAGCTAAATCGAAGCAACTAAAGCCAAGCATAAACAATTTTAATCTAATAAGAGAACATCTAAATCTACTTCTATTCTAGAGCTAATTAAACAATTAACTAACTATAACAAGAATCAAGCAATTGGAATTTTTAGGTTTTAAATATGAATAATGAAAGGAACTCTTAGCTAGGCACAGGAATTGGGGTCACTATCCTTGTCTAATAACCATATCTTGACAATTATAAGGAACCTAGCTCATTAAGTCTACCTCTATGCTTAAAGTACGTATAATGTCTACTTCAAAGCTTGAAGTACATCAAATGGCTTGATCAATCTCAACTCATTAGTCCCAATCCAACTACTAATTGGCTTAGTAGTAGATTGGCGTCAATGGGTATCAATTTGACCACTAGGGTTCTCAAATCAACAAATCAATTAGACCCAATCCCTTAGCCTAGGCCAAAAGTAAAGAAAACTACTCTATAATCAAAGGAAATATTTCATCAAACACATGGTATGCATTAACAAAAGACATATTCAAATTGCAAATTAATTGGAAATTACAAGTACACACTCAAATAGCACTATCAATCATAGAAAACATCAATGCAGTAACAGAAATTCAAAATCCACGTAGTTCATAAAAAGAGAAGAAAAGGGAAAATAACAAGAGAATTCAAATTCAACACAAGATTTAAACAAAATTATAACTAGAGAACTCAAATTAAGTAATTGAAACTAAAATTAACAAAACCTAATTCAGAATTTCAACAAAAGAGAATCAAAACAAACTAGATCTAGAGAGAAGTAAGAGTTTCTCTCCAATGAAAACAAGAACAAAAAACTAGCTGAAATTGTGTGTAAAGTGTGTATGATTGATCCCCGCTTTCTTTCATCAGTTCTTGGGTCTTTTCCATGCAGAATCAAGTTGGATTTGGGCTTGGAACCTCTCAGAAATTGCCAGCCACGAGTTCATTAATGATGTCACGTGCCGAGCGTCACGCGTATGCGGCATCTGAGTTTTGCAAGCGACGCGTACGCATCAGGCACACGTACGCGTTGGTCGGATTTTTGCCCAGCCACGCGAATACGTCAGCTTTTACGCGCAAGTCCTAGCAATATGCTTCCACGCGTGTGCGTCAGTCACGTGTGCGCGTCGTGTCTAATTCTCCAAAACTCCATTCTTCATGTTCCTTCCACTTATGCATGCTTCCTTTCCATCTTCCAGGCCATTCTTGCCCTATAGATCCTGAATCAACTTAACAAACACATCACGGCATCGAATGGTAATAAAAAAGGATTAAAATATAGCATTTTTAAGGTCAAAGAAGCATGTTTTCAACCATGACCCAAAATTAGGAAGGAAACACAAAACCATGCAATTTATATGAATAAGTGCAGAAAATATTGATAAGACCCTCCAAATTCTACACAAGATAAACCACAAAATTGGGGTTTATCAAACCTCCCCACACTTAAACTAAGCATGTCCTCATGCTAAAAATAAAAAGACCAAAGAACATAGGAGAATGAGGTTTATGAAATGCGATTTACCTACATGGATGCAACTAATGCAAATGCTTCTATCTACTTGGTCAAAAGTGAATCAACTTCCAAAACATATATGAATACATAGGGCCAAGGTGATATGATAATTCATGAACTCTACCAATTCAAACATCAAAATGACATGTAAGCAAATTGCATGAAGAAAGCTTGTGAAGGCCGGGAACAAAGAGTTGAGTATCGAACCCTCCCCAGAAGTGTATCTGCTCTATTCGCTCAAGTGTATTGGGTCGATCACTCAATTCCCCTCTAATCATGCTTTCTAAGATTTGTTTTTCATCTAACAATCAATAATTATTCGGTGCATGCGTACATTCATCATGAGGGCTTATCTTTAGGTTGTAATGGGGCTAGAGTAAGGGAAAGGATGCATATATGGCCAAGTGAGCTCGAAATTTGAATCCTTGATTAACCTAATCTCTCACCTAACACACACACAACCTATACTATTCTAATACACAACCTAACTACCCATTCATTCACTTTTCACACACTCATGCATTCTCTTTTAATACACACCCCATATGCATTGGTTATTATTGGCTTCGCCTTGGGGCATTTTGTCCCCTTTTTATTGCTTTCTTTTTCTATATATTTTGTTTCTTTTATTTTTCTATTTCTTTTTCTACATATATATTTTTTTTCTTTTGATGAAACATATACAACAGTGCCAATGCATAATGGTGTAACCATTCAATACCTGAGAGTGTACCTAATTTCCAACATTTTCAATAAAAACTACAAACACACACTTTTACCTCTACCAATGTTCCCAAGCTCCCCCCCCCCCCCCCCGCGCTTAAATGACACACACCCTCACTCGCCTAAGCTAATCAAAGGACATCCATTGTTTTTCACTTAGGGGTATTGATGTGCTAAATTAAAGAACAAAAGGGGTTTAACGTAGGCTCAAAATTGGCTAATGACAAGAGGATTCTTGCGTGGTCTAGAATTTCACAAAAATAATCGTGTTATAAGTATAGCTTCTAAACCAACAAAAATCCTTTCGTACAAAAAAACTTGTTTGTCACTAAAGCAAACCCAATAAAATTTATAACTGAAGTATTGAAACCTCGGGTCGTCTCTCAAGGAATTGCAGGGAGGTGTATTTATTATTGGTTATGAGTTTTCTGGGAAATTTGGAGTCTGGGCAATGGGCACAAAAATAATTATAAATTAAAGTAATGAAAATTAACAAGAGGTTTTATGTAATTAAATTAAAAAGCCTTGACTGGGAGAATGATTAATTGGAAGTTCTATCCTTGTTGGAATTTTCTCAAGTGTAGTATCAAAAGGTTGTTATTTTTACTTAGTTAACCCTTACTAAATAAAGGAAAGTCAAGTAATTGAGCTAACTCTTATTCACAAATCCTAGTCCTCTCCCTTGGGAAGGTCTAGCGTTAGTAAATAGAGAATTAGCCAACAACTTCCAAATTAACTGTCCACTTGTGCATTCCAACTCAAGTGTCTCCTCTTAATCAATTCATCAATTAAAGCTAAGAATGTAAAAAGCTAAATTAAAATCATAAATCTGAAATACCTCAAATTGCATTAAATAGAAATTAAAATCTAACATGAAGAGTTCATAAGCCAATGGCTAAAAAGAGAACCAACAAGAAAAATAGAATAAACTAGTAAGCTAGAACAAATAAAAGTATAAGAGAAGTTAAATTAAAGGAACATTGAACTTGGAATGGAGAAGCAATCCTAAAATTAAGAGAAATCCTAAATCCTAAATCCTAAATCCTAAGAGAGAAGAGAGAGCCTATCTCTCTTAGAACTACATCTAAAACCTAAAAATGTGAATTATCAACCTATCCTCATGAATGAATAGATTCCCCCACTTTATAGCCTCTAATCTGTGTTTTTTGGGTCGAGAACTGGGTCAAAAACAGCCCAGAAATCGCTAGGGGTGAAATCCGCCACGCTAGTTTTTCGTCACTGTGACGTGTGCGCGTGAATCACGCATGCGCGTCACCTAGCTGTATGGCCACTATGTCAAATTATATATCATTTCGAAGTCCCGGATGTTAGCTTTCTAACGCAACTGGAACCGCCTCATTTTAATTTCTAAGCCATTCCTGCCCTGTAATCTCTGAAAATACTTAACACACATATTAAGGCATCAAATGGTAATAAGAGATGATTAAAATACACAAATTAAAGACTCTAGGAAGTAAGTTTTCAATTATAGAACAAATTCTGGGAAGGAATTGTAAAACCATGCAAATAGTATGAACAAGTGTATGAAAGATTGATAAAATCCACTCAATTGAGCACAAGATAAACCATAAAATAGTGGTTTATCAGCTAACAATGGTAGATATTAGGGTTCTTAGGCTAATTTTAATCTTAGATCTAAGTTTTGTTTCTTGTTTTCATCTAGTTTTCTTTATGAATTCTTGTTCTTTTACCTTTGTTCTTCTTAGTTCTCTGATAAACCACTATTTTATGGTTTATATTGTGTTTAATTGTGTGGTTTTATCATGATCCTTACCCACTTATTCATTAATTTAGCATGCATTTATATTTCCTTCCTGAAATTATTACATGATTGAAAACTGCTTCATAGAAACTTTTAATTATGCATTTTAATTCTCCTTTATTCCATTCGATGCTGTAATCTATGTGTTAAGTGTTTCAGGCTTTATAGGGTATGAATGAGTTGGAGATTGGAAAGGAAGCTAGCAAAAATGGAAGGAACACGAGAAATTGAGGAGATGACCAGCGAGAAGTGACGCAGACGCATGGCTCACGCGTTCGCGCGAAAGAGGAGAAATCGCAATGATGCGGCCGCATGGTTCACGCGACCGCGCGGATTGGAAAAGCACAAGTGACGCGGAAGCGTGGACGACACGAACGCGTGGCAGGAAAAAACGCAAATGACACGTCCGCATGGATGACGCGATCGCGTGACGTGCGCGATCTGCATAATCTGCAGAATTCGCTGGGGGCCATTTTAGACCTTATTTTGACCCAGGTTTCGGCTTAGAACAACAGAATAGAGCCAGAAAACATACAAAAACCAGAACAATAATTCATTCTACACAGTTTTAGTTTTAGATCTAGTTTTTACTCCTCCTCTAGGTTTTCTCTCTATACATTGATAGTTCTTAGGATTTTATTTTTCTACCACTTTTTGGCATTGGGATACTGAGAAGAGTTATTACCTCATCAAGACTTCATCATTCTAGTTCATTTTCTTTACTTGGCTTTACTCTTCCATGTCCTTTGCTTTGCTTAATTTTTCCATTGGAATATTTTTAGGATTATTTAATACAAGGATTACTTTTATTTTGAATTGATTATTTTGATTTTTATTTACAATGTCTTTCTTCAATTCCCTTTCATATGTTATGAATTTTACATTCACAATGAGCGAGTAGTTCCCTAACTTGATGGAGAGTTGATTGAAAGGAACCCTTGAGTTGGAAGGCTTAAAAGAAAGATTGTAATTGGGTTTATTGTTGGATTGCCCTCTAGTCACTAACACCAATCCCTTTTAATTAAGTGGGTTGCAACTTGTGAACGGACGTAGCATTCCAACTTGTTTGACTTTCCCTTACCAAGTAAGAGATAACTAAACGGGATAACCTTTAATTATCAATTAATCTAGAAAGTAATTCAACAATAATGGGGCTTCCAACTAATCAACTCCCAGTCAAGGCTTTTATTTACATTATTCAAATTCTCTAATTTAATTTCCTGTTTACTCAACTCAAACCTTTTTGAAAACATCTAATTAATAAAATAGCACACTTTTCTGCAACTCGTTGGGAGATGACCTGGGATTCATACTCCCAGTATTTTAATTTCAAATTTCTGTGACACCTTTCTAAATTGATAAGTGAATTTCTGGCGAGTTAAGAACTATACTTGCAACGTATATATTTTAATAATTTTTAATTCGCCAATTTCTGCTCGCATCATTCTCTTGTTAATTTTCCTTTTTATTCCTCTTTCATGTTTGAGTACTTTTGTTGGATTTGGTTTTCTTTAATGCAATTGATGTTTTATATTTCTTTTATTGTTGAATTGAGTTGTTGATTTTACTTTTCTTGCTCTAGGAAGTTGTAGATTTTACCATTTCTTGTCATTTACCATGCTTTCCTTTTATGCCTTCCAAGTGTTTGACAAAATACTTGGTTGGATGTTAGAGTAGCTTTTTGAGCATTCTTGGCTTGGAAAGAAGAATTGGGCAATCTTGAGTCATTAATACCCCATTTAGTTTGGTGATCTAGAATTGTTTGTTAATATTGTTTCCATTGACTCTAATCTCTTGCTAATTCAATTAGTAAGTTGATTAAGACTTTTGGATTGAGATTAACTAGTCTTATTTGACTTTCTCTCGTGTGAAGATAACATTATACCTTCTTCCATTGTTAGAGATGACGAAATAGGATAAATTCTTGTTAATTATTGTTATGATTAGTGACTAGGATAGAAAGCCTATATTCTCAATCCTTGCCATGAATGTCTCTTTTTATCACTTGCTTTCTTTAGTTGCTTGATTTACTTTTCTTGTCATTTAATTTCTTGCCCCTTTTATCAAATCAAATCCTCCTTATTCCTTCAAAGCCAATAATTGATCACTTTATTGCAATTCCTTATGAGACGACCCGAGGTTTGAATATGTTGGTTAATTTTCATTGCGGTTTGTACTTTTGACAACCAACAAACTAAAACTTTGATTGAGCATAGCTTGTCGGTTAGGAACTATACTTGCAACGAAGTTATTTTCCCTAACCGAGAAGAAATTTTTAGCCGACGGTTATGCTCTTTCAGTGCTCTGGAGGAACGAGGAAAGGTTCAGAGTGGTAATTCCTTTCAACCAATTGGGGAACATGAGCTCACAAAAGCGATTCGTGAACCTTGTGGAGTCCTTCGTAGGGTTGCCCTTCTCTTGCTCATCAATATGAATGATTATTTTCACTCTCTTGGAGGGAGGCTTAACTTTTGGTGCAGGGCGCGCCTTGGTAGTTGTTCTTCGAGGTGCTCTTTTTGTAGACAGCTTTTTTGAAGCCTTTTCCTTGTTCGTTCTGATGGCCATTCTGAAAAAGGAAGGAAAAGAGAAAACATTAAAACTCAAAGAAACAACGCTTAAATAATAACATGAAAGTGAGAAATAATGCCACAAAGGAATAAAGCATCTTGAAGACATGACAGCTGCAACATGTAAGCAAGACAACAATGTAATCATAGGGGCATATCACTAGCATGAGATGTAATAGTGAGAGAAGTATGCAAGTAAAAGCATGAGAAGAATGGGCTCAAGCATCAATAACAACACTAAGTAACACATGCAAGAAAGATAAATAGCACAAGAAAATCATTCACCTAGTCTAACTCCAAGACAATGAAGCATGCAAATGAAATAAAGTGGAGTTACAGAGAGTGGAATCACCAATCTTGCAATATGGTACAAAGAAGCAAGTCATGGGTAATGAGCATATGAATGGTAAAGATTAAGCACAATAGGCTCAATGCACAATAAGAAAGCAAGTATAATGAGAAAGAAGTACTAAATTGAAAGCATAATGTCAAAATGAACTAAAATACCATATGTGCTTTTCATTAAACACTTGGTGTGCAACTTCTAAACAATAAGAAAATTGAAGAAATTCAAAGATGTAACACCCCAAAATGAAATACCAATAAACAAAACAACACTACATAACACACATAAGCCAAATGATATCAAAATATCCAACCAATGCAAGTGGTACATTGAAGTTCAACACCCATGAAAAAATGTAAAAAGAAAGAGAAGAAACAAAAATAGAGTGTAACACAACAAAATCAAAATGTAACTAAGAAGAAAGAAAATTGAGTAATGGCATACAATTAAAAAGAAGGGAATATTAAAAAGAGAAAGAGAAAGAAAAGAAATAAAACCTTGAAAGGAAGAAGAAGGTAGAGTTGAGTGTAGGTGAGAAGAGGAGAAGAGAGAGAAGAAAAAGAGAGGAAAGAAAATGTGGGACCACCGGAGGTGGTAAGAAGGAAGAAGAAGAGAGGAAGAAGGAATAGAAGGAATGAGTTGAAAAAAGAAAGAAAACAGGGGCGCTGCACGTAAGTTGCGTTTGTGATATGACGCGTGTGCGTCGCCCACGCTTACGCGTGGATGTTAAAAATAGGCGATGATGCGTGCGCGTCGCCCACGCATACGTGTGGGGAGAAATTGTGCTCCATGCACAAAATTCACACAAATCCGGCCCAACTCTCTAGTTTTTGTACCAGAGGTTCCAAAATCGGCAATTGACGCGTATGTGTGGGTGAGCCAAAAATCCAGTGACGTGTAGGTGTCATATGACGCGCACGCGTGGAGTGCGATTGTGCTCTACGCACAAAGGCAGCACCACTCCAGCGTAACTCTATGATTTTTGTACCAGGAGTTGCGACTTCATCAAACAAGGCGTGCGCATCGCCCACGCATACGCGTGGGTATGCGAAATGGACAGACGACGCGTGCGCATCGCCTACGCTTGCGTGTGGGAAGGACTGCGCTCCCAACACCATTCTTGCACAATTCCAGTGTAACTCTCTTGTTTTTGTATCAAGAGTTGTGGAGATGCATCGACGCATACGTGTCGCCCATGCTTGCGCGTGGGGCAACCTTTTTTTTTATTTTCCATAGGCATGAGGAAGGGCAATTATAACACAATCTTGGCAGTAATTCAAGCTAAATAGTTCAAAAACACTCAAAACTTCATGCAATACTCAAAATTAAGTATTTTCTTCAACATTACCAATTCAACCAAACCAAGATCAATGAAATCCTCATGAGCATCTCAACAAAATCAAACAAAATCAAGCATACTTAGACAAACTCACAAAATCAAGCAATCACAAAATCCAACAAAGACTCTAAAAACTATATGCAAGAAACTATGTAAAATGGAAGATCATACCATGGTGGGATGTCTCCCACCTAGCACTTTTCTTTAACGTCCTTAAGTTGGACGGTCATGAGCTTAAACTTCTCCTCCTCCAGGTGCATCTTCAAGTAAGAACACCTCCACTTCCCTTGGGGACTTGTAGCCATGATACTTCTTTACCCTGTGGCTATTCACTTTGAATGTTGCACCACTTTGAGGGTGGAATAGCTCGACCACACCATAGGGCTTCACCTCCTTTACTCTAAAGAGACCATCCCACCATGAACGGAACTTTCCGGGCATAAATCTGAGCCTTGAGTTGTATAGAAGAACTTCGCCACCCTCTTGAAAATCTTTCTTGCAGATATGGTGATCATGGAATGCCTTAGTCTTCTTTATGTAGATCCGTGCATTCTCATATGCCTCCATCCTAAGACATTCAAGTTCCTCTAGTTGCGATTTTCTGGTTATACCTGCCTTGGTAAAATCCATGTTGCACTACTTAACCGCCCAATAGGCCTTATGTTCAATTTCAACCGGGAGGTGGCATGCTTTCCCATAGACAATCCGAAAGGGATTCATCCCTAACGGAGTCTTATAGGTCGTCCTATATGCCCACAATGCATCATCCAACCCAGAGCTCCAGTCTTTCCTTTGTGGATTCACCACTTTTTTCAAAATTCGCTTTATCTCCCGATTGGACACCCCCGCTTACCCATTAGTTTGGGGGTAGTAAGCAGTTGCAACCTTGTGTAGTACCCCATATCGCTTGAGTAGTGCTTTTATCTTCCTGTTGCAAAAGTGAGATCCTTGGTCGCTCACGATTGTTTGTGGCGACCCATAGCGGCAAACAATATTATTTTTAATGAAAGAAACAACAGTATTAGCATCATCAAGGCGGGTAGGTATCGCTTCCACCCACTTTGTTACGTAATCAACCGCTAACAAAATGTGAAGATAACCATTTGAGTTAGAAAATGACCCCATAAAGTCTATGCCCCATACATCAAAGATTTCACAAAATAACATTGGTTGTCGAGGCATTTCATCCTTTTGGAATGCATTTCCAGACTTTTGACATTGGTTACATGACACACAAAATTGGTTAGCATCCTTGAATAATGTTGGCCACCAGAATCTGCAATCCAAAACTTTTTTAGCCATTCGTTGTGGGCCAAAGTGGCCGCCACACTTGGATTAATGACAAGATTCAAGAATAGGTTGGAACTCGGATTCTGGGACACATCTACGAATTATTTGGTCTACTCCCCATTTCCACAAGTGAGGGTCATCCCAAATGTAATATTTGGAATCACTCCTCAACTTATCTCTTTGATGTTTTGAAAATTTGAGAGGGAATATATTGGCAACCAAGTAGTTCGCCATAGGTGCAAACCAAGGAAAACTATCCGAAATAGCATGCAAACCATCCAAAGGAAATGAGTCGTCAATCGGAAATGGGTCATATTTAAGATTTTCAAGGTGGCTTAGATGATCCGTAACCAAGATTTGTGACCCACTTCGATCCCTAATCTCAATGTCAAACTCTTGCAAGAGCAAGATCCAACGTATGAGCCTAGGTTTTGACTCATTCTTTATCAACAAATATTTTAAAGCTACATGATCCGTATACACCACTATTTTGGAGCCTAGCAAATAAGATCTAAATCTATCCAATGCATGAACAATTGCTAGGAGCTCTTTTTCCGTAGTGGTATAATTGGATTGTGCCGCATCCAATGTCTAGGAGGAATAAGCAATAATGTAAGGGAGCTTACCATCGCGTTGTGCAAGCGCGGCACCTACGGCATGACTTGACGCGTCGCACATGATCTCGAATGGCTGCGTCCAGTCAGGGCCCCTCATAACTAGTGCCGTGGTAAGAGCTCTCCTCAACTCCTCAAATGCTTCCTCACAAGCACTATCAAACTCAAAGTTTACGTCCTTTTGTAGCAGGCGCGATAACAGCAATGCAATCTTGCTAAAATTCTTGATGAAGTGCCTATATAATCCTACATGCCCCAAAAAGGAACGGACCTCCCTTACAGTAGAGGGCTGAGGTAAACTAGTAATGACATTAACCTTGGCCGGGTCCACAGAAATACCTTTATCAGAAACTATGTGTCCTAACACTATGCCTTGTCTCACCATGAAGTGACATTTTTCGAAATTGAGGACAAGGTTAGTATCAACACAACTCTCTAAGACTGTAGCCAAGTTCTCTAAATAACTATCAAAAGAAGTCCCATATACACTGAAATCATCCATAAAGACTTTGATGAGCGGATAATTTATACGCTTTTTGGCATTGTTTTTAGGTAGTTTTTAGTAAGTTTAAGCTACTTTTAGGGATGTTTTCATTAGTTTTTATGTTAAATTCACATTTCTGGACTTTACTATGAGTTTGTGTGTTTTTCTGTAATTTCAGGTAATTTCTGGCTGAAATTGAAGGACTTGAGCAAAACTCTGAAAAAGGCTGACAAAAGGACTGCTGATGCTGTTTGAATCTGACCTCCCTGCACTTGAAATGGATTTTCTGGCGCTACAGAACTCCAATTGGCGCGCTCTCAACGGTGTTGGAAAGTAGACATCCAGAGCTTTCCAGCAATATATAATAGTCCATACTTTATTCGGAAATTGACGATGTAACTTGGCGTTGAACGCCAAGTACATGCTGCTGTCTGGAGTTAAACGCCAGAAAAACGTCATGATCCGGAGTTGAACGCCCAAAACACGTCATAACTCGGATTCAACTCCAAGAGAAGCCTCAGCTCGTGGATTGATCAAGCTCAGCCCAAGCATACACCAAGTGGGCCCCGGAAGTGGATTTATGCATCAATTACTTACTCATGTAAACCCTAGGAGCTAGTTTATTATAAATAGAACTTTTTACTATCATATTATCATCCTGGATTGTATTTTGAATCTTGTGATCACGTTTTGGGGGCTGGCCATTCGGCCATGCCTAAACCTTTCACTTATGTATTTTCAACGGTGGAGTTTCTGCACACCATAGATTAAGGGTGTGGAGCTCTGCTGTACCTCAAGTTTCAATACAATTACTATTACTTTTTATTCAATTCTCTTTTATTCTTATTCCAAGATATACGTTGCACAACACTTTGATGAATGTGATGATCCGTGACACTCATCATCATTCTCACCTATGAATGCACGTGATTGACAACCACTTCCGTTCTACCTTAGGCCGGGCGCATATCTCTTAGATTCTCCAACAGAATCTTCGTGGTATAAGCTAGATAGATGGCGGCATTCATGAGGATCCGGAAAGTCTAACCTTGTCTGTGGTATTCCGAGTAGGATCTTGGGAATCCGAAAAGTCTAACCTTGTCTGTGGTATTCCGAGTAGGATTCCGGTATTGAATGACTGTGACGAGCTTCAAACTCCTGAAGGCTGGGCGTGATGACAAACGCAAAAGGATCAATGGATTCTATTCCAACCTGATTGAGAACCGACAGATGATTAGCCGTGCTGTGATAGAGCATTTGGACCATTTTCACTGAGAGGATGGGATGTAGCTATCAACCAAGGGTGATGCCTCCAGACGATTAGCCGTGCAGTGACAGCGCATAGGACCATTTTCCCGAGAGGATTGAAAGTAGCCATTGATGATGGTGATGCCCTACATACAGCTTGCCATGGAAAGGAGTAAGAAGGATTGAAGGAAGAGTGAGTAGTGAAGTAGAGTTTCAAGAGGAACACAGCATCTCCATACACCTATCTGAAATTCCCACTATTAATTTACATAAGTATTTCTATCCCTTTTTATTAATTATATTTGATTTTCTAAATTCCATAATTTTAATTTGCCTAACTAAGATTTACAAGGTGACCATAGCTTGCTTCATACCAACAATCTTTGTGGGATCGACCCTTACTCACGTAAGGTATTACTTGGATGACCCAGTACACTTGCTGGTTAAGTTGAACGGAGTTGTGATCACACGTGCCAATTTCAAATTCCATAAAAGTACAAGGAGTACAACTTTAAGAATCACAATTTCGTCCACCAAGTTTTTGGCGCCGTTGCCGGGGATTGTTTCAAGTATGGACAACTGACGGTTCATCTTGTTGCCCAGATTAGGTAATCTTCTTTTCAAAAATCTTTTTCAAAATTTTTCTTTTCTTTTTCGGTTTTATAAACTTTATTTTCGAAAAAAATTAATAAAAATCCAAAAAATTAGAAAATCATAAAAATAAAAAATATTTTGTGTTTCTTGTATGAGTCTTGAGTCAATTTTTAAGTTTGGTGTCAATTGCATGCTTTAAAAATTTTTCTTGCATTTTTCGAAAATCCCATGCATTCATAGTGTTCTTCATGATCTTCAAGTTGTTCTTGATAAGTCCCCTTGTTTGATCTTGATGTTTTCTTGTTTTGAGTTGTTTGTTGTTTTTCATATGCATTTTTTGTTTGTTAGAGTCCATGCATTAAAGATTTCTAAGTTTGGTGTCTTGCATGTTTTCTTTGCATCAAAAATTTTTTCAAAATTATGTTCTTGGTGTTCATCATGATCTTCAAAGTGTTCTTGGTGTTCATCTTGACATTCATAGCATTCTTGCATGCATTCATTGTTTTGATCTAAAAATTTCATGCATTGAGTATTTTTGTTGTTTTTCTCTCTCATAATTAAAAAATTCAAAAATAAAAAAAATATCTTTTCCTTATTTCCCTCCAAATTTTCAAAATTTTGGGTTGACTTGGTCAAAAAAATTTTTAAAATTAGTTGTTTCTTACAAGTCAAGTCAAAATTTCAATTTTAAAAATCTTATCTTTTTAAAATCTTTTTCAAAAAATCATATCTTTTTCATTTTTTCTATTTTTCGAAAATTTCAAAATTACTTTTCAAATTATTTTCAAAAATCTTTTTCTTATCTTTTATATCTAATTTTCGAAAATTAGCTAACAATTAATGTGATTGGTTCAAAATTTGAAGTTTGTTACTTTCTTGTTAAGAAAGGTTCAATCTTTAAATTCTAGAATCTTATCTTGTAGTTTCTTGTTAGTTAAGTCATTTTAAAAATTGAATCTATTTCAAAATATCTTATCTAACTTCTTATCTTCTTATCTTTTTAAAATCTATTTTAAAATCTATTTTTAAAATCTTTTGTTTGTTTCTTATCTTTTTCAAAACCACCTAACTACTTTTCCTTCTCTAATTTTCGAAAATACCTCTTTCTTTTTCAAAAATTATTTTTAATTAATTAATTGTTTCAAATTTTAATTTCAATTATATTTTATCTTTAATTTTTGAAAATTACTAAACCCTTTTTCAAAATTATTTTCGAAATTTCTCTTTTCTTTTCTTCTTCTATTTAATTATTTAATTACTAACACTTCTCTTCACCTATCTTCATCTAAATATCCGAATTCTTCTTCACTCTTCCCTCCCTCTCTTTTTCTACTAACACAAAGGAATCTCTATACTGTGACATAGAGGATTCCTCTTCTTTTCTTGTTTTCTTCTCTTTCATATGAGCAGGAACAGGGAAAAAGGCACTCTTGTTGAAGTTGATCCTGAACCTGAAAGGACTCTGAAGAGAAAATTAAGAGAAGCTAAGTTACAATAATCCAGAAACAACCTTTCAGAAATTTTCGAACAAGAGAAGGAGATGGCAGCCGAAAATAATAATAATGCAAGGAGAATGCTTGGTGACTTCACAAAGCCAACGTCCATGTTTGATGGAAGAAGCATCTCCATTCCTGCCATTGGAGCCAACAACTTTGAGCTGAAACCTCAGCTAGTTGCCTTAATACAACAAAACTGCAAGTTTTATGGACTTCCATCTGAAGATCCTTATCAGTTTTTAACTGAGTTCTTGCAGATCTGTGAGACTGTAAAGACGAATAGAGTTGATCCTGAAGTCTACAGACTCATGCTTTTCCCTTTTGCTGTAAGAGACAGAGCTAGAATATGGTTGGATTCACAACCTAAGGATAGCCTGGACTCCTGGGATAAGCTGGTCATTGCCTTCTTGGATAAATTCTTTCCTCCTCAAAAGCTGAGCAAGCTGAGAGTGGATGTTCAAACCTTCAAACAAAAAGATGGTGAATCCCTCTATGAAGCTTGGAAAAGATACAAGCAGCTGACCAAAAGATGTCCATCTGACATGTTTTCAGAATGGACCATATTAGATATATTCTATTATGGTCTCTCTGAATTTTCGAAAATATCATTGGACCATTATGCAGGTGGATCCATTCACCTAAAGAAAACGCCTGAAGAGGCTCAAGAACTCATTGATATGGTTGCAAACAACCAATTCATGTACACTTCTGAGAGGAATTCCGTGAATAATGGGATACCTCAGAAGAAAGGAGTTCTTGAAATTGATGCTCTGAATGCCATATTGGCTCAGAATAAAGTGTTGACTCAACAGGTCAACATGATCTCTCAAAATCTGAATGGATGGCAATATGCATCCAACAGTACTAGAGAGGCAGCTTCTGAAGAAGCTTATGATCCTGAGAACCCTGCCATGGCAGAGGTTAATTACATGGGTGAACCTTATGGAAACACCTATAACTCATCATGGAGAAATCATCCAAATTTCTCATGGAAGAATCAACGAAAGCCTCAACAAGGCTTTAACAATGGTGGACGCAACAGGCTGAACAATAGCAAGCCATATCCATCATCTTCTCAGCAACAGACAGAGAATTCTGAACAAAACACCTCTAATTTAGCCAATGTAGTCTCTGATCTGTCAAAGGCCACTTTCAGTTTCATGAGTGAAACAAGATCCTCCATTAGAAATCTGGAGGCACAAGTGGGCCAGCTGAGTAAGAAAGTCATTGAAACTCCTCCCAGTATTCTCCCAAGCAATATAGAAGAAAATCCAAAAGGAGAGTGCAAGGCCATTGATATAATCAATGTGGCCGAATGCACAAGGGAGGAGGAGGACGAAAATCCTAGTGAGAAAGACCTCCTGGGACGTTCCTCAAGCAAGAAGGAGTTTCCTATTAAGGATCCAAAGGAATCTGAGGCTCATATAGAGACCATAGAGATTCCATTAAATCTCCTTCTGCCATTCATGAGCTCTGAAGACTATTCTTCCTCAGAAGAGGATGAAGATGTAACTGGAGAGCAAGTTGCTCAATATTTAGGAGCTATCATGAAGCTGAATGCCAAGTTATTTGGTAATGAGACTTGGGAAAGTGAACCTCCCTTGCTCATTAATGAACTGGATACTTGGATTCAGAAAATTCTACCTCAAAAGAAACAAGATCCTGGCAAGTTCTTAATACCTTGTACCATAGGCACCATGATCTTTGAAAAAGCTCTGTGTGATCTGGGGTCAGGGATAAATCTTATGCCACTCTTTGTAATGGAGAAGCTGGGGATCATTGAGGTACAACCTGCCTTGTTCTCATTACAATTGGCAGACAAGTCATTGAGACAAGCTTATGGAATAGTAGAGGACGTGTTAGTAAAGGTTGAAGGCCTTTACATCCCTGCTGATTTCATAATCTTAGACACTAGGAAGGAAAAGGATGATTGCATCATCCTTGGAAGACCTTTCCTAGCCACAGCAGGAGCTGTGATAGATGTCAACAGAGGTGAATTAGTCCTTCAACTGAATAGGGACTACCTTGTGTTTAAGGCACATGGCCATCCCTCTATGACAAAAGAGAGTAAGCATGAAGAGCTTCTCTCAGTTCAGAGTCAAAAAGAGCCCCCACAGTCAAACTTTAAGTTTGGTGTTGGAAGGCCACAACCAAACTCTAAGTTTGGTGTTAAGATCCCATATCCAAACTCTAAGTTTGGTGTTGGCACTATACAACATTGACCTGATCACCTTGTGGCTCCATGAGAGCCACTGTCAAGCTATTGACATTAAAGAAGCGCTTGTTGGGAGGCAACCCAATTTTATTTATCTAATTTTTATTTTATTCTATTTTATTGTTATTTTGTGTTTTATTAGGTACATGATCATGAGGAGTCACGAAAAAATCATAAAAATTAAAAACAGAATCAAAAACAGCAGAAGAAAAAAAATCACACCCTGGAGGAAGCACAGGCTGGCGTTCAACGCCAGTAAGATGCATCTGGCCGGCGTTCAACGCCAGAACAGAGCATCATTCTGGCGCTGAACACCAGAAACAAGCAACATTCTGGCGCTGAACGCCAGGAATGTGCCTAGAGAGGAAAAACTGGCGCTGAACGCCAGTAACAAGCATGAAACTGGCGTTCAACGCCAGAAACATGCTCTACATGGGCGTTGAACGCCCAGAATGTGCACCACATGGCGTTTAAACGCCAGAATGGTGTACAAAGGCAATTTACATGCCTATTTGGTGCAGGGATGGAATTCCTTGACACCTCAGGACCTGTGGACCCCACAGGATCACCTCAGGATCTGTGGACCCCACAGGATCCCCACCTACCATATTCCCACCTTACCTCCTAATCCTATTTTACTCTTCCCCATGTCACACTTCCCAACAACTTCAATCTCTGAATCTCTCTTCCCAATTACTCCCTTCACCATTCACATCCAACCACTCTTCCCCATAAACACCACCTACCTTCAAAAATTCAAAACCAATTTCCCACCCATTCCCACCCTAAATGGCCGAATACACACTACCCCCTCTCCCTATAAATACCCTTCCATTCTACTTCATTTTCACACAACACAACCCCTTCTTCTTCACCTAGGCCGAACCTACATCTCTTCCACCTACCATATTCTCTTCTTCTTCTTCTTCTTCTTCTTCTTCTTCTTCTCTTCTTTCTTCTCTTGCTCGAGGACGAGCAATATTTTAAGTTTGGTGTGGTAAAATCATAAGCTTTTTGTTTTTCTATTACCATCAATGGCACCTAAGGCCGGAGTATCCTCTAGAAAAGGAAAAGGGAAGACAAAAGCTTCCACCTCCGAGTCATGGGAGATGGAAAGATTCATCTCTAAGAGCCATCAAGACCACTTCTATGATGTTGTGGCAAAGAAGAAGGTGATCCCTGAGGTCCCTTTCAAGCTCAAGAAAATTGAGTATCCAGAGATCCGACATGAAATCCGAAGAAGAGGTTGGGAAGTCCTAACCAACCCCATGCAACAAGTCGGAATCTTAATGGTTCAAGAGTTCCATACCAATGCATGGATCACTAGGAACCATGATCAAAGTATGAACCCAAGTCCAAAGAATTATCTCACAATGGTTCGGGGGAAATACTTGGATTTTAGTCTGCAAAATGTGAGGTTGGCATTCCACTTGCCCATGATGCAAGGAGATGAACGCCCCTACACTAGAAGGGTCAACTTTAATCAAAGGTTGGACCAAGTCCTTATGGACATTTGTGTGGAAGGAGCTCAATGGAAGAGAGACTCCAAAGGCAAGCCAGTCCAACTAAGAAGACTGGACCTCAAGCCTATAGCTAGAGGATGGTTGGAGTTCATTCAACGCTCCATCATTCCTACTAGCAACCGATCTGAAGTTACTGTGGATCGGGCCATCATGATTCATGGCATCATGATTGGAGAGGAAGTAGAAGTTCATGAGGTCATCTCCAATGAAATCTACAAAATAGCCGACAAGCCCTCACCTATGGCACGGCTAGCTTTTCCTCACCTTATTTTCCATCTATGTTACTCAGCTGGAGTTATCATAGAAGGAGACATCTCCATTGAAGAGGACAAGCCCATCACCAAGAAGAGGATGGAGCAAGCAAGAGAGACCCTTCACGATTCTCAAGAGATGCATGAGGAAGCTCATCATCAAGAAATCCCTGAGATGCCTCAAGGGATGCACTTTCCTCCCAACAACTATTGGGAACAACTCAACACTTCCTTAGAAGGTTTGAGCCACAATGTTGAACAATTAAGGGTGGAACATCATGAGCACTCCATTATTCTCCAAGAAATAAGAGAAGATCAAAGAGCAATGAGGGAGGAGCAACAAAGGCAAGGAAGGGACATAGAAGAGCTTAAGAACATCATTGGTCCTTCAAGAAGAAGACGCCACTAAAGGTGGATTCATTCCTTGTTCTTTATTTCTTTCTGTTTTCAGTTTTTAATGTTGTGTTTATCTATGTTTTGTGTCTTTACTTCATGATCATTAGTATGTAACCATGCCTTAAAGCTATGAATAAAATCCATTAATCCTTCACCTCTCTTAAATGAAAAATGTTTTAATTCAAAAAAACAAGAAGTACATGAATTTCGAATTTATCCTTGAATTTAGTTTAATTATATTGATGTGGTGACAATACTTTTGTTTTCTGAATGAATGACTGAACAGTGCATATGTCTTTTGATCTTGTTGTTTATGAATGTTAAAATTGTTGGCTCTTGAAAGAATGATGAACAAAGAGAAATGTTATTGATGATCTGAAAAATCATGAAATTGATTCTTGAAGCAAGAAAAAGCAGTGAAAAAGAAAGCTTGCGAAAAAAAAAAATTTTTTGGCGAAAAAAAAATAGAAAGAAAAAGAAAAAGCAAGCAGAAAAAGCCAATGGCCCTTAAAAACAAAAGGCAAGGGTAAAAAGGATCCAAGGCTTTGAGCATCAATGGATAGGAGAGCCCAAGGAAATAAAATCCAGGCCTAAGCGGCTAAATCAAGCTGTCCCTAACCATGTGCTTGTGTCATGAAGGTCCAAGTGAAAAGCTTGAGACTGAGTGGTTAAAGTCGTGATCCAAAGCAAAAAGAGTGTGCTTAAGAGCTCTGGACACCTCTAACTGGGGACTTTAGCAAAGCTGAGTCACAATCTGAAAAGGTTCACCTAGTTATGTGTCTGTGGCATTTATGTATCCGGTGGTAATACTGGAAAACAAAGTGCTTAGGGCCACAGCCAAGACTCATAAGTAGCTGTGTTCAAGAATCAACATGCTTAACTAGGAAAGTCAATAACACTATCCGAAATTCTAAGTTCCTAGAGAAGCCAATCATTCTAAGCTTCAAAGGAAAAAGTAAGATGCCAAAACTGTTCAGAAGCAAAAAGCTACAAGTCCCGCTCATCTAATTATAATTAATATTCATTGATATTCTGGAATTTATAGTATATTCTCTTCTTTTTATCCTATTTGATTTTCAGTTGCTTGGGGACAAGCAACAATTTAAGTTTGGTGTTGTGATGAGCGGATAATTTATACGCTTTTTGGCATTGTTTTTAGGTAGTGTTTAGTAAGTTTAAGCTACTTTTAGGGATGTTTTCATTAGTTTTTATGTTAAATTCACATTTCTGGACTTTACTATGAGTTTGTGTGTTTTTCTGTGATTTCAGGTAATTTCTGGCTGAAATTGAGGGACTTGAGCAAAACTCTGAAAAAGGCTGACAAAAGGACTGCTGATGCTGTTGGAATCTGACCTCCCTGCACTCGAAATGGATTTTCTGGAGCTACAGAACTCCAATTGGCACGCTCTCAATGGCGTTGGAAAGTAGACATCCAGAGCTTTCCAGCAATATATAACAGTCCATACTTTATTCGGAAATTGACGATGTAACTTGGCGTTGAACGCCAAGTACATGCTGCTGTCTGGAGTTAAACGCCAGAAAAACGTCATGATCCGGAGTTGAACGCCCAAAACACGTCATAACTCGGAGTTCAACTCCAAGAGAAGCCTCAGCTCGTGGATCGATCAAGCTCAGCCCAAGCATACACCAAGTGGGCCCCGGAAGTGGATTTATGCATCAATTACTTACTCATGTAAACCCTAGGAGCTAGTTTATTATAAATAGAACTTTTTACTATCATATTATCATCCTAGATTGTATTTTGAATCATGTGATCACGTTTTGGGGGCTGGCCATTCGGCCATGCCTAAACCTTTCACTTATGTATTTTCAACGGTGGAGTTTCTGCACACCATAGATTAAGGGTGTGGAGCTCTACTGTACCTCAAGTTTCAATACAATTACTATTACTCTTTATTCAATTCTCTTTTATTCTTATTCCAAGATATACGTTGCACAACACTTTGATGAATGTGATGATCCGTGACACTCATCATCATTCTCACTTATGAACGCGCGTGATTGACAACCACTTCCGTTCTACCTTAGGCCGGGCGCATATCTCTTAGATTCCCCAACAGAATCTTCGTGGTATAAGCTAGATAGATGGCGGCATTCATGAGGATCCGGAAAGTCTAACCTTGTCTGTGGTATTCCGAGTAGGATCCTGGGAATCCAGAAAGTCTAACCTTGTCTGTGGTATTCCGAGTAGGATTCTGGTATTGAATGACTGTGACGAGCTTCAAACTCCTGAAGGCTGGGCGTGATGACAAACGCAAAAGGATCAATGGATTCTATTCCAACCTGATTGAGAACCGACAGATGATTAGCCGTGCTGTGACAGAGCATTTGGACCATTTTCACTGAGAGGATGGGATGTAGCTATCAACCAAGGGTGATGCCTCCAGACGATTAGCCGTGCAGTGACAGCACATAGGACCATTTTCCCGAGAGGATTGAAAGTAGCCATTGATGATGGTGATGCCCTACATACAGCTTGCCATGGAAAGGAGTAAGAAGGATTGAAGGAAGAGTGAGTAGTGAAGTAGAGTTTCAAGAGGAACACAGCATCTCCATACACCTATCTGAAATTCCCACTATTAATTTACATAAGTATTTCTATCCCTTTTTATTAATTATATTTGATTTTCTAAATTCCATAATTTTAATCTGCCTAACTGAGATTTACAAGGTGACCATAGCTTGCTTCATACCAACAATCTCTGTGGGATCGACCCTTACTCACGTAAGGTATTACTTGGATGACCCAGTACACTTGCTGGTTAAGTTGAACGGAGTTGTGATCACACGTGCCAATTTTAAATTCCATAAAAGTACAAGGAGTACAACTTTAAGAATCACAATTTCGTCCACCAGACTTCCAGACAACTCTCCATAAGATCAGAAAAGACATTGGTCATGCACCGCTGAAAAGTGGCGGGTGCATTGCATAACCCAAATGGCATCTTTTTGTAAGCAAAGGTGACAAAGGGACAAGTAAAGGTGGTCTTTTCCTAATCTTCAGGAGAAATATGTATCTAAAAGTAGCCAGTAAAATCATCAAGAAAGCAGTAATGAGATTTACCTACAAGTCGATCCAACATCTGGTCAATGAATGACAAGGGATAATGGTCTTTCCTTGTTGCGGCATTCAGCTTCCTATAATGAATGCATACCCGCCAAGCATTTTGCACCCTTGTTGTGACCACTTCACCATCATCTTTCTTAATAACAGTGATTTTTGATTTCTTTGGAACAACTTGAACTGGGCTTACCCACTCATTGTCGGAAATCGGATAAATAATAGCCGCATCAAGTAACCTTGTGACTTCCTTTTTCACCACATCAAGAATAGTGGGGTGGAGCCTTCTTTGGGGTTGTCTAGCCGGCCGAGCTCCCTCTTGGAGGAAGATGTGATGCATACACATACGGGAGTCAATCCCCATAATGTCGGCCAAACTCCAACCGATTGCTTTCTTGTGCTTCCTTAGGACCTCTAGGAGCTTCTGTTCTTCTTGGCTAGAGAGCTCACTAGAAATGATTACCGAAAACCTTTGGTTGTCCTCAAGGAATACATACTTCAAGTGAGAAGGTAGAGGCTTTAATTCACTTTTCGCTTCAAGTTGAGGTTCTTTTTCACCAAGATCATGAAGCTCATCCTCATCAACTTTCTCTTGTTCATCCTCATGTTTATCCTTCCCTTCAACAATAGGATAGTATAACTTGTTGTGATCTTCTCTTTGTATCTCTGTTACTACCTCATCAATCACATCACATCGGAGAACGGAGTGCTCTTCAGGTGGATGTCTCATGGCCTCTTATAAGTTAAACTTAATGGTCTTGTCATCTACCTCAAAAGAGTATGTGCTGGTAAAGGCATCCAATTTAAATTTAGAGGTCTTCAAGAAAGGTCTACCAAGAAAAACGGAGGAAGAACTTCCATTATCCGTCGGTGGCATTTCAAGGATATAGAAATCAACCGAAAATACTAAATCCTTGATTGTCACAAGCACATCTTCTGCTATCCCTACTACGGTGATCACACTCTTATCGGCTAAAAAAAATTTGGCGGCCGACCTTCTCAATGGAGCTAAATTCAACCTTGCAAATATAGAGAGTGGCATGATACTTACACAAGCCCCTAAGTCACACATGCAATCATAAAATGCAACTCCACCAATCCAACAAGACACTAAACATGGTCCGAGGTCACTACACTTTTTCGGAATAGACTTCATCAATGAAGAAATGGAACTACCCAATGACAATGTTTCCAACTCACCAATCCTATCTTTGTGTGTGCACAAGTCCTTTAAAAACTTATCATACTTCGAAATTTGTTGAATGGCATCAAGAAGTGGAATGGTTACCTCAACCTTCTTAAATACTTCAAGCATGTTGGTGTAATGTGCGTTGCTAGAGGATAAACCACATACTCTAGGAGGTCTTTCAAGTTGGAGGATTTAGGGTAGGTCTTCCAAGCTTCTGCCGCCGTCTTGTTCTTGGAAAGGGAACCACGACTAGAAGCGGTGAGCAATCTCTTATCCGCCGCGCAAAGACCTCCAGTGAAATAGCTAATGAGCAAGTGAGTGTCGAATCCATGATGTGGACAAGATTCCAATAGTCTCTTGAATCGAGTCCAATACTCATATAAGGTCTCTTGGTCCTTTTGCATTAACAAAAGACATATTCAAATTACAAATTAATTGGAAATTACAAGTACCCACTAACAATTATTGATGGAAAACAACTCAAATAGCATTATCAATCATAGAAAACATCAATGCACTAATAGAAATTTAAAATCCACATAGTTCATAAAATGAGAAGAACAGGGGAAATAACAAGAGAATTCAAATTCAACACAAGATCTAAACAAAATTATAACTAGAGAACTAAAATTAAGTGATTGAAACCAATATTAACAAGACCCAATTCAGAATTTCAACAAAGGAGAATCAAAACAAACTAGATCTAAAGAGAAGTAAGAGTTTCTCTCCGTAGAAAACAAAAACCAAAAACTAGCTAAAATTGTGTGTAAAGTGTGTATGATTGATGCCCCTTTCCTCCATTAGTTCCTGGGTCTTTTCCATGAAGAATCAAGTTGGATTTGGGTCTAGAGACTCTCAGAAATCGCCAGTCATGAGTTCATTAATGATGTCACGTGCTGAGCGTAACGCGTGTGCGTCGGCCACGCGTGCGCGTCATCTGAGTTTTGCAAGCCATGCGTATGCGTCAGGCACGCGTACACGTCGGTCAGATTTTTTCCCTGCCACGCGAATGCGTCAGCTTTTGCGCGCCAGTCCTAGCAATATGCTTCCACGCGTGCGCGTCGGTCTCGCCTGCGTGTTGGTCACGCATGCGCGTCGCAACCAATTCTCCAAAGCTCCATTCTTCATGTTTCTTCCACTTATGCATGCTTCCTTTCCATCTTCTAGGCCATCCTTGCCTTATAGATCCTGAATCCACTTAACAAACACATCACGACATCGAATGGTAGTAGAAGAGGATTAAAATATAGCATTTTTAAGGTCAAAGAAGCATGTTTTCAACCATGAAACAAAATTAGGAAGAAAACACAAAATCATGCAATTTATACGAATAAGTGCGGAAAATATTGATAAAACCCTCCAAATTCTACACAAGATAAACCACAAAATTGAAGTTATCAATAATATACGTTCTAATATACTAAAAACCTATATAAAGCCCTTCCTAACTTAAGCATCAGAGTCTCTTGTAGGTAGCACCCTCACCTCCTCACAGAAAACTCAGACAGGCGACACATCGGCACTAAAGAAATCGGATACTGCCATACTAAAGGATCTAGACCTTACGTTTAGTTTCAGATCAACGTTTCAAGTGACTCTTGAAATAAGTAGTAATTGAAAAATTAATTTATTTTAAACAATTTGTTTATATACATAAAATTTTTGATAAACTACTTTATATATATATATATATATATATATATATATATATATATATATATATATATATATATAAACAAATGAGTACTAATTAAGAGGGACATGTTTATATATTATCTTTGTTTACCTGTTTCCTATAATGTTCTCTCTGCTGAGTACTGACTGATGTTTCGATTTGTGTGTAACTAGTGAATGACCCGTGCGATGCACGGAAAATGTTTAGTACTGGAATTAACAAAATATATTATTTATGCATAATATAATGTAATCATAATCAAACAAAATTATACTTAAATATCCTAATGTCTATCTTTAATCGAATTAAATTAACATATACAAATTTTTCAGCATAAATGAAAAACTGAAAATCATTTTTGCATATTTGTTACTAATGTAAAAAAGTTTCTTCATGTCATGTTATATAACAAAAACACAATTTTATATATTTGTTGAACAATCAACAAAAAATATGTTTAATAATGGATAGAGTTACCTAATAACCTCCTATTAAACTTGAACCACTTAATAAAAAAAATCAAGACTTCAACTTAAAAATGTCATCCACAATTTACTAATCAATAATACTAAATGATACACATAGAGATTTCTCTACACATAAAAAATTTAATGCTCCGAGTCATAGATTATGAAAAATCTCCCTATACACAACATTCAAAGTAGAACTATCACTTAGTGAGCCATTGTTCTTTATTAAAACTCTCAAGCCCTTTTTAGACTTGACCCTAGACAAAGCAACATATAATTGACCATGCGTAAAAATAGGTTTAGGTAAGTATAACCCCACTATGCTTAGAGTTTGACCTTGAGATTTATTGATAGTCATTGCAAGGGAGACTATAAGAGGAAATTGTCTACGTTGGAACCTGAATGGAAGTGTTTCATTGTTAGGCACCATATTCATCCGTGGAATCAGAACTATTTCGCCACACTTGTCACCTATTAAGATATTGCATTCAATGACATGATTACCTAATCTTCGAACCTGTAATCGAGTACCATTACAAAGTCCATTGCTTTGGTCTATATTCCTCAATAGCATAACAGGTACACCAACTTTGAATTTCAACTGGTGGCTAGGCAAGCCTGAACAATTTACAAACAACGTATTTTAAAGATTACTTATAATAGTTTTAGACAATTTATTAAAGATTGCAACCATAATTATATGACAACAATGTATTCAACTTGTTCTATTTATTTCAATATCGCAAGAAAAACTGTAAAATGTCACTGACCATACTAAAAATAAACACAAAAGTATGGTATTCCATTTTATTAGTGATTAAATTTAAAATAAACCATCAATACTCGTGTCAATAATGACTTAATATGTATATATAGACTACTTCTTAATGGATTGAAGTTGAGAAGCCTCTTAAATTATTCTTTTGGGTACCAGATGGTGCACAATTTTAATTTTTATAAATTGTTATAAACCAATTTAATAATATGATAATAAAAATTTTTTAAAGCCAAAATTATAGATAAAAAAATGAAAATACAATATATAGGCAAATAAAAATTAGCACACAACTCTTTCAAGAACATTTTGTCAAATTACATGAGTAAGTTTTTCAAGAACTTATTAGTCCTAAAATATTTTAGAAACATAAATGATTATTTTTTTTCTGCATTTTGCTGCTGCAGTTGAGGAACATTAACATTAACATTCCCGACTTGAAAAAATAAAAGAGGGGAGGAGCAAATGCCAAAATACAATGAAAGCAATGAGTTATAATTAAGTAAGAGTAATGGATATGATGTATGGCGGTGAAATTCAAAATTTGAAAATCAATAAAGAATTTGATAAACAGTTACGAAAAGAAGAAAAATTAATTAAAATAAGGGAGACAATACAACAAATTATTAATGGTTAAAGAGAATAAGAGGAGGATTTGTTAGGAAGTATTTAAGACATTAAAGTTAATATCACATTTTATATTACCTAATAATGATGCATAAGAAATGAAGGAAGAGAGACCACAGATGATATATTTTTTATAGAAAGCACCACAGTCAACCCACTTTTAAGCTCTCTCCTTTAAGACACGTTGGATTTTCACTACCTGACAACCCTCTCTTAATAGTTTAGTATTAGATGGAAAAAGACTAAAGTCATCACCTTGATTGTAAGAATTTTTTGAGGTCTTTGAACTCATGAATATATGAATTCTAGTTTTTAAAAGTTATTAGTTTGTGGTGTCATTTTCTGTTTGTCCTTCTTTTTTTTTTGAAACTTGAAAAAGTTATTAATTTAAAAATTATTAAATTTATATATTTACAATTATATATATTTAATTTTTAAAAATTTAATTATATATTTAATTAAATTAGTTTAATCGTAATTTGACTTTGATTAAATTATTGAACTAGTAATTCAACCGGTTTAATGATCAACAACCTTAATTTTGATCAAAGGAACTAGAAGTAGTCAATAATTCACTTGAAATAATGGATCCATACGAACTTAGGAAGGCCGGTAAGGAAGGATTTGATAATACGGCAGAAGAAATAATACTTGCATCAGATGTATAAGTTATTCTCGTTGATTTACCTAAATCAAATTAAGGCTAATTTTTTTGAATATGCAGATTTTGTGTGTGTTGTGCATGGGTATGGAGATGGGTGGTGCTAGACATGAATGTGGGATATTTTTTTCTGAATCATAAAGTGAAGAAATCGGACGGTGCGATTTCTTTGTTAAAAAAATTTTGAACACAAATCGGATGGTCCGATTTGTGTGGGAGGAAAAATCGGAGGATCTGATTTGTACTTTTAAATTTTTTTTTATTTTAAAAACAAAAATCGGATGGTCCGATTTTAATATTAATTTTTTTTAATTGTTTAAAATACAAATCGGACGGTCCGATTTGTGTAGTGCAATTTTTTTTTAATTTTTTAAACACAAATCGGACGGTCCGATTTGCTCTTGACACCACAATTATGTAAAGTACCTATACACTCCATAACTGTATCCTACACCATTTCTCCTTCCATATCTAAATTAAAAAATGTCAAATTAATTGTCAAGCATTTAGAAAATGTTTAAGCACGTTTGTCTTTATTCCAAATCTATACATAATATTAAGCAAATAAATAACAAAGTATTTATATTATAATTTAATTATTAAATAAAATATTTTACTAAACAAAACTATTTAACTATTATATAAATAGAGAAAATAATAAATGACAGTGAAGCAACATGCATGGGTATATACACAGGATGGCCGAAAATGACAAGACTTGGATGATACCATAAAAGATCAAAACCCATGGCACTGTTGTGGACTTGTGGGTATTGGTAATGGTACTAGTGTGTAGTATCCATTTTACATACACAGGATCCAACTGAATCTTCCCTTGATTCCTGGATAGATTCACTGGTTTATACCCAGCAATAATGTGGGGTCAATGGATGCCCAACTCACACTCCTCTCCTATGCTTGTTTTGTTTGATTTCTTCGGCTTCCACAATAATTGCCATTTGATCCATTTGCTATATTAATAAGTTAATACAATATTAATTTCATATTGGTCGTTGATTAGTAGATATATGCACGAATTTAATTTTAATAAATCAAAATAATGTTTATATCTAAATAGTTATACAAGGTTAGTCAAGTTAATTTCTTGTTAGGTTTCTTAAGGATTCATTTGACTCATACTTAAAAAGCTAATTTGATTCTTATTTTAATTATTTTGACTTATTAACACTTATATATCGGCTGTTTAGTGGTTTTCAATTTAATAGTAAAATCTAGATGATCAAGGAAAGAAATTAAAACCAACAACTTGACTTTAGTAGTGTCCAGGTTCATTGTTTGTACTTTGTATTACCAATCGATACTGTGGCGTGCGTCATCACTCATAAGATAGGCAACGGCAAACCCACACTATATCCTTTTATTTATTTTGCAAAATGCTTGATTAACAACTTTTTTTCAGAAAAAAAAAATAATATTTTAAGACTTTTAAAAAATAAAATTTTATTGAAGATCAAAGTGTTCCACTTAAAATTTTTTAAGGGTCAATTTAAATATTTATTCAAATAAAAAAAAGGAAGTTTAGAGTTTAGGGATATATGCTGCAAATTAACATGGACAAGTTGAAAGAACAACGAACATTAAACAGCTAATAATCAGTTAATATAAATTTAGGTGTTTAACTGTTTTTTATTTTCATGATCAGTGTAAAATTTTAAAATTTTTAATGCGTAATTATTTTATTATTATAAATATTTAGTTTTTATTGTATGTACAAGACCGATTACTAACATCTCCCTTTTTTTTCTAATAATTGTTGAAAATAATTGCTTACGGTGTTGTAAAATAAATAAATAAATAAATAAAATAAATATAAAATAAAATAAATATAAATAAATTATTCTAATATTAATATTCACCATAAATAATACTTTATTACAATAAAAATAATTCATATATATATATATATATATATATATATATATATATATTATACTAATATATGTAGTAGCGTATATATATAAAGAGAAAGAAGAATATTTTATAATATTAGCAGTGTAGATATAAAGAGAGATAGAAAATTGTTATTGTTAATTGTTATGTATTGCTTCAAGCGTGGCTTTTCTTATTTATACATATAATAAATATTATTTTCAAATTTTATTTATTTGAATTTGTCTTAAAAAGTGATTCCTTCAATATTGAGAAAGTTAGCCTCCCAAGTAATAAGTGGTCATCCATATTATTATCTTTATTACAAGACTCCCCCTTTCACGACCATTTAGGATTATACCTCATTAAAACTTTACTAAAAAAATCCAATGGGAAAAAAAATTAGTGAAAGAAAAAGAGTACAAAATCTTTTGTGATGAGGACTGCCTCATTAAAAACCTTGTCAAGAAAAATACAATTGGAAAAAAACCTGACCAAGAAAAAAAGAGTACAGTCTCCCACTGTTATCGACATTATTTAATATCTCGAAATTGGCGCATCCCAGATTATCGCTTGAGTGGATCTGTTGGACATCAATTGTTCCTTGGTTTTAAAGTTCATGAGTGAAGAAGAATTATGGAGAAATATGCTTTGTTCTATCACCTTTGATGTATCCACCCTTAAGTTGAGCAATGCATGCTAATTATCTTCAAACAGAACAGTTGGAGTTATTTTCTGATCAATCAGTCCATATGATGACAGAATATATTGGATCAAACTTCTGAGCCAAAAAAATTCGCGACTTATTTCATGTATCGCTAGTATTTCAGCATGATTAAAGGATGTTGCTGTTATCGTCTATTTCGTGGACCTCCATGATATAGCTGTATCACCATATGTGAATGAGTATCCTGTTTGAGATCTTCCTTTGTATGGATCAGACAAGTATCCTGCATCTACATATCCAACTAATTGTGACTTGGATTCATATGGATAAATCAATCTCATATCAACTGTTCCATGAAGATATCAAAAGATTTGTTTGATTCCATTCCAATGTATTCTGGTTGGAGAAGAACTATACTTTGCTAGTAAATTCACGACAAATGATATATTGGGTCATGTATTAGATACATTAGTGCCCTAATAGAACTGAGATATGGTACTTCAGAACCAAGGATATCTTTATTTTCTTCATTAGGATGAAATTGATCTTTTTCCACATCCAAAGACTTTATGATCATTGGGGTACTTAATGGATGTGACTTGTCCATATAAAATCTCTTCAAGATATTTTCTGTGTTTGTTGTTCAAAGAATAAATATCTCATTTTTTGTATGCTCGATCTGCAGGCCGAGATAAAATTTAGTCTTTCCAAGATCTTTCATCTTAAACTTTTCTTTTAGAGCTTTTATAATTGTTGAAATCTCTTCAGGGGTTCCAATGATATTTAAATCATCAACGTACACAGTAATTATAATGAATCCAGATACAAATTTCTTTATGAAAACACATGGGCTGATAACATCATTCTTGAATCCATTTTTGGGCAAATACTCAGTAAGATGATTATACCACATTCGTCTAAATTGCTTTAGACCATATAAAGATCTTTACAATTTGAGTATAACCCCTGCGAATATTCATTCGATTGTTTAGATATCTTTAGTCCTTCAGGGACTTTCATATAGATATCACGATCTAATGATCTGTATAAGTAGGCTATTACTATATCCATTAAATACATATGTAGTTTATGGTATGTGGATAAACTGACCAAATAACGTAATATTATTGCATCCACTCTAGGAGAATATGTTTTTTCATAATTTATACCGGGACTTTGTAAAAATCCTTGTGGCACAAGTCAAGCTTTATAGCATTGACAAACCCCAATTTGAGGGTTTGTCTTGTATTGAATTTAGAGCATTTTGATAACCTTTTGTCACATTTAGCCTATAAATTAGCATGGTTTTGTTATCTCTCCCATATTTGTGCCTAAGTGTAAAAACATGCTTTTTAAGTCATATTTTGATGAATTCTATTTCCTCTTTGATTCTATAAGATGCCTTGATATGTTTGTTAGTAATCTCAGGATGAAATAGGCTAGGCATGGATCAAAGGAAGCAAGGAAGGAAGCATACAAGTGGAGAGAAGCATAAAAAGTCAAAGAAGCAAAGTCAGCCATGCACGCGCACGCGCACAAGGCGCTCGTGCGCACATTGCGAGACAGGGCAAGGATGCGCACGCGTACCATGCGCGCACGCGCCGATGATGGCACATGACCTCATTAAGGCAACACGTGCCTGGCGATTTTGGGAAGGTTTCAGCAACCAACTTTGGCGCCAAAATGCATATAAGAGCCAAGGATTGAAGGGGATTGATATACATTCATGAAATTCACACATTCACATCCATAGACTAATTCTAGATCATTAGATAGATAGTTTTAGCTAGAAGTAGTTTCTAGAGAGAGAAGCTCTCACTTCTCTCTATAATTAGGATTAGGTTTAGGTTAATCTCTCCTCTTAGATCTAGGTTTAATTCATGCTTTGATTTACTTTTCCCTTATCAATTCTTACTCTTCTCTTCTCTCTCTCTCTAGTTATGTACTTTAATTCTTGCAATTCTTCATTTTGTTGTGGATCTAGTGTTATTCTTTTGTTTTCTTTCAATAATGCAATTTGAGGTAATTCATGATAATTGTGAGTTCCTTGATTGTTGTTGTTAATTCTTTGTATTCAATTGTTGTTAGAATTCTTTCTTGTTGTGATTTACTATACTTTCCTTTTGTGCCTTCCAAGTGTTTGATGAAATGCTTGGAAGAATGTTAGACTAGAATTTTATGTTCTTGGCTTGAGAAGGTAACTTAGGATTTCTTGAGTCACTAGTGTCCAATTGATTGCTAGTTGATAGCCATTAACTCTAGCCTTCATTAATCCAATTAGTGGAAAGCTAGGACTTATGGACTAGGATTGATATAACTCACTTGACTTTCCTTTGTTAATTGATTTAAGGATGACTAAGTGGGATTAATCCTTGCAACTACCATACTTGTGGCTAGTGATAATGATGAAGACCCTTGACAACCAAATCTTGCCAAGACCATTTTGTTAATAAAGTTTTCTTACCATTTACTATTCATGTTTCTCATCTAAAACCCCAAAATAACTCACAACCAATAACAAGACACTTTATTGTAAATCCTAGGGAGAACGACCCGAGGTTTAAATACTTCGGTTTATAGATTTTAGGGGTTTGTACTTGTGACAAACAAATTTTTGTACGAAAGGATTAGCGATTGGTTTAGAGACTATACTTTACAACGAGATTTTATTTGAGAAATTCTAAACCGTCAAAAATCCAATCGTCAAAATGGCGCCGTTGCCGGGGATTTGCAATGGTGTTATGTTATTGGTTATTGTACATATGTGAATATTGTAAATAGCTTGTCTTTTGCTTGTTTACTAGATTTTGTTAGTTTTATTTTGTTTTTCCATAATGAATTCTCACTTTGGCTATGAGTTTGGCTCTAATTGTGTTGTAGGAAATGTGGACTTTAATGGCAACATGTACCATGGATGGAACCATCAAAGATGGGAGGAGCCTCAAGGAATTGATCACTCCTATTGGCAACAACCTCCGGATACTTATAGGTATAATTCCCATCCTAATGCATGTCAATTTAACGGCTATGATGACTCTTTTTGTGACACTCAACAATCACCATCATATGCCTATGAATCTCATCCTCAACATGAACCTCAACCATTCTCACAAGCCCTTCCATACCAAGCACCTTCCTATGATCCATATCCATCATATGACCAATCATCCATACCATATTTTTATGACCATTATGAGCAAGAACCCTTAGAACAACCACGACCCTATCAAGATTACTACCAAGAACCACCTCACTACACACAATCTCCACAACCTTACCGAGAAAAACCACCTTCCTATTATGAACCCTCTCTCCAAAATGATGAACCCTCCTACCTACCACAAGCCCCAATAGACGATTCTCTCACTTTGTTACTTCAAGGACAAGAGGCCGTGAAGCGGGATACACTTGAGTTTGTGACCAATTTGACCAAGGTGGTGCACACTTTGGCCCACCAATGCTTGAATACTCAAGGTACTTCCGTGACCACATGTGAAAAACCTAAAGAAGAACAAAGCATGAAGGAGAAATTGGAAAATTCGGTGGAAAAGGAGGAATCAAATTTTGTATTGGAACAATTGGAGGAGCCTATGATCATTGAAGAAAAGGAAGAGGTGGTTGAAGATTTAGGAGATGTTGAAAGTCCATGGGAATGTAGCATCATGAAGAACTCTTCCAAGAAGCTTGATATTGATGTTGAGGAGGGTGCGCAACCTCCAAGGCATATCATCGTTGGAGACTTGGAAGAGGCTTATGATGAGCGGATATTTTATACGCTTTTTGGGGGTAATTTCATGTAGATTTTAGTATGTTTTAATTAGTTTTTAATAGAATTTTATTAGTTTTTAAGTAAAAATCATATTTCTGGACTTTACTATGAGTGTGTGTATTTTTCTGTAATTTTAGGTATTTTCTGGCTGAAATTGAGGGAGCTGAGCAAAAATCTGACTTAGGGTGAAAAAGGACTGCTGATGCTGTTGGATCCTGACCTCCCTGCACTCGAAATGGATTTTCTGGAGCTACAGGAGTCCAATTGGCGCGCTCTCAACGGCGTTGGAAAGTAGACATCCAGGGCTTTCCAGCAATATATAATAGTCCATACTTTGCACAAGGATAGACGACGTAACTTGGCGTTGAACGCCAAGTTCATGCTGCTGTCTGGAGTTAAACGCCAGAAAAACGTCATGATCCGGAGTTGAACGCCCAAAACACGTCATAACCTGGAGTTTAACGCCAAGAAAGGCCTCTACTCGTGGATAGCTTTAATCTCAGCCCCAGCACACACCAAGTGGGCCCCAGAAGTGGATTTCTGCACCAATTATCTTAGTTTATTCATTCTCTGTAAACCTAGGTTACTAGTTTACTATTTAAACAACTTTTACAGACATTTCTTGTACCTCATGACATTTTCAGATCTGAATTACATACTTTGTGACGGCATGAGTCTCTAAACTCCATTGTTGGGGGTGAGGAGCTCTGCAGCGTCTCGATGATTTAATACAATTCCTTTGTTTTCCATTCAAACACGCTTGCTCTTATCTAAGATGTTTATTCGCGCTTAATTGTTAAGAAGGTGATGATCCGTGACACTCATCACCTTCCTCAACCCATGAACGTGTGCCTGACAACCACCTCCGTTCTACATCAGACTGAATGAATATCTCTTAGATTTCCCAACAGAATCTTCGTGGTATAAGCTAGATAGATGGCGGCATTCATGAGAATCCGGAAAGTCTAAACCTTGTCTGTGGTATTCCGAGTAGGATTCCGGGATTGAATGACTGTGACGTGCTTCAAACTCCTGAGGGCTGGGCGTTAGTGACAGACGCAAAAGAATCAATGGATTCTATTCCAACCTGATTGAGAACCGACAGATGATTAGCCGTGCTGTGACAGAGCATAGGAACGTTTTCACTGAGAGGATGGGAAGTAGCCACTGACAACGGTGACACCCTACACAGAGCTTGCCATGGAAAGAACTTGCGTGTGAGAAGAGGATTTCAAGGACGAGTTGAAGTTCAAAGGACAAAGCATCTCCAAAACTCCAACATATTTCCCATTACTGCACAACAAGTAACGCTGTTATTCTCTATTATTTTAACTTACAACTTTAAGTAGTTTGTAGTTTGGCTTTTTACAAGTAAAATCCAATTAATCCTATTGACCTCCTGACTAAGATTAATAAAATAAACATTGATTGCTTCAAGCCAATAATCTCCGTGGGATCGACCCTTACTCACGTAAGGTATTACTTGGACGACCCAGTGCACTTGCTGGTTAGTTGAACGAAGTTGATCTTGGACCAAGTTCTATTATCATATTCTATAAAGAGATACAATTTCGTCCACCAAGTTTTTGGCGCCGTTGCCGGGGATTATTGAGTTTGGACAATTGAAGGCTTATTTTATTTCTTAGATTAGGAATAATTTATTTTTGTTGTTATAGAGTCATTAAATTTTGATAGGATAGTTTCTTTTTAAAAAAAAAAAAAATTTCATTTCAAAATTTATTATTTTTCTTTTAATTAATTGCTAATTTTCGTGAGTTTAGTGTCTTGTTCTAAGTTTGGTGTCAATTGCATATCTCATATTTTTCTTTAAAATTTTTGACTTGTGTTCTTTGTTCTTCATTAATCTTCAAGTTGTTCTTGCTTATTTTTCTTGTTTGATCTTGAGTTTTTCTTGCTTTGTGTCTTCTCTTGTTTCACTTGTGTTCTTTTTAAAGCACTAATTGGAATATCTAGAACAAGTGTTATATTTATTCCCAATTGGCTAAAGCATTAGCTTATATTCTTGAAGAGGGAGCACCAGTACTTTTGAAAATCTTTTTCAAAAATAATTTTTCTTGATTTAATCTTGTGCCAAACTTTAAGTTTGGTGTTTTCTTGTTAATCTTTCATAATTTTCGAAAATTTCATCAAAGTTTTCTAAAAATTTTAAGTTTGGTGTTCTTCCTTGTGTTCTTGGTGTTCTTGTGAATCTTCAAGGTGTTCTTGAGTTTTTCTTGTGTCTTGATCTTAAAATTTTTAAGTTTGGTGTTCCTTGGTGTTTTCCCTCCAAAAATTTTCGAAAATAAGGAGCATTAGATCTAAAAATTTTAAGTCTTGTGTCTTTTGTGTGTTTTTCTCTTTCATCATAAAATTTAAAATTCAAAAAAAAATTTTTTATTTTTCTAACTAATTTTGAACTATTTTTTTTTGAAAATCTTTCATAAAAATTCAATTTTCAATTTCAAAAAAAAAAAAAATTTCACTTTCTTTTATTTATTTCGTTTTTATTTTATTTTATAAAAATTAATTTTTATAAAATAAATAATATCAACATATAAATTATCCCTTGTGATCTAGTATGGAAGCAATTGGGAATGAACAGTCCAAGAGGACTTTGGGGTCATATGCTAACCCCACTACTGCTTCATATGGGAGTAGTATCTGTATATCCTCCATTGGAGTTAGTAGCTTTGAGCTGAATCCTCAGTTCATTATCATGGTGCAGCAAAACTGCCAGTATTCTGGTCTTCCACATGATGAACCTACAGAGTTTCTGGCACAATTTCTACAAATTGCTGATACAGTACATGATAAGGAAGTAGATCAGGATGTCTACAGATTATTACTGTTTCCATTTGCTGTAAAAGATCAAGCTAAGAGGTGGTTAAATAACCAGCCTAAGAACAGCATAAAAACATGGAAACAGCTGTCAGAAAAATTCCTGAATCACTATTTTCCTCCCAAACGGATGACACAGCTAAGGCTAAACATCCAAGGCTTCAAACAAGGAGATCATGAATCCCTTTATGATGCTTGGGAGAGATACAGAGAGATGCTAAGAAAATGCCCCTCTGAAATGTTTTCAGAATGGGTGCAATTAGACATCTTCTACTATGGGCTTACAGAAAAAGCTCAGATTTCCCTAGACCACTCAGCTGG
This sequence comes from Arachis stenosperma, assembly GCF_014773155.1. NCBI lineage: Eukaryota > Viridiplantae > Streptophyta > Magnoliopsida > Fabales > Fabaceae > Arachis > Arachis stenosperma. The sequence goes on along the minus strand of NC_080380.1, from coordinate 71,766,463 downwards.
TGGATCTATACACATGAGAAAAACAATTGAAGAAGCTCAAGAGCTTATTGATACAGTTGCCAGAAATCAGCATCTGTACCTAAGCAGTGAATCCTCTATGAAAGAAGAAGCTAAAACAGTAACTGCAGAACTCAGTCCAGTGGATCAGGCTAATGAATTCAATCAGCAATTAGATTTTCTAACTCAGCAACTAGCCGAATTCAAGGAAATATTACAGGAAACAAGAATGGCTAACAGGAACATGGAAGTGCAATTAAAGCAGACAGAAAAGCAACTGTCAAAATAAATAACAGAAGAATGCCAAGCAGTTCAATTAAGAAGTGGGAAAACATTAAATACCTCACTTCAAAGCAACAGGAAACCAAGAAATGAACAAGAGGATACTAAAAATCTCTCTGAGGACAATCAGAGCCCAGAGAGGAATAATGCTGGCGCTAAACGCCCAGCCCATGCTCATTCCTGGCGTTCAACGCCAGAAACAAGCATGGATCTGGCGTTGAACGCCCAAAAGGGACATGGTTCTGGCATTCAAACGCCAGTAACAAACAACGAGATGGCGTCTAACGCCACTCCAGCTTCCACTCCTAGCATTCAAATGCCAGTGGGTGATTAGTCACATACAAGTGCTGAACTTTCTAAAAAGGCTTCCCAACCCACTTCTGTAGGTAATAAACCTGCAGCAACTAAGGTTGAGGAATACAAAGCCAAAATGCCTTATCCTCAAAAACTCCGCCAAGCGGAACAGGATAAGCAATTTGCCCGCTTTGCAGACTATCTCAGGACTCTTGAAATAAAGATTCCGTTTGCAGAAGCACTTGAGCAAATACCTTCTTATGCTAAGTTCATGAAAGAAATCTTAAGTCATAAGAAGGATTGGAGGGAAACTGAGAAAGTCTACCTCACTGAAGAATGCAGTGCAGTCATTCTGAAAAGCTTACCTGAGAAGCTTAAAGATCCTGGGAGCTTTATGATACCATGCACATTAGAGGGTAATTGTACCAAGCAAGCTTTATGTGATCTTGGGGCAAGTATCAACTTAATACCTGCATCTACTATCAGAAAGCTTGGTTTAACTGAAGAAATTAAACCAACCAGGATATGTCTTCAACTTGCTGATGGCTCCATTAAGTACCCATCAGGCGTGATTGAGGACATGATTGTCAAGGTTGGGCCATTCGCCTTTCCTACTGACTTTGTGGTGCTGGAAATGGAGGAGCACAAGAGTGCAACTCTCATTCTAGGAAGACCTTTCCTAGCAACTGGCCGAACCCTCATTGATGTCCAAAAAGGGGAAGTGACCTTGAGAGTCAATGAGGAGGAGTTCAAGTTGAATGTTGTCAAAGCAATGCAACATCCAGACACCCAAAATGACTGCATGAGTGTTGACATTATTGATTCTCTGGTAAGAGAGGTCAATATGGCTGAGAGTTTGGAATCAGAGCTAGAGGACATATTTAAAGATGTTCAGCCTGATTTGGAGGAGTCAGAGAAGATAATAGAACCTCTGAAAATCCCTCAAGAAGAGGAGAAACCTCCAAAACCCGAACTCAAACCATTACCACCATCCCTGAAATATGCATTTCTGGGAGAAGGTGATACCTTTCCTGTAATTATAAGCTCTACCTTAGAGCCACAGGAAGAGGAAGCACTAATTCAAGTGCTAAGGACACACAAGACAGCTCTTGGATGGTCCATCAGTGATCTTAAGGGCATTAGCCCAGCCTGATGCATGCATAAAATCCTATTGGAAGGTGACGCCAAGCCTGTGGTCCAACCACAAAGGCGGCTGAACCCAGCCATGAAGGAAGTGGTGCAGAAGGAGGTCACTAAATTACTAGAGGCTGGGATTATTTATCCTATTTCTGACAGCCCCTGGGTGAGCCCTGTCCAAGTTGTCCCTAAGAAAGGTGGCATGACAGTGGTTCATAATGAAAAAAATGAACTGGTTCCTACAAGAACAGTTACAGGGTGGCGTATGTGCATTGATTATAGAAGGCTCAATACAGCCACCAGAAAGGATCATTTTCCTTTACCATTCATAGACCAGATGCTAGAAAGACTAGCAGGTCATGAATACAACTGCTTCCTGGATGGATATTCAGGTTATAATCAAATTGCAGTAGATCCCCAGGATCAGGAGAAAACGGCGTTCACATGCCCATCTGGAGTATTTGCATACAGAAGGATGCCATTTGGCCTGTGTAATGCACCTGCAACCTTTCAGAGGTGCATGCTCTCCATTTTCTCTGATATGGTGGAAAAATTTCTGGAAGTCTTCATGGATGACTTTTCAGTATTTGGAGACTCATTCAGCTCCTGCCTTAACCATTTAGCACTTGTTCTGAAAAGATGCCAAGAGACTAACCTGGTTTTAAACTGGGAAAAATGTCACTTTATGGTGACTGAAGGTATTGTCCTTGGGCACAAAATTTCGAACAAGGGAATAGAGGTGGATCAAGCTAAGGTAGAAGTAATTGAAAAATTACCACCACCTGCCAATGTTAAGGCAATCAGAAGCTTTCTGGGGCATGCAGGATTCTATAGGAGGTTTATAAAGGATTTTTCAAAAATTGCCAAACCTCTGAGCAACCTGCTAGCTGCTGACACGCCATTTATCTTTGATAAAGAGTGTCTGCAGGCATTTGAGACTCTGAAAGCTAAATTGGTTACAGCACCAATCATCTCTGCACCAGACTGGACTTTACCATTTGAGTTGATGTGTGATGCCAGTGACCATGCCATTGGTGCAGTGTTGGGACAAAGGCATGACAAGCTTCTGCACGTCATTTATTATGCTAGCCGTGTTCTAAATGACGCACAGAAGAACTACACAACCACAGAAAAAGAGCTACTTGCAGTGGTTTACGCCATTGACAAATTCAGATCCTATTTAGTAGGATCAAAAGTGATTGTGTACACTGATCATGCTGCTCTTAAATATCTACTCACAAAGCAGGATTCAAAACCCAGACTCATCAGATGGGTGTTGCTTCTGCAAGAGTTTGATATAGAAATAAGAGACAGAAAAGGGACAGAGAATCAAGTGGCAGATCACCTGTCCCGAATAGAACCAGTGGAAGGGGCGTCCCTCCCTCTCACTGAGATCTCTGAAACCTTTCCGGATGAGCAACTGTTTGCCATCCAGGAAGTGCCATGGTTTTCAGACATTGCAAACTACAAGGCAGTGAGATTCATACCCAAAGAGTACAGTAGGGTGCAATCAAAGAAATTAATCACAGATGCAAAGTACTATCTTTGGGATGAACCATATCTCTTCAAGAGATGTGCAGACGGAGTAATCCGTAGATGTGTGCCTAAAGAAGAAGCACAGAAGATCCTTTGGCACTGCCATGGATCACAGTATGGAGGACATTTTGGAAGTGAGCGAACAGCCACAAGGGTCCTCCAAAGTGGCTTCTACTGGCCCACTCTCTATAAAGATTCCCGAGCATTTGTGCTTAATTGTGACAGTTGCCAAAGATCAGGCAACTTACCTCACAGTTATGCCATGCCTCAACAAGGAATCTTGGAGATTGAGTTGTTTGATGTATGGGACATTGACTTCATGGGACCTTTCCCACCATCATACTCAAACACTTATATTCTGGTGGCAGTGGATTATGTATCCAAATGGGTGGAGGCTATTGCAACACCCACAAATGACACTAAAACAGTGTTAAAATTCCTCCAGAAACACATCTTCAGCAGATTTGGTATCCCTAGAGTGTTAATTAGTGATGGGGGCACTCATTTCTGCAATAAACAGCTTTATGCTGCTCTGGTTCGTTATGGAGTTAGTCACCGGGTAGCTACTCCATATCACCCACAGACTAATGGGCAAGCTGAAGTCTCAAATAGAGAACTCAAAAGAATCCTGGAACGGACTGTACTTAACCGTAGAAAGGATTGGGCAAGAAGCTTGGATGATGCTCTGTGGGCATACAGAACAGCATTTAAGACCCCTATAGGGACCTCTCCATACCAGCTTGTGTATGGAAAGGCGTGTCACTTGCCAGTGGAACTGGAACACAAGGCCTACTGGGCAACCAGATTCCTGAACCTTGATGCCAAGTTAGCTGGAGAAAGATGATTGCTTCAGTTAAATGAGCTAGAGGAATTTAGACTCAATGCTTTCGAGAATGCAAAAATTTACAAAGAGAAAGCAAAAAGATGGCATGATAAGAAATTGTCATCCAGAGTCTTTGAGCCAGGGCAGAAAGTTCTGCTATTTAATTCCAGGCTCAAAATATTCCCCGGGAAATTAAAATCCCGGTGGAGAGGTCCATATGTGATTACAAGCGTATCACCATATGGATACGTAGAGCTTCAGGATAATGAATCCAACAAAAAGTTCATTGTTAATGGACAGAGAATTAAACATTATCTTGAAAGTAACTTCGAGCAAGAATGCTCGAACTGAGACTTGATTAGAACTCAGTGATAGTCCAGCTAATGACATTAAAGAAGCGCTTGCTGGGAGGCAACCCAGCCATTTACAAAGTATATTTACTAATTATATAAATTTTCTTTTTTTACAGGTATAGGTCCAAATCTCTTCAAGGTAAAATAGCAATTGGTTGAAGTCACAGAGTTACAGGGAAATTTGGAAGCTCACTGGCGTGAAAAAGCCAGTAAGAAATACTTTGGGCGTTAAACGCCCAAAAGAAGCTCCCACTGGGCGTTTAACGCCAGTAAGGGTAGCCATCTGGGCGTTAAACGCCAGAAAGGAGCATCTTCTGGGCGTTAAACGCCAGAAAGATGCACCTTCTGGGCGTTTAACGCCAGTCTGCTAGTATCCTGGGCGTTCAGAAAAACGCCCAGTGACGAAGGACTTTCTGGCGTTCAACGCCAGAAAGAAGCACCAAATGGGCGTTGAACACCCAGGAGAAGCAACATGTGGGCGTTGAATGCCCAAAACATGCACCATGTGGGCGTTCAACGCCAGGATGATGGGAGGAGGTAAAATTCATTTTTCTTTACAAATTTTCTAAATTTTTAAGTTTCAATTCATGATTTCTTGCATAAACATGTTTCAAAATGTCATCCTTCAAAATCAAATTGGTTTTCTAAGAATCCTAATTTCTAAAATCCCTTTTTCAAAAATATCAAATGTATCTTAATTCCTAAACACAAATCTTTTTCCAATCCAATTCTTTTTCAAATATTTTTAATTTCTTCTCATATCTTTTTCAACTCATCTTATCTTTATGTGAAAATGCCTTTCCTTCTACTCCTCTCCTTTCCTTTCTTTTGCTTGAGGACAAGCAAACCTCTAAGTTTGGTGTGATTTGCCATGATCACTGAGCTAAAACTCATTAAGATCATGGCACCTAAGAGAACAGGAAGAGCAAGGATGTGAACTTAAGGGAGCTGAAGCGTCAGAAATTTATTCTTGAAGGCACCCCACAGACTAGAGGAACATCCACTTCCCAAAATACAGGTTGTTAAGTTCTAATTCCAGCTTTAACTCTGTGATAGTATTATTATAGGATTTTACCTTAGGAGATATTTAGTTTGTCTATTTTGATTTTATTTCCAATTAAAGCTATAATTTATTTTTCTCATCATCATCAGGCATGAATAAAGTAGTAGAATTTTTTAGAATAAAGAAGTAATCTATATTTATGAGTTCTTAGTAATAAAGACTATAATTAATTATATGTGGTGGCAATACTTTTTGTTCTCTGAATGAATGCTTGAACAGTGCATAAATTGTACTTTGAATTTGATGAATATTGGCTCCTGAAAGGATGAGGAACACGAAAAATATTATTGATGATCTGAAAAATCATGAAATTGATTCTTGAAGCAAGAAAAAGTAGTTCAAAAAAAAAAAAAAAAAACAAGCCATGAGCACTAGCCAAGAGTAAAAAAGGGATCCAAGGCTTTGAGCATCAATGGATAGGAGGGCCCAAGGAAATAAAATCCAGGCCTAAGCGGCTAAACCAAGCTGTCCCTAACCATATGCTTGTGGCATGCAGGTCCAAGTTACAAGCTTGAGACTGAGTGGTTAAAGTCGTGATCCAAAGCAAAAGAGTGTGCTTAAGAGCTCTGGACACCACTAACTGGGGACTTTAGCAAAGCTAAGTCACAATCTGAAAAGGTTCACCCAGTTATGTGTCTGTGGCATTTATGTATCTGGTGGTAATACTGGAAAACAAAGTGCTTAGGGCCACAGCCAAGACTCATAAAATAACTGTGTTCAAGAATCAACATACTACACTAGGAGAGTCAATAATACTATCTGAATTCTGAGTTCCTAAGGATGCCAATTATTCTGAAAATTTAAAGATACAGGGGGATGCCAAAACTGTTCAGAAACAAAAGCTACAAGCCCCGCTCATCTAATAAGAATATGAGCTTCATTTAAAACTCTAAATATTATTACTTCTTAATTTCTGCTAAATCCTATTTATTTATCTAGTTGCTTGAGGACAAGCAACAGTTTAAGTTTGGTGTTGTGATGAGCGGATATTTTATACGCTTTTTGGGGGTAATTTCATGTAGATTTTAGTATGTTTTAATTAGTTTTTAATAGAATTTTATTAGTTTTTAAGTAAAAATCATATTTCTGGACTTTACTATGAGTGTGTGTATTTTTCTGTAATTTCAGGTATTTTCTGGCTGAAATTGAGGGAGCTGAGCAAAAATCTGACTTAGGCTGAAAAAGGACTGCTGATGCTGTTGGATCCTGACCTCCCTGCACTCGAAATGGATTTTCTGCACCAAGTTCATGCTGCTGTCTGGAGTTAAACGCCAGAAAAACGTCATGATCCGGAGTTGAACGCCCAAAACACGTCATAACCTGGAGTTTAACGCCAAGAAAGGCCTCTACTCGTGGATAGCTTCAATCTCAGCCCCAGCACACACCAAGTGGGCCCCAGAAGTGGATTTCTGCACCAATTATCTTAGTTTATTCATTCTCTGTAAACCTAGGTTACTAGTTTACTATTTAAACAACTTTTACAGACATTTCTTGTACCTCATGACATTTTCAGATCTGAATTACATACTTTGTGATGGCATGAGTCTCTAAACTCCATTGTTGGGGGTGAGGAGCTCTGCAGCGTCTCGATGATTTAATACAATTCCTTTGTTTTCCATTCAAACACGCTTGCTCTTATCTAAGATGTTTATTCGCGCTTAATTGTTAAGAAGGTGATGATCCGTGACACTCATCACCTTCCTCAACCCATGAACGTGTGCCTGACAACCACCTCCGTTCTACATCAGACTGAATGAATATCTCTTAGATTCCCCAACAGAATCTTCGTGGTATAAGCTAGATAGATGGCGGCATTCATGAGAATCTGGAAGGTCTAAACCTTGTCTGTGGTATTCCGAGTAGGATTCCGGGATTGAATGACTGTGACGTGCTTCAAACTCCTGAGGGCTGGGCGTTAGTGACAGACGCAAAAGAATCAATGGATTCTATTCCAACCTGATTGAGAACCGACAGATGATTAGCCGTGCTGTGACAGAGCATAGGAACGTTTTCACTGAGAGGATGGGAAGTAGCCACTGACAACGGTGACACCCTACACAGAGCTTGCCATGGAAAGAACTTGCGTGTGAGAAGAGGATTTCAAGGACGAGTTGAAGTTCAAAGGACAAAGCATCTCCAAAACTCCAACATATTTCCCATTACTGCACAACAAGTAACGCTGTTATTCTCTATTATTTTAACTTACAACTTTAAGTAGTTTGTAGTTTGGCTTTTTACAAGTAAAATCCAATTAATCCTATTGACCTCCTGACTAAGATTAATAAAATAAACATTGATTGCTTCAAGCCAATAATCTCCGTGGGATCGACCCTTACTCACGTAAGGTATTACTTGGACGACCCAGTGCACTTGCTGGTTAGTTGAACGAAGTTGATCTTGGACCAGGTTCTATTATCATATTCTATAAAGAGATACAATTTCGTCCACCAGCTTATCAAGAGATGGATTCAATCATGGATGAATTCCTCTCTACAATGGAATCCTCACCCGTTGGACGTAGAGTTGAAATTATAGAAGAGTGTGCACAACCTCCTGAGAAAGACGGAAATGGCATGGTGTATATTGAAATTGAAGAATATGAAGAGGTTGATCAAGAGATGAACTCATTCATCAACGAATTTCTATCCAAAATTGAATCGCCTCTCATTAGACAAGATGAAGTTCTTGAAGATAACACCAAGCCACGTAACAAAGAGGATGAGGTTGAAATTGAAGAAAATTTTGAAGAGGTGGAAACAATTAAAGAAGAGCACAAGGAAGTGGACCTTGCATTGTCTAAGTGTGGGGAAGCCTCTCTTCCCAAATTGCCATCCAATACAACATTTAAGTGGGTAAAATCTCTATCCTTAAGCTTTAATTTCTCACTTGAATATGGTTTGATTGAAAATGATGGTCAACTTAGAACTCTTTGTGGAATTAAAAGGAAGAATGAGTTGTGTAGTGGTTGGAAAGTAGGTGTTAAGCTCATCAAGGTCAAGGCCTCAAGGTATAGGGATGATGTTGGGACAAGGATCACTTTGTATGGATCTAGAAGGAAGCATTGGTGGAATAAAGAGAATTCTTTGTGTTAATCACCTTTATGCCAACCGCTCATCCGACAAAATCATGGAACTCAACTAACGGATGGATGCGAAAATAAGATATGGGATCCCGGTTCGCTATGTGAAGACCAACTAGAGGAACTCATATCTTGGGTAGAACTTCGCCCAAGCCTAATGAAGATGGTTGGAAATTCTGTCAACCAATTGAGGAGCAAAGATCCTTGGAGATTCAAGGATGAGTACAAGCATAAGCCACCATGACAAGGAGCTTCTCAAAATGTCCAACTTAAGGACTTAAACTAAAAGTGCTAGGTGGGAGACACCCCACCATGGTAAACTCTTTCCACTCTTCTAAATTTACTTAATAAGTGATTTGAGTTACCATTGTAGGTAGATGTTTCATACAAATTTGTTTGTACAACTTAATTGTTAGCTTAGTCACATGCATGTTGTGTCTAGTAGTAGATGAATAATATCAAAAATTGCATTTCTTGTGAATTGTATGATAGTTGAGTGAATAAGAGTTGTGAACACTAAGGGGAGCACCCAGCAATTTGTTTTCTGAAAAAAAAAGGGAGGTTTTGGGCGCGAGTGCACCATGTACGCGCACGCGCCCCTGTGTGGATGCACCACGAGCCACACTCCTGAGAGTTGGGCCTCCTTTGGGCAAACATTATGCCTCAAGCCCAACACAATACACGCGGACGCGCACAACGTGCGTGCGCGCCGTCTTTAAGAACATGGACATTCGCGCGGACGCGCACTTGCCGCGCCCGCGCCGATTTGCTGCTGCAACAATTGAGCCAATCCACAGAGAGTTGAGCCAGTTCTGGGCCAACCTTAAGCCCCTGGCCCAACTTGCTTCGCGCGGACGCGCACTAGCCGCGTGCGCGCCATCCTGTCATAAACCATCAACCTACGCGGACGCGCACTTGCCGCGCGCGCGCCATTGTGTGCTGCCACCAAACTGAGCCAAGGACCCGAGAGTTAGGCGTACCTCAAGCCCACTCTAAGCCTCAGGCACAATCTATTGTACGCGTGCGCGCGCTGTACGCGCACGCGCCTTTACCTCTTCTGCCATCCCACGCTAGAGCTTACTGCACGCTCACGCGTGGATCTCCATTTCTCTCAATGCGCGCGGACGCGTACATGCCGTGTGCGCGCAGATCTGATGGCGAGACTCCTAGGCCATTCTCCAGAGAGTTAGGCCTGAGTTGGGCCAACTCTAAGCCCCTAGCCCAACTCCATGCACGCATGCGCGCACTGTACGCGCACGCATCCCTTCCTATATTGCCCATCCACGCTCAAGCGCGCTGTACGCGCGCGCAGATCCCAAGTTTCCTCAATGGGTGCGGACGCGCAAGGTGCGCGCCCGCGCCAATTCAAAAAAATGGGAACCCTAATAAGCGAGGAACATTGCGCCGCAGTGCACTTCCCCTCCCCATCCCCCCTTCTTCTTCCTCCTCTCAACCCCCATAACCACCACCTCAACCTTTCCGGCCAACGCACACACTCTCTCAACCACCACCACGTCCCTCTCTCTCGCTCCTCCACTCACTCCCTTTCTCTTTCCACTCCGGCTCTCTCCACTACACTCACTCCCTTTGTCCGCGGCCACCACCACCGCCGTCCACCGCGGCCGCCATTGCTCCTCACTCTCTGATGAGCGGATAATTTGTACGCTTTTTGGCATTGTTTTTAGTATGTTTTTAGTATCTTTTAGTTAGTTTTTACTATATTTTTATTAGTTTTTAGTTAAAATTCACTTTTCTGGACTTTACTATGAGTTTGTGTGTTTTTCTGTGATTTCAGGTATTTTCTGGCTGAAATTGAGGGATCTGAGCAAAAATCTGATCCAGAGACTCAAAAGGACTGCAGATGCTGTTGGATTCTGACCTCCCTGCACTCGAAGTGGATTTTCTGGAGCTACAGAAGCCCAATTGGCGCGCTCTCAACGGCGTTGGAAAGTAGACATCCTGGGCTTTCCAGCAATATATGATAGTCCATACTTTGCCCAAGATTTGATGGCCCAAATCGGCGTTCAAAGTCACCTACAGAAATTCCAGCGTTAAACGCCGGAACTGGCACCTAATTGGGAGTTAAACGCCCAAACTGGCACTAAAGCTGGCGTTTAACTCCAAGGAGAGTCTCTACACGAAAATGCTTCATTGCTCAGCCCAAGCACACACCAAAGTGGGCCCGGAAGTGGATTTTTATGTCATTTACTCATCTCTGTACACCCTAGGCTACTAGTTATCTATAAGTAGGACCTTTTACTATTGTATCTGAGAGAGACTTTTGGTAGCTATCTTCGTTTTATGCTATCTTAGATCATTGGGAGGCTGGCCATTCGGCCATGCCTAGACCTTATGCTTATGTATTTTCAACGGTGGAGTTTCTACACACCATAGATTAAGGTGTGGAGCTCTGCTGTACCTCGAGTATTAATGCAATTACTATTGTTCTTCTATTCAATTCCGCTTGTTCTTTGTCCAAGATATCACTTGTTCTTCAACTTGATGAAGGTGATGATTGACGCCCATCACTATTCTCACCCATGAACAAAGTGACTGACAACCACTCTTGTTCTACACGCATCTGAGGCTTAGTGAATATCTCTTGGATTTCTGATTGCACAATGCATGGTTGATCGCCTGACAACCGAGTGCTCGCCTGACAAACGAGCTAGCCATTCCGTGAGATCAGAGTCTTCGTGGTATAGGCAAGAACTGATGGCGGCATTCAAGAGAATCCGGAAGGTCTAACCTTGTCTGTGGTATTCTGAGTAGGATTCAATGATTGAATGACTGTGACGTGCTTCAAACTCTAACCTGCTGGGCGTTAGTGACAGACGCAAAAGAGGGATTCTATTCCAGTAGGAGCGGGAACCGAACCGGTGATTGGCCGCACTGTGACAGAGTGCGTGAGCATTAGCTTTCACTGCGAGGATGGGAGGTAGCCACTGACAACGGTGAAACCCTACACGAGCTTGCCATGGAAAGGAGTAAGAAGGATTGGATGAAGGCAGTAGGAAAGCAGAGAGACGGAAGGGAAGGCATCTTCATACGCTTGTCTGAAGCTCTTACACCAATGATATACATAAGTATCACTATCTTTATCTTTTATGTTATTTTCGTTCATCTTCATATACATTTGAGTTTGCCTGACTAAGATTTACAAGATGACCATAGCTTGCTTCAATGCTAACAATCTCCGTGGGATCGACCCTTACTCACGTAAGGTATTACTTGGACGACCCAGTGCACTTGCTGGTTAGTTGTGCGAAGTTGTGTAATGCCATGGAATTGAACTACCAAGTTCTTGGAGTTCATGACCAGGGATTATGAGAGTTGTGAAAAAGTATTGTTCACAATTTCGCGCACCAAGTTTTTGGCGCCGTTGCCGGGGATTGTTCAAGTTTTGAGCAAGCTTTTGGTAACAATGCCTGGGATTGTTCTAGTTTGGACAACTGACGGTTCATCTTGTTGCTTAGATTAGGTATTTATTTTTTTCGAAATTCTTGAAGATGAATTCTAGAGTTTCATGATGATTTGTTGAAATCTGGCTGGCTGAGAAGCCATGTCTAATCTGATTGGACCGAGGTTTCAACTTATCACCACAAGAGCTTGTTGATTTTCATCAATTTTGCTTTTGGAGCAGTGATCCGCTAAGGCTTGGCTGACCTTTGGTCATGTCTAGTGTTTTGGACCGAAGCTTTCTTTGAAAGCTTGGCTGGCTGTGAAGCCATGTCTAATTCCTGGACCGGAGTCTTAGACTAGCATTGCACTGATTCCTGGAATTCTCATTAAGAATTTTGATGTCTTTTCCCACTTAATTTTCGAAAAATACAAAAAAATTACAAAATCATAAAAACCAAAAATATTTGATGTTTCTTGCTTAAGTCTAGTGTCTCATCTTAAGTTTGGTGTCTTGCATGCATTGTTATTTGATTCTTATTGCATTTTGATTATTAAAAAAATCCAAAAATATTTTTAATTTGTGTCTTTTCAAGTCAATGATACCAAGAATTGAAGATCCAGAACATACTGCAGAGGAATTATACAGAAAAAGCTGAGCATTCAAAAATGCCCAGTGAAGAAGACAGACTGGCATTTAAACGCCAGCCAGGGTACCTGGTTGGGCGTTTAACGCCCAAAAAGGGTGCATTTTGGGCGTTAAACGCCAGAATGTATACCATTCTGGGCGTTTAACGCCAGGATGGTGCTAGGAGGAGAATTTTGTTTTCAAATCATTTTTTTTCAAGTTTTCAAAGTTTTTCAAAATCAAATCTTTTTCAAATCATATCCTTTCAATCAAATGTTTTCAAAATCAATTTCTTTCCTTTTTCAAAGATACTTACTAACAATTAATGATTTGATTGAACATTTTTTGCCTTTTCTGTTAAGGAAGGTTTTATGTTTGAATCATATCTTTTCTTGTTAGGCAAGTCATTAATTTTTAAATCATATCTTTACAAATTGTTTTCAAATCATATCTTTTTCAAATTGTTTTCAAATCATATCTTCTCAATCACATCTTTTTAATAACATCTTTTTCAAATTAAGTTTGCAATCAAATCCTTTTGACTTCTAATTTCAAATCTTCTTCAAAAATCACTTGATTTCTTTTCCACTCTTATTTTTCGAAAATCAATTAAGTGTTTTTCAAAAATGTTTTCAAAATTTTCTAATTAATTTTCGAAAAGATTACTTCCCTCCTTCTCACATCCTTCTATTTATGGAGTACCACTCCTTCTCAATGCACAATTCGAACCTTATCTAATTAAAGTTCGAATTCTTCTTCTCCTTCTTCTTTCTATTTCTCTTTTCCTCTGACACCTCAAGGAATCTCTATACTGTGACATAGAGGATTCCACATTTTCTTTTTCTCTTCTCTTTCATATGAGCAGGAGCAGAGACAAAGGCATTCTTGTTGAAGCTGACCCTGAACCTGAAAGGACCCTGAAGAGAAAGCTAAGAGATGCCAAAGCACAACTCTCTTTAGAGGACCTGACCGAATTCTTCAAAGAAGAAGAAGACATGGCAGCCGAAAACAACAACAATGCCAACAATGCAAGGAAGGTGCTGGGTGACTTTACTGCACCTACTCCCGACTTCTATGGGAGAAGCATCTCTATCCCTGCTATTGGAGCAAACAACTTTGAGCTTAAGCCTCAATTAGTTTCTCTAATGCAACAGAATTGCAAGTTCCATGGACTTCCAATGGAAGATCCTCATCAGTTCTTAGCTGAATTCTTGCAAATCTGTGACACAGTCAAGACTAATGGGGTAGACCCTGAGGTCTATAGACTGATGCTATTCCCTTTTGCTGTAAGAGACAGAGCTAGAATATGGTTGGACTCTCAACCTAAAGAAAGCCTGGACTCTTGGGAAAAGCTAGTCAATGCCTTCTTGGCAAAGTTCTTTCCACCACAAAGATGGAGTAAGCTTAGAGTGGAAGTCCAAACCTTCAGGCAGAAGGATGGAGAATCCCTCTATGAAGCTTGGGAAAGATACAAACAATTAATCAGGAAGTGTCCCTCAGACATGCTTTCTGAATGGAGCATCATAGGTATTTTCTATGATGGTCTCTCTGAACTATCCAAGATGTCTTTGGATAGCTCGGCTGGAGGATCTCTTCATCTGAAGAAGACGCCTGCAGAGGCTCAAGAGCTAATTGAAATGGTTGCAAATAACCAATTCATGTACACTTCTGAAAGGAATCCTGTGAATAATGGGACTAATCAGAAGAAAGGAGTTCTTGAGATTGACACTCTGAACGCCATCTTGGCTCAGAATAAAATATTGACTCAACAAGTCAATTTGATTTCTCAAAGTCTGTCTGGAATGCAAAATGCACCTGGCAGTACTAAGGAAGCTTCATCTGAGGAAGAAGCTTATGATCCTGAGAACCCTTCAATGGAAGAGGTGAATTACCTAGGAGAACCCTATGGAAACACCTATAATTCTTCATGGAGAAATCACCCAAATTTCCCATGGAAGAATCAAGAGAGACCTCAACAAGGTTTCAATAATAATGGTGGAAGAAACAGGCTTGGCAATAACAAGCCTTTTCCATCATCTTCTCAGCAACAGACAGAGAGTTCTAAGCAGAGTACTTCTGACTTAGCAACAATGGTCTCTGATCTAATAAAGACCACTCAAAGCTTCATGAATGAAACAAGGTCCTCCATTAGGAATTTGGAAGGACAAGTGGGTCAGCTGAGTAAGAAAGTTACTGAATTCCCTCCTAGTACTCTCCCAAGCAATACAGAAGAAAATCCAAAAGGAGAGTGCAAAGCCATAAACATGGCCGAAATTGGAGAGGAAAGAGAGGAAGTGGACGCCACTGAGGAAGGCCTCAATGGGCGCACACTAACCTCCACTGAGTTCCCCAATGAGGAACCATGGGAATCTGAGGCTCAAGATGAGACCATAGAGATTCCATTAGACTTACTTCTGCCTTTCATGAGCTCTGATGAGTATTCTTCCTCTGAAGAGGATGAGTATATCACTGAAGAGCAAGTTGCTAAATACCTTGGAGCAATCATGAAGCTGAATGACAAGTTGTTTGGAAATGAGACTTGGGAGGATGAACCCCCTTTGCCTACCAAAGAACTGGATGACTTGTCTAGGCAGAAATTACCTCAAAAGAGGCTGGATCCTGGGAAGTTTTCTATACCTTGAACCATAGGCACCATGACCTTCAAGAAGGCCTTGTGTGACTTAGGGTCAAGTGTGAACCTCATGCCTCTCTCTGTAATGGAGAAGCTAGGGATCTTTGAGGTACAAGCTGCAAGAATCTCATTGGAGATGGCAGACAACTCAAGAAAACAAGCTCATGGACTTGTAGAGAATGTTTTGGTAAAAGTTGAAGACCATTACATCCCTACTGATTTCATAGTCCTAGAGACTGGGAAGTGCATGGATGAATCCATCATCCTTGGCAGACCCTTCCTAGCCACAGCAAAGGCTGTGATTGATGTTGATAGAGGTGAACTGATCATACAAGTGAATGAAAAATCCTTGGTGTTTAAGGCTCAAGGATATCCCTCTGTCATCATGGAGAGGAAGCATGAAAAGCTTCTCTCAAGACAGAGCCAAGCAGAGCCCCCACAGTCAAACTCTAAGTTTGGTGTTGGGAGGCCACAACCAAACTCTAAGTTTGGTGTTGAACCCCCACATTCAAACTCTAAGTTTGGTGTTGGGAGGTTCCAACACAGTTCTGAGTACTTCTGAGGCTCCATGAGAGTCCTCTGTCAAGCTAATGACATTAAAGAAGCGCTTGTTGGGAGGCAACCCAATGTTTTATAGTTAACTATTTTGTTTTGTTATTTTATCTTTTTTGTAGGTTGATGATCATAAGAAGTCACAAAAACAATGAAAAAAGCAAAAACAGAATGAAAAACAGGAAGAAAAACAGCACACCCTGGAGGAAGAAGCTGCTGGCGTTCAAACGCCAGTAAGCCTAGCAGTTGGGCGTTTAACGCCCAGTCTGGCACCATTCTGGGCGTTTAACGCCAGAAAGGGGCACCAGACTGGCGTTAAACGCCAGAAAAGGGCTAGAACCTGGCGTTAAACGCCAGGAATGGGCACCAGCCCGGCGTTTAACGCCAGAAATGGCTTAAAACGTGAATTTTGATGCCATTTGGTGCAGGAATGACTTTTCCTTGACACCACAGGATCTGTGGACCCCACAGGACCCCACCACCACTCTCTCTCTTCTTCCCCCATTCACCAATCACCTCAATACCTCTTCCCCATAAACCCTTCACCTATCAAATCCCATCTTTCTCTTCACCACTCACATCCATCCTTCATAAATCCCCACCAACCTCACCCTTCAAATTCAAACCACTTTACCTCCCAAACCCACCCATACATGGCCGAACTCCTTCTCCCCTCTCTCCTATAAATACCCTTCTTCCCTTCTTCATTTTCACACAACCTAAACACCACTTCTCCCCCTCTTTGGCCGAATACACCACCATCTCCCTCCTCCTCATTTCTTCTTCTTCTACTCTATTCTTTCTTCTTTTTGCTCGAGGACGAGCAAACATTTTAAGTTTGGTGTGGTAAAAGCGTTGCTTTTTTCGTTTTCCATAACCATTTATGGCATCCAAGGCCGGAGAAACCTCTAAAAAGAGGAAAGGGAAGGCAAAAGCTTCCACCTCCGAGTCATGGGAGATGGATAGATTCCTCTCAAGGGTGCATCAAGTCCACTTCTATGAAGTTGTGGCCTTGAAGAAGGTGATCCCTGAGGTCCCCTTTTCACTCAAAAAGGGTGAATATCCGGAGATCCGCCATGAGATCCGAAGAAGAGGTTGGGAAGTGCTTACCAACCCCATTCAACAAGTCGGAATCTTGATGGTTCAAGAGTTCTATGCCAATGCATGGATCACCAAGAACCATGACCAAAGTGTGAACCCGAATCCAAAGAATTATCTCACTATGGTTCGGGGGAAATACTTGGATTTTAGTCCGGAAAGTGTGAGGGTGGCGTTCAACTTGCCTATGATGCAAGGAGATGAACATCCTTACACTAGAAGGGTCAACTTTGATCAAAGGTTGGACCAAGTCCTCACAATCATATGTGAAGAGGGCGCACAATGGAAGAGAGATTCAAGAGGCAAGCCGGTCCAATTGAGAAGGCATGACCTCAAGCCCGTGGCTAGAGGATGGTTAGAGTTCATTCAACGCTCAATCATTCCCACTAGCAACCGATCCGAAGTTACACTAGACCGGGCCATCATGATTCATAGCATCATGATTGGAGAAGAAATAGAGGTTCATGAGGTTATAGCCCAAGAACTCTATAAGGTGGCGGACAAGACCTCCACCTTGGCAAGGTTAGCCTTTCCTCATCTCATTTGTCACCTCTGTTATTCAGTAGGAGTTGACATAGAAGGAGATACCCCCATTGATGAGGACAAGCCCATCACCAAGAAAAGGATGGAGTACACAAGAGACCCCTCTCATCAAGAGATCCCTGAGATGCCTCAAGGGATGCACTTTCCTCCACAAGACTATTGGGAGCAAGTAAACACCTCCCTAGGAGAACTAAGTTCCAACATGGGACAACTAAGGGTGGAGCACCAAGAACACTCCATTCTCCTCCATGAAATTAGAGAAGATCAAAGAATCATGAGAGAGGAGCAACAAAGACAAGGAAGAGACATTGAGGAGCTCAAGCACTCCATAGGATCTTCAAGAGGAAGGAAGAGCCGCCATCACTAAGGTGGACCCGTTCCTTGATTTCCTTGTTCTTTATTCTTCTGTTTTTCGAATTTTATGCTTTATGTTTATCCATGTTTGTGTCTTGTGATCATTAGTGTCTTAGTGTCTATGCCTTAAAGTTATGAATGTCCTATGAATCCATCACCTTTCTTGAATAAAAATGTGCTTAATTGAAAAGAAAAAGAATTACATGAATTCTGAATTTTATAACAGTTTAATTATTTTGATGTGGTGGCAATACTTTTGTCTTCTGAATGTATGCTTGAACAGTGCATATGTCTTTTGAATTTGTGGTTCATGAATGTTGGCTCTTGAAAGAATGATGAAAAAGGAGACATGTTACTGAGGATCTGAAAAATCATAAAAATGATTCTTGAAGCAAGAAAAAGCAGTGAATACAAAAAAAAAAGAAAGAAAGCAAGCGAAAAAAAAAACCGAAAAAGAAAAAAAAAGGGAAAAAAAGAGAAAAAGAAAGAAAAAGAAAAGAAATAAAGTTGTGATCCAAGGCAAAAAGAGTGTGCTTAAGAACTCTGGACACCTCTAATTGGGGACTTTAGCAAAGCTGAGTCACAATCTGAAAAGGTTCACCCAATTATGTGTCTGTGGCATGTATGTATCCGGTGGTAATACTGGAAGACAGAGTGCTTTGGGCCACGGCCAAGACTCATAAAGTAGCTGTGTTCAAGAATCATCATACTTAACTAGGAGAATCAATAACACTATCTGGATTCTAAGTTCCTAAAGAAGCCAATCATTCTGAATTTCAAAGGATAGAGTGAGATGCCAAAACTGTTCAGAGGCAAAAAGCTGAAAGCCCCGCTCATCTAATTAATACTGATCTTCATAGATGTTTTTGGAATTCATTGCATATTCTCTTCTTTTTATCTTATTTGATTTTCAGTTGCTTGGGGACAAGCAACAATTTAAGTTTGGTGTTGTGATGAGCGGATAATTTGTACGCTTTTTGGCATTGTTTTTAGTATGTTTTTAGTATCTTTTAGTTAGTTTTTACTATATTTTTATTAGTTTTTAGTTAAAATTCACTTTTCTGGACTTTACTATGAGTTTGTGTATTTTTCTGTGATTTCAGGTATTTTCTGGCTGAAATTGAGGGATCTGAGCAAAAATCTGATCCAGAGACTCAAAAGGACTGCAGATGCTGTTGGATTCTGACCTCCCTGCACTCGAAGTGGATTTTCTGGAGCTACAGAAGCCCAATTGGCACGCTCTCAACGGCGTTGGAAAGTCGACATCCTGGGCTTTCCAGCAATATATGATAGTCCATACTTTGCCCAAGATTTGATGGCCCAAACCGGCGTTCAAAGTTACCTACAGAAATTCCAGCGTTAAACGCCGGAACTGGCACCTAATTGGGAGTTAAACGCCCAAACTGGCACTAAAACTGGCGTTTAACTCCAAGGAGAGTCTCTACACGAAAATGCTTCATTGCTCAGCCCAAGCACACACCAAAGTGGGCCCGGAAGTGGATTTTTATGTCATTTACTCATCTCTGTACACCCTAGGCTACTAGTTATCTATAAGTAGGACCTTTTACTATTGTATCTGAGAGAGACTTTTGGTAGCTATCTTCGTTTTATGCTATCTTAGATCATTGGGAGGCTGGCCATTCGGCCATGCCTAGACCTTATGCTTATGTATTTTCAACGGTGGAGTTTCTACACACCATAGATTAAGGTGTGGAGCTCTGCTGTACCTCGAGTATTAATGCAATTACTATTGTTCTTCTATTCAATTCCGCTTGTTCTTTGTCCAAGATATCACTTGTTCTTCAACTTGATGAAGGTGATGATTGACGCCCATCACTATTCTCACCCATGAACAAAGTGACTGACAACCACTCTTGTTCTACACGCATCTGAGGCTTAGTGAATATCTCTTGGATTTCTGATTGCACGATGCATGGTTGATCGCCTGACAACCGAGTGCTTGCCTGACAAACGAGCCAGCCATTCCGTGAGATCAGAGTCTTCGTGGTATAGGCAAGAACTGATGGCGGCATTCAAGAGAATCCGGAAGGTCTAACCTTGTCTGTGGTATTCTGAGTAGGATTCAATGATTGAATGACTGTGACGTGCTTCAAACTCTAACCTGGTGGGCGTTAGTGACAGACGCAAAAGAGGGATTCTATTCCAGTAGGAGCGGGAACCGAACCGGTGATTGGCCGCACTGTGACAGAGTGCGTGAGCATTAGCTTTCACTGCGAGGATGGGAGGTAGCCACTGACAACGGTGAAACCCTACACGAGCTTGCCATGGAAAGGAGTAAGAAGGATTGGATGAAGGCAGTAGGAAAGCAGAGAGACGGAAGGGAAGGCATCTTCATACGCTTGTCTGAAGCTCTTACACCAATGATATACATAAGTATCACTATCTTTATCTTTTATGTTATTTTCGTTCATCTTCATATACATTTGAGTTTGCCTGACTAAGATTTACAAGATGACCATAGCTTGCTTCAATGCTAACAATCTCCGTGGGATCGACCCTTACTCACGTAAGGTATTACTTGGACGACCCAGTGCACTTGCTGGTTAGTTGTGCGAAGTTGTGTAATGCCATGGAATTGAACTACCAAGTTCTTGGAGTTCATGACCAGGGATTATGAGAGTTGTGAAAAAGTATTGTTCACAATTTCGCGCACCACTCTCCCTTTCCTTCATTCACTTAGTCTTCTCCCATACACTCCCTCTCCTCTCTCTCTTTTGGCCGAACCTCCGCCACCGCCGCTCCTTCTCGGTCATTTCCGGCCACCGTCCACGGCGGCGCAGTTCCTGGCACTACCCCCCAGTTTCCTTTCCTTTCTTCGCTCCTTTCTGCTCCCAGGTTCCTACTCCAGTCTGTTATTTTTCTGTTTTTTTTCCTTTCTACTGTTCGTTTTGATTAATTAATATAATTGCATGTTACTTAGTTTGAATGCAGATTTTGCATGTTAGGTTAGATAGAAATAATTGCGGTTAGGTAGCTAGGGCTGAATAGAGGATTCTAGGCCTGATAAGTGCTCCGTATGTGCTTATTTGCTGTCTGGTTATTTGGAAGTTGTATGCTGCTTTTGGACTGTTCTTATGCATTTCTTGTTGCTTGAATACTATGCCACTGCTACTGTGCTTGTTTGATGTTGTCTCTGTGTTAATTGTGCTAATTTGCTATCCGGGAACGTCCAATTTTAAGCCGGAATGCTGCCTGATTTTCAAGGAAATTAGTTCATTTTGGTCTTTAATTTAATTTTGGACAAAATTTCGTTTCCTTTTTGACTTCCCGGATTTGCATTATTCATTGTGAACATGAACCACAACTTTCCTTTTCATTGCGCATAAATATCATCATATCACTAATCTACTTTCCTAACTAACTAATTTCTTTAACCAACTAACTTCCACTCACCTTTACCCATTTTTAACAATTCTTTTAATCATATGATGATACTATTGCCTTTTGAAGATGAGTTGTTGACCTTAATGAAGTTTGTATTCTTTTGGTTTACTTGTTCACTTTTGCATATTCATTGCAACATCATGATTGTTCCCTGTTCATTGTATCCTGAACATGCCTTCTTTGCTACATGCTAAATGTTTTATATATTCTATCATATTTTCTTCAGGATGTCGGATAAAGGCAAAGCCGTAGCCACTACCTCAAAGAAGAGAAAACACTCTACCCCCTCCATTCCTTCCATCTACAAGCATTATGCTAAGAACCCATTAAATGATGAGGAAAAAGAAAACCAGTTATTGCCTTCCACCAACCCGGACAAATTCTCCAACCTATACTGTGAGCTCCGGTTTTCTAGATATCGAACCACAAAGCTAAACATTGAGAAGAAGTTACTTCTACCCAATGATGTGAGACGGTCCATTACCGGTCGGATCCTTGATTTGGGCATTGACTTTGTTGACCGGGAATTGGGTGATATCAATATATCTTGGGTGAAGGAATTCTACTGCAACTTCTTCCGCCCAACTTTGGATTCGGTTCAGGTGAGGGGTAGGGAGATTATGATTACTGAGACTGCTATTGAGGAGGCGCTACAGTGCCGCCATGTCCCCGATGAGCTGTGTGCCCATCAGCAGGCTGAGTTAGCCATACACAGCATGACTTTTGATTATGAGGCACTCAGGACTGTTATTGGGATACCAGATGCCACATGGGTTATGGATGCCAGCAACACCAAGCCGAAAGGGATGCTATTTACTCATCTGACTCGTGAGGCCAAGACTTGGCAGATGATATTCGCTTGCTATGTCCTTCCCACCACCCACTTCTCTGAGATTCCTATGGAGATGCTTCTACTGATTGGGTGTGTTATGGAGGGGAAGGAGGTCTCTTTCTCTAGGCTTATTCGACAGTGTATGTGGCGGGCGCATATTCGTGGCCTACTGCCATTTCCTACATTGGTCACGAGTATGGCGGCCTTAGCTGATGTCCCATGGCTGGATGATGATGTGCGACCACCACCCCCTGATGCTGATGACAGAGAGGTTACTCTCCCCTGGGGTGGTTGGGTGCACGAGAGGCCACCTGCGAGACGCCGCTCTCGGGCTAGAGCTGTCATTGGGACACCTTCACCATCGGCCCCTACAGCTGCCCCATCATCCTCCACAGCAGCTCCTTCATCATCTGCAGATCCTCCAGCTGTCCCTGAGCCTACTTATCTCCTGGTTCAGCGTCTATTCCGATTCCTAGAGCGAGAGCGACGCCATGTTAGACGCCGTTTAGATCGGATGGACCAGGCTCTTATCTCTTTGGGTGCTGAGCTACCTCCGCTTCCCGATTCTCCAGCCTCTGATGAGCAGGATCATCAGGAGGAGGATGCGGAGGCACCGGTTCAGCAGGATGCCCCTGACACTACAGAGCCACAGACTCAGGAGGAGCCGGTCCCACAGCCCGAGCCAGAGCCTATCGTTGTACCTCCCACTGATCCTCCGGTTTAGCTTCGAGGACGATGCTTGATTTTAAGTGTGGGGAGGGCACCGGTAGCATTATTTGGGAACCGGTGAACTTTTCGGCCTAGTTATCTTACTTTGCACATTTTGTATATATTTTGATGCATTTCTAGTTGTTTTGGATACTTTTATTGCTTATTTTGGATTTTAGACATTTTGATGCTTTTGGATATTTCTAGATGTTTTTTTTTATGATAGATTCCATACTTTTAGTTGGATTCTTCTTTATACATTTTGTTTATCTCTGTTTTTAGTTTGTAGTTGTGATTAGAAATCATACTTTGAATTGCAAATACTTAGTCACCCTTTTTGCATAATATATTGGTTTTAAGTGAAAAAGGAAAGGGTGAACTAAGAAAATTTTTGAACCTTTCAATCACAATAATGCTTAGTCAAACATTGAGACTTTTCAAGAAGTTTAAATAGAGGGCATTAACCCAATTGATTGAGAGAAAATTTTTGGTGAAACTTGCTTGAATTTCATACCTTGTGAAGCATGTATTGAACTAAGAACACAAGCTTGTGAGACTTGAGCCTAGTGATGTGGTTACATTTTATAACCACTTATTTTTCATTCTTGTGTTAAATTGTTCTCTTTCTATGATTATAATCCTTGATTTGCTTGATTCTATATATCCATTTATTTCTTGTATTTATGCATTTATATGATTGAGGCCATTATTTCATTAGCCACTTACCCAAATAGCCAACCTTTTACTCTCCATTGTTAGCCAATTTGAGCCTATGCTTGACCAACTCGTTCTTATTTTAGCACATTACAAGCCCAAGGCGGAAAAAAACCAATGAAAAGTCCTTGTTTGGATCTTTGATTAGCCTAGGCTAGTGAGAGTGCTTATTATTCAAGTTGGTGAGGCTTGGGAACATTGGATAGGATAAAAGGGGTAGTACATTTTCATGTTTAGAAATTGGGTACATATTCATGTATTGATTAAATGCAAAGACCTTATGCATTGGTGTTCTTGTATGTAGTTTGAAAGAAGAAAAAGAAAAAAAGAAAAAAAAAGGGTATATAAAGAAAAGAAAAAATGAATGAAAAGAAAAAAAAAAGAAAAAAATATATGATGATGAAAAAGAAAAAAAATATATAGTAAAGAGGGGACAAAATGCCCCAAAGTGAAGTCAATAAAAAGGAATCAATGCATAGGTGTTATGAATCAAATAAGAATGCATGAGTATGTAAGAAAAAGTGAAGAATGGGTAGTTAGGATAGCTTGCATTTGTATAGGTCATTAAATAGGTTAGGTGGGAAAGTCTATGTTAATCAAAGATTCAATCCTAGTCCACTTAACCATAAATGATCCTACCTTGACCCTAACCCCATTACAACCTAAATGAAAGACCTCATGATGAATGTATGCATGCATTAAATAAGTGTTGATTGTTAGAAGAAAATCAAATTTTGGAAAACATGATTAGAAGAGAATTGAGTGAATTAACCCTTAAACACT
Source organism: Arachis stenosperma (assembly GCF_014773155.1). NCBI lineage: Eukaryota > Viridiplantae > Streptophyta > Magnoliopsida > Fabales > Fabaceae > Arachis > Arachis stenosperma. The sequence goes on along the minus strand of NC_080380.1, from coordinate 71,742,251 downwards.
TGAGTGAATAGAGCGGATACGCATTCGGTGAGGGTTCAAAAGTTCAATCACATGTATTCACCCATACTATCTATATTCTTGCAAGTTTGAACTCTTTTTGATAATTCAATACAATTGTGGTTTGGACTTAGTTCCTATATGCCTAGCTTTTGTGCTTACACATGCTCTCTTGGGAATTGAATTGTTTGAACTAAGTATTTCCATTTGCTTAGATAATTGCATTTAGATAGGATTCATATAGTTTAGTTTCATTCAAATAAATGTCATAACCCTTTAGTTCCTTCTTATTTTAGCATGAGGACATGCTAAGGCTTAAGTGTGGGGAGGTTGACAAACCCCAATTTGAGGGTTTGTCTTGTATTGAATTTAGAGCATTTTGATAACCTTTTGTCACATTTAGCCTATAAATTAGCATGGTTTTGTTATCTCTCCCATATTTGTGCCTAAGTGTAAAAACATGCTTTTTAAGTCTTATTTTGATGAATTCTATTTCCTCTTTGATTCCATAAGATGCCTTGATATGTTTGTTAGTAATCTCAGGATGAAATAGGCTAGGCATGGATCAAAGGAAGCAAGGAAGGAAGCATACAAGTGGAGAGAAGCATAAAAAGTCAAAGAAGCAAAGTCAGCCATGCACGTGCACGCGCACAAGGCGCTCACGCGCACATTGCGAGACAAGCCAAGGACGCGCACGCGCCGATGATGGCACATGACCTCATTAAGGCAACACGTGCCTGGCGATTTTGGGAAGGTTTCAGCAACCAACTTTGGCGCCAAAATGCTTATAAGAGCCAAGGATTGAAGGGGATTGATATACATTCATAATATTCACACATTCACATCCATAGACTAATTCTAGATCATTAGATAGATAGTTTTAGCTAGAAGTAGTTTCTAGAGAGAGAAGCTCTCACTTCTCTCTAGAATTAGGATTAGGTTTAGGTTAATCTCTCCTCTTAGATCTAGGTTTAATTCATGCTTTGATTTACTTTTCCCTTATCAATTCTTACTCTTCTCTTCTCTCTCTCTCTAGTTATGTACTTTAATTCTTGCAATTCTTCATTTTGTTGTGGATCTAGTGTTATTCTTTTGTTTTCTTTCAATAATGCAATTTGAGGTAATTCATGATAATTGTGAGTTCCTTGATTGTTGTTGTTAATTCTTTGTATTCAATTGTTGTTAGAATCCTTTCTTGTTGTGATTTACTATACTTTCCTTTTGTGCCTTCCAAGTGTTTGATGAAATGCTTGGAAGAATGTTAGACTAGAATTTTATGTTCTTGGCTTGAGAAGGTAACTTAGGATTTCTTGAGTCACTAGTGTCCAATTAATTGCTAGTTGATAGCCATTAACTCTAGCCTTCATTAATCCAATTGGACTAGGATTGATATAACTCACTTGACTTTCCTTTGTTAATTGATTTAAGGATGACTAAGTGGGATTAATCCTTGCAACTACCATACTTGTGGCTAGTGATAATGATGAAGACCCTTGACAACCAAATCTTGCCAAGACCATTTTGTTAATAAAGTTTTCTTACCAATTACTATTCATGTTTCTCATCTAAAACCCCAAAATAACTCACAACCAATAACAAGACACTTTATTGTAAATCCTAGGGAGAACGACCCGAGGTTTAAATACTTCGGTTTATAGATTTTAGGGGTTTGTACTTGTGACAAACAAATTTTTGTACGAAAGGATTAGCGATTGGTTTAGAGACTATAGTTTACAACGAGATTTTATTTGAGAAATTCTAAACCGTCAAAAATCCAATCGTCAAGCATACAACTTAATTTTTTTCATTTTATTTTGTCACAAATACCTGTCTGTATCTAATGGGTTTTATATATTCTAGTGTACGTTCTACAGGTCCAAAGACTTCACATTTTACAAGTGAGTCTAACTCAGCCTTCATAGCTTCTTCCCATTTTGGCCAATCATTCCTTTGTCAACATTCTTCGATTGTTGTTGGCTCAATATCCTACTTTCATGCATGATATTTAATGCCACATTCTATGCAAATATTTCATTGACGATTGTCTTATTTTAGTCCCATTTTTCTCCTGTAAAGACATAATTTATCGAGATCTCGTCATTTTCACAATTTTCAGGTACTTGAACATTTTTTGGTGTGAAAACTACATCAAAATTTTGGACAACTGCAGGTGTCTTTACTATGTCTTTATCTTTTTTAGTAGGAATATTATTTACCTCTTTTTTTTTTGAGAATTTTTGTCTTTGGAATCGACAGGCCTACCACGCTTCTAACGTGAATTTGTTTCAGTGGTCATTTATCTGACTGGGACATCAATTTGAATTGGAGCATTTTTAACTAGTATATAGGATTTAGTTATCCTTTTCGTATCAAATAATGCATCAGAAAATTCATTTGCTATTCTTTGCAAATATATAATCTTTTGAACTTCTAGTTCACATTGTCCTGATCGAGGATCTAAATGCATCAAGGATGATGCATTCCAATTAAGTTCCTTTTTAGGAAGCTTATTCTCTCCCTGCTAATGTTGGAAATTTTGATTCATCATAATCACAATCTGTAAATCAGGCTTTAAATACATCTCTAGTTTGTATCTCAAGATACCACACTATAGAAGGAGAATCATATCCAACATATATTCCCAGTTTTCTTTGGGGTCCCATTTTGATGCGAGAAGGTGATGCAATGGGAACATATATTGCACACTCGAATATTCTTAAATGGGAAGCATTTGGCTGCTGGCCAAAAGCTAATTGCATAGGAGAGAACTAATGCTAACTTGTTGGCCTCAAACGAATAAGTGCTGCAGCATGTAGAATTGCATGCCCCCAAATAGAGGTTGGGAGATTTGTTTTCACAAGTAAAGGGTCTAGCAATAAATTGGAGGCGTTTAATAAGTGATTCTACTAACCCATTTTGTGTATGAACATGAGCCACTGGATGTTCAACGCTTATTCCATTAGCCATACAATAAACATTAGAAGCTTGGGAAGTAAATACACCAGCATTATCAAGACGAATTGCTTTGATTGGATTTTCTGGAAACTGTGCTTTTAATCATATAATTTGAGCAAGTAATCTCGCAAACGCCAAGTAGTGAGAAAACAATAAGCACACATGTGACCATCTCAAAGATGCGTCTATTAGGACCATAAAATATCTAAAACATCCACATGGTGGATGAATATGTGCACATATATCGCCTTGAATCATTTCTACGAATTCAGGGGACTCAAATCCAATCCTTACTGGAGATGGCCTTAAAATTAGCTTTCCTTGAGAACATGCAGCACAACAAAATTCACTAGATTTAAGAATCTTTTGGTTCTTTAGTGAATGTCCATGGGAGTTTTTAATAATTCTCTGCATCATGGTAGTTCCTGGATGACCTAATTGATCATGCCAAGTTATGAATTCATTTGGGCTAGTAAACTTCTTGTTTACAATGGCATGTGATTTGATTGAGCTAATTATAGTATAATATAACTCATATAAAAGTGAGAGTAACTTTTCTAATATAACCTTTTTTATTTGAATCATGAGTTGGGATATATAAGTACTCATAATTTCCTTCATTCATTGTTTCAATATGATGTCCATTCCAGCGAATGTATTTTAAACTCAACAAGTTTCTTAGAGACTTGGTAGACAATAGTGTATTACTTATTATGAATTTTTTTCCTCCAGGATACAAAATTATAACATTGCCTGAGCCTTCTATCACATTGCTTGAGCCAATAATTGTATTAACATATTCTTATTTTGGTACAAGATGTGTAAAATATATATTACTTTTGAGAATGGTATGCAAACTTGCACTATCCGCAAGGTAAACATCTTCACTATATGTCCTTACCATTTTCTTTAAAGACAAATAATAATAATAAAATGAGTAAAAGTATATGCAAAGTAAATTTATTTTATTGATTGAAATTATTTTTTTAAGAAGTATTGTACATAGTATCATATACTAAAAATTTTATTATAATTATTATTATTTTAGAACTTGACATATTTAGTAATTTTGAAATTCATAAATATAAATATTTTATTAAACATTTTTTATATACATTACACTTGAAATTCAAATATATAGGGAATAAAACTTAAAAGTTTTTTACATTATTTATTTACATAAGTATTGAACCCAAATATCAAACTTTTTAATCATTGATCATATGACCAATATTTTCTTCAGAATCTTTAAAGAAATCAGATACTTCATAATGAGTGGTGTCATTTTCTGCAATATCTTTTGAAACAAAATTCGTCTCCTTTTCTGTGTCATCCTTTTTCAAGGATGCTTGATAAAGATCAACTAGGTGTCTCGGGGTACAACAAGTACGCGACCAATGGCCATTTCCACCACAATCGATACATTTATCCTCTGTTGATTTATTTTGTCCATTATTTCTTTCTTTATTCCACTTCTGGTGAGATCCTTTCTTATGAACATAATTTTTCTTCCTTCCATAATTTTTTTTTGTTACCAAAACCTTGCCATTTACCTCTTCTAGGGTAATGATTTACCGCATTTGTTTCAAGAAATGGGGCAGTGCCAGTTGGGCATGCTTCATGATTTTATAAAAAAAAAAAACTCATTGCTGCACTCAACAACAAGAAGGCAAGAAATTAACTCAGAATATTTTTAAATTCTATTTTCTCGATGCTATTGCAAGAGCATATTTGAGGCATGAAAGGTCGAGAAAATTTTCTCTAACATGTCATAATCAATTATCTTTTCCCTACATAATTTTATTCGTGAGGTAATTCAGAAAATTGCTGAATTGTATGCATTTTATGGATTTAAAATCTTATAGACGTAAGTGCGTCCACCTACATCGGACTTGAGAAAGTATCACTGTCTTTTGATGATGATAACTTTCTTCAAGGTTTTTTCATAGATCTGCATGATCTTTTAGTGTGACATATTCATTTTTCAATCCTTCGTCAAGATGACGACGAAGAAAGATCATGGCTTTGAATTTATCCTTCTGGGATGCATTTTTTTCAGCCATAATGGTATCTCCAAGATCAATTGAATCAAGATGGATTTTAGCATCTAGTATCTATGATGAGTAGTTGTTTCCAGATATATCAAGAGCATTAAATTCAAGATGAGAGAGCTTTGACTTAATAAAAATTCATTACCTTGAGCCTTTCTAAATTTTGATCAATGTCTCGTGTTGATAACGTATTGTAAAATAAATAAATAAGGAAGAGAAAATAAATATAAAATAAAGAAGCATAAATAAATAATTCTAGTATTAATATTCACCACAATTAATATCTCAGTATAATAGAAATAATATATATATATTATATATATATATATATATATATATATATATATATATATATATATATATATATAGAGTAAACACCCAACTCGGTCCTTGTCTATTTTCACGAAGGACAAAGCAATCCTTGTCAAAAAAAAAGGGGACACTTCAATTCTCAACCTCTTTATTTTGGGACAATACAATCCTTCTGTTAAAAAATCCATTAAATAATAACAAAAATTAGTTTTGTGGGGGGGGGTTTAAACCTCCACAAACTATTAATAAGTTTGTTTTTGAAAAATTCCTTCACCAATGGTGGTTAAGTGAAGAAAAACCATTGACGAAAATGATGTCGCAAAAAAAAGTAATTGTAGTACCTTTTAAAGGAAAAAAATAACATCGAATAAGAAATGAAAGAAGAGAACTTTAATGTTGATAATATTGGTATCGGTGACGATGACGGTAGAGGAGATAATGATGATGATAAAGTATAGTTACACAATAAAAATAATAGAGGTAGGAGTCATAATATTGAGGGTTAAAAATGTAGTGGTAGTAATTGATTATATTGTTGAAAACATTTTTGTGGGGGTTTTAAACCCCCACAAAATACAAATAACCCCCCCAAATTAAGTTTTGTTATTATTTAACAATTTTTTAACAGAGGGATCGTATTGTCCCAAAATAAAAAGGTTTAGGATCAAAGTGTCCATTTTTTTTTTGGATAGGGATCACTTTGTCCTTCGTGAATATGGACAAAGACTGCATTGGGTCTTTACTCTATATATTACTAATATATGTAGTAATGTATATATATAAAAAGAGAGAAAAGTGTTTTATAATATTAGCAGTGTAGATATAAAGAGAGATAGAGAATTGTTATTGTTAATTGCTGTGTATTGCTTCTAGCGTGGCTTCTCCTATTTATACATATAACAAGCCTTCATTTTCAAACTTCATTTATTTGAATTTGTCTTGAAAAGTGATTCCTTCAATATGGAGAAAGTTAGCTGCCCAAATCATAAGTGGTCATCCATCTTATCATCTTTATCACAACATACGGAACATTTCTTCAAATTTATTATAACATGTACGTACGGTCTTCATTTATGATAAATTATTTGTTAATAATTATTAGTAATTGAAGATTTAATTATTTTATTAGTCCTTATAATTTTACCAAATTTTTTATTAGGTCCCTATACTTTTTTTCTTTTTAATTGAGTTCATATAACCATAGTTATCAGAATCAAACTTGTAATAAACCCGATCATACGACTAGGTCACTGGATCACTGGTTCAACCGATGAGTTACTAATTCATCCGGTTGACCCAGTCATAATTAAATAAAAATATAAAATTATAAAAAAATTCAATATTAAATTAATTAAAAGAAACAGAAAAATGTACAAGACCAACAATGGTGTTGGTGTAACAGTAAAGCCATACTACAGCCTAGGAAAAACATTTTTGTGGAGAACACTAATTGGAAGAGCAAGCCTGACTCACCAATGAATTCAACTTACTGACCATTTTTAATAACAAAAAATTTAGCTCAGCAACAAATTCAAGTCATTGGTAATTTTCAGCAACAAAAAGTATAGCTCAAAAGATGATTTTCACCAACAAATTAAATTCAATGGCAAAAATAAATTTAGCTCAATACAGCAAAAAATTTAACACAATACAACAATAAATTTAACTTAATACAGCGATGAATTTATAGCAATAAAAGATGGTTCAATAAAATTGATAGTGACAAGGGAAAAGAAAAAATTGAAAAGGATAGAAGAGGGGAGTGCAGAGTCTCACCAGCTACCACGATTGATAGCGACTCAGTGACGAAACCAGTGAGGAGCTCAGGGACTAACCACTGCTAGTGCCTATTTCTACTACCAGCGATTACGAGCTGAGGGAAGACGGAGATGCAAGAAGCTGACAAACTGAACAGACGGCCGAACAAGAAGAGATAATGACGATGACCACCCAACGGACTAGATGCTGGTTCGGTCTACCTCTACTGTCGGCAAAGCGAGCGCAGGGAAGGCTGCGATGAGCTTGAGTCTGCCAAGTACGAGACAGTAACGACGAGCTTGGGTCTGCCAAATTCGAGACGGAGAAGACATAGGAAGCAACAACGGTAGGGGAGACTGTGCATTTTTACAAGGCCGAGAGAGAAGCGAGAGACGAGAGGTGAGAGTTTGTGTCTCTGAGAGAGCTTGGTTGAGCCGGGTTTGATAACAATGCCTATACCATATCAGATTTTGTAATTAAGTATCTACCGTTACAAAAAGTTAAAGTTAACTGAATATTTTCTTACATAAAACGAATATACCACACATAAAATAAAAAACCTAAAAAATAACACCTTTTATTTTTAAATTACAAAATTTCCCTCAAATCCACCTCTTCAAGAAAGAATTCCAAAGAGAGAATTTCACGCACTACAAGAAAAAAGGCTTGTACCAACGCTTTTTTCTTGCTACGCTTTAAAAGCGTGGCTAGGGATGGCAAAAACCCTTGGCGAGGCAAGTATTTGTGGGGATTTACCTGCCGGGGGACGGATATGGGGAGAGATTTTTATCCGTAGGGACGGGGGGCATGGCCCCGCATAATAAACGGGGCGGGGGCGGGGATAGTGGTCCCCCCCTGTGGAGACCAGTTTAATCCCCGCCTATGTAAAATGACTAAAATGACCATATATATATATATATATATATATATATATATATATAACATAATGGAAGAAAGTGAAACCCTAGCCGCTTTCATTTTTCAATTTAGTGAATTCACAAACCCAGAAACCCTTAACCCTTCTTCCAACCCCATCCTCTGAACCACCTACCGAGCCATCTCCCAGCCTCCCACCCGCTCAATCTGTAACTGCCACCTCCTCATCACCCATACCCTTAGTCCATCTTCCTCACCGCGATATCTTAGTATCTCACGAGTCATGCACAGACGCACTGTGGATCTTAGTTCCCTCACCGTCAGTTCGTCATGTCGCGAACAGTAGCCCACCGCACCAGGGAGATCGTCGTCTCTGCCGTCGTTACTTCTTCCTACGAAGGCATGTTTGTCGGCATGATTCTGGTTCTAGTCGCATTTTGGACGCCTCTTCGCGTTGGTCACTGACCGTCGTTCATCCGCGTTCTGGTTCTTCTCTGCGTAGCTAGTATTTCTAGGTACTGTACCTTTTCTGCATTGCTGGTTTATTAATCAATTTCTATTTTGCACTTTTACCACAGAGTACTGTACCTTTTTGTAGCTCTTAAACCCGTGGTTGAATATTTTGTGAGCATTTTTTTACTGAAATTATTTAAAGAGATTTAAGCATAAATGGGCCGAGCACATGTAGCTGTGGGATAATGTTTTGCTGTTTTAGTTTTCTTACTTAACACTATCTAACTAATAATTTATTCGTTGCTTCATAGTTATTTGGTTGGCACATACTTGAATGTCTTGGTTGGTTCACTTACATACTGTTGCACCATGCAACTTTTTGCTTCTGTTTTCAACTTTTTAAAGTGTAGATATTTTTAGATTCAAAGCTATTGGGTTCAATTTGAATGACAGATTTGGATTATTTCAATTCACTCCACATTTAAGTAAACTTTATAATTTTTATGTTGATTTATTGAGTCTGGTTTTTATGATTCTAGAATCTTTATAATTTTACTTTGGTTTTGATTTTCTGATGTTAAATTGTTGATTCAGATTCCTATGATTAATTCTGGGAGTTAGGTTAAGTATAATGAATATTTTTAAAGCTGAGTTATTGAGTCTGGTTTTTATGATTTTGGAATGTTTATTTCACTTTGATTTGATGTTAAATTGTTGATTTTGATTCCTATGATTCATAAATTTTTATTACTTACTTTGATGTTGAAGGATTTGTTATGGTTTATAATTTTGATGTTGATTCTCAACTTTATGTGTTTATGTGATTTTAAAAAATTTCTTCTTCTGATACATTGAGCAATACTCTTGAGAAAGGTACTTCGTCAAAAGAACCTACAGCCACCAATGTTCAAACTACTCAAGAGGCTCCTCAATTTCAACCTCAAGAACCTCCAACCAATATGACAACTACCAATGAAGGAACAACAAACTCTACAATTGGTGTTCGAAAGAGGAAGTGAACCTCTGAAGTGTGGAATTACTTAAAGATTGTCGAAATCAAGAGAAAATTGAAGGTTGAATGCAATTATTGCAAGTCGAAGCTGCTTGGTAACCCAAAACAAGGAACTTCGCACTTGCGTGATCACTTCAACACGTGCAAGCTTCACACCACTAGAGATATAAGACAATGCATGATGAAGACAACTCCAACAACTAGTGGAGAAATAGTTGTGGTTGGTGCATATACATTTGACCAAGAAAATACAAGAAAAGAGTTATCTATTATGGTTTATCTTCACGAGTATCTGCTGTGGACCACATTGGCTTTCGACGATTTTGAAATACTTTGCAACCTCTCTTCAAGGTGATTACTCGCAACACTTTAAAGAGTGACATCTTGAAACTCTACAATAATGAAAGATCAAAGACAATGAATGTCCTTGAGCGTAATAAAAGTCGAGTTGCAATTACAACTGATTTGTGAACAACAAGTAACCAAAACCAAGGTTATATGGCTATCACGGCTTATTATATTGATGATTCTTGAAAATTGCAAAGCCGTCTTATGAGGTAATAATATTATTATTATAGGTTCTTGCGAATGTTTATATAATTGCAAAGCTGTCTTGTTTATACAATTGCAATATGTTCTTGTGTGAAATGTTTATAATTGTACCAAATTATCATTACAGGTTTATATATGTGCCGGCTCCCCCACACAGCTGAGGTACTTTTAGAGGTTCTTGTAGATTATTTGATGGATTAGAATCTTGATAGGAAGGCATCCACTTTGACTGTTGATAATTGCAGTACTAATGACATTATGATTGAGAATATTTTGACTAAAATGTGACATAGAAACTTTATCTTGGGTGGTAAATTATTTCACATGCGATGTTGTGCGCATATATTAAATTTGATTGTCAAGGATGGGTTACAACTTATTTCATATGCTATTGAAAGGGTGAGGGATAGTGTTCATTATTGGACTGTAACAACTAAAAGAGAAGAAAAATTTAAGGAAACATTTGCGCAACATAAAATACCCTACACAAAAAATCTTTGTTTTAATTGCAAAACTAGGTGGAATTCAACATTTTTTATGCTTGAAGTTGCAATTATGTATAGAGATGTGTTTGAAAGATTGTCATTGAGTGAGAGTCAATATAAATCTTTGCCTAGTGAGAAGGATTGGGATATGACAGATGAGATTTTTCAAAGATTGAGGGTGTTTTTTGATGTGACTGAATTGTTTTCTGGAACAACTTATCCTACATCAAATCTTTATTTTCCTAAGGTTTGTGTGATTAAGTTAGCTTTGATGGAGTGAAAAAATTGTGGAAATGAGATAATTGAAATGATGGCTACTAGTATGATAACTAAGTTTGAAAAGTATTAGGGTGTGATTAATACAGTTATGGCTATTGGGACTCTTTTAGATCCTAGGTACAAGATGTATTTATTCAATTTTTTCCGTAAAATATATGGTGAGATGGAGGCATGGGTTGTAATTGGTTAAGTGAAAAGGGTAGTGCAAGATTTAGTTTTAGAATATGCAACAAAGGGAAGGGAGAGAGAGACCAAGCTGCTCAGTTAGATATGCCGCCACCACTATTAATTCCTTCAAGTTCAAAGGGGAGGAAGTTTAGTCATGAAGATTGGCAAGCTAATTTTGCTGCGCATGTAAGTGAGGAATCCACATTTACTGATACAAAAAGTGAGTTGGATTATTATCTTGAAGAGAGATCGGTGCCACAAACTAAAAATGATTTTGATATCTTAAATTGGTGTAAGTCAAATAGAGCGAGGTTTCATACTTTGCAAGCTATTGCTAGGGATTTTTTGGCGATTCCTATCTCTACCGTTGCCTCTGAATCTTTATTTAGTACGGGTGGTTGATTTGTTACGCCACATTGTAGTAGGTTACGTCTGGACATATTGGAGGCTCTAATGTGTAACCAAGATTGGCTTTGGAATGAACTTGGCACCAAAACTAACATAGAATTTGAGTGCTACATAATTGATAACATTGAAAGAGATGTTGATGTAAGTAAACTATTAAATTATATATAGCACACTATGTTTGTATATTATTGACTTATTGAGTTATTATATGATTTTAACTTTAACTTGTTTTCTTTTTTATGTAGTATTCAAGTTGGTCGGAACCTACCATCACCACCATTACGGGATGAAAGGAAGATTGAGATAGTGGAATTATGTTTTTACGACGTGATAAACTTTGTTTATGGATATGGTTGGATGTTTATGTAATATTTGCTTGTTTATGGATATGTTTGGATGTTTATGTTTGTTGTTATTACTATTTAAGTCTTTAAAAGACTATGGATATTATGTTTGTAATGACAATTGAGGATTATCTTTAATTTTTTTCTAATTTTTTCATTTTTTCAATTTTTATTAGTTTTTACAAAAATCCACGGATATCGGCAGAGACCCATGTCCTCAGAGGATATAGGGTCCCCGTTTCCCATCGTGGGAACGGGGCGGGGATAGGGACATATATTGGGGGTAGGGGGCGGGCGGGCGAGGGGCATGTCTCCACCCACACGGGGACACTCACACGGGGACCCGTTGCCATCTCTAAGCGTGGCCAAAAGAGGTCAATGGCCACGCTTTTATGAGGGTGGTGATTGATTAGAAATTTGGCCACATCTTTTCTTGCTACGCTTCAAAAGCATGGCGAAAGGGGTAAATGGCCACACTTTTATGAGAGTGGCAATTGATTAGAGATTTTGCCACGTTTTTTTGCCACTTTTCAAAAGCGTAGCTTTAGAGAGAAATAGGCCGCTTTTGATGCGTGACAACATGGTTTCGTTATAGTGACATTTTAAAAGGGTGTCTATTTCCCATAACACTTTTGGCATGCTTCAATGGTTCTCCACAAAAAAATGTTTTGTTCAGATATGATGATGAGTTACAATTGCACAAACTCTCTTTGAAACTCTATCTTTCTCTTTCAAAGAACCCTAAACCTTAACTCGTTCAAATGTGGCAGCACTGACGGTTAACCTTCTCTTCATTGTGCCTCACCCTAAACAATGACGTTTAACCCTTTCTTCATTGTGCACTCTGTGACCAAAACACTTCGAAGAACATCGAAGAAACCCAACACTCCGTAAAGAACATCAAAGAACCTCGACACTCCCCCCATCGTTGCTTCTACCTTAAACCTATAACCCTCCTTCTGCGGTGACTCTCTCTGGCAGTGACTCCCTCGGCGATCACCGTCCGTCACAAACCCTCCGTCAATGCTCCCTCTGCCACCACTTCCTTCCATCACAAACAGTTGAAGCTATGTTTTGGCATCATAATGAGCATGTTAAAGATGAGTCGTTAAGGCATCCTACTGATGCTGAATCTTGGAAATTACTTGACAATCGATATGAAGGTTTTGCAAAGTGGCCTCGTAATGTGAGACTTGGCTTAGCAAGTGACGGATTCAATCCATTTTGAATTTTGAGTAGTACGCACAGTACATGGCCTATTGTTTTGATGGTGTATAATCTACCCCCTTGGATGCATGATGTTAAGAGATCTAGAGCGTGTTAGGAATTTTTTTTCTCAAAATAGAATTGGCGTTGCAAGTATAGTCTCAACCCGACAATCGGCCAACATCAAAATTTAGTTTTTCCAATACAAAACATAAACCAAGAGTAATGAAACCTTGGGTCGTTCTCCCGAGGAATGCAATGTAAATGTTACGGTTTCGATTGTGAGGACAAAGAGGTTTTGAAATCAAAGAACGAAAGATTAAAAGAACTAAGATATAAAAGAACCAAGAAATGATCAAAATTGATAGTAATACAAGTAAAAAGGAAACAAGATCAAAACTTAGTGAAAATGCTATGTATGTATAAAAGAGCCTTGACCCGAGAATGAGAATCCAAGGAATCCTATCATCGCCATAACCACAACTATGGTAATTATAATGAGTCAATCTCGCCTAGTCAACCCCTAACATCGAGGAGTAAGTTTAGCAAGCATAATTGACCTTAATCTATAAGTCCTAGCTAACTTACCAAATTAATTGGTAAAAAGCTAGCGTCAATGGAAACAAGAGTCAACTAACTACCCAAGAATTACCACTAAATGTCGGACATTATGACTCTAGTATCCAAGGAACTCAAATCCCAAGCCAAGGTGTGAAAAGCTACTCAAAATTACCAAGTGGCATTTTCACAAACACTTGGTGGGTATAAAAGCAAGACATAGGAATTTGCAAAGGAAAATGAAAACTATGACCAAAATATTCACAATATGAATAATTAACATTCAATCAATCATAAAGAAAGCATAAAACACTAAATTCATCAATTAAAACTTCAAGAACTCAAAATTGCAAATATTAACAAAGTACTTAAACCAAAGGAAAAATAAAAGCAAAAGTGATGTAATTAAAGAGAAGATTAAGAGTACCTACAAAAGAGTTGATCAACCCAAGGTGAAAACTTGAAACTATAAAATGCTACAATGGAAAGAAAAAATGAAATAAAACCCTAAGAGAGCATTCTAACTACACTACTCCTACTCCTAAAATTATGTTCTAAGTCCTCATGATAGCTCCTCCTCTTCATATGTGAATGATGTCCTTTGATATAGCACTTCAAAACCAGCTTCAGCCTTTCAAATTTGGGCCAAAAGAGCCCCAAAATCGTGAGCCACGTGCTTCATTAATGAAGTCACGCGCAGGGACCTGTGCGTACGCACAGATATGTGCATGTGCACACTTCGCTGAATTTTCACTTGTGCGTACACACAGAGGGTTGTGCGCACGCACGCATGCTAATTTCCTTCTTGTGCGTACTGATGACTTGCATCATCTACCATTCTTTCTTGCATAAAGAAGACCATAAAAGAGCATAAATCTCATTTGATCAATACAATTCATGCATTATTTGATGAATATTATGGTACACTACTTTGAGATGAGTTGTGCTGAATTTCAGGCGAAAAAGGGTATCAAAAATGGGAAGAAGACAAACAAGAAGCTGGGCGTGTGAAACTGGCGTACCACTTAGAGCAAACGCCACAAAAATGCACTAGCGTGGCACGCCAGGAGCTAGGCATGGCACGCCAGTACTGAAGTCCAGAGAAGAAGTCCAAGCACAAATGTATGGGTGTGGCACGCCAAGGACTGGGCGTGGCACGCTAGTACAAAATTTCAGAGAGTAAAATGGAGGACACAAAAGGGGCATGGCACGCCAGGTTGGGCGTGGCACGCCTGACCCATCAATTACTATGGGCGTGCCACTTGAGCAAAGGGGCGTGGCACGCCAACTCACCATCTCAAGAAGAACCTCCACTATGGCATGCCACTTGGTGTCGAAGGCATGGCACGCCAGCTCCAAGAAGTCACTTGGGCATGCCATTTGAGAACCCAGGCGTGGCACACCAAGCTTGAAGAGTGCACAAATGCATGGGCGTGCCACTTGAGCAGCATGGCGTGGCACGCTGGTACAATAATCCAGAGAAGGAGCTGAAGGCAACTAAAGACTGGGCGTACCACTTGAAGTCGAAGGCGTGGCATGCCAACCTCTCAATCTCACTTAGGCGTGCCACTTGAGCATCCAGGCATGGCACGCCAGTGTCATTCAAAGGGCAAAGAAGCATTAGGGCGTGCCACTTGAGTTCGTGGCGTGGCACGTGGTGCACGAAATTGTGATCATCAATGGCGCCATCAACATGGTACGCTCAATTGCAATCTCAACTCTTTATCACAACTTCGCACAACTAACCAGCAAGTGCACTGGGTCGTCCAAGTAATAAGCCTTACGCGAGTAAGGGTCGATCCCACAGGGATTGTTGGTATGAAGCAAGCTATGGTCATCTTGTAAATCTCAGTCAGGCAGATTCAAATGGTTATGGAGGATAAATGATAAATAAAACATAAAGTAAAGATAGAGATACTTATGTACTTCATTGGTGAGAATTTCAGATAAGCGTATGGAGATGCTTTGTCCCTTCCGTCTCTCTGCTTTCCTACTGTCTTCATCCAATCCTTCTTACTCCTTTCCATGGCAAGCTGTATGTAGGGTTTCACCGTTGTCAATGGCTACCTCCCATCCTCTCAGTGAAAATGTTCAACGCGTTCTGTCACAGCACGGCTAATCATCTGTCGGTTCTCAGGAGTTTGAAGCTCGTCATAGTCATTCAATCCTTGAATCCTTCTCAGAATACCACAGACAAGGTTTAGACCTTCCGGATTCTCTTGAATGCCGCCATCAATTCTAGCTTATACCACAAAAATTCTGATTAAGGGATCCAAGAGATATCCACTCAATCTAAGGTAGAACGGAGGTGGTTGTCAGGCACACGTTCATAGGTGAGAATGATGATGAGTGTCACGGATCATCACATTCATCAAGTTGAGGAACAAGTGATATCTTAGAACAAGAACAAGCTGAATTGAATAGAAGAACAATAGTAATTGCATTAATACTCGAGGTACAGCAGAGCTCCACACCTTAATCTATGGTGTGTAGAAACTCCACCGTTGAAAATACATAAGAACAAAGTTCAGGCATGGCCGTGAGGCTAGCCCCCATGATCTAAGAACTAAATGTCCAAAGATGATCCTAAGATCTAAAGTGATCAAAAGATGTCAAATACAATAGCAAAAGGTCCTATTTGTAGAGAACTAGTAGCCTAGGGTTTACAGAAATGAGTAAATGACATAAAAATCCACTTCCGGGCCCACTTGGTGTGTGCTTGGGCTGAGCATTGAAGCTTTCATGTGTAGAGACTTTTCTTGGAGTTAAACGCCAGCTTTTGTGCCAGTTTGGGCATTTAACTCCCATTCTTGTGCCAGTTCCGGCGTTTAACGCCGGCCAGTTTTCAGCTGATTTGGAACGCCGATTTGGGCCATCAAATCTCGGGCAAAGTATAGACTATTATACATTTCTGGAAAACCCAGGATGTCTACTTTCCAACGCAATTAAGAGCGTGCCAATTGGGCTCTGTAGCTCCAGAAAATCCACTTCGAGTGCAGGGAGGTCAGAATCCAACAACATCTACAGTCCTTTTCAGCCTCTGAATCAGATTTTTGCTCAGGTCCCTCAATTTCAGCCAGAAATTACCTGAAATCACAGAAAAACACACAAACTCATAGTAAAGTCCAGAAAAGTGAATTTTAACTAAAAACTAATAAAAATATAATAAAAACTAACTAAAACATACTAAAAGCATACTAAAAACAATGCCAAAAAGCGTATAAATTATCCGCTCATCACAACACCAAACTTAAATTGTTGCTTGTCCTCAAGCAGCTGAAAATCAAATAAGATAAAAAGAAGAGAATATGCAATGAATTCCAAAAACATCTATGAAGATCAGTATTAATTAGATGAGCGGGGCTTTTAGCTTTTTGCCTCTGAACAGTTTTGGCATCTCACTTTATCCTTTGAAATTCAGAATGATTGGCTTCTATAGGAACTCAAAATCCAGATAGTGTTATTGATTCTCCTAGTTAAGTATGATGATTCTTGAACACAACTACTTTATGAGTCTTAGCCGTGGCCCAAAGCACTCTGTCTTCCAGTATTACCACCGGATACATACATGCCACAGACACATAATTGGGTGAACCTTTTCAGATTGTGACTCAGCTTTGCTAGAGTCCCCGACTAGAGGTGTCCAGGGTTCTTAACCACACTCTTTTTGCCTTGGATCACAACTTTATTTTTTTCTTTTTCTTCTTTTTTTTTCTTTCTCTGTTTTTTTTCGTTTTTCTCCTTTTTTCTCTTTTTTTTTGTATTCACTGATTTTTCTTGCTTCAAGAATCATTTTTATGATTTTTCAGATCCTCAGTAACATGTCTCCTTTTTCATCATTCTTTCAAGAGCCAACATTCATGAACAACAAATTCAAAAGACATATGCACTGTTCAAGCATACATTCAGAAACCAAAATATTGCCACCACATTAAAATAATTAATCTGTTATAAAATTCAAAATTCATGCAATTCTTCTCTTTTTCAATTAAGAACATTTTTCATTTAAGAAAGGTGATGGATTCATAGGACATTCATAACTTTAAGGCATAGACACTAAGACACTAATGATCATAAGACACAAACATAGATAAACATAAGCATGAAAATTCGAAAAGCAGGAAAATAAAGGACAAGGAAATTAAAGAACGGGTCCACCTTAGTGATGGCGGCTTGTTCTTCCTCTTGAAGATCTTATGGAGTGCTTGAGCTCCTCAATGTCTCTTCCTTGCCTTTGTTGCTCCTCTCTCATGATTCTTTGATCTTTTCTAATTTCATGGAGGAGGATGGAATGTTCTTGGTGCTCCACCGTTAGTTGTCCCATGTTGGAACTCAATTCTCCTAGGGAGGTGTTGATTTGCTCCCAATAGTTTTGTGGAGGAAAGTGCATCCCTTGAGGTATCTCAGGGATTTCATGATGAGGAATTTCCTCATGCTCATGTCTGTGAGTGGGATCTCCTGTTTGCATTGAGCTCCTTCCACACAGATATCCATGAGGACTTGGTCCAACCTTTGATTAAAGTTGACCTTTTTTTGAGTTTGAAAAGGGACCTCGGGGATCACCTTCTTCATGGCCATAACTTCATAGAAGTGGTCTTGATGCACCCTTGAGATGAATCTCTCCATCTCCCATGACTCGGAGGTGGAGGCTTTTGTCTTCCCTTTCCACTTTCTAGAGGTTTCTCCGGCCTTAGATGCCATAAATGGTTATAGAAAAACAAAAAGCAATGCTTTTACCACACCAAACTTAGAAGGTTTGCTCGTCCTTGAGCAAATGAAGGAAGAAGAGAGTAGAAAAAGAAGAAATAGAGGAGATGGAGGTGGCTTTGTGGTTCGGCCAAGAGGGAGAAGTAGTGTTTAGGTTATGTGAGAATGAAGGAGTGAAGATGGGTTTATATAGGAATGGAGAGGGGGTGTATGGTTCGGCCATTATGGGTGGGTTTGGGAGGAAAAGTTGTTTGAATTTGAATGGTGAGGTAGGTGGGGTTTTATGAAGGATAGATGTGAGTGGTGAAGAGAATAGTGGGATTTGATAGGTGAGGGGTTTTTGGGGAAGAGGTGTTGAGGTGATTGGTGAATGGGTGAAGAAGAGAGAGAGTGGTGGGGTAGGTGGGGATCCTGTGGGGTCCACAGATCTTGAGGTGTCAAGGAAAATTCATCCCTGCACCAAGTGGCGAGCAAAAATGCTCTTTATGCCAATTCTGGCGTTAAACGCCGGGCTGGTGCCCATTTCTGGCGTTTAACGCTAGCTTCTTGTCCTTTCCTGACGTTTAACACTAGTCTGGTGCCCCTTTCTGGCGTTAAACGCCCAGAATGGTGCCAGACTGAGCGTTAAACGCCCATTTGCTGCCCTTACTGGCGTTTAAACGCCAGCAAGATTTTTCTCCAGGGTGTGCTATTTTTCTTTCTATTTTTCATTCAGTTTTTGCTTTTTCAATTGATTTTGTGACTTTCCATGATCATCAACCTACAGAAAACATAAAATAACAAAGGAAAATAGATAAATATAACATTGGGTTGCCTCCCAACAAGCGCTTCTTTAATGTCAGTAGCTTGACAGTGGGCTCTCATGGAGCCTCACAGATACTTAGAGCAATGTTGAAACCTCCCAACACCAAACTTAGAGTTTGAATGTGGGGGTTCAACACCAAACTTAGAAATTGGTTGTGGCCTCCCAACACCAAACTTAGAGTTTGACTGTGGGGGCTCTGTTTGACTCTGTTTTGAGAGAAGCTCTTCATGCTTCCTCTCCATGGTAACAGAGGGATATCCTTGAGCCTTAAACACAAAGGATTCTTCATTCACTTGAATGATCAATTCTCCTCTGTCAACATGAATCACAGCTTTTGCTGTGGCTAGGAAGGGTCTGCCAAGGATGATGGATTCATCCATGCACTTCCCAGTCTCTAGGACTATGAAATCAGCAGGGATGTAATGGTCTTCAACTTTCACCAAAACATCTTCTACAAGTCCATAAGCTTGTTTTCTTGAATTATCTGCCATCTGTAGTGAGATTCTTGCAGCTTGCACCTCAAAGATCCCTAGCTTCTCCATTACAGAGAG
This sequence comes from Arachis stenosperma, assembly GCF_014773155.1. Lineage (NCBI taxonomy): Eukaryota > Viridiplantae > Streptophyta > Magnoliopsida > Fabales > Fabaceae > Arachis > Arachis stenosperma. The sequence goes on along the minus strand of NC_080380.1, from coordinate 71,722,774 downwards.
AGGCATAAGGTTTATGCTTGACCCTAGGTCACACAGAGCCTTCTTAAAGGTCATGGTGCCTATGGTACAAGGTATTGAGAACTTCCCAGGGTCCTGTCTCTTTTGAGGTAATTTCTACCTAGACAAGTCATCCAGTTCTTTGGTGAGCAAATGGGGTTCATCCTCCCAAGTCTCATTACCAAATAACTTGTCATTTAGCTTCATGATTGCTCCAAGGTACTTGGCAACTTGCTCTTCAGTGACATCTTCATCCTCTTCAGAGGAAGAATACTCATCAGAGCTCATGAATGGCAGAAGTAAATCCAATGGAATCTCTATGATCTCATTATGAGCCTCAGATTCCCATGATTCCTTATTAAGAAACTCATTGGAGGTCAGTGGACGTCCATTGAGGTCTTCCTCAGTGGCGATCACTGCCTCTTCCTCCTCTCCAAATTTGGCCATGTTGATGGCCTTACACTCTCCTTTTGGATTCTCTTCTGTATTGCTTGGAAGAGTACTAGGAGGGAGTTCAGTAACTTTCTTACTCAGCTGACCCACTTGTGCCTCCAAGTTTCTAATGGAGGACCTTGTTTCAGTCATGAAACTTTGAGTGGTTTTGATTAGATCAGAGACCATGGTTGCTAAGTCAGAATGGCTCTGCTTAGAATTCTCTGTCTGTTGCTGAGAAGATGATGGAAAAGGCTTGCCATTGCTAAACCTGTTTCTTCCACCATTATTGTTATTGAAACCTTGTTAAGGTCTCTGTTGATCCTTCCATGAGAGATTTGGATGATTTCTCCATGAAGGATTATAGGTGTTTCCATAGGGTTCTCCCATGTAATTCACCTCTTCCATTGAAGGGTTCTCAGGATCATAAGCTTCTTCTTCAGATGAAGCATCCTTAGTATTGCCTGGTGCAGCTTGCATTCCAGACAGACTCTGAGAGATCATATTGACTTGCTGAGTCAATATTTTATTCTGAGCCAGTATGGCATTCAGAGTATCAATCTCAAGAACTCCTTTCTTCTGATTCGTCCCATTGTTCACAGAATTCCTTTCAAAAGTGTACATGAATTGGTTATTTGCAACCATTTTAATGAGTTCTTGAGCTTCTGCAGGCGTCTTCTTCAGATGAAGAGATCCTCCAGCAGAGCTGTCCAATGACATCTTGGACAGTTCAGACAGACCATCATAGAAGATACCTATAGATGCTCCATTCAGAAAGCATGTCAGAAGGACACTTTCTGATCAATTGTTTGTATCTTTCCCAAGCTTCATAGAGAGATTCACCTTCCTTCTGTCTGAAGGTTTGGACTTCCACTCTAAGCTTACTCAATTTTTGAGGTGGAAAGAACTTTGCCAAGAAGGCATTGACTAGCTTTTCCCAAGAGTTCAGGCTTTCTTTAGGTTGTGAGTCCAACCATATCCTAGCTCTATCTCTTACAGCAAAAGGGAATAGCATAAGTCTGTAGACCTCAGGGTCAACCACATTAGTCTTGACAGTGTCACAGGTTTGCAAGAATTCAGCTAAAAACTGATAAGGATCTTCCAATGGAAGTCCATGGAACTTGCAATTCTGTTGCATTAGAGAAACTAATTGAGGCTTAAGGTCAAAGTTGTTTGCTCCAATGGCAGGGATAGAGATGCTTCTCCCATAGAAGTCGGGAGTAGGTGCAGTAAAGTCACCCAGCACCTTCCTTGCATTGTTGGCATTGTTGTTGTTTTCGACTGCCATGTCTTCTTCTTCTTTGAAGATTTCTGTTAGGTCCTCTACAGAAAGTTGTGCCTTAGCTTCTCTTAGCTTTCGCTTCAAGGTCCTTTCAAGTTCAGGATCAGCCTCAACAAGAATGCTTTTGTCGTTGCTCCTGCTCATATGAAAGAGAAGAGAACAAGAAAATATGAAATCCTCTATGTCACAGTATAGAGATTCCTTGAGGTGTCAGAGGAGTAGAAGGAAGAGGTAGAAGAACTCGAACTTATCAAGAAAGATGGAGTTCAAATTGTGCATTGAGGAGGAGTGTTAGTCCATAAATAGAGGGATGTGAGAAGAGGGGAAGAAATTTTCGAAAATAAATTAAAAAGATTTTAAAAACATTTTGAAAAATAATAATTTATTTTCGAAAACTAAGAGTGGAAAAGAAATCAAGTGATTTTTGAAAAAGATTTTGAAATTAGAAATAAAAAAGATATGATTGAAAAGTTATGGTTTTTAAAAAGATGTGATTGAGAAGATATGATTTGAAAAACAATTTAAAAAGATTTGATTTTGAAAATTAATGACCTGCCTAACAAGAAAGATATGATTCAGACATTAAACCTTTCTCAACACAAAAGGCAACATACTTGAAATGTTGAATCAAATCATTAATTGTTAGCAAGTATTTTTGAAAATATAAAGAAATTGATTTTGAAAATATATGATTGAAAAGATATGATTTGAAAAAAAGATTTGATTTTGAAAAATTTTGAAAACTTGAAAAAAAATTTGAGTTAAAAACAAAATCTTCCCTCTTGTGCCATCCTGGTGTTAAACGCCCAGAATGGTATCCATTCTGGCGTTTAACGCCCAAAACACTACCCTTTTGGGGGTTAAACGCCCAGCCAGGTACCCTGGCTGGCATTTAAACGCCAGTTTTCCTTCTTCACTGGGCGTTTTGAACGCCCAGCTTTTTCTGTGTAATTCCTCTGCTGTAAGTTCTGAATCTTCAATTCTGCTGTAATCAAAGTGCAACTAAAACCAAATAAACAATGCATGCCAGACACCAAACTTAGAAGTTTGTATACTATTGACACTAACAAAATGAGAATGCATATGAGAAACAACAAAACACTCAAGACAAGAGAATTTAAAGATCAGAACAAGGAAATCATCAAGAACAACTTGAAGATCAATTAAGACACATGCATGAATTCGAAAAAATGCAAGAAGAAAAGAAACATGCAATTGACACCAAACTTAAAATGAGACACTAGACTCAACAAGAAACTTAAAATATTTTTGGTTTTTATGATTTTGTAATTTTTTTGTTTTTTTTTTGAAAATTGAGTGAAAAAGAAAATAAATGATATCAAAATTCTTAATGAGAATTCCAAGAATCATGCAATGTTAGTCTAAAGCTTCAGTCTAAAGAAATTAGACATGGCTAGCCAAGCTTCAGCAGGACATTACATTCAAGAGCTAAATTGATGGGAATCAATCAGCTTTGGTGATGATAAGAACATCACCTTGAAACACTAGAATTCATTCTTAAGAACTCTGAAGAAAAATACCTAAGCTAAGCAACAAGATGAACCGTCAGTTGTCCAAACTCAACAATCCCCGGCAACGGCGCCAACAACTTGGTGCACGAAATTGTGATCATCAATGGCGCCATCAACATGGTACGCTCAATTGCAATCTCAACTTTTTATCACAACTTCGCACAACTAACCAGCAAGTGCACTGGGTCGTCCAAGTAATAAGCCTTACGCTAGTAATGGTCGTTCCCACGGGGATTGTTGGTATGAAGCAAGCTATGGTCATCTTGTAAATCTCAGTCAGGCGGATTCAAATGGTTATGGAGGATAAATAAAGTAAAGATAGAGATACTTATGTAATTCATTGGTGAGAATTTCAGATAAGCGTATGGAGATGCTTTGTCCCTTCCGTCTCTCTGCTTTCCTACTGTCTTCATCCAATCCTTCTTACTCCTTTCCATGGCAAGCTGTATGTAGGGTTTCACCGTTGTCAATGGCTACCTCCCATCCTCTCAGTGAAAATGTTCAACGCGCTCTGTCACAGCACGGTTAATCATCTGTCGGTTCTCAATCAGGTTGGAATAGAATCCAGTGATTCTTTTGCGTCTGTCACTAACGCCCAGCCTTCAGGAGTTTGAAGCTCGTCACAGTCATTCAATCCTTGAATCCTACTCAGAATACCACAGACAAGGTTTAGACCTTCCGGATTCTCCTGAATGCCGCCATCAATTCTAGCTTATACCACGGAGATTCCGATTAAGGGATCCAAGAGATATCCACTCAATCTAAGGTAGAACGGAGGTGGTTGTCAGGCACACGTTCATAGGTGAGAATGATGATGAGTGTCACGGATCATCACATTCATCAAGTTGAGGAACAAGTGATATCACAAGAACAAGCTGAATTGAATAGAAGAACAATAGTAATTGCATTAATACTCGAGGTATAGCAGAGCTCCACACCTTAATCTATGATGTGTAGAAACTCCACCATTGAAAATACATAAGAACAAAGTTCAGGCATGGCCGTGAGGCCAGCCCCCATGATCTAAGAACTAAATGTCCAAAGATGATCCTATGATCTAAAGTGATCAAAAGATGTCAAATACAATAGCAACAGGTCCTATTTGTAGAGAACTAGTAGCCTAGGGTTTACAGAAATGAGTAAATGACATAAAAATCCACTTCCGGGCCCACTTAGTGTGTGCTTGGGCTGAGCATTGAAGCTTTCATGTGTAGAGACTTTTCTTGGAGTTAAACGCCAGCATTTGTGCCAGTTTGGGCGTTTAACTCCCATTCTTGTGCCAGTTCCGGCGTTTAACGCCGGGCAGTTTTGAGCTGATTTGGAACGCCGGTTTGGGCCATCAAATATCGGGCAAAGTATGGACTATTATACATTGCTGGAAAGCCCAGGATGTCCACTTTCCAACGCAATTGAGAGCGCTCCAATTGGGCTTCTGTAACTCCAGAAAATCCACTTTGAGTGCAGAGAGGTCAGAATCCAACAGCATCTGCAGTCCTTTTCAGCCTCTGAATCAGATTTTTGCACAGGTCCCTCAATTTCAGCCAGAAATTACCTGAAATCACAGAAAAACACACAAACTCATAGTAAAGTCCAGAAAAGTGAATTTTAACTAAAAACTAATAAAAATATAATAAAAACTAACTAAAACATACTAAAAACATACTAAAAACAATGAAAAAAAGCGTATAAATTATCCGCTCATCAGCACGCCAAACAGAGGAACCACCCACTCACAAAGGGGCGTGGCTCGCCAGACCCTGGGCGTGCCGCACTAGTGCAATTTGCCAGAGGAGCTTAGCCAAGCACACAGCAAGGGCATGGCACGCCAGACCCTGGGCGTGCCACGCTAGTTCAAGTTCCTAGAGGCAAGGAAAAGTGGAAAAAGGCAAAGGGCGTGCCACTTGAGTTCGAAGGCGTGGCACGCCAACACAAGAACTCCACTATGGCGTGCCACTTGAGTTCGAAGGTGTGGCACGCCAACAGAAGAATTCCACTATGGCATGCCACTTGAGCTTGAAGGCGTGGCACGCCAAGGTTGATAGAGAGCGAGCGTGCCACTTGAAGGATTGGGCGTAGCACGCCAAGCTAGAAATGAAGGGCACGTGACACGCCAGTGAAGCGCCAGCCATACGCCAGCTGGGAAGTCATGCTTATTGAGTGTTTTCTTTTCCTTCCAAAATGTAATTTTCCCTTTTCACTTTTGTAATTTTTTTATTTTACTACGAGTAGTATAAATACCCCCAAAGAGTAATGAAGAAGGGGTTAAGCAGTCAGTTTTAGATCCATTTTTACACTTCACTTTTGAGTACTTTTTGAGCTCTGAGTACTTAACTTCCCTCTCATTGAGAGAGGGAGCTCTATTGTACTTGATGGATTGATAATAGTGAAATTCTTCTTCTCTTCATCTTCTCTTTGATTTGCTAGAAGGAATTTCGTTCTTAATGCTTAATGTTCAATTATCTTAGGAAAGAGATCTAATGCAATCGGGTTTCATGGGAACCTTGGAAAAAGAAACATGAAACCACGCTTGAAATCCCTTCTCACACTTGAGTAGAATATGGGTTTTGGTGTTTGGGTACGTGACATATAATCCTCCCTCTACCTGGACCTATAAGGGTGTGTGGTATAATCAGGGACCAAGCATATCTCTCTTCATGAGCAATTAGACCAAGGAATTGGTTATTGATCAAGATCTGAGAGATTGAGTCACCAAGTGATTGGGGCTCAATCAATCATGATTTCCAAGAGGTCAATGAGTTGCATGATTGAAGAGGATATAAGCTAGATTTGATCCAAAGAGACAACATCTCCCAATCTCAATAAACTTCCCCATTCTTATCTATCCACTTCTTTACTGCTTAATTTTACATTCAGCAATTCCCCACTCCCATTTATATTAATGTCATTTATGATTCAGCACTTTACATTCTGCAATTTCCGTTTCTGCACTTTATAGCTTTTCTTTATATTCTAGTCATTTACATTTATGTCATTTACAATTCTGCACTTCACAATCTTATTGATCCGCTTGACTAATTCATCAATCAATTAAAACTGCTTGAATTTGCCAATCTTTGTGGATACGATCCCACTCCACTGTGGGTTATCACTTGGCGATAATTTTGGTGCGCTTGCCAAAAGAACTAATTCACTAATTTTTGAATGGGTAGTGAATTCTGGTCATCAAGTTTTATGGCGCCGTTGCTGGGGATTGGCTTAAATTTGACAGTGATTAAATTGATTGGAGAGCTAGATTAAGCAATTTAAATTCCTTGTTATTTTAATTTCATTTATTTAGTTTTTATTTTACTTTATTTTGAGCTATATTATTTTATTCAGTACCCATATTTCCAGTCTTCTAACTGTTTAATCAATTGCACCACTCACTCTAACAACTACTCTAACAAAAGTAATTTCTTCATCCATTTTCTTTCTTGCTTTTTTTTCCTTGCTGGTCGTATGACAGGCAAGAGAAGTGGGGCTTCAACTTCCTTTGATTCTGAACCTAAGAGGACATTCCTTAGATTAAGGAGGGAAGCAAGAGGGAAGAGAGTTGTTGGTGCTGAGGAAGAGGAAGAGTATTTTGAAACAAACATGAAGGAGAATATGGAGAAGCACCATGAGGAAGAAGTTCATAACCATGCCAGAGAAGGCCCATTCAATCATGATGGGCAAGAAAGGAGAGTCTTAGGCTCCTACATCAACCCAAATCCAGGAAATTGTGGCAGCAGCATCCTAAAGCCAACAATTCATGCCAATAATTTTGAGCTGAAGCCTCAGCTCATCACGCTTGTTCAAAATAATTGCTCATATGGAGGAAGTACCCAAGAAGACCCTAATCAACATCTTAGCACATTCTTGAGGATATGTGATACAGTAAAGTCCAACGGGGTACACCCTGACATCTACAAACTACTCTTGTTTCCTTTTTCACTCAGAGACAAGGCAGCAAAGTGGTAGGAATCATTCCCCAAGGACAGCCTAACTACATGGGAAGAGGTTGTGAACAGATTCCTTGCAAAATTTTACCCTCCACAAAGAATCAACTGGCTGAGAGCTGAGGTGCAAACTTTCAGACAACAAGATGGAAAAATACTCTATGAGGCCTGGGAGAGATTTTGATAAACGAAATTTAGCATGCCGAATTAGAATTCAAAGATGAATATGATCGTGAGTATAGTCTAATCGACACTTAAATCTCGTACCAAACAATCCTACAATCTATATCCGAGAGTACTAGTCTCCCGAGTCGTCCTCCCTTGGAATTGCCAAAGTGTGCATCTTATTGATTAGAAAGCCTTGTTAGTATTCCTTGAAGGTTTTAGCAAAGTAATAGGAAACAAGCAATCAATCATTAAAAGACTTGGCTTAGGGTTGGCATTAGAATTTCTATCCTTATAGTTCATTCAATGATGACAACAATTAGGCCTTGCTTCATTTAGTTATCCCCTAGGTATAGAGGAAAGTCAAATGAAAATAATCAACTTGAGTCACAAGTCCTAGCTTCACCTTATGGGAATCTAGCTTTAGTGCACTCCAAGTCAATTAGCAATCCCTAATTCCAAATCAACAATTGACACAACTATTTAACTTCTTCTAATGGCCAAACCCTATGCCAAGTGAGAAATTTCTACTCCATAACTAGTGTTGACATTTTATCAAACATTTGATGAGCAAGAAAGAAAGTCATAGTAAAATGAGAAGAAAAGTAAAATTAAAAGTATTGCAACACAAGGAACTACCAACAAGTATCAAAGAGCAACAATGAAAATCAAATTCTCAAAGTATTGATAAAATCCAAAATTACAAAGTTGAATTCTAGATCTATGAGAATTGAGCAATTACAACTACTACTTGAAATTGGAGAAGAAAATCTATGACATGAACAAAGTGAAGTGAGAATTGTAATGGATCTCACCAAAGAGTGATTGAAAATTCAGAAATTGGATGAAGATGAACCCTAGTGAAAAGCTTGGAATCTCTCTTTCCTTCTCCAAGAGTGTAACTAACTATCCCTCAAAAATATCTAAAATCTAGAAAATGAACTAAGTGTCCTTAACCCTTGCTCCTTTGGTCTTCTTAAGCTTTTCCCGCCAAGGCCTTTTCCCAAAATGGGATTCCCAACTACCTCCACGCCTAAGTCACGTGACTTCTTAAAAAATCATATTCGAACATCGGCGCGCACGCGCAAAGTACGCGCGCGCGCCACCGAAGCATCTTGTAATGTGCGCGGAGGCGTGATGTACGCGTGCGCGTCCATGAAGATCATGGCTTAGCCGCTACGTAAGCTGGCTCGTGGCTTGGCTCTTGGCTTCGACTTCTAGTTGCTCTATCCATGCGGACACGTCAAGTGCGCGCACGCGCCCATGCTGAGATTTCCAAGGCTCAATTCTCATGCTCCCTTCCTTTGCACCCGTCCTCCTTCTCTCTTCCGGTCCATCCCTGCCCTATATTCTGAAACCACTTAACACACAGATCATGGCATCGAATGGCATCAAGAGAAGATTAGAAATGTATCTATTTTAGTGCAAAATAAGCATGTTTTCATCCATGGGCCAAAACTAGGAAAGGAACACAAAATCTCTTATTTTCATATAGAAAGTGTGTGGAATCATTGATAAAACCCCTGAAATCAACACAAGATAAACCCTCAAAATGGGGTTTATCAGAGATTTAAAGATCTGACAAGAAGATGCCCACCGGAAATGTTCAATGAGTGGGTACAACTACATATCTTTTATGAGAGACTATCCTATGAAGCAAAGAAGGTAGTGGATCATTCTTCAGGAGGCTCACTCAACAAAAAGAAAACCATTGAAGAGGCCATAGATATCATTAAGACTGTAGCTGAAAATGAGTATTTCTATGCTTCAGAAAGGACTTAGAAGATGGGAGTGCTAGAACTCAACTCTGTAGATGCTTTGTTAGCTCAGAACAAGGCAATTGCAGCACAAATAGCAGCCTTAACCAAGAGGATGGAGGCCAACCAAGCCTCAGTCATTCAAGACCAAACTCCTCAACAAGAAGGGAATGCACAAAAATCTGAAGGTAACTGGAAACAAGCTAATTATGTGAACAATTCATCCAGAGCAACATATTACCCACACTCTAAGACATACAGCCCAAGTTGGAAGAGCCACCCAAACTTTGGATGGGAAAATCAACAAAACCACAACCAGGACCACAACAAGCCTTATTCATCAAATCAGCATCCCAACCACAACCCCAACCATCAAACAGGGAACCATTGACCCTACCATAACTCACAAAACACATCATACCATAACAACCAACCCACCCACAAAAACTTCAATCAAGATGAACCATCCTCAATTATGCAACCATACGAGATCAAGAGCAACTTTGAGAGGATGGAGGCTGCAATGGCACAACTGTCATCCCAGATTTTAGGAGCAGTCTCCACCCTCATGGACAGACAAGCACAAACTGACAAAAAGATAGATGCTAATCAAGAGGAATACAGGTCAAATCTGAAAAATCAAGGCGCAGCAATCTCAAGGTTGGAAGCACAAGTGGGGATTTTGTCCAAGCAAATCCAACTTTCCACACACACATTTCCCAGCGATACCATGGCTAACCCAAGAGGGGAATGCAAAGCCATAACTCTAAGAAGTGGGAAGGTTGTAGAGGAAGGAACCCCAAGTAAAGATAATCATGAAGGGGTTGCATCCAAGCATGGGAACGAGGATGAAGGGGAGATCCCAGCTTCACCTCCACCAAACCCAGTCTTGAAGCCCTACGTGCCAAAGGCACCATACCCACAAAGACTGAGAAAAGATGGGAAGGATGGCCAGTTCTCTAAGTTCCTAGAGATCTTCAAGATTTTCCAAATCAACATACTGTTTGCAGAGGCATTAGAACAAATGCCACTCTATGCCAAGTTCTTAAAGGAGCTTATAACCAAAAAGAGGAACTGGGAGGCAAAAGAAACCATAGTATTGACTGAGGAATGCAGCGCCATCATACCGAAGAAGCTGCCTCAAAAGCTGAAAGACTCAGGAAGTTTTCAAATTCCCTGCATCATAGGGGACGTCACTATTGAGAAAGCTTTGTGTGATTTGGGAGCTAGCATAAATCTTATGTCCCTAACCATGATGAGAAGGATGAAGATTGTGGAAGCCAAGCCAACAAGAATGGCACTCCAATTGGCTGACAGAACATTTAAGTTTCCACATGGGGTGGTGGAAGACTTGCTAGTGAAAGTAGGAGAATTCATTTTTCCTGCTGATTCCATTGTGCTGGACATGGAAGAAGAGGCCAACACGTCAATTCTCCTAGGAAGACCATTTTTAGCTACTGCTGGAGCCATCATTGATGTGTAGAAAGGGGAACTAGTCTTGAGATTGCATGAAGAGAAAATGGTCTTCAACGTCTTTGATGCAATGAGTTACCCCAAAGAAACCGTAGGAGAATGCATGCTGGTAGACACCACGGAACAGATAGTTCAAGAAGTCATGGAAGAAGAACAACGTGGAGAAAGCATTGAGCTAGAACAAGCACCAGATAGAGAACTACCACAAGCAACCATGAGGAACTCAATCAAGCCAACTACCACAGACAACAAAGATACAGAGTTACCAAAACTAGAGCTGAAAGCCTTACCACCCAGCTTTAAATATGCATATCTGGGTGCTAACAACACTTACCCAGTAATCATAAATTCAAGTCTGAGTAAGAAACAAGAAGAGCAACTTATCCAAGTGCTGAGACAACGCAAGGATGCCATAGGCTGGACACTTGCAGATTTAAAGGGGATCAATCCTTCAATGTGCATGCGTAAAATCTTACTTGAAGAGGATGCCAAACCCTCAAGACAACAACAAAGGAGGATGAACCCAACAATGACTGAAGTGGTTCAGAAAGAAGTGTTGAAATTGTGGCAAGCAGGGGTGATCTACCCCATCTCAGACAGCCCTTGGGTAAGCCTAGTGCAAGTAGTCCCTAAGAAGGGAGGGATCACTGTTGTGGCAAATGAGAAGAATGAATTGTACCTACAAGGACAGTGACCGGATGGCGTATGTGCATTGACTACCGGAAACTTAATGAAGCCACCCGGAAGGATCACTTTCCCCTACCCTTCATGGACTAGATGCTTGAAAGATTGGTAGGACATGAGTATTATTGCTTCCTAGATGGATATTCGGGCTACAATCAAATTGTTGAAGACCCCAAGGATTAGGAAAAAACTTCATTTACTTGTCCATATGGTGTCTTTGCTTATAGGAGAATGCCCTTTGGATTGTGCAATGCACCTGCAACATTCCAAAGGTGCATGCTCTCCATTTTTTCAGATATGATTAAAAAGTTCATAGAAGTATTTATGGATGACTTCTCTGTGTTTGAGAACTCATATTCTGATTGTCTGTACCATCTTGCTCTTGTGCTAAAAAAGTGTCAAGAAACCAACCTGGTTTTAAACTGGGAGAAGTGCCATTTTATGGTGACTGAATGGGTGGTTCTTGGTCACAAGATTTCAAAAGATGGCATAGAAGTAGACAGGGCAAAAGTGAAAGTAATTGAAAAATTACATCCACCTTTCAATGTCAAAGCAATAAGAAGCTTTTTGGGACACATTGGGTTCTATAGGAGGTTTATTAAAGATTTTTCAAAGATTAGAAAACCCCTTAGCAACCTACTTGTCTCAAATACTCCATTTATTTTTGATAGAGAGTGCATGGTAGCCTTTGATGAACTTAAAAAGAAATTCTCCTCTGCACCTATTATAGCACCACCAAGTTGGGATCTTCTCTTTGAACTAATGTGTGATGCATCTGATTTTGCTGTTGGTGTTGTTCTAGGACAGAGGAAAGACAAGCTAGTACATGTCATGTACTATGCTAGCAAGGTCCTTAATGAAAATCAAAGGAACTATACCACCATGGAGAAAGAACTTTTAGCCATAGTTATTACTTTTGATAAGTTTAGATCATATCTCATTGGCTCAAAAGTAATTGTGTTCACTGATCATGCAGCACTCAAATACTTGCTTACCAAACAAGAATCTAAGCCCGGACTAATAAGGTGGATCCTACTGCTCCAAGAATTTGATATTGAGATTAAAAATAGGAGCAGAGCAGAGAACAAGGTAGCTGCCTGGTGTGCGAAATTGTGATCACTACTTTTCACAACTCAAATAATCCCTAGTAATGGCCCCAAGAACTTGGTGCTCAATACCATGGCATAAACACAACTTTGCACAACTAACCAGCAAGTGCACTGAGTCGTCCAAGTAATAAACCTTACGCGAGTAAGGGTCGATCCCACGGAGATTGTTGGTATGAAGCAAGCTATGGTCACCTTGTAAATCTTAGTCAGGCAGACTCAAATGGGTATAGATGATATATGAATAAGACATAAAGATAAAGATAGAGATACTTATGTATATCATTGGTGAGAGCTTCAGATAAGCGAATGGAGATGCTTGTCCCTTCTGTCTCTCTGCTTTCCTACTGTCTTCATCCAATCCTTCTTACTCCTTTCCATGGCAAGCTTATGCAAGGGTTTCACTGTTGTCAGTGGCTACCTCCCATCCTCTCAGTGGAAATGTTCAACGCACCCTGTCACGGCACGACTATCCATCTGTCGGTTCTCGGTCAGGCCAGAATAGAATCCAGTGATTCTTTTGCGTCTGTCACTAACGCCCCGGCCGCTAGGAGTTTGAAGCACGTCACAGTCATTCAATCATTGAATCCTACTCAGAATACCACAGACAAGGTTAGACCTTCCGGATTCTCTTGAATGCCGCCATCAGTTCTTGCCTATACCACGAAGACTCTGATCTCACGGAATGGCTGGCTCGGTTGTCAGGCGAGCGCTTGGTTGTCAGGCGATCAACCATGCATCGTGTATCAGGAATCCAAGAGATAAACACCCAATCTAAGGTAGAACGGAGGTGGTTGTCAGTCACACGTTCATAGGTGAGAATGATGATGAGTGTCACGGATCATCACATTCATCAAGTTGAAGAACAAGTGATATCTTGGACAAAGAACAAGCGGAATTGAATAGAAGAACAATAGTAATTGCATTAATACTCGAGGTACAGCAGAGCTCCACACCTTAATCTATGGTGTGTAGAAACTCCACCGTTGAAAATACATAAGAACAAGGTCTAGGCATGGCCGTGAGGCCAGCCTCCCAGTGATCAAAAGATTCAAAGATCTCAAGATGTTCAAATACAATAGTAAAAGGTCCTACTTATAGGGAACTAGTAGCCTAAGGATTACAAAGATGAGTAAATGACATAAAAATCCACTTCCGGGCACACTTGGTGTGTGCTTGGGCTGAGCAATGAAGCATTTTCGTGTAGAGACTCTTCTTGGAGTTAAACGCTAGCTTTTGTGCCAGTTTGGGCGTTTAACTCCCATTTTGGTGCCAGTTCCGGCGTTTAACGTTGGGAATTCTGAGGGTGACTTTGAACGCCAGTTTGGGCCATCAAATCTTGGGCAAAGTATGGAAAGCCCAGGATGTTTACTTTCCAACGCCGTTGAGAGCGCGCCAATTGGGCTTCTGTAGCTCCAGAAAATCCACTTCGAGTGCAGGGAGGTCAGAATCCAACAGCATCTGCAGTCCTTTTCAGTCTCTGGATCAGATTTTTGCTCAGGTCCCTCAATTTCAGCCAGAAAATACCTGAAATCACAGAAAAACACACAAACTCATAGTAAAGTCCAGAAAAGTGAATTTTAACTAAAAACTAATAAAAATATACTAAGAACTCAACTAAAACTACTAAAAACAATGCCAAAAAGCGTACAAATTATCCGCTCATCACAACACCAAACTTAAATTGTTGCTTGTCCCCAAGCAACTGAAAATCAAATAAGATAAAAAGAAGAGAATATGCAATGAACTCCAAAAACATCCATGAAGATCAGTATTAATTAGATGAGCGGGGCTTTTAGCTTTTTGCCTCTGAATAGTTTTGGCATCTCACTCTATCCTTTGAAATTGAGAATGGTTGGCTTCTTTAGGAACTCAGAATCCAGATAGTGTCATTGATTCTCCTAGTTAAGTATGATGATTCTTGAACACAGCTACTTTATGAGTCTTGGCCGTGGCCCAAAGCACTCTGTCTTCCAGTATTACCACCGGATACATACATGCCACAGACACATAATTGGGTGAACCTTTTCAGATTGTGACTCAGCTTTGCTAGAGTCCCCAATTAGAGGTGTCCAGGGTTCTTAAGCACACTCTTTTTGCCTTGGATCACAACTTTTATTTCTTTCTTTTTCTTTCTTTTTCTTTTTCTTTCGTTTTTTTTTTCGCTTGCTTCCCCTTTTTTTTTGTATTCACTGCTTTTTCTTGCTTCAAGAATCATTTTTATGATTTTTCAGATCCTCAGTAACATGTCTCCTTTTTCATCATTCTTTCAAGAGCCAACATTCATGAACCACAAATTCAAAAGACATATGCACTGTTTAAGCATACATTCAGAAAACAAAAGTGTTGCCACCACATCAAAATAATTAAACTGTTATAAAATTCAAAATTCATGCAATTCTTATCTTTTTCAATTAAGAACATTGTTTATTCAAGAAAGTTGATGGATTCATAGGACATTCATATCTTTAAGGCATAGACACTAAGACAATAATGATCATAAGACACAAACATAGATAAACATAAGCACTAAAATTCGAAAAACAAGAAAATAAAGAACAAGGAGATTAAAGAACGGGTCCACCTTAGTGATGGCGGCTTGTTCTTCCTCTTGAAGGTCTTATGGAGTGCTTGAGCTCCTCAATGTCTCTTCCTTGTCTTTGTTGCTCCTCTCTCATGATTCTTTGATCTTCTTTAATCTCATGGAGGAGGATGGAATGTTCTTGGTGCTCCACCCTTAGTTGTCCCATGTTGGAACTCAATTCTCCTAGGGAGGTGTTCAGTTGCTCCCAATAGTCTTGTGGAGGAAAGTGCATCCCTTGAGGCATCTCAGGGATCTCATGATGAGAGGGTCTCTTGTTTGCTCCATCCTCTTCTTAGTGATGGGCTTATCTTCATCAATGGGGATGTCTCCCTCTATGTCAACTCCTACTGAATAACAGAGGTGACAAATGAGATGAGGAAAGGCTAACCTTGCTAAGGTAGAGGACTTATCCGCCACCTTATAGAGTTCTTGGGCTATAACCTCATGAACTTCCACTTCTTCTCCAATCATGATACTATGGATCATGATAGCCCGGTCTATAGTAACTTCGGACCAGTTGCTAGTGGGAATGATTGAGCGTTGGATAAACTCCAACCATCCTCTAGCCACGGGCTTGAGGTCATGCCTTCTCAATTGAACCGGCTTCCCTCTTGAATCTCTCTTCCATTGGGCGCCCTCTTCACAAATGTCAGTGAGGACTTGGTCCAACCTTTGATCAAAGTTGACCCTTCTAGTGTAAGGATGTTCATCTCCTTGCATCATAGGCAAGTTGAATGCTAACCTTACATTTTCCGGACTAAAATCCAAGTATTTCCCCCGAACCATAGTAAGCCAATTCTTTGGATCCGGGTTCACACTTTGATCATGGTTCTTGGTGATCCATGCATTGGCATAGAACTCTTGAACCATCAAGATTCCGACTTGTTGAATGGGGTTTGTAAGAACTTCCCAACCTCTTCTTTGGATCTCATGTCGGATCTCCGGATATTCACTCTTTTTGAGTGAAAAAGGGACCTCGGGGATCACCTTCTTCAAGGCCACAACTTCATAGAAGTGGTCTTGATGCACCCTTCAGATGAATCTCTCCATCTCCCATGACTCGGAGGTGGAAGCTTTTGCCTTCCCTTTCCTCTTTCTAGAGGTTTCTCCGGCCTTGGATGCCATAAATGGTTATGGAAAAACAAAAAGCAATGCTTTTACCACACCAAACTTAAAAGGTTTGCTCGTCCTCGAGCAAAAGAAGAAAGAAGAGAGTAGAAGAAGAAGAAATGAGGAAGAAGGGAATGGCTTTGTGTTCGGCCAAAGAGGGGGAGAAGTGATGTTTAGGTTGTGTGAAAATGAAGGGGTGAAGAAGGTTTTATATAGGAGAGGGGGGGCTCATGGTTCGGTCATTTATGGGTGGGTTTGGGAGGGAAAGTGGTTTGAATTTGAAGGGTGAGGTAGGTGGGGTTTTATGAAGGATGGATGTGAGTGGTGAAGAGAAAGATGGGATTTGATAGGTGAGGGGTTTTTGCGGAAGAGGTGTTGAGGTGATTGGTGAATGGGTGAAGAAGAGAGAGAGTGGTGGGGTTGGTGGGGATCCTGTGGGGTCCACAGATCCTGAGGTGTCAAGGAAAAGTCATCCCTGCACCAAATGGCATGCAAAATCACGTTTTGAGCCAATTCTGGCGTTAAACGCCGGGCTGGTGCCCATTTCTGGCGTTTAACGCCAGGTTCTTGTCCTTTTCTGGCGTTTAACGCCAGTCTGGTGCCCCTTTCTGGCGTTAAACGCCCAGAATGGTGCCAGACTGGGCGTTAAACGCCCACCTGCTAGCCTTACTGGCGTTTAAACGCCAGTAAGTTCTTCCTCCAGGGTGTGCTGTTTTTCTTCCTATTTTTCATTCTGTTTTTGCTTTTTCAATTGATTTTGTGACTTCTTATGATCATCAACCTACAAAAAAACATAAAATAACAAAAGGAAATAGATAAAATATAATATTGGGTTGCCTCCCAACAAGCGCTTCTTTAATGTCAGTAGCTTGACAGAGGGCTCTCATGGAGCCTCACAAATGCTCAGAGCAATGTTGGAACCTCCCAACACCAAACTTAGAGTTTGAATGTGGGGGTTCAACACCAAACTTAGAGTTTGGTTGTGGCCTCCCAACACCAAACTTAGAGTTTGACTGTGGGGGCTCTGTTTGACTCTGATTTGAGAGAAGCTCTTCATGCTTCCTCTCCATGGTGACAGAGGGATATCCTTGAGCCTTAAACACAAAGGATTCTTTATTCACTTGAATGATCAGTTCACCTCTATCAACATCAATCACAGCTTTTGCTGTGGCTAGGAAGGGTCTGCCAAGGATGATGGATTCATCCATGCACTTTCCAGTCTCTAGGACTATGAAATCAGTAGGGATGTAATGGTCTTCAATCTTCACCAAAACATCCTCTACAAGTCCATGAGCTTGTTTTCTTGAATTGTCTGCCATCTCTAGTGAGATTCTTGCAGCTTGCACCTCAAAGATCCCTAGCTTCTCCATTACAGAGAGAGGCATGAGGTTTACACTTGACCCTAAGTCACACAGAGCCTTCTTGAAGGTCATGGTGCCTATGGTACAAGGTATTGAAAACTTCCCAGGATCTTGTCTCTTTTGAGGTAATTTCTGCCTAGACAAGTCATCCAGTTCTTTGGTGAGCAAAGGGGGTTCATCCTCCCAAGTCTCATTTCCAAATAACTTGTCATTTAGCTTCATGATTGCTCCAAGGTATTTAGCAACTTGCTCTTCAGTGACATACTCATCCTCTTCAGAGGAAGAATACTCATCAGAGCTCATGAAGGGCAGAAGTAAGTCCAATGGAATCTCTATGGTCTCATTTTGAGCCTCAGATTCCCATGGTTCCTCATTGGGGAACTCAGTGGAGGTCAGTGCACGCCCACAGAGGTCTTCCTCAGTGGCGTTCACTTTCTCTCCTTCCTCTCCAAATTCGGCCATGTTGATGGCCTTGCACTCTCCTTTTGGATTTTCTTCTGTGTTGCTTGGAAGAGTACTACGAGGGAGTTCAGTAACTTTCTTGCTCAGCTGTCCCACTTGTGCCTCCAAATTCCTAATGGAGGACCTTGTTTCAGTCATGAAACTTTGAGTGGTTTTGATTAGATCAGAGACCATGGTTGCTAAGTCAGAGGGGTTCTGCTTAGAATTCTCTGTCTGTTGCTGAGAAGATGATGGAAAAGGCTTGCTATTGCTAAACCTGTTTCTTCCACCATTATTGTTGTTGAAACCTTGTTGAGGTCTCTCTTGATTCTTCCATGAGAAATTTGGGTGATTTCTCCATGAAGAGTTATAGGTGTTTCCATAGGGTTCTCCTAGGTAATTCACCTCTTCCATTGAAGGGTTCTCAGGATCATAGGCTTCTTCTTCAGATGAAGCATCCTTAGTACTGCTTGGTGGATTTTGTATTCCAGACAGACTTTGAGAAATCAAATTGACTTGTTGAGTCAATATCTTGTTCTGAGCCAGAATGGCATTCAGAGTATCAATCTCAAGAACTCCTTTCTTCTGACTTGTCCCATTGTTTATAGGATTCCTTTCAGAAGTGTATATGAATTGGTTATTTGCAACCATTTTAATTAGCTCTTGAGCTTCTGTAGGCGTCTTCTTCAGATGAAGAGATCCTCCAGCAGAGCTATCCAAAGACATCTTGGATAGTTCAGACAGACCATCATAGAAAATACCTATGATGCTCCATTCAGAAAGCATGTCAGAAGGACATTTTCTGATCAATTGTTTGTATCTTTCCCAAGCTTCATAGAGGGATTCTCCATCCTTCTGTCTGAAGGTTTGGACTTCCACTCTAAGCTTACTCAATTTTTGAGGTGGAAAGAACTTTGCCAAGAAGGCATTGACTAGCTTTTCCCATGAGTCCAGGCTTTCTTTAGGTTGTGAGTCCAACCATATCCTAGCTCTGTCTCTTACAGCAAAAGGGAATAGCATAAGTCTGTAGACCTCAGGGTCAACCCTATTAGTCTTGACAGTGTCACAGATTTGCAAGAATTCAGTTAAGAACTGATGAGGATCTTCCAGTGGAAGTCCATGGAACTTGCAATTCTGTTGCATTAGAGAAACTAATTGAGGCTTAAGCTCAAAGTTGTTTGCTCCAATGGCAGGGATAGAGATGCTTCTCCCATAGAAGTCGGGAGTAGGTGCAGTAAAGTCACCCAGCACCTTCCTTGCATTGTTGTTGTTTTCGGCTGCCATGGGTTCTTCTTCTTTGAAGATTTCTGTTAGGTCCTCTACAGAGAGTTGTGCCTTAGCTTCTCTTAGCTTTCGCTTCAAGGTCCTTTTAGGTTCAGGGTCAGCTTCAACAAGAACGCCTTTGTCTTTGTTCCTGCTCATATGAAAGAGAAGAGAACAAGAAAATATGGAATCCTCTATGTCACAGTATAGAGATTCCTTGAGGTGTTAGAGGAACAGAAAAATAGAAGAAAGAGGTAGAAGAATTCGAACTTAATCAGATAGAGTTCGAATTGTGCATTGAGAAGGAGTGGTACTCCATAAATAGAAGGATGTGAGAAGAGGAGAAGAGAATTTTCGAAAATTAATTAAAAAGATTTTAAAAACATTTTGAAAAATTGATTGATAATTTTCGAAAACTAAAAGTGGAAAAGAAATCAAGTGAAAAAGATTTTGAAATTAGAAATCAAAAGGATATGATTGAAAATTATTTTGAAAAAGATGTGATTAAAAAGATATGATAAAAAAATTATGCTTTTAAAAAGATATGATTGAAAAGATATGATTTGAAAACAATTTAGAAAGATTTGATTTTAAAAATTAATGACTTGCCTAACAAGAAAAGATATGATTCAAACATTAAACCTTTCTCAACAGAAAAGGCAACATACTTGAAATGTTCAATCAAATCATTAATTGTTAGCAAGTATCTTTGAAAAAGGAAAGAAATTGATTTTGAAAACATTTGATTGAAAAGATATGATTTGAAAAAGATTTGATTTTGAAAAACTTTGAAAACTTGAAAAAAAATTGATTTGAAAACAAAATCCTCCCCCTTGTGCCATCCTGGCGTTAAACGCCCAGAATGGTGCACATTCTGGCGTTTAACGCCCAGTGCACTACCTTTTTGGGCGTTAAACGCCCAACCAGGCACCCTGGCTGGCATTTAAACGCCAGTCTGTCCTTCTTCACTGGGCGTTTTGAACGCCCAGCTTTTTCTGTGTAATTCCTCTGCTGCATGTTCTGAATCTTCAGTTCCCTGTACTATTGACTTGAAAATAGAACCAAGATCAAATAAACAATGCATGCAAGACACCAAACTTAAAATTAGACACTAGACTCAAACAAGAAACATAAAATATTTTTGGTTTTTTTTTTTATGATTTTGAAATTTTTTTTTTGTGCTTTTTCGAAAATTATATGAAAATGGAAAATAAAGGTTTCAGAATTCTTAATTTGAATTCCAGGAATCATTGCAATGCTAGTCTAAGACTCCGGTCCAGGAATTAGACATGGCTTCACAGCCAGCCAAGCTTTCAAAGAAGGCTTCGGTCCAAAACACTAGACATGGCCAATGGCCAGCCAAGCCTTAGCAGATCATTGCTCCAATAGTAAGATTGATAGAAATCAACAAGCTTTTGTGATAATAAGTTGAAACCTCGGTCCAATAAGATTAGACATGGCTTCTCAGCCAGCCAGATTTCAACAGATCATCATGAAACACTAGAATTCATTCTTAAGAACTCTGAAGAAAAATACCTAATCTAAGGAACAAGATGAACCGTCAGTTGTCCATACACAAAACAATCCCCGGCAACGGCGCCAAAAACTTGGTGTGCGAAATTGTGATCACTACTTTTCACAACTCAAATAATCCCTAGTAATGGCCCCAAGAACTTGGTGCTCAATACCATGGCATAAACACAACTTTGCACAACTAACCAGCAAGTGCACTGGGTCGTCCAAGTAATAAACCTTACGCGAGTAAGGGTCGATCCCACGGAGATTGTTGGTATGAAGCAAGCTATGGTCACCTTGTAAATCTTAGTCAGGCAGACTCAAATGGGTATAGATGATATATGAATAAGACATAAAGATAAAGATAGAGATACTTATGTATATCATTGGTGAGAGCTTCAGATAAGCGAATGGAGATGCTTGTCCCTTCCGTCTCTCTGCTTTCCTACTGTCTTCATCCAATCCTTCTTACTCCTTTTCATGGCAAGCTTATGCAAGGGTTTCACCGTTGTCAGTGGCTACCTCCCATCCTCTCAGTGGAAATGTTCAACGCACCCTGTCACGGCACGGCTATCCATCTGTCGGTTCTCGGTCAGGCCAGAATAGAATCCAGTGATTCTTTTGCGTCTGTCACTAACGCCCCGGCCGCTAGGAGTTTGAAGCACGTCACAGTCATTCAATCATTGAATCCTACTCAGAATACCACAGACAAGGTTAGACCTTCCGGATTCTCTTGAATGCCGCCATCAGTTCTTGCCTATACCACGAAGACTCTGATCTCATGGAATGGCTGGCTCGGTTGTCAGGCGAGCGCTCGGTTGTCAGGCGATCAACCATGCATCGTGTATCAGGAATCCAAGAGATAAACACCCAATCTAAGGTAGAACGGAGGTGGTTGTCAGTCACACGTTCATAGGTGAGAATGATGATAAGTGTCACGGATCATCACATTCATCAAGTTGAAGAACAAGTGATATCTTGGACAAAGAACAAGCGGAATTGAATAGAAGAACAATAGTAATTGCATTAATACTCGAGGTACAGCAGAGCTCCACACCTTAATCTATGGTGTGTAGAAACTCCACCGTTGAAAATACATAAGAACAAGGTCTAGGCATGGCCGTGAGGCCAGCCTCCCAGTGATCAAAAGATTCAAAGATCTCAAGATGTTCAAATACAATAGTAAAAGGTCCTACTTATAGGGAACTAGTAGCCTAAGGATTACAAAGATGAGTAAATGACATAAAAATCCACTTCCGGGCCCACTTGGTGTGTGCTTGGGCTGAGCAATGAAGCATTTTCGTGTAGAGACTCTTCTTGGAGTTAAACGCTAGCTTTTGTGCCAATTTGGGCGTTTAACTCCCATTTTGGTGCCAGTTCCGGCGTTTAACGCTGGGAATTCTGAGGGTGACTTTGAACGCCGGTTTGGGCCATCAAATCTTGGGCAAAGTATGAACTATCATATATTGCTGGAAAGCCCAGGATGTCTACTTTCCAACGCCGTTGAGAGCGCGCCAATTGGGCTTCTGTAGCTCCAGAAAATCCACTTCGAGTGCAGGGAGGTCAGAATCCAACAACATCTGCAGTCCTTTTTAGTCTCTGGATCAGATTTTTGCTCAGGTCCCTCAATTTCACCCAGAAAATACCTGAAATCACAGAAAAACACACAAACTCATAGTAAAGTCCAGAAAAGTGAATTTTAACTAAAAACTAATAAAAATATACCAAGAACTCAACTAAAACTACTAAAAACATACTAAAAACAATGCCAAAAAGCGTACAAATTATCCGCTCATCACTGACCACCTCTCAAGGATCCCACAAGAAGAAGAAATGCAGCAAGTAGCAGTAAATGAAAGCTTTCCTGATGAACAATTGATGATGATTCGAGTAGCCCCTTGGTTTGCAGACATAGCTAACTTCAAGGCTATTGGGGAGCTACCAACTAACATCAATAAGCACATGAGGAGGAAGCTAATCAAGGATGCCAAACACTACATCTGGGATGACCCCTATTTGTTCAAAAAGTGTACTGATGGAGTCCTAAGAAGGTGTATATCCCATGAAGAAGGGCAGGAAGTGTTATGGCAGTGCCATAGGTCAGCATATGGAGGTCACTTCAGTGGAGAAAGGACAGCATCAAAAGTACTTCAATCCGGATTTTACTGGCGAACAATGTTTAAGGATGCCAAGGAAATGGTGTTAAGGTGTGATGAATGTCAAAGAGCTGGTAATCTAACCAAGAGGAATGAGATGCCACAACAATACATACTAGAGCTGGAGCTATTTGATGTATGGGGAATTGATTTCATGGGACCCTTCCCAACCTCCTACTCAAATAGCTACATATTAGTGGCTGTTGATTATGTTTCAAGGTGGGTTGAAGCCATAGCCACTGCAACAAATGACAACAAGGTTGTGATAAGCTTCTTGAGAAGGAACATCTTCAGAAGATTTGGAGTTTCTAGAGCTCTCATTAGTGATGGAGGACACACTTTTGCAACAAACAACTCGAGACACTGCTTCTCAGATATGGAGTAAAGCACAAAGTGGCAATTCCATACCAATAGACCAACGGGCAAGCCGAGATCTACAACAGAGAGCTAAAACGAATCCTTGAAAAAACTATTGGAAGCTCAGTAAAGGACTACTCTAAGAAGCTAGACAATGCTCTAAGGTCCTACAGGACAGCCTTTAAGACCCCCATTGGGATGTCACTATACCAACTGGTATTTGGCAAGGCTTGCCACTTGTCAGTTGAACTGGAGTACAAAGCCTTCTGGGCTCTAAAACTACTGAATTTTGATAAGCAAGATGCTGGAGAAAAGAGATTAATGCAACTCAATGAGATGGAAGAGTTTAGAAATCAAGCATATGAGAATGCAAAAATCTACAAAGAGAACACAAAAAGGTGGCATGACCAAAAGATAGCAAGAAGGGAGTTCACTAAAGGACAGAAGGTGTTACTCTACAACTCAAGACTCAAGTTCTTCCCTGGAAAAATTAAGTCTCGATGGTCAGGACCTTTCACTATACTCAAGGTGTTTCCCTATGGTCATGTGGAGCTCATGGAGGACAAAACTCAAAGAACCTTTTCTGTCAATGGCCATAGACTCAAGCATTACTTGGGAGGCTCCTTGGAGGAGCAGAGAGTGAGCTACAAGCTTAGCTAAAGATGAAGGAATGTCAAGCTAATGACAATAAAGAAGCGCTAGTTGGGAGGCACCCCAACACTTTATCCTTTCTGATTTAATTGCTTTTCTTAGAAGTAGTTTAAATTCTGTTGCTTTAGATATTTTACTTTTCAGTAATTTGGATCAGTTTACAATTGTAGATTAGAAAGTTTGATATTAGCTTTGATAGCTAGATTTTCTTTATGCTCTCTTATTTCTTTCTATTTGGGAATTGTAACTTGATAAATGCATAACTGATGAGCGGATAATTTATACGCTTTTTGGCATTGTTTTTAGGTAATTTTTAATAGGATCTAGCTACTTTTAGGGATGTTTTCATTAGTTTTTATGTAAAATTCACATTTTTGGACTTTACTATGAGTTTGTGTGTTTTTCTGTGATTTCAGGTATTTTCTGGCTGAAATTGAGGGACCTGAGCAAAAATCTGATCCAGGCTGACAAAGGAATGTTGATGTTGTTGGATTCTGACCTCCCTACACTCGAAATGGATTTTCTGGAGCTACAGAACTCCAAATGGTGCGCTCTCAACGGTGTAGGAAATTAGACATCCAGAGCTTTCCAGCAATATATAATGGTTCATACTTTGATCGAACTTAGATGACACAAACTGGCGTTCAATGCCAGTTCCATGCTGCATTTTGGAGTAAAACGCTAGAAACACGTCACAAACCAGAGTTAAACGCCAAAAACATGCTACAACTTGGTGTTTAACTCCAAGAGAAGCCTCTGCACGTGTAAAGCTCAAGCTCAGCCCAAGCACATGCCAAGTCGGCCCCGGAAGTGGATTTCTACATCAATCACTTATCTCTGTAACCCTAGTAGCTAGTTTTAGTATAAATAGAACTTTTTACTATTGTACTAGGGTCTAGTCTTTGACCATTCGGTCTTTTGATCATTCAGGGGGGAATGGCCATTCGGCCATGCCTGGACCATCACTTATGTACTTTCAACGGTGGAGTTTCTACACACCATAGATTAAGGTATGGAGCTCTGCTGTACCTCGAGTTTTAATGCAAAGTACTACTATCTTTTATTCAATTCAGCTTGTTCTTATTCTAAGATATTCGTTGCACTTCAATATGACAAATGTGATGATCCGTGACACTCATCATCATTCTCACCTATGAACACGTGATTGACAACCACTTCCGTTCTACCTCAGAACAAACGAATATCTCTTAGATTCCTTAATTAGAATCTTCGTGGTATAAGCTAGAATTATTGGCGGCCATTCTTGAGAATCCAGAAAGTCTAAACCTTGTCTGTGGTATTCCGAGTAGGATTCAGGGATTGAATGACTGTGACGAGCTTCAAACTCGTGATTGTTGGGCGTGGTGACCGACGCAAAAGAATCAATGGAATCTATTCCGACATGATTGAGAACCGACAGATGATTAGCTATGCTGTGACACAGCATTTGGACCATTTTCACTGAGAGGATGGGATGTAGCCATTGAAAATGGTGATGCCCTACATACAGCTTGCCATGAAAAGGAGTGAGAATGAATGAAGGAAGATAGTAGGAAAGTAGAGATTCAGAAAGGATAAAAGCCTCTCCATGCACTTATCTGAAACTCCCACCAATGATTTACATAGTATCTCTGTCTTTATTTTATGTTTTATTTATCTTTATATTCAAAAACCATTATCACCATTTGAATCCGCCTAACTGAGATTTACAAGATGACTATAGCTTGCTTCATACCAACAATCTCCATGGGATCGACCCTTACTCACGTAAGGTTTATTACTTGGACGACCCAGTGCACTTACTGGTTAGTTGTGCGAAGTTGTGACAAAGTGTGATTCACGTTTGAGAGTGCTAAGTTTGGTGTGGCCTCTCACCACTTAATCTAGGGTTACAAACAATTAATACTTTGATTTTGAAGAGTAAGCCCAGAGATTAAGTTTGGTGTGGCCACCACCAAGGATCATATAGCAGCCCAAGTCACCCAATTTGAAAGCACTTAATGCTTTGGGTAAAGACATGAACGTGGTTTAATAAGTTCAGAGGAAGTGGAATCAAAAGAAAATGAAAAGTTTGATGTTATGCCACTCTTATGAACACATTAAATACACAATGATGAAACCAATTTATTAAGATGCCAAAGAATTAAGTTTGGTGTCCCAAGGGACACCCATTAGTTTCAATCCAATTCATTCTTGATGAGAAGGAAGTTCAGTTTCAATTTCAGGAGAAAAGATGGGGCCCACATGGTAAACAACTCACAAGACAAAGAAGTCAAAGTGTACTTGCACTTTGGAACTCGACACACACAGAAGACACTGTGAGAAAAGAGTTGGCGCCTCTTCCCACGCTAGGCGCCACTTCCCAAATTGGGAAAACATTTAACCCTTTTTATTTCCCACCCTTCGAACCACACCATCCACCCATTATAAAAGCTTCACCCCTATCTCCTATCCCACTTCAACAATCCCCACACCTGTCACCATCACTTCTCTTCTCACCTTCTACTATCTCTCATCCCCTACGTTTTTTTTCTTGATTGGGACAAGCAAGTCCTAAGTTTGGTGTTGGAGCAAAACCTTGTTTTGCCTTCTCTTTCTTTCAACCCCAATTTTTTACAACCTCAAGCACCCTCTCCCAACCTAATGGCACCACCAAAAAGCTCAGCCTCAAAGAAAAGAAAAACCAAGAAACCAACCTTTGGATCCTCAAGCTCTTTTAATGACTACAAGTTCCTCTCTGCATTCAACCAAAACCAATTCTATGGTTGGGTGAGTGAGAGGGAAATCATTCCAGAAGTTGGGTTTCAATTAGGGAGGAATGAGCATATTGAAATCAACATTGAAATCGCCAATAGGGGTTGGTCACTTCTATGCAACCCACCAAGGAAAGTAGTAGAAAGCTTGGTGAGGGAATTCTATGCCAACGCAGTGCCTCAACCAGGACAACAATATGGCTACATTAGCTATGTAAGGGGAAAGTCCATTGACTACAGCCCTTCTAGCATAGAAAGAATGCTAATGGTGAAGAGGACAAACTCCACTCGGAGCTATGAAGAGAGAATGAAGCAGCAAGACCCTGGGTTTGAGGAGATCCTGAATGAAATTTGTGTGATGAATGTGCATTGGATAAATAACAAGGATGGGATACCCAACCAATTGAAGAGAAGAGATTTGAGCTCCCAAGCTAGAAGGTGGCTAGAATTTGTGAGGAGGTCCCTAATCCCCACATTCAATAATTCAGAGGTGACCAAGGAGAGAGCTGTGCTCATCTACAACATCATGAGAGGAGAAAACATCAACCTGGGGGAGATGATCGCCAACAACATCAACAAAGTGCTGAAAAGCACCAGTGACAACACAAGGTGGCATTCCCCAGCATTATACAGAGGCTATGTGATGAGGCTGGAGTTGAAAAGATCATTGATGAAGTGCTTGTGAAGCAAGACAAGTTCATAACTGCCAAAAAGATGGCCAAAGTGGTGGCTGTCCACCCACTCAATAGGGCTAGAGAACGAAGAGCTCATGCCCATGAACCACAACAACAACAAGAAGAGGAAGAGGCAGAAGAGCAACCTCACTTCTTGGCTCTTCAACCACCACCACACTACCAATATCAACAATTTCCAGAGGGATTTAACTGGGAGCAATTGCAAGGAGATGTACACCAAATGAAAGGAGACCTACACCACTTGAGGGAAGATGTCGATCAACTCAAGGAGACTCAGCAACAACAATGGAGCCAAGTCAACCAGAACATTCAGCAACTCCAAGGGGGCTTTGAGAACCTCAAGGAGCAGCAAGATCAGATTAACTGGAGAGAGATACAAGGCAGCCTAGGAGTGATTCTGGAACGACAACTACAACAAATGGGGAGCCTTGCTGAATTCAGACACCTTTATGAAGAAAGGGCTATAGCCAGAGGGGAATATGATGGCTTTGCACAAACAAAGTTGAGCTACCTGTGCAATGCAGTGGCTAACATGAACCCTAATTACCCCACCTATATGCAGAAATTGGAGGAACTCAGCTCAAGTCTAGAAGAAATAGCATACCAACACAAGAAGAATGTGAAATCTTACATGAGAAGGTTAGGATTTTGGAAGCCCAAGCCCAAGGATTACAAAGGAAAAGAAGGTTCCTCCAAGCCAGATAAAGGTGGCTCATCCCCCTCCAAGAAGAAGGACAAAGGGAAGGGGCCAACGAACTAAAGTTGAGTCCCATGGTTGACACTTTCCAATTTCTGAATTCTGTTTAAGTCGTTGCTTTATTTACTTCTTAAATAATCATGCTAAGATAGTTTATGTTTTATGCTTAGTTTCAATTCTTGTTTAAAGTCTTTATGAGTTTTTTTTACCAGAAAGAAAATGTCATGTATTTCAAGTCTTCATTTCAACTTAAATAAAAGTGGAGCTTGTCTCCATAAGAGTTACTGTGAGTTGTGCAAAAATAATAAGAGAGACCAAGGCCAAGAGGGATCATCAAACAAACTAAGAAACAAGAAACTAAGTGTAGAATCTTGGATGAACTAAAAAGAAAATGAGTCATGGAGAGTAACTAGTCCTAAAAGGTATAACAAGGGAAGACTAAGGGGTGTTCCTTGAATATCCATAGAACCAAGAGGTAGTAAGCAATAAAGGCCCAAGGCTCTGAGCATCAACTACTGGGATAGAAAAAGAAACATTAAAAAGCTCAAAAAGAATTAATGATCTTAGTAGATGCTTGTGGTGAAGATGTTTCAAGAAGAGACCTGGACAAGTAAATTTTCAGGGGTGTCTCAATACCTAGTACCCTAAAACCAACTGGTTTGGGAGTGCTAATTGAAAGCCTAATTAAAGTGTTATCTTGAGACAAAACACTTAGAGTCGTGGTCAAGAAAGCAAAACAACCCTTACTAATTTAAGGTGACAATCAATAGAAAGGACCCTTGAAGCCTATACCTGAAGGAATCCTCAAGGATCCAAGAGCCTTCCATGATAATTAAAACATTCATACATGTGTTGGACACTTAGTTTTACTCTTAGTTGTATTGCAATCACTCGATATAAAGGTTTACTCACATTGATTTGCTTGGAACAAGCAAAGCTTAAGTTTGGTGTTGTGATGACTTGCATCATCTACCCTTCTTTCTTGCATAAAGAAGACCATAAAAGAGAATAAATCTCATTTGATCAGTACAATTCATGCATTATTTGATGAATATTATGGTACACTACTTTGAGATGAGTTGTGCTGAATTTCAGGCGAAAAAGGGCATCAAAAATGGGAAGAAGACAAACAATAAGCTGGGCGTGTGAAACTGGCGTACCGCTTGGAGCAAACGCCACAAAAATGCATTAGCGTGCTGAAGTCCAGAGAAGAAGTCCAAGCACAAATGTATGGGCGTGGCACGCCAGGGACTGGGCGTGGAACGCTAGTACAAAATTCCATAGAGCAAAATGGAGGACATAAAAGGGGCATGGCACGCCAGATTGGGCATTGCACGCCTGACTCATCAGCTACTATGCGCGTGCCACTTGAGCAAAGGGGCATGGCATGCCAACTCACCATCTCAAGAAGAACCTCCACTATGGCATGCCACTTGGTGTCGAAGGCGTGGCACGCCAGCTCCAAGAAGTCACTTGGGTGTGCCACTTGAGAACCCAGGCATGGCACGCCAAGCTTGAAGAGTGCACAAATGCATGGGCGTGCCACTTGAGCAGCGTGGCGTGGCACGCTAGTACAATAATCCAGAGAAGGAGCTGAAGGCAACTAAAGACTGGGCATGCCACTTGAAGTCGAAGGCGTGGCACGCCAACCTCTCAATCTCACTTAGGCGTGCCACTTGAGCAACCAGGCGTGGCACGCCAATGCACAAAGAGACCAAAGTAAGGGCTGGGCATGCCACTTGGTATCGAAGGCGTGGCACACCAACCCAAGTATCTCACTATGGCGTGCCACTTGAAGCTGAGGAGTGGCACGCCAACCACTGGAATCAAGGCAAGATTATGGGCGTGGCACGTCAGTCTTCAGGCGTGGCACGCTGGTACAAGTTTCCAGAGAGGACGAAGAAGGCCAATTACATGGGGCGTGCCACTTGGTATCGAAGACGTGGCACGCCATTCACCATTCTTCACTTAGGCGTGCCACTTTAGCAACCAGGCATGGCACGCCAGTGTCATTCAAAGGTCAAAGAAGCATTGGGGCGTGCCACTTGAGTTCGTGGCGTGGCATGCCAAACAGAGGAACCACCCACTCACAAAGGGGCGTGGCACGCCAGACCCTGGGCTTGCCACGCAAGTGCAATTTTCTAGAGGAGCTTAGCCAAGCACACAGCAAGGGCGTGGCACATCAGACCCTGGGCATGCCATGCTAGTTCAAGTTCCCAGAGGCAAGGAAAAGTGGAAAAAGGCAAAGGGCGTTGATGAGCGGATAATTTATACGCTTTTTGGCATTGTTTTTAGGTAGTTTTTAGTATGATCTAGTTACTTTTAGGTATGTTTTCATTAGTTTTTATGCTAAATTCATATTTCTGGACTTTACTATGAGTTTGTGTGTTTTTCTGTGATTTCAGGTATTTTCTGGCTGAAATTGAGGGACCTGAGCAAAACTCTGATAGAAGGCTGACAAAGGACTGCTGATGCTGTTGGAATCTGACCTCCCTACACTCGAAATGGATTTTCTTGAGCTACAGAACTTTAAATGGCGTGCTCTCAATTACGTTGGAAAGTAGACATCTAGAGCTTTCCAGCAATATATAATAGTCTATACTTTAATCGAGATTTGACGATGTAAACTGGCGCTCAACGCCAGTTCCATGCTGCATTCTGGAGTCAAACGCCAGAAACACGTCACGAACCAGAGTTGAACGCCAAAAACACGTTACAACTTGGCGTTCAACTCCAAAAGAAGCCTCAGCTCGTGTAAAGATCAAGCTCAGCCCAAACACACACCAAGTGGGCCCCGAAAGTGGATTTATGCATCAATTACTTACTTCTGTAAACCCTAGTAGCTAGTCTAGTATAAATAGGATAGTTTACTATTGTATTAGACATCTCTGATCAGTTTATGCGATCTTAGACATTGGGGGCTGGCCATTTGGCCATGCCTGGACCTTCATCACTTATGTATTTTCAACGGTGGAGTTTCTACACACCATAGATTAAGGGTGTGGAGCTCTGCTGTACCTCAAGCTTTAATGCAATTACTACTATTTTCTATTCAATTCAATTTATTCCTGTTCTAAGATACCATTCGTACTTCAACCTGATGGATGTGATGATCCATGACACTCATCATCATCCATCCTTATGAACGCGTGCCTGACAACCACTTTCGTTCTACAAGCGAGAGCTAGGATGCGTATCTCTTGGATTCCTGATACACGACGCATGGTTGCCCCTCGCCTGACAACCGAGCCTTCCATTCTGTGAGATCAGAGTCTTCGTGGTATAAGCTAGAATTGATGGCGGTAATCATGAGAATCCAAAAAGTCTAAACCTTGTCTGTGGTATTCCGAGTAGGATTCTGGGATTGAATGACTGTGACGAGCTTCAAACTCGCAATTGTTGGGCGTGATGACAAACACAAAAGAATCAATGGATTCTATTCCAACATGATCGAGAACCGACAGATGATTAGCCGTGCCGTGATAGAGCATTTGGACCTTTTTCACTGAGAGGATGGGATGTAGCCATTGACAACGGTGATGCCCTACATACAGCTTACCATAGAAAGGAGTGACAAAGATTGGATAAAAGCAGTAGGAAAGCAGAGATTCGGAAAGAACACAGCACCTCCATACACTTATTTGAAATCCCCACCATTGAATTACTTGAGTAACTCTATCCTACTTTATTTATTTTCGTTTACTATAATTTCTTAATACAGTTGAATCCGCCTGACTGGGATTTACAAGATGACCATAGCTTGCTTCATACCAACAATCTCTGTGGGATCGACCCTTACTCACCTAAGGTATTACTTAGACGACCGAGTACACTTGCTGGTTAGTTGTGCGGAGTTGTGACAAAGTGTGATTCATGTTTAAGAGCACCAAGTCTTTGGAGCCATTGTTGATGATCACAATTTTGTGCACCAAGTTTTTGGCGCCATTGCCGGGGATTGTTCGAGTATGGACAACTAACGGTTCATCTTGTTGCTCAGATTAGGTAATTTTCTTTTTTTATTTTTTATTTTCAAAAATTTTCAAAAATATTTTTCAAAAATTTCTCATCTATTTTCGAAAATTATTCTAAATTTTTAAGAATGAATTCTAGAGTTTCATAAAGCATGTTGAAGCCTGGCTGGCTGTAAAAGCCATGTCTAAATTCTTTTGGACCGAGGTTTCACTCATCCTTAGAGAAGAGCTTCTTTGTCTTTCTCAACAAATTGGCTACTGTATAGGATGTTTCAATTAAAGCTTGGCTGGCCATTGGCCATATCTAGTGTTTTGGACTGAAGCTTTTACGAAAAGCTTGGCTGGCTATGAAGCCATGTCTAATTCCTAGACCGGAGCTTTAGACTAACATTGCTAAGATTCTTGGAATTCTTATTAAAAATTTTGAATTTCCTTATTCTTTTCTTCAAATTAATTTTTTCGAAAAAATAAAAGAAAATACAAAAAAATTAATAAAATCATAAAAACAAAAAATATTTTGTGTTTCTTGTTTGAGTCTAGTGTCAATTTTTAAGTTTGGTGTCAATTGCATGTTTTAAAAATTTCTTGAAATTTTCGAAAATTTATGCATTCATAGTGTTCTTCATGATCTTCAAGTTGTTCTTGATAAGTCTTCTTGTTTGATCTTGATATTTTCTTGTTTTGTGTTGTTTGTTGTTTTTCATGTGTATTGTTGCATCCATAGTGTCTAAGCATTAAAGATTTCTAAGTTTGGTGTATTGCATATTTTCTTTGCATACATTTTTTTTTCAAAAATATGTTCTTGATGTTCATCATGATCTTCAAAGTGTTCTTGGTGTTCATCTTGATATTCATAGTGTTCTTGCATGCATTAAGCGTTTTGATCCAAAATTTTCATGTTTTGGGTCATAATTGTGTTTTTCTCTCTCATAATTAAAAATTCAAAAAATAAAAAAATATATATTTTCCTTTTTTCTCTCAAATTTCGAAAATTTGAGTTGACTTAGTCAAAAATTTTTAAAATTAGTTGTTTCTTACAAGTCAAGTCAAATTTTCAAGTTTAAAAATCTTATCTTTTCAAAATCTTTTTCACAAATGAAATCTTTTTCATTTTTTTATTATTTTTGAAATTTTTAAAAATTTATTTTCAAAATCTTTTTCTTATATTTATTTCAAAATTTTGAAAACTTTACTAACAATCAATGTGATTGATTCAAAAATTTGAAGTTGTTACTTTCTTGTTAAGAAAAGTTCAATCTTTAAATTCTAGAATCCTATCTTTTAGTTTCTTGTTAGTTAAGTAATTAATTTTAATTTTAAAAACTATATCTTTTTCAACCATATCTTTTTAATCATATCTTTTTATCATATCTGTTCCGGGGGTTACCTGAAACGTGTAGCTCAGTCGTCTGGAGATGCCCGAAGTGGGGGTCAGGGACCCGAGCTTGAAGTGTTGGCGGTTGGTGGTTGTACCTGCAATGACACTCTGATGCTTAAGTTAGCATGGGTCCAAGCAGATATGTGTAGAATGTGGAATGTGTTTCATACCTGGGTGCTCCAGTGTATTTATAGTAGTTGGCTGTGATCTTCCCTGGATAAGATATTCTTATCTTATCTTATCTTTCGGGAGTTTTATCCCTATCTTTGTGGAACCGCCTTTGCTAGGCCTTTTCGGCCTTTAGGTTTTGGGCTGCGTTCCTTTTGATGGGCCTTCCTTGCTTTGTTGTCCGAGGTCCGACCTCTAGGCGTGGGCCTTAGGACGAGGTCGGACCTTTCAAAGATTGACCGAGTTGGGGGAGCTCAGTCAGGGTATGAACAGTGCCCCTGCCCGAGTTCGTCCTTTTTGGGAGGTCGAGCTCGGGCATAGTTGTTTTTCAAAATTCAAAAATGGCCGTTCCTGCATTTATTGCATTTTACCGTTTCTCCTTGATTTCCGTTCGGGCTCTGTGAAGGCATTATTTATTTGCTCCCTTCCTTTTTCTTCGTTTATTCTGTTCCTTCCTGTTTTTCTAAGTTTTCGCCATCTCTTTTTCGAGCACTGCTTCTTCTTTCTCTTTGTTCTTCTTCCCTAAATCTTTCCGTGCGTCTTTTCGGGGTTTCCTCTGTGCCGCCGTTTTCGTTCTCCTTGCTTCGGAGCTCGTCGTCTTCTTTCTTTTTTCCAGGTTTGTTCCCGTCTCTTTTCTTTGTGTACGTATGCTTTCTGTTCTTTGCTTTTGTTTGTTTCTTTTTCTTTATACCTGGGTTGCCCCGAAAAGAGGCGCCGCCATTGCCTTGTTTGTATATGGGGGGGGCTCTTTTTGTTTTTCTGGTACTTTGCTCCGGGTTGCCGTATTTTCTTTTGTTTCTTGCTTGGCTGAACGGGTTTTCGCTGTCTGCTTTATGTGATTTTTGCTTGCTGTTGTACTTCTTCTTTGTAGGTAAGAGTTTCATGTCTCGAAAGGTTCTTCAAGCGATGTCGACCAAGATTCCAAGTGGTCTTGGTTGGGTAGACCCTCTTCCCCTAAAAGTCCCTTCTGTGGTAGATTCTGAGTATTTGGCTAGGTTCCGTAGGCACTGTAGCGTATGTGAGAATAGAGAGTCTGAGAGGGATTATGAATTAGTAGCCCCGGAATCCGAGGAGAGAGTGTGCTTCCCGCCTTTAGATAGTTCCGAGAAGCTCTTCTTTTATGCTTATGACTGTTTTTTCTCTAAGCTGGGTGTCCGACTTCCTTTTACCGACCTGGAGTCCGAGGTGTTGTGGTCATGTAACCTTGCCCCTACGCAGCTCCATCCAAATTCTTGGGCGTTTTTAAAGCTGTTTCAACTTTTGTGTCAGTTTTTGGGCGTCGCTCCCTCTATTTCTCTTTTTTCCTATTTGTTTGTGTTGACGAAGCCGGGGTCGGGTGGGGGGAAGGTGTCTTGGGTTTTTTTTTAGGGCTAACCAGGGAAGGAAGTTTTGTACCCTTTATGATGAGTCCTTTCATGATTTCAAGAACTTTTATTTCAAGGTCCGGGCTACTGGAGACGTCCGACCTTTCTTTCTGGATGAGAGTGGGGAGCCTTCTTTTCCTCTTTGTTGGCAGGAGAATGTAGTGTCTGCTAAGTATACTTTTGAGAGTCTAGATGAGGTTGAGCAGGCTTTTGTGGGTGTGGTGAGCAGTTTATGGGGTCGGGCACCTCACTTGGATACGAAGAAAATGTTGGGGGATCCAAGCCTTCTCCGTTCCGAGTTAGGTAGTTTCCCGACCTCTCCGAGATTCTTCTTTTTCAATATTGTTGTTTTGCTTGTTTTTGGTTGAATTTCTGTTTGTGGTAATCCTTTTCTTTATATTTCTGCAGAGATGTCTTCTCAGGCGGATTCCATGAAGTTCCTTCACCGGACGAAGAAGTCTGTGGCCGCTCGAAATATCGAGGCTGAGGCTTCTGCTCGATCTTCTCCGCAGAAGACTACCGTGGGTGTTCGGACTCGGTCGAAGACTATTCCGACTCCCCAGTTCCGAGCTATAAATCAAGACCCTCCGACCTCCGGGCCTGCTACCTCTTCTCCTCACCCGTTCTCGGGTCCTCCTCCCAAGAAGCAGAAGACCTCTCAAGAGCTTGCGGGTTTTAACGATAAGGATTTCGATGCTCTTGGTTGGATTGAACAGCATATTCTCC
The DNA here is from genome assembly GCF_014773155.1 of Arachis stenosperma. Lineage (NCBI taxonomy): Eukaryota > Viridiplantae > Streptophyta > Magnoliopsida > Fabales > Fabaceae > Arachis > Arachis stenosperma. The sequence goes on along the minus strand of NC_080380.1, from coordinate 71,687,218 downwards.
CTCAGACTTTTATCTCTACTGATGACGTGTCTATGGAGCATCATTTTCAGTATATGGCGCGGAGTTGTGTTCGGATGGCCAGTCTTCATGCTGCTATTGCCCGGGAGTTCAAGAAATCCCCCATTGGTGCGACCAGCTCCCGACTTGAGAAGGCTCAGTCCGAGTTTGAGAAGATTAGTGAGCTGAAGGCTGCTAGGATTACAGAGCTGGAGGCCTCTTTGGAGAAGGAGAAAGCTAAAGCTACCGCGGCTGTGGCGGCAACGAAAGCGTCCGAGGAGATGGCGAAGGCGGCGACGGAGAATTATACTCGGATATATGCCGAGCTTGTGGAGACAAGGGAGAAGTTGCAATCTGCTCAGGATGATTTTTACGAGCTGGAGGGCCATGTGGCTAAGGGTATGGATGCTATGTTCGAGAATTTGAAGGCTCAGGTCCGGGTTCTTGCTCCTGACCTGGATCTGAGCTTATTTAGTACGGATAACGTTGTTGTGGAGGGAAAGATTGTTCCTGCTCCCAGTGAGGATGAGGTTCCGGTGTCCGATCCCAAGGTTCCGGTGTCCAACCTTAAGGTTCCGGTTGCGGACCCGACATCACCCTTGGTCGGGGATGGATCTGGCGTGGAGGTTTCAAGCCGGGATGACGGTGCCGTTGATGCAGTCCCGATTTCTATGTTTCCTCCGCAGTCTTCTGTTGACGTGGAGTCCGGAAAGGACCTTGATCCTCTGTAATCTTTTATTTTTGGTTTTTTGCCCGGCCTGTGGGCTCTTTTGCTTTTGGATGGTTTCTGTGAACGCTTTGGATACCTTTTTGCTTTTAGCTACTTGTAGTAACTTTTTAGCTTTATTATGCGGTGTTTTATTCGCGTTTTGACTTTTGTTCCGCTTTTATGCTTTTTTAGTTGTTTTTTGGATAACAACTTTTTTAGCTAGCGCTTTGAAATCTTGGCTTTGCCTCTTCCTTTGATTTCGTTTTTTCGCTTGTACTTTTTAGTTGTATAGCAACTTTTTAGTAAGCGTTTTCGAAATCTTGGCTTTGCCTCTTCCTTTGATTTCGTTTTTTCGCTTGTACTTTTTAGTTGTATAGCAACTTTTTAGTAAGCGTTTTCGAAATCTTGGCTTTTGCCGCTTTAAGGCTTCTTTCTTGGATCCGGGTTTTTCCTCGGACCTCGGGTATTCGAGTACCTCCCTTTGTTGGGTCCGACCTTGTCGTTGGTCGGCCTTTTAAGTTATTTTTGTAATCTCTTTTTATTTGGCTTTTTGAACCTTTTCAGAGTTACTTTATAACTTCTCACATTAATTTGAACCTCGTCGCTTTATCTTTGCCGACCTTGTGCGGTCTTTTTGGCAAATGATTTTTTGCGTTTTGTCGAGCATAAATTAATGCGCCTTGGCGGGGTACTTTTTCAGGATTTGTTTCATCATGAGGAAGAACAAAAGAAAATAGAAAGATTTGATTAGTATTTAAAAAAGAAAGAATTTTTACAGAGTGTTTACCCTTGACTAGGTCGGGTGCCTTACTTGACCGGGTGTCTCATTAAAAAACCCCTGTAGGGAAAAAGAGTACACCTCGGGTCAAATTTTTCTAGCTGTAGTACCGTCTTAGATTACAGGCGTGCCAGGCCCTGGGCAGCTCATTGCCTTCTAGGTCGGATATCTTGTAGTAGCCTGTTCCTAAGACTTCTGTTACTTTGTAGGGTCCTTTCCAGTTTGCGGCTAGCTTTCCTTCTCCCGACTTTTGTGTTCCGATGTCATTTCGGATTAGAATTAGGTCGTGAGTGGAGAAGCTTCGTTTTATTACCTTCTGATTGTATCTGAGGGCCGTTCGCCGTTTTAAGGCTTCTTCTCGGATCCGGGCCCTTTCTCGGACCTCGGGGAGGAGGTCGAGTTCTTCCTTTTGCGTCTGCGGGTTACCTTCTTCGTTGTAGAAGATGACTCTGGGTGACCCTTCATCTATTTCGACAGGAATCATTGCCTCCATCCCATAAGCTAGTCGGAATGGCGATTCTCCCGTTGTAGAGTGTGGAGTTGTCCGATATGCCCATAGGACCTGGGGGAGCTCTTCGGCCCATGCCCCTTTGGCCTCTTGGAGTCTCCGTTTTAACCCGGCCAAGATGACTTTATTTGCAGCCTCTGCTTGTCCATTGGCTTGTGGGTGCTCAACTGAGGTGAATTGCTGTTTGATTTTTAGTTCGGCCACCAAGTTCTGAAAACTTGTGTCCGTGAACTGTGTTCCATTGTCTGTTGTGATGGAGTAGGGGACTCCGAACCTTGTGACAATATTTTTGTACAGGAATTTGCGACTTTTCTGAGCCGTAATGGTGGCTAAGGGTTCAGCTTCGATCCATTTTGTGAAGTATTCGACCCCTACTATGAGGTATTTGACTTGCCCCGGTCCTTGGGGAAACGGGCCGAGTAGGTCAAGTCCCCATTTTGCGAAGGGCCATGGTGCGGTGATGCTGATAAGGTCTTCGGGTGGTGCCTTGTGAAAATTGGCGTGTTTTTGGCAGGGGGGGCATATTTTCACAAATTCCGTTGCGTCTCTTTGCAAGGTCGGCCAGTAGAATCCGGCTCGGACTACTTCTTGGATAATGCCCGAGCTCCGAGATGGTTCCCACACATGCCTCCGTGGACTTCTTCGAGGACGCTCTTTGTTTCTGAGGTCGGGACGCACCTAAGGAGGGGGTTTGAGAATCCTCTTCTGTATAATACATCGTGAATTAGTGTATAATTCTGGGCGTCTTTCGTGAGCCTTTTAGCTTCCTTTCTTTCGGTGGGGAGAGTTCCCGACTTCAGGTAGTTGAGTATGGGGGTCATCCATCCTTGCTGTTGATTGGATATATTAGCGTTTCTTCCTCTCTTACCACGGAGGGAGATTGTAAGGTTTCTTGGAGGAGACTTCTGTTGTTACCTCCGGGCTTGGTGCTGGCGAGTTTTGAGAGGGCGTCTGCCCGGGCGTTTTGTTCCCGAGGTATGTGCTGGATTTGTATTTCTGAAAAGTGGCGTAATTGTGCTTGTGTTTGGTCCAGGTATTTTTTCATAGTTGGATCTTTGGCCAGGTAGCTTCCATTCACTTGTGACGTGACGACCTGGGAGTCGCTGAAGATCGTGATTCTCTGGGCTCCGACCTCTTCGGCTAGCTTTAGACCTGCCAGTAGGGCCTCGTATTCGGCTTGGTTGTTCGAAGCCTGGAACTCGAATTTTAGGGATAGTTCTATCCGCGTTCCTTGGTCGCTTTCGAGTATAACCCCGGCTCCGCTTCCTGTTTTGTTTGAGGACCCGTCGACATACAGGTTCCATGAGAGTGGGGTTCCAGGGGTCTCAGTGTATTCTGCGATGAAGTCGGCTAGATACTGAGATTTTATGGCAGTTCGGGCCTCATAGTGGAGGTCGAACTCGGACAGTTCTACCGCCCATTGTAGTATTCGTCCTGCTAGGTCCGTTTTTTGCAGGATGTGTCTCATGGGTTGGTTTGTCCGGACTTTGATGGTGTGGGCTTGAAAGTAGGGACGGAGCCTCCGAGCTGTGAACACTAGGGCGTAGGCGAATTTTTCTATCTTCTGATAGTTTAATTCGGCCCCTTGTAGTGCCTTGCTTACAAAGTATATAGGGTGTTGTCCTTGATCATTTCGCGTATTAACGCTGAGGCGATTGCTCGATTTCCAACCGAGAGGTATAGTACGAGTTCTTCTCCTTTTAGAGGTCGGGTTAGGATCGGTGGCTGCCCGAGGAATTCCTTGAATTCTTGAAAGGCTTTTTCACACTCCGGGGTCCATGAGAAGGGTTTCCCTTTCTTTAGGAGTGAGTAGAGAGGTAGTGACTTTATTGCTGATCCTGCCAAGAATCTTGATAGGGCGGCTAGCCTTCCATTCAGTTGTTGTACTTCTTTGACACACGTCGGGCTCTTCATATTGAGTATCGCTTGGCATTTGTCCGGGTTCGCTTCGATGCCCCTTTGAGTCAGCATGAAGCCCAAGAACTTTCCGGCTTCTGCGGCGAAGGTGCACTTTGTCGGGTTAAGTCTCATGTTGTGTTTTCTAAGGGTGCCGAAGACGCTTGTGAGGTCGGTCAGCAAGTTTCTGTCTTCTTGTGTCTTTACTAGCATGTCGTCGACGTACACCTCTAGCTGTAGTCCGATGTGCTCTGAGAACACTTTGTTCATTAGCCTCTGGTAGGTTGCCCCTGCGTTCTTCAGTCCGAAGGGCATTACTACGTAGCAGTAGTTTGCCCTTGGGGTTATGAACAAGGTCTTTTCTTGGTCGGGTCCGTACATCGGGATTTGATTGTACCCTGAGTATGCGTCCATGAAGGAGAGATATCTGTAGCCTGAGGCTGCGTCTACTAAGGCGTCGATGTTTGGTAGTGGATATGGGTCTTTGGGGCAGGCTTTGTTGAGGTCTGTGTAATCGACGCACATCCTCCATTTTCCGTTGGGCTTTTTTACCAGGACCACGTTTGCGAGCCATAGGGGGTACTTTACTTCCCTAATGAACCCTGCATCTAGTAATGCTTGTACTTGTTCTTCTATTGCTTGCATGCGCTCGGGTCCGAGCTTCCGACGTCTTTGTTGGACAGGTCGGGACCCTGGGTAAACTGATAGTTTATGGCACATCAGGTCGGGGATTATGCCTGGCATGTCGGAGGCTTTCCAGGCGAAGAGGTCGGAATTCTCCTTTAAGAGGTTTATGAGTTCCTCTTTTAGGCCCGTTCTGAGGTTCGCTCCTATGTTTGTTATTTTTTCAGGTGTGTTCCCTATCTGGACTTTTTCGGTCTCTCCCTCTGGTTGTGGCCGAAGATCTTCTCGGGCTTGAACTCGTTCGAGTTCTATTGTGTTGACCTCTTTCCCTTTTAGGCTCAGGCTTTCGTTGTAGCATCACCGCGCTAATTTTTGGTCGCCTTTTAGGGTAGCGATTCCCTTTGCGGTAGGGAATTTCATACAGAGGTGTGGGGTCAAGACTATGGCCGCCAGTCTGTTTAGGGTTGGTCGCCCAATGAGGGCATTGTATGCTGAAGTGACGTCGACTATAATGTAGTCGATGCTTAACGTTTTGGATTGCTCGCCTCTTCCAAAGGTAGTGTGTAGCGAGATGTATCCTAAGGGATGGATCGGGGTGTCCCCTAGCCCAAATAAGTCGGTGGGGTAGGCCTTTAGCTCTTTCTCTTCAAGTCCGAGCTTGTCGAAGGCCGCTTTGAACAGGATGTCTGCTGAGCTTCCCTGGTCAATCAGGGTTCGATGTAAGTTGGCGTTTGCTAGGATAATGGTGATTACCATTGGATCGTCGTGCCCGGGTATTATCCCTTGAGCATCTTCTCGGGTAAATGAGATAGTAGGTAACTCGGGCAGGGGGCTGTCTTCTCGGACGTGATAGACTTCTTTGAGGTGTCTTTTTCGCGAGGATCTGGATGTTCCTCCGCCTGCGAAACCTCCATTTATCATGTGAACGTGTCTTTCAGGGGTTCGCAGGGTTGGTTCGGCCCGACCTTCATTGTCTCCCCGTCTTCTCTTCCTGGCCTCTTCTCCTTTCTCTGCTATGTATCTGTCGAGTTTTCCTTCTCTGGCCAGCTTTTCTATAACATTTTTTAGGTCATAGCAGTCGTTAGTAGAATGACCGTAGAGCTTGTGATATTCACAGTATTCGGACCGATCTCTTCCCGCTCTCTTGTGTTTTAGTGGTCGGGGCGGTGGGATCTTTTCGGTGTGGCATACTTCTCTGTAGACGTCTACCAGGGAGACTCGGAGGGGGGTGTAGTTGTGGTATTTCCGTGGCTTGTCCGAGTTGGGTTCTTCTTTCTTCTTCTGTTCCCGATCTCGATCTCGGAGTGGGTAGGTTGATTCCTTCCTAGAAGAGTCTCTTAACTGTGAGGTTTCCTCCATGTTGATGTATTTTTCTGCTTGCTCCTGTACCTCGTATAGGGAGGTCGGGTATCGTTTGGATAGGGATTGGCTAAACGGTCCTTCTTTTAGGCCGTTTGCTAGTCCCATGATGGCTGCTTCGGTGGGCAGGCGTTGTATGTCCAGGCAGGCTTTGTTGAATCGCTCCATGTATTCTCGGAGAGTTTCTTGGTTACCTTGCTTGATCCCGAGTAGGCTGGGGGCATGTTTTGTCTTGTCCTTTTGAATAGAGAACCTTGTTAGGAATTTTTTGGTTAGGTCTTCGAAGCTGGTGATCGATCTTGGTGGCAGGTTGTCAAACCACTTCATGGCTGACTTGGTGAGAGTGGTGGGGAAGGCTTTGCACCGAATTGCGTCGGAGGCGTCGACTAGGTACATTCTGCCTCTGAAGTTGCTGAGGTGGTGACTTGGATCGGTGGTGCCGTCGTAGAGATCCATATCGGGTGGTTTGAAGTTTCGCGGTACCTTCTCCTTCATGATCTCTCGCGTGAAGGGATCATGGTTGCCTTCGGGGGTGGTGCCGCGCTCTGTCCGGTTTTTCAGGTTGGCCTCTACTTTTCGTAGTTTTTCTTCTAATTCTCTGCGTTTGCGAGCTTCTCTTCTCAGCTCTTGTTCAGTTTCTTTTTGCTTCTTTATGTCCTCTTCGAGTTGTTTCAGTCGGTTTTGTTGTGCCCGGACTGCTTCTAGAATTTCCGAGCTCTTTTCTTTTTCGGGATTTTGTGGATCCTTGTTTGGGAGTGATGTCTTTGGGCGATTCTGTTTGTTGTCTCCTGGAGTGCGTGGTGATAGAGGGCTGTCCGGTCGTTCTCCGGTGTCAACTTCCTCCTCTTGTTCTGATGCAGCGTGGTCATTGTTGAGTGGGTCGTCCGCCATGGTAAAGGGATGACTTCCAGGTCCCCGGCAACGGCGCCAATGTTCCGGGGGTTACCTGAAACGTGTAGCTCGGTCGTCTGGAGATGCCCGAAGTGGGGGTCAGGGACCCGAGCTTGAAGTGTTGGCGGTTGGTGGTTGTACCTGCAATGACACTCCGATGCTTAAGTTAGCATGGGTCCAAGCAGATATGTGTAGAATGTGGAATGTGTTTCATACCTGGGTGCTCCAGTGTATTTATAGTAGTTGGCTGTGATCTTCCCTGGATAAGATATTCTTATCTTATCTTATCTTTCGGGAGTTTTATCCCTATCTTTGTGGAACCGCCTTTGCTAGGCCTTTTCGGCCTTTAGGTTTTGGGCTGCGTTCCTTTTGATGGGCCTTCCTTGCTTTGTTGTCCGAGGTCCGACCTCTAGGCGTGGGCCTTAGGACGAGGTCGGACCTTTCATAGATTGACCGAGTTGGGGGAGCTCGGTCAGGGTATGAACAATATCTTTTTCAAAATTTTATCTTTTTCAAAAATTTGATTTCAAAATATCTTATCTAACTTCTTATCTTTTTATCTTTTCAAATTTGATTTTAATATCTTTTTCAACTAACTATTTGACTTTTTGTTTGTTTCTTATCTTTTTCAAAACCACCTAACTACTCTTCCCTCTCTAATTTTCGAAAATATCTCACCCCTTTTTCAAAATACTTTTTAATTAACTAATTGTTTCAAATTTTAATTTTAATTTTATTTCACTATTAGTTTTCGAAAATTATTAACTCCTTTTCAAAAAATTTTTTCGAAATTACTAACCCATTTTTCAAAATTATTTTCGAATTTCTCTTCCCCTCATCCCCTTCTATTTATTTTAATTATCTACTAACACTTCTCTTCATCTTAAAATTCGAACCCCCTCTTCTCCTCTGTGTTCGAATTTTTCTCTTCTCCTTCTTCATTCTTATTCTTCTTCTCTTCTACTAACACAAAGGAACCTCTATATCTGGACAAAGAGGATCGCTATTATTATTTTCTGTTCCCTTCTTTTTCATATGAGCAGGAGCAAGGACAAGAATATTCTTGTTGAGGCAGATCCTGAACCTGAAAGGACTCTGAAGAGGAAACTAAGAGAAGCTAAATTACAACAATCCAGAGACAACCTTACAGAAATTTTCAAAAAGGAAGAGGAGATGGCAGCCGAAAATAATAATGCAAAGAGGATGCTTTTTTGTTTTTCCATAACCATTGATGGCACCTAAGGCCAGAGAAACCTCTAGAAAGAGGCAAAGGGAAGACAAAAGCTTCCACCTCTGAGTCATAGGAGATGGAGAGATTCATCTCAAGGGTCTATAGCTCAGTGGTAGAATATTTGACTGCAAATCAAGAGATCCCTGAGATACCTCATGGGATAAATTGTCCTCCACACAACTATTGGGAGCAACTAAGGATAGGAGCACCAAAATCACTATGGATCAAACAACAGAAGCAAGGAAGAAACATAGAGGAGCTCAAAGAGCACCATTGGTTCCTCAAAGAAGGCGCCACCCTCACTAAGGTGGACTCATTCCTTAACTTCCTTGTTCTTAATTCTCTATTTTTCGATTTTTATGCTATATGTTTTTTTATGTTTTGTGTCTCTACTTCATGATCATTAGTATTTAGTAACTATGTCTTAAGGCAATGAATAATTCCATGAATCCTTCACCTTTCTTAAAATGAAAAATGTTTTTAATACAAAAGAACAAGAAGTACATGAGTTTCAAATTTATCCTTGAAATTAGTTTAATTATATTGATGTGGTGACAATACTTTTTGTTCTCTGAATGAATGCTTGAACAGTGCATATTTTTTATCTTGTTGTTTATGAATGTTAAAGTTGTTGGCTCTTGAAAGAATGATGAACAAAGAGAAATGTTATTGATGATCTGAAAAATCATGAAATTGATTCTTGAAGCAAGAAAAAGCAGTGAAAAACAAAAGCTTGCGAAAAAAATATTGGCGAAAAAAAAAATTAGAAAGAAAAAGAAAAAGCAAGCAGAAAAAGCCAATAGCCCTTAAAACCAAAAGGCAAGGGTAAAAAGGATCCAAGGCTTTGAGCATCAATGGATAGGAGGGCCCAAGGAAATAAAATCCAGGCCTAAGCGGCTAAATCAAGCTGTCCCTAACCATGTGCTTGTCGCATGCAGGTCCAAGTGAAAAGCTTGAGAATGAGTGGTTAAAGTCATGATCCAAAGCAAAAAGAGTGTGCTTAAGAGCTCTGGACACTTCTAACTAGGTACTCTAGCAAAGCTGAGTCACAATCTGAAAAGGTTCACCCAGTCATGTGTCTATGGCATTTATGTATCCGGTGGTAATACTGGAAAACAAAGTGCTTAGGGCCACGGCCAAGACTCATAAAAGTAGCTGTGTTCAAAAATCAACATACTTAACTAGGAGAATCAATAACACTATCCGAAATTCTAAGTTCCTAGAGAAGCCAATCATTCTGAACTTCAAAGGAAAAAGTGAGATGCCAAAACTGTTCAGAAGCAAAAAGCTACGAGTCCCACTCATCTAATTAGAATTAAAATTCATTGATATTTTGAGATTTATAGTATATTCTCTTCTTTTTATCCTAATTGATTTTCAGTTGCTTGGAGACAAGCAACAATTTAAGTTTGGTGTTGTGATGAGCGGATAATTTATACGGTTTTTGGCATTGTTTTTAGGTAGTTTTTAGTATGATCTAGTTACTTTTAGGGATGTTTTCATTAGTTTTTTTGCTAAATTCACATTTCTGGACTTTACTATGAGTTTGTGTGTTTTTCTGTGATTTCAGGTATTTTCTGGCTGAAATTGAGGGACTTGAGCAAAACTCTGATAGAAGGCTGACAAAGGACTGCTGATGTTGTTGGAATCTGACCTTCCTGCACTCGAAATAGATTTTCTGGAGCAACAGAACTCTAAATGGCGCGCCCTAAATGGCGTTGGAAAGTAGACATCCAGAGCTTTCCAGCAATATATTATAGTTTATACTTTATTCGAGATTTGATGACGTAAACTGGTGCTCAACGCCAGTTCCATGCTGCATTCTGGAGTCAAACGCCAGAAACACGTCACGAACCAGAGTTGAACGCCAAAAACACGTTACAACTTGGCGTTCAACTCCAAAAGAAGCCTCAGCTCGTGTAAAGATCAAGCTCAGCCCAAACACACACAAAGTGGACCCCGAAAGTGGATTTATGCATCAATTACTTACTTCTGTAAACCCTAGTAGCTAGTCTAGTATAAATAGGATAGTTTACTATTGTATTAGACATCTTTGATCAGTTTATGAGATCTTAGACATTGGGGGCTGGCCATTCGGCCATGCCTGGACCTTCATCACTTATGTATTTTCAACGGTGGAGTTTCTACACACCATAGATTAAGGGTGTGGAGCTCTGCTGTAAATCAAGTTTTAATGCAATTACTACTATTTTCTATTAAATTCGATTTATTCCTGTTCTAAGATACCATTCGTACTTCAACCTGATGGATGTGATGATCCGTGACACTCATCATCATCCATCCTTATGAACGCGTGCCTGACAACCACTTCCGTTCAACAAGCGAGAGCTAGGATGCGTATCTTTTGAATTCCTGATATACGACGCATGGTTGCCCCTCGCCTGACAATCGAGCCTTCCATTTCATGAGATCGGAGTCTTCATGGTATAAGCTAGAATTGATGGCGGCATTCATGAGAATCTGGAAAGTCTAAACCTTGTCTGTGGTATTCTGAGTAGGATTCTGGGATTGAATGACTGTGATGAGCTTCAAACTCACGATTGTTGGGCGTGATGACAAACGCAAAAGAATCAATGAATTCTATTCCAACATGATCGAGAACCGACAGATGATTAGCCGTGCCGTGACAGAGCATTTGGACCTTTTTCACTGAGAGGATGGGATGTAGCCATTGACAACAGTGATGCCCTACATACAGCTTGCCATAAAAATGAGTGACAAAGATTGGATAAAAGCAGTAGGAAAGCAGAGATTCGAAAGGAACACAGCACCTCCATACACTTATCTGAAATCCCCACCAATGAATTACATGAGTAACTCTATCCTACTTTATTTATTTTCGTTTACTATAATTTCTTAATACAGTTGAATCCGCCTGACTGGGATTTACAAGATGACCATAGCTTGCTTCATACCAACAATCTCTGTGGGATCGACCCTTACTCATGTAAGGTATTACTTGGACGACCCAGTACACTTGCTGGTTAGTTGTGCGGAGTTGTGACAAAGTGTGATTCATGTTTAAAAGCACCAAGTCTTTGGAGCCATTGTTGATGATCACAATTTCGTGCACCAGGCGTGCCAATTGAGTTCGAAGGCGTGGCACGCCAACAGAAGAACTCCACAATAGCGTGCCACTTGAGTTTGAAGGCGTGGCACGCCAACACAAGAATTCCACTATGGCGTGCCACTTGAGCTCGAAGGCGTGGCACACCAAGGTTGATAGAGAGCGAGCGTACCACTTGAAGGATTGGGCGTAGCACACCAAGCTAGAAATGAAGGGCACGTGACAGGGCAGTGAAGCGCCAGCCACACGCCAGCTGGGAAGTCACGCTTATTGAGTGTTTTCTTTTCCCTCCAAAATGTAATTTTCCCTTTTCACTTTTGTAATTCTTTTATTTTACTAGGAGTAGTATCAATACCCCCAAAGGGTACTGAAGAAGGGATTAAGCAGTCAGTTTTAGATCCACTTTTACACTTCACTTTTGAGTACTTTTTGAGCTATGAGTAGCTAACTTCCCTCTCATTGAGAGAGGGAGCTCTGTTGTACTTGATGGATTGATAATAGTGAAATTCTTCTTCTCTTCATCTTCTCTTTGATTTGCTAGAAGGAATTTCGTTCTTAATGCTTAGTGTTCAATTATCTTGGGAAAGAGATTGAATGCAATTGGGTTTCATGGGAACCTTGGAAAAGGAAACATGAAACCATGCTTGAAATCCCTTCTCACACTTGAGTAGAATATGGGTTTTGGTGTTTGGATACGTGACATATAATCCTTCCTCTACCTAGACCTATAAGGGTATGTGGTATAATCAGGGACCAAGCATATCTCTCTTCATGAGAAATTAGACCAAGGAAATGGCTATTGATCAAGATCTGAGAGATTGAATCACCAAGGGATTAGGACTCAATCAATCATGATTGCCAAGACGTCAATGAGTTACATGATTGAAGAGGATATAAGCTAGATTTGATCCAAAGAGACAACATCTCCCAATCTCAATGAACTTCCCCATTCTTAAATTGATTAAAGAGGGAAGCAAGAGGGAAGAGAGTCGTTGGTGCTAAGGAAGAGGAAGAGTATTTTGAAACAAACATAGAGGAGAATATGGAGAATCACCATGAGGAAGAAGTTCATAACCATGCCAGAGAAGGCCCATTCAATCATGATGGGCAAGAAAGGAGAGTCTTAAGCTCCTACATCAACCCAAATCTAGGAAATTGTGGCAGCAGCATCCTAAAGCCAACAATTCATGCCAATAATTTTGAGCTGAAGCCTCAGCTCATCACACTTGTTCAGAATAATTGCTCATATGGAGGAAGTGCCCAAGAAGACTGATAGGCAAAATTGTGATTCGTACTCTTTATTGTTGTAGGGAATTAATTCCCCGATAATGCCTCCAAAAACTTGGTGCTCAATATCATGGTGTCTAAAATTTAATTCACAACTTCGCACAACTAACCAGCAAGTGCACCGGGTCGTCCAAGTAATACTTTACGTGAGTAAGGGTCGATCCCACGGAGATTGTTGGTATGAAGCAAGCTATGGTCATCTTGTAAATCCCAGTCAGGTGGATTTAACTAATTTAAGAGATTATTAGTTTAAATAAAGATAATAAAATAAACAGAAAATAAAGATAAAGTTACTCATGTAATTCATTGGTGGGAATTTCATATAGGCGTATGTAGATGCTGTGTTCCTTCTGAATCTCTGCTTTTCTACTACTTTCATCCAATTCTTCTTACTTCTTTCCATGGCAAGCTGTATGTAGGGCATCACCGTTGTCAATGGCTACATCCCATCCTCTCAGTGAAAATGGTCCAAATACTCTGTCACAGCACGGCTAATCATCTGTCGGTTCTCAATCATGTTGGAGTAGAATCCAGTGATTCTTTTGCGTCTGTCACTAACTCCCAGCCTTCAAGAGTTTGAAGCTCGTCACAGTAATTCAATCCCGGAATCCTACTCGGAATACCACAGACAATGTTAGACTTTCCGGATTCCCATGAATGCCGCCATCAATTCTAGTTTATACCACGAAGATTCTGATCAAGGAATCCAAGAGATATGCGCCCGATCTAAGGTAGAATGGAAGTGGTTGTCAATCACGCGCGTTCATAGGTGAGAATGATGATGGAATGTCACGGATCATCACATTCATTCAAGTTGAAGTGCAACGAATATCTTAGAACAGGAATAAATCGAATTGGATAGAAAATAATAGTAATTGCATTAAAACTTGAGGTACAGCAGAGCTCCATACCCTTAATCTATGGTGTGTAGAAACTCCACTGTTGAAAATACATAAGTGAAAGGTTCAGGCATGGCCAAATGGCCAGCCCCCATGATCGGAGAACTAAACGTCCCAAGGTGTCTAATACAATCGTAAACTATCCTATTTATACTAGACTAGCTACTAGGGTTTACAAGAGTAAGTAATTGATGCATAAATCCACTTCCAGGGCCCACTTGGTGTATGTTTGGGCTGAGCTTGATCTATCCACGAGTTGAGGCTTCTTTTGGAGTTAAACGCCAAGTTGTAACGTGTTTTGGGAGTTCAACTCTGGTTCGTGACGTGTTTCTGGCGTTTGACTCCAGAATGCAGCATGGAACTGGCGTTAAGCGCCAGTTTACGTCATCTAATCACGAATAAAGTATGGACTATTATATATTGATGGAAAGCTCTGGATGTGTATTTTCCAACGCCGTTATAAGAGTGCCATTTGGAGTTCTGTAGCTCTAGAAAATCCATTTCGAGTGCAGGGAGATCAGATTCCAACAACATCAGCAGTCCTTTGTCAGCCTCCTATCAGAGTTTTTCTCAGGTCCCTCAATTTCAGCCAGAAAATACCTGAAATCACATAAAAACACACAAAGTCATAGTAAAGTTCAGAATTATGAATTTAGCATAAAAACTAATGAAAACATCCCTAAAAGTAACTAGATCATACTAAAAACTACCTAAAAACAATGCCAAAAAGCGTATAAATTATCCGCTCATCACAACACCAAACATAAATTGTTGCTTGTCCCCAAGCAACTGAAAATTAATTAGGATAAAAAGAAGAGAATATTATAAATTTCAGAATATCAATGAATATTAATTCTAATTAGATGAGCGGGACTTGTAGCTTTTTGCTTCTGAACAGTTTTGGCATCTCACTTTTTCCTTTGAAGTTTAAAATGATTGTCTTCTATAGGAACTTAGAATTTCAGATAGTTTTATTGATTCTCTTAGTTAAGTTTGTTGATTCTTGAACATAGCTACTTTTATGAGTCTTGGCCGTGGCCCTAAGGATTTTGTTTTTCAGTATTACCACCGGATACATAAATGCCACAGACACATAACTGGGTGAACCTTTTCAGATTGTGACTCAGCTTTGCTAGAGTCCCCAGTTAGAGGTGTCTAGAGCTCTTAAGCACACTCTTTTTGCTTTGGATCACGACTTTAACCACTCAATCTCAAGCTTTTCACTTGGACCTGCATGCCACAAGCACATGGTCAGGGATAGCTTGATTTAGCCGCTTAGGCCTGGATTTTATTTCCTTGGGCCCTCCTATCCATTGATGCTCAAAGCCTTGGATCCTTTTTATCCTTGCCTTTTGGTTTTAAGGGCTATTGGCTTTTTCTGCTTGCTTTTTCTTTTTCTTTCTAAAAATATTTTTTTTCGCCACTTTTTTTTTCCGCAAGCTTTTGTTTTTTCATTGCTTTTTCTTGCTTCAAGAATCAATTTTATGATTTTTCAAATTATCAATAACATTTCTCTTTGTTCATCATTCTTTCAAGAGCCAATAATTTTAACATTCATAAACAACAAGATAAAAAATATGCACTGTTCAAGCATTCATTCAGAGAACAAAAAGTATTGTCACCACATCAATATAATTTAAACTAAATTCAAGGATAAATTCGAAATTTATGTACTTCTTGTTCTTTTGAATTTAGAAACATTTTTTTATTTAAGAGAGGTGAAGGATTAATGGAATTATTCATAGCTTTAAGACATAGTTACTAACTACTAATGATCATGAAGTAGAGACACAAAACATAGATAAACATATAACATAAAAACCGAAAAGCAAAGAAAATAAGAACAAGGAATAAGTCAACCTTAGTGAGGGTGGCGCCTTCTTGAAGGACCAATGGTGCTCTTTGAGCTTCTCTATGTTTCTTCCTTGCTTCTGTTGTATGATCCCTAATGATTTTGGTGCTCCTATCCTTAGTTGCTCCTAATAATTGTGTGGAGGAAAATTTATCCCCTGAGGTATCTCAGGGATCTCTTGATTTGCAGTCAAATGTTTTACCACTGAGATATAGACCCTTGAGATGAATCTCTCCATCTCCCATGGCTCAGTGGTGGAAGCTTTTGTCTTCTCTTTTCTCTTCTCTTTCTTTTCTCTCTTTTTTTTTGAGGTTTCTCTGGCCTTAGGTGCCATCAATGGTTATGAAAAAGCAAGAAAAGCAAAAAAGCTATGCTTTTACCACACCAAACTTAGAATGTTGCTCGTCCTCGAGCAAAAGAAGAAAGAATAGAAGAAGGAGAAGAAGATATGGGGGAGAGGGAGAGATGTTAGTGTTTTGGCCATGTAGGGTGGGTTTGGGTGGGAAGGATGGATGGATGTGAGTGGTGAAGAGATGATGGGGAAGAGGGATTAAGGTGATTAGGGAAGAAGGGAGAAGGTGAGTTGAGGTAGGTAGGGATCCTGTGGGATCCACAGATCCTTAGATGATCCTGTGGGGTCCACAGATCCTGAGGTGTCAAGGATTTACATCCCTGCACCAATTAGGCATGTAAAACGCCTTTGCATACAATTCTGGCGTTTAAACGCCGTGGTGATGCATGTTCTGGGCGTTCAACGCCCATGTGCAGCATGTTTTTAGCGTTGAACGCCAGTTCCATGCTTGTTTCTTGCGTTCAGTGCCAGCTCTATGCTCTGTTCTGGCGTTGAACGCCAGCCAGATGCTTCTTACTGGCGTTTAAACGCCAGTAAGTCCTTCCTCCAGGGTGTGATTTTTCTTCTGCTGTTTTTGATTCTATTTTTAATTTTAGTATTTATTTTGTGACTCCACATGATCATGAACCTAATGAAACATAAAAGAACAATAAAAAGAAAAATAAAATTAGATAAATAAAAATTGGGTTGCCTCCTAATAAGCGCTTCTTTAATGTCAATAGCTTGACAGTGAGCTCTCATGGAGCTTCACAGATGTTCAGAGCATTGTTGGAACCTCCCAACCCCAAACTTAGAGTTTGAATGTGGGGGTTCAACACCAAACTTAGAGTTTGACTGTGGGGGCTTTGTTTGACTCTGCATTGAAAGGAGCTGTTCATGCTTCCTCTCATTACCAAATAACTTGGCATTTAGCTTCATGATGGCTCCTAGATATTGAGCAACTTGATCTCCAGTTACATCTTCATCCTCTCCAGAGGAAGAATAGTCTTCAGAGCTCATGAATGGCAGAAGGAGGTTTAATGGAATTTCTATGGTCTCTATATGAGCCTCAGATTTCTTTAGGTCCTCAATAGGGAAATCCTTCTTGCTTGAGAGACGTCCCATGAGGTCTTCCTCATTGGGATTCACGTCCTCTCCTTCCTCTCTAAGTTCGGCCACATTGATTATATCGATGGCCTTGCACTCTCTTTTTGGATTTTCTTCAGTATTGCTTGGGAGAGTACTAGGAGGGGTTTCAGTGATTTTCTTACTCAGCTAGCCCACTTGTGCCTCCAGATTTCTGATGGAGGACCTTGTTTCATTCATGAAACTTAAAGAGGCCTTAGACAGATCAGAGACTAAATTTGCTAAGTTAGAGGTATTCTGTTCATAATTCTCTGTCTGTTGCTGAGAAGATGATGGATAAGGCTTGATATTGCTGAGCCTATTTCTTCCACCACTATTAAAGCCTTGTTGAGGCTTTTGTTGATCCTTCCATGAGAAATTTGGATGATTTCTCCATGATGAATTATAGATATTTTCATAAGGTTCACCCATGTAATTAACCTCTGCCATTGCAGGGTTCTCAGGATCATAAGCTTCTTCAGAAGCTGCCTCTTTAGTACTGTTGGATGCATTTTACCATCCATTCAGACTTTGAGAGATCATGTTGACTTGTTGAGTCAACACTTTGTTCTGAGCCAATATGGCATTCAGAGCATCAATTTCAAGAACTCCCTTCTTCTGAGGCATCCCATTATTCACGGAATTCCTCTCAGAAGTGTACATGAATTGGTTATTTGCAACCATGTCAATAAGTTTTTGAGCTTCTGCAGGCGTTTTCTTTAGGTGAATGGATCCACCTACCGAATGGTCCAATGACATTTTGGAAAACTTAGATAGACCATAATAGAATATATCTAATATGGTTCATTCTGAAAACATGTCAGAAGGACACTTTTTGGTCATCTGCTTGTATATTTCCCATGCTTCATAGAGAGATTCACCATCTTTTTGTTTGAAGGTCTGAACATCCACTCTAAGCTTGCTCAGCTTTTGAGGAGGAAAGAATTTATCCAAGAAGGCCGTGACCAGCTTATCCCAGGAGTCCAGGCTATCTTTAGGTTGTGAGTCCAACCATGTTCTAGCTCTGTCTCTTACAGCAAAAGGGAAAAGCATGAGCCTGTAGACTTCAAGATCTACTCCATTCATCTTAACAGTCTCCCAAATCTGCAAGAACTCAGTTAAAAATGGATAAAGATCTTCAGATGGAAGTCCATGAAACTTGCAGTTCTGTTGCATCAAAGCAACTAATTGAGGTTTCAGCTTAAAATTGTTTGCTCTAATGGCAGGAATTTAGATGCTTCTTTCATCAAACTTGGACGTTGGTTTAGTGAAATTACCAAGCATCCTCCTTGCATTATTGTTGTTGGGTTCGGCTGCCATCTCCTTCTCTTGTTCGAAAATTTCAGAATGGTTTCCTCTGGATTGTTGTAATTTAGCTTCTCTTAGTTTCCTCTTCAGAGTCCTTTCAGGTTCAGGATCAGCTTCAACAAGAGTGCCTTTTCCTTGTTCCTGCTCATATGAGAGAGAAGAGAAAAAGAAAAGGAAGAAGAATCCTCTATATCTGGACAAAGAGGATCCTTATTATTAGTAGAAGAAGAAAGGAATAAAAGTGGAGAATCCAATCACAAGGGTGAGGATAGAGGCAGTTATTGGAGATGAGGAGAGGTGAAGAGAAGTGTTAGTAAATAAATAAATAAATAGAAGAAGAGGAGAGATAGAGAATTTTGAAAATAATTTTGAAAAGTAGTTAGTGATTTTTGAAAATTAAAGATAAGATATAATTAAAATTAAAATTTAAAACAATTAATTAATTAAAAAGAATTTTTGAAAAAGGATGAGATATTTTCGAAAATTAGAGAGAGAGAAGTAGTTAGGTGGTTTTGAAAAAGATAAGAAACAAACAAAAAGTCAAATAGTTAGTTGAAAAAGATATTAAAGTCAAATTTGAAAAGATAAGAAGATAAAAAGTTAGGTAAGATATTTTGAAATCAATTTTTTTTTTTGAAAAAGATAAAATTTTGAAAAAGATATGATAAAAGATAAGATAAAAAGATATGATAAAAAGATAAGATTTTTAAGAAAAAGATATTTTGAAAAAGATTTAATTTTTAAAATTAAAATTGATTACTTGACTAACAAGAAACTAAAAGATAATATTCTAGAATTTAAAGATTGAACCTTTCTTAACAAGAAAGTAACAAACTTCAATTTTTTGAATCAATCACATTAATTGTTAGTAAATTTTCAATTTTTTTTTAAGAAAAAAGATTTTGAAAATAAATTTTTTAAATTTCGAAAATAAATAAAAAAATGAAAAAGATTTGATTTTTGAAAAAGTTTTGAAAAGATAAGATTTTTAAAATTGAAAATTTGACTTGACTTGTAAGAAACACCAATTTTTTTAAAATTTTTTACCAAGTCAACCCAAAATTTCCAAAATTTGGAGGGAAATAAGGAAAATATATTTTTTTGATTTTTGAATTTTTTGATGATGAGAGAGAAAAACATAAAAATGACTCACAACATGAAAATTATGAATCAAAACTCATGATGCATGCAAGAACACTATGAATGTCAAGATGAACACCAAGAACACTTTGAAGATCATGATGAACATCAATAACATAATTTTGAAAAATTTTTGATGCAAAGAAAACATGCAAGACACCAAACTTAGAAATCTTTAATGCATGGACTCTAACAAACGAAAAATGCATATGAAAAACAATAAACAACATAAAACAAGAAAACATCAAGATCAAACAAGAAGACTTGTCAAGAACAACTTGAAGATCATGAATAACACCATCAATGCATGAATTTTCGAAAAATGCAAGAAAAATTTTTAAGCATGCAATTGACACCAAACTTAAAAGTTGACTTAAGACTCAAACAAGAAACACAAAATATTTTTTATTTTTATGATTTTATGATTTTTTTTTTGTATTTTTATTATTTTTTTCAAAAATATTCTTTGGAAAAACGAAAATAAAGAAATTTTTTTTTGAAATTTTTTTTTGAAAACTTTTTGAAAAGAAAATTACCTAATCTGAGCAACAAGACGAACCGTTAGTTGTCCATACTCGAACGATCCCCGGCAACGGCGCCAAAAACTTGATAGGCAAAATTGTATTTCGTACTCTTTATTGTTGTATGGAATTAATTCCCCGATAATGTCTCCAAAAACATGGTGCTCAATATCATGGTGTCTAAAATTTAATTCACAACTTCGCACAACTAACCAGCAAGTGTATTGGGTCGTCCAAGTAATACCTTACGTGAGTAAGGGTCGATCCCACGGAGATTGTTGGTATGAAGTAAGCTATGGTCATCTTGTAAATCCCAGTCAGGTGAATTTAACTAATTTAAGAGATTATTGGTTTAAATAAAGATAATAAAATAAACAGAAAATAAAGATAAAATTACTCATGTAATTCATTGGTGGGAATTTTAGATAGGCGTATGGAGATGCTGTGTTCCTTCTGAATCTCTGCTTTCCTACTGCTTTCATCCAATTCTTTTTACTTCTTTCCATGGCAAGCTGTATGTAGGGCATCACCGTTGTCAATGGCTACATCCCATCCTCTCAGTGAAAATGGTCCAAATGCTCTATCACAGCACGGCTAATCATCTGTCGGTTCTCAATCAGGTTTGAGTAGAATCTAGTGATTCTTTTGCGTCTGTCATTAACGCCCAGCTTTCAGGAGTTTGAAGCTCGTCACAGTCATTCAATCCCGGAATCCTACTCGGAATACCACAGACAATGTTAGACTTTCCGGATTCCCATGAATGCCACCATCAATTCTAGCTTATAACACGAAGATTCTGATCAAGGAATCCAAGAGATATGCACCCGATCTAAGGTAGAATGGAAGTGGTTGTCAATCACGCGCGTTGATAGGTGAGAATGATGATGAGTGTCATGGATCATCACATTCATCAAGTTGAAGTGCAACGAATATCTTAGAACAGGAATAAATCGAATTGGATAGAAAATAATAGTAATTGCATTAAAACTTGAGGTACAGCAGAGCTCCATATCCTTAATCTATGGTGTGTAGAAACTCCACCGTTGAAAATACATAAGTGAAAGGTTCAGGCATGGCCGAATGGCCAGCCCCCATGATCTGAGAACTAAACGTCCCAAGATGTCTAATACAATAGTAAACTATCCTATTTATACTAGACTAGCTACTAGGGTTTATAAGAGTAAGTAATTGATGCATAAATCCACTTTCAGGGCCCACTTGGTGTATGTTTGGGCTGAGCTTGATCTATCCACGAGCTGAGGCTTCTTTTGGAGTTGAACGCCAAGTTGTAACGTGTTTTGGGCGTTCAACTCTGGTTCGTGACGTGTTTCTGGCGTTTGACTCCAGAATGCAGCATGGAACTGGCGTTGAGCGCCAGTTTACGTCATCTAATCACGAATAAAGTGTAGACTATTATATATTGCTGGAAAGCTCCGGATGTCTATTTTCCAACGCCGTTGAGAGCGCGCCATTTTGAGTTCTGTAGCTCCAGAAAATCCATTACGAGTGCAGGGAGGTCAGATTCCAACAACATCAGCAGTCCCTTGTCAGCCTCCTATTAGAGTTTTGCTCAGGTCCCTCAATTTCATCCAGAAAATACCTGAAATCACAGAAAAACACACAAACTCATAGTAAAGTCCAGAAATGTGAATTTAGCATAAAAACTAATGATAACATCCCTAAAAGTAACTAGATCATACTAAAAACTACCTAAAAATAATGCCAAAAAGCGTATAAATTATCCGCTCATCAAAGACCCTAATCAACATCTTAGCACATTCTTGAGGATATGTGATACAATAAAGTCCAACGGGGTACACCCTGACATCTACAAACTACTCTTGTTTCCTTTTTCACTCAGAGATAAGACAGCAAAGTGGTTAGAATCATTCCCCAAGGACAGCCTAACTACATGGGAAGAGGTCGTGAACAGATTCCTTGCAAAATTTTACCCTCCACAAAGAATCAACAGGCTGAGAGCTGAGGTACAAACTTTCAGACAACAAGATGGAAAAACACTCTATGAGGACTGGGAGAGATTTAAAGATCTGACAAGAAGATGCCCACCGGAAATGTTCAATGAGTGTGTACAACTACATATCTTTTATGAGGGACTATCCTATAAAGCAAAGAAGGCAGTGGATCATTCTTCAGGAGGCTCACTCAACAAAAAGAAAACCATTGAAGAGGCCATTGATGTCATTGAAACTGTAGCTGAAAATGAGTTTTTCTATACTTCAGAAAGGACTCAGAAAAAGGGAGTGCTAGAACTCAACTCTGTAGTTGCTTTGTTAGCTTAGAACAAGGAAATTGCAGCACAAATAGCAGCCTTAACCAAGAGGATGGAGCCCAACTAAGCCTCAGTCATTCAAGACCAAACTCCTCAACAAGAAGGGAATGCACCAGAATCTGAAGGTGACTGGGAAGAAGCTAATTATGTTCACAATTCATCCAAAACACCATATGACCCACACTCTAAGACATACAACCCAGGTTGGAAGAACCACCCAAACTTTGGGTGGGAAAATCAACAAAACCACAACCAGGACCACAACAAGCCTTATTCATCAAATCAGCATCCCAACCACAACCCCAACCATCAAACAGGGAACCATAGACCCTACCATAACTCACAAAACACATCATACCATAACAACCAACCTACACACAAAAACCTCAATCAAGATGAACCATCCTCAATTATGCAACCATGCGAAATCAATAGCAACTTTGAGAGGATGGAGGCTGCTAACGTTAGGATTTTTGCTAGTAAAGAATTTTACAAAAATAGTCGCATTGTAGAAATAGATTCTAAACCAACAGAAATCCCTTCGTGCAAATGTTTTGGTTGTCACAAGTAAGAAACCCCTAAATAATTGATAACCGAGTATTCAAACCTCGGGTCGTCTTCTCAAGGAATTGCAGGGATGTATGTTCTTATTATTGGCTATGAAAAAGGTAAAATTGGGGGTTTTAGAAATAAGGAATGAATATGGCAAGTAGTTCAAATGACAATTAAAATAAATAAATACTGTAAAGCAAACTTTTGGCAAGGTATGAGAAATTGGAAGTCCAGACTTAGTTATTCTTATCAATAATAATGATAGTTGAATCTTAATTCCACTTAGTTAACCTTTGCTAAAGCAAGGGAAAGTCAAGGGACTAATTAGTTGACCTTCGAATCCTATTTATTTCCTAAGAAAAGGTTGGGATTATTGAAGTTCAGTTCAATTAGCAAAGATAACAGTTATCAATTATGTTGAGCTAAGATAACTCCTGAGTTACTGATTTCTTAACCAAGACCAAAAGGGAAGGAAATTAAATCTACCGGAATAAGAATATCTTCAGATTGGGAATGATCAATAACATGAATAAAAAGAGCAATATTGGATTGAAATATTTCAAGTAACATTAAATAAGAAAATCATAACATGAATGTAGCATAAGCCAAATAGGCAACATAACTAATACAAGCAAGCATTAATGGTATCTGAAAATAAGAGATAACTGTCAAGCAAAAGAACATTGAACCTAGTAAAAAGATAATACTTGAAGCAAATAAAATCCTAAAACTAAATCCTAATCCTAAAGAGAGAGAGGAGAGAACCTCTCTCAAAACTAAATCTAAATCATGGAAAGTGAATTATGAAAAGCATGATCTGAATGGATGCATTCTCCCACTTTATAACCACTAGTCTATGCCTTCTGGACTTGGATTTGGGCCAAAAAGGGCTTCAGTATCCGCTAAGAGCGTTTTCTGCAATTTCTGGTGCGTGGCCTCTGTCACGCGTCCACGTGGGTCACGCGGTCGCGTCAATTGCAGTCTTCCTTGTCGCGCGGTCGCGTCAGTCATGCGGCCGCATCATAGGTGTTCTTCTTTAGGCGTGCAGTCACGTCAGTCATGCGGCCGCGTCGCTTCTTCTTCGCGCTTGGCATGCGGCCACGTCGTCCATGCGGTCGCGTCGCTCCAGTTTCTTCATAAACTCCGTTTTATGCTTTCCTTTCATTTTTGTATTCTTTCTTTCCATTCTCTGAGCCATTCATGCCCTATAATATCTGAAAAAACTTAACACACATATCAAGGCATCTAATGGTAACAAGAGAGGATTAAAGATAGGTAACTTAAGGCCAAAGAAGCATGTTTTCAATCAAAGCACATAATTAGGAAGGCAAATGTAAAACCATGCAAATAGTATGAATAAGTGGGTAAAGAGTTGATAAAATCCACTCAATTAAGCACAAGATAAACCATAAAATAGTGGTTTATCAACCTCTCCACACTTAAACAATAGCATGTCCTCATGCTAAGCTCAAGAGAAGCTATAAAGGGGTGAAGAGGGATGGTAGAATGTATGCAATGCAACCTATAAATGCAACTACATGCTAAATACTTTTACTTACTTGGTTAAGAGTAAATAAGTTCTTCAAGACAAATATAAATCAAATTTCTCTAATTCAAATCATACAGTGAAAACAAGTAAACTTGTAAGAAGATAGCTCATGAAAGCAGGGAACATAGAATCAAGCATTGAACCCTCACTGGTAGTGTATATGCGCTCAAATCTCAAGTGTCTAGGGTCAATCTCTCTACTCTTCTCTAATCATGCTTTCTAAAACTTTGTTCTTCATCTAACCAATCAACAAATATTTAGTATACTAATGCAAACATCATAAGGTCTTTTCAGGGTTGTAATGGGGCTGAGGTAAAGGTAGGGATATGTATATAAGGCTAAGTGAGCTAATTAAGTGAATCCTTGATTAGTCTAAGATCTCACCTAACATACATACTTTGTAAAGCAAAGCTTCTTTACCTATTCTCCCATATTTTTCCCACTTTTGATGTTACATGCTCATGCATTAGTTTTAATTTTGTCCTATGTGCATTGCATTATTTTGCATTTGGGGAATTCTTTTGTATCCCCTTTATTCAAATACTGAATTAAATTTTTTTTAATGCACATGGTAATTCAATTATTTTGATTTCACATGAGCATGCTTCCCAAAATTTTTATTTTGAATTATTTCATTCTTTTCAACTTCCTACCCTTTGTTTTTATCATCCATGTTCCCAATAGGTTTTCCACACTTAAACAATTACACAATTTCTTTCTTAAGCTAACCAAGGATTCAACTTGGGATTTTAAATTTGTTTTTCTGCTTAAGGCTAGTGTTGTGGTTTATAGAATAAGAGGGAATTAAAGGCTCAAGGGGGCTAACAAGGGTGATGTAAAAGGTAGGCTAATTTTGGGATAAGTGAGCTAGAATCAAATAATGGCCTCAATCATATGCAAGCATGTAAATATATTAAATATTAGACATATAGAATGGAACAAAGTAAAGATTACAATTATAGAGAAGAAAACACACAAGAATAAAAATTTATGGTTAAATAATGTAACCATATAAATAAGCTCAAAATCTCACAGGTTGTGTGTTCTTTGGCTCAAAAACCATATTCCAAATACAACTTCAAAACAAGTTTAACACAAATTTTTCAATTTAAATTAGTGAAATACTATAAAAATTTCTTGAAAAAGAAAATATTTCTTCAACCAAGTGGTAAAATATGCACAAAATCAAATAAATATGCAAATGCAACAACTAGCTACAAAGAAAATTTAAACATTGGTGTTGAGACAAGAAAGTACTAACCCATGGAGATCGGTATCGACCTCCCCACACTTAAAGATTGCACCATCCTCGGTGCATGCTAAGATGTACAAGTGGATGGCTGCTCCAACTTATGCCTTTCTCCAAAGATTGTTGATGACATGTCACCATGTCATGTTTTTCTATGCTTTTTCATACAATAAATTGATGATTAGTGCTTAAATATTGCATTCTTTTGTGCTTAATTGGAATATTTCCTTGATCTTTTAATTTTATAAATCTTGTATGAAATAAGAAGAAAAAGAAGCAAAGAAGCACAAAATAAGCTAAAAAGGAGAAAAAAAAAGAGCTTTGGGGCACACTTTGAAGTTGGAGCACACTTTGGAGCCTTAGGCCACGCTTTTAAAAGCATGGCCCATGACCAAATCAAAGAAGGAAGCAACCAGCACTCACATTGCTCCGCTCTTGCCAAGAGCAGAGCAGTATCGTGATAAAACAAAGTGAGGTTGGAGCAAATTTTCGCTAAGTTAAATTTGGGGCGCTCACAGCATGACCATGCCTCCTTTAAAGGGCTATAACTTGAGCTACAGATGTCCGATTGATGTGCTTTCAGTTGCGTTGAAAAGCTGACATTCAGAGCTTTCCAACGATGTATAGCAATTCATATTTGGCGTAAAATGGAGGCTTAAGTGAAAGGCATCTTTAAGGGCCAAAAATAAGCAAAAATAAACCAAAGTGCTTCCACTAAGGCTCGAAGAGGGAGACACAAGGAAACCAAGGAAGTTTGCTCTCTCAAGGAGAGCAGAGTGCTCTCTTGGTGAGAGCAATGTTGTGCTCTCTTCATAAAAATTCAACGAAAATTATTTCCCCAAATGCTTTCACAAGGGTTTGAACTTGGGACCTCCCCTTGGAAGCTCCATTGCGCTGCTCACAAGGAGAGCAGAGCACTACTCCTTGGTGCCACACACATGTGGCGCACAGCTTGACACGGCCCAGGGAAGCATGTCACGCACAATTTGGCACGGTCAAAGAACTTGTGCGCGCACAAGACACACCACAAGCCAATGCTCTGCTCTCTACAAGAGCAAAGCATCCTCCTGGGAGCAACACTTGGGCTAAAAATTCAACCAAAATTTCATTTAAATTCAATTCCTCTCCAAATTGAATCAAGGCCAACCAAACCCATTTCTCCTCAAATCCAAAGTAAGCAAAGCCCACATCATCACTCAAAGACACATGCATCAATTAGATTAGGATTTTCATTTTAATTGTACTTTGTTTTAATTTCATTTTCATTTTCACTTTGTAAAGCCTATATAAAGGCATCAATTTCATCTCATTGAAAGAAGGCTAGCTCCACTAGGGAGCATTAGGATTAGAGAGCTCTCTCTTTTAGTTTTCTTTTCTTTGTTTTGAATCTTGGGTGGAGAATTGAAGGAATTCTGTTTCATTCTCCCTTTGAGATTTCTCTTTGTTTGCCTTGCTGCATAATTTCAGTAAATTGCAATTTAAATCAAATTCCTCTTACTGCTTTCATCTTCTTTTCTTCTTCAATCTGTCTGCTATTGAATCAAGGAAGGGCTTGAGATCTAGACTTGTTTTCTAGTCTCTTTGATTCCCTGAGATCTTCAATTTTATTTTGCAACTGAGTTAAGTTCTTGGCTGCTCTTTTGTTTTTACTGTTTCATTGAAATTGTTGATTCTTCTTCTGGAATTTCATGCATGATCTAAGTTCTTGCTGTTTTGATTCTTCAACACCTTTACATTTCTGTTTTGATATTGAATTGATCCGTTTCTAAATTTCAAAATCTGAGAGCTCTTTAATTCACTGCACTTTACATTTTTCAGTTCTGTTTAAATTCACTGCTCCCACTCCCTTTTATATTCAATGCAATTTATATTTATTGTCATTTAAGTTTCTGCAATTTACATTGCTTGCTCTTTAAGTTTCTGCCCATTTACATTCTGCAATTTTAATTTCCCTGCAATTTTACATTCTGCAGCATCAATTTCACCCAATCACTCAATGTTAGCTTGACTAAACTAATCACCCACTAAAGTTGCTTGATCCATCAATCCCTGTGGGATCGACCTCACTCTAAGTGAGTTATTACTACTTGATGCGACCCGGTATACTTGCCGGTTAGATTTGTGTGTTTGGAAATTTCTTTTTCCACAAAAACACCATCAAGTTTTTGTCGCCGTTGCTGGGGATTGATTTAGATCAACAATGATTAAGTGGGTGAGAAGTCTAGATCAGGCATTTTTTTTGTTTTTGTTCTCTGTTCTAAATTGAAATCAAGGTGTTTGAGTTATTGCCTCACTCTGAAGTTCTTCTCTGAAACATGAACTTCAATTTTCATTGGTGTTGTGTTTTACAAAATTTAAATGGAGTTAAACTCATTTTGTGATCAAACAAATTTTCTGGGATATCACCCACCATCACAAATCTCTAATGGTGGCTGGAAATATCACCAAGAATTTACAGATTCTAAGCACTCCAATCCATGGAGATGCACTTCAAAGCCACAAGATGAACAAGATAATCATATGGGATATTTCTCACCACCACAAAATGATTTAAGTCATTATTCTAATGGTGGTTGGGAGTATCACCAAGAATTAAAGGAGTATGAACAATCAAGTGAAATGAAATATTTCCCAGAGCCATAAAGTGACTCGTACTATTATGGCACGTACACAAATGATGGCTGGGAAGGGAAATACAATGATTCACATTCTAATTATTTAAGGACATTATCACTTGATTGTGCTGCCAGAGCATACTTGGAAGAGTGTTCATCATTTGATTATGCCTCAACACAAAATTTCCTCCAAGATCCATACAACTCATCTCACCAACCACAAAATTACTTTCAACTTTCATCTTTTGAGCTAGTAGCTGAGGATCCCCTTCAAAAGTCCAGAGAATTATTGGAAAGACTAGAACAATTTATGGAAGAACAAAAACAACGCTGGACAGAGCAAGAATTCCTCCTCAAGAAGACAGAAGGGCATGTAGAGCAAAGGAGGATTCATTCAGGATCACCAAGTGTTAAGGACGAGGAACAATCTTTGAGTGAAGAAGAGGAAGAAGAGGTTCCTATATCAATTGAAATTTTAATGGAGGATGAGGAGGAGGAGGCAATTGAACCTGAAGCTGCATATCCACAGAAGCCACTTGAGATAAAGGAACATGAAAACTTGCAACCTCCACAAACCTCCCTGAACCAAAGACTCCTAACACTTGAATCTGTGATTGAGAAATATGAAGAGGAGATGAAGAAATCTTGGGAAGAACAACAAACCTCCTCCATGAAATTGCTATTAAGTCAATTGCTGAGTGCAAAAGAGGAAGTAGAAGAGCAAGAAAGTGAGGAAGACACTCAAGAGAAGTCACATTCAACTGAAGCAAAGAAGTGCAAAGAGGAAGGGCTCATGGAACAACCAATTCAAAAGGCTTTTGATGAGGAGAAAAATCCAATAAACACACAGCAACCAAGTCTTGAATACAAAGGAGTGAAGGCAACTAACAAGAGCACCAATCATGTCCCTGAACCAGCAAGCAAACTCAATCAAGCCAAATTCAAAAGGAAGCTTGCTGAGGAGAGGCCAAGACAAAGGACACTAGCTGAAACTTCTCCTCCCTTGAAGTCATTCCTCTTAACAAACTGGAAGAAGAGGAAGAAAGTAAAGAATAGGTAGACAGTAGGTATATTTCTTCTCCTTGCTTTGTTTAAATTTCAATAAATTGGCATATGATCACATTCTAAGTTTGGTGTTGCCTTGCAACAAATTGTTTTCAATCCCTTTTGGATGATTGCATCAATTCTACATGCAAGTGTCACACTAAGATTCTAAGTTTGGTGTGTCACTTAATTTTCTATGCAGTGAATCCAGCAACATCACTTGTCTGCATAATCATATTGCCTTTTACAGTGTTATTTTTCTTCTTAGTTGGATAATTTTTGTTTTCTCTTTGTTTCATTTATTTACTTGTTTTTAATGCTTTCTTTCATTAACTGTTTTTGTTAATACATCACCAAGACATCCTTATTCATGACAGACTCTTCATTTGGTGATTGTATTTAACATATAACAGTTTCTTTTGTTTAGTTTTAGTTCAAATAAATTGACATATGGTTGCATTCTAAGTTTGGTGTTGCTATGCAACAAAATTTGGTTCCAATGCTTACTAGATACTTGCATTAATTTCAAGTGA
Source organism: Arachis stenosperma (assembly GCF_014773155.1). Lineage (NCBI taxonomy): Eukaryota > Viridiplantae > Streptophyta > Magnoliopsida > Fabales > Fabaceae > Arachis > Arachis stenosperma. Next base: position 71,657,842 of record NC_080380.1, on the reverse strand, counting down.
AAGTGTCACACTAAGTTTGGTGTACCACTTATATTTTTATGCAATGTATCATGCTCACCTTCTTATGTTTGCAATTAAAATGTCTCTATCTCTGGTGCCTTGATTGTTATCTTTCATTTTGCTTGCTTAAAACACATGTGCTACTAACATTTCATTGTATAAGACATTCATGATCTATCTTAGCCCCATAGCCATTGTTCTAATTGTTGCTTGAGGATGAGCAAGCATTCTGAGTTTGGCAAGGGAAAGAGGAAGAATAGAGGAAAAAGGACAACAATAATGAAGATGAACTACAAGGTTGTAGAGTTCCTTTTCTTCTCATTTGTTTCCAACACTTAAATTGCATGATTGTCTTCATCTTTTCTGTTTACATGTGTGTATGAATAAAGCATAGCTTGAATCTTGATTTGTAACATGTTGCTGTGGCATTATGACTACCAACTTGAGTTTTGTGAGTTCAAAAGCAATAAAGCATCATGATCATAAACAAACAAGGAATTAAAGAAGATTTTAGCATGTGCATACAAGTATTGGAAAGCTAATATGATTAATTGTTGCTCAATTGCATTGGATTTTATTTAATTGAAGTTTTTATCTAGGACATTTTGTGAAATCTTTTGAAATCATGAAAACCTTGAAAAAAAAAGCAAAAAAAGGGCAAGAAAAGAAAAAAGGAAAGAATGAGAAAGCTGAAGGCTCTGAGCACCGATGGCAATTTATTTGTTAAGTGCTTGTGGTGATTATGTATCAAGCCAAATGCTTGAAAACAAAACACTTAGAAGTCAAGGCTAGGCTCAAGTGCAAAAGCACTCCCTCAAAGCTCAAGGCTCTGAGCATCAATGATTAGAGAGTTAAGAAAAGAAACAAATGAGCTTAATGAAGTCCTCTAATTAAATGCTTGTGGTGCTTATGTATCAAGTGGTAATACTTGAAAACAAAGCATTTAGAAGTCATATCTTTGTTATTAACTCATGGGGTAAAGCACCCAAAAGGAGAAGCTAAAAAAAAAATCAAAAGCTTGTTTCAAGGAAGAATTATAAGAAAAAGATTTCATAAATTGAGCTAGATAGAAGCATCAATCATTTACATTTCTTTTGTGATTGAAGCATGCATAGAAAACTAGCTTACCATGAACATTGAGTTGCTATTCTTCTTACCTTGGATTGTCAATGTTTATTGCATGATTCTTTTCTTGCTTGGGGACAAGCAAGGTTTAAGTTTGGTGTTGTGATGACATCTCACCATGTCATGTTTTTCTATGCTTTTTCATACAATAAATTGATGATTAGTGCTTAAATATTGCATTCTTTTGTGCTTAATTGGAATATTTCCTTGATCTTTTAATTTTATAAATCTTGTAGGAAATAAGAAGAAAAAGAAGCAAAGAAGCACAAAATAAGCTAAAAAGGAGAAAAAAAAGAGCTTTGGGGCACACTTTGAAGTTGGAGCACACTTTGGAGCCTTAGGCCATGCTTTTAAAAGCGTGGCCCATGACCAAATCAAAGAAGGAAGCAACCAGCACGCACATTGCTCCGCTCTTGCCAAGAGCAGAGCAATATCGTGATGAAACAAAGTGAGGTTGGAGCAAATTTTCGCCAAGTTAAATTTGGGGCGCTCACAACATGACCATGCCTCCTTCAAAGGGCTATAACTTGAGCTACAGATGTTCGATTGATGTGCTTTCAGTTGCGTTGGAAAGCTGACATTCAGAGCTTTCCAATGATATATAGCAATTCATATTTGGCGTAAAATGGAGGCTTGAGTGAAAGGCATCTTTAAGGGCAAAAAATAAGCGAAAATAAACCAAAGTGCTTCCACCAAGGCTCGAAGAGGGAGACACAAGGAAACCAAGGAAGTCTGCTCTCTCAAGGAGAGCAGAGTGCTCTCTTGGTGAGAGCAATGTTGTGTTCTCTTCATAAAAATTCAAGGAAAATTGTTTCCCCAAATGCTTTCACAAGGGTTTGAACTTGGGACCTCCCCTTGGAAGCTCTATTGCCCTGCTCACAAGGAGAGTAGAGCACTACTCCTTGGTGCCACACACATGAGGCATACAACTTGACACGGCCCAGGGAAGCATGTCACGCACAATTTGGCACGGTCAAGGAACTTGGTGCTCACACAAGACACACCACAAGCCAATGCTCTGCTCTCCACAGGTGCAGAGCATCCTCCTGGGAGCAACACTTCGGCTAAAAATTCAACCAAAATTCCATTTAAATTCAATTCCTCTCCAAATTGAATCAAGGCCAACCAAACCCATTTCTCCTCAAATCCAAAGCAAGAAAAGCCCACATCATCACTCAAAGGCACATGGATCAATTAGATTAGAATTTTCATTTTAATTGTAATTTGTTTTAATTTCATTTTCATTTTCACTTTGTAAAGTCTATATAAAGGCATCAATTCCATCTCATTGAAAGGAGGCTAGCTCCACTAGGGAGCATTAGGATTAGAGAGCTCTCTCTTTTAGTTTTCTTTTCTTTGTTTTGAATCTTGGGTGGAGAATTGAAGGAATTCTGTTTCATTCTCCCTTTGAGATTTCTCTTTGTTTACCTTGCTGCATAATTTCAGTAAATTACAATTTGAATCAAATTCCTCTTACTGCTTTCATCTTCATTTCTTCTTCAATCTATCTACTATTGAATCAAGGAAGGGCTTAAGATCTAGACTTATTTTCTGGTCTCTTTGATTCCCTGAGATCTTCAATTTTATTTTGCAATTGAGTTAAGTTCTTGGCTGCTCTTCTATTTTTACTCTTTCATTGAAATTGTTGATTCTTCTTCTGGAATTTCATGCATGATCTAAGTTCCTGCTGTTTTGATTCTTCAACACCTTTACATTTTTGTTTTGATATTGAATTGATCTGTTTCTAAATTTCAAAATCTGAGAGCTCTTTAATTCACTGCACTTTACATTTTTCAGTTCTGTTTAAATTCCCTGCTCCTACTCCCTTTTATATTCAATGCAATTTATATTTCTTGTCATTTAAGTTTCTGCAATTTACATTGCTTGCTCTTTAAGTTTCTGCCCATTTATATTCTGCAATTTTAATTTCCCTGTAATTTTACATTCTGCAACATCAATTTCACCCAATCACTCAATGTTAGCTTGACTAAACTAATCACCCACTAAAGTTGCTTGATCCATCAATCCCTGTGGGATCGACCTCACTCTAAGTGAGTTATTACTACTTGCTGCGACCCGGTATACTTGCCGGTTAGATTTGTGTGTTTAGAAATTTCTTTTTCTACAAAAACACCATCAATTGTGCAGGTGGACTAGTTTGTCTTCCCATTACGAAGCCTTTCCTCTCCCTTCGTGGTGGCCATCCTGAAAGAAGAGGGAAAAGAAGAAAAGTAACCCAAAAATAAAGATGGAAAATAAATAAAATATGGGTGTTAATGCCAGATAATAAGGGTCTCAATTACATGGTAGCTACAACATGCAAGTGAGAAAACAGTAGAAGTACATGGCAAAGCAAGAGTGCAAAAACTTGCAACAATGAGAAAGAGAGTGCAAGATAATATAAATTCATGTCAATGCAAAATTAATACAAATATCATAAAAGAATAGCATTGACTTAAACAATATTACCCAACAGTGTAAAACAAGTCACTAAGTACCAAAATAATACCAGAAAAGACACAACAGTTGAATATGAACAAGTAACACCATTGGAAAAATAATAAATTTAGAAAAGAAAAAATGAAAAGATGCACAAAATTAAAATGCAATGGAAGAAAGTATGCAAATAAATTAAATAAAATAGAATGGAGGTGAAAAACCCGATTTTTAGGGTTTATCTTGTATTGAATTTAGAGTATTTTGATAACCTTTTCTCGCATTTAGCCTATGAATTGGCATGGTTTTGTAATCTCTCCTGTATTTGTGCTTAAGTGTAAAAACATGCTTTTTAAGCCTTATTCTGATGAATTCTAATTCCTCTTTGATTCCATAAGATGCTTTGATGTGTTTGCTAGTAATTCCAAGATTGAAATAGGCTAGGCATGGATCAAAGGAAGCAAGGAAGGAAGCATACGAGTGGAGAGAAGCATAAAAAGACAAAGAAGTGAAATCAACCAAGCACGCGCACGCGCACAAGGCGCCCGCGCGCACATTGCAGAATCGGCCAGGGACGCGCACACGTACCGTGTGCGCACGCGTCGCAGTCCGCACATGACTTCATTAGAGCAACATGTGCCTGGCGATTTGGAAGGGTTTCTGAACCCATTTTGGCGCCAATTACTGATAGAAGGGAATAAAAGGATCAAGGATTGAAGGGGGAGGAGGGGGTTTTAGAAGTTAGTTACCATTAGTTTAGCTTTAGTTTAGAGTAGTTTTAGAGAGAGAAGCTCTCACTTCTCTCTAGAATTAGGATTAGGTTTAGGATAATCTCTCTTCTTAGATCTAGGTTTAATTCATGCTTTAATTCACTTCTCCTTTATCAAGTTTTAATCTTCTCCTCTTCCTCTTTCTAGTTATGTGCTCTAATAATTGTAATTCTTCATTTTGTTTTGGATAGATTGTTGTTCCTTTGTTTTCTTTCAATAATGCAATTTGAGGTAATTCATGATAATTGTGATTTCCTTGATTTGTTGTTGTTAATTCTTTGCAATAATTGTTGTTAGATTCTGGTGGACGAAATTGTGATCCATATTCTTTGTATTTGTATGAAATCATTATTATGGCACCGGTTGAATTCACAACTCCGTTCAAGTAACCAACAAGTGTACTGGGTCGTCCAAGTAATAAACCTTACGTGAGTAAGGGTCGATCCCACAGAGATTGTTGGTATGAAGCAAGCTATGGTCACCTTGTAAATCTCAGTTAGGCAGATTAAATTTGCTTATGGTTTCGAAAATTAATAATAAAATAGAAATAATAAAAGGGATAAAATACTTATGCAGATTCATTGGTGGGAATTTCAGATAAGCGAATGGAGATACTGTATGGCTCAAGAACGCCTACTTTCCTACTGCTTCAACTCAATCCTTCTTACTCCTTTCCATGGCAAGCTGTGTATAGGGGTTCACCGTTCGACGATGGCTACTTTGTATCCTCTCTGGAAAATGGTCCTCTGCGCTGTCACTCGCATGGCTAATCGTCTGGAGGCATCACACTGGCCGAAGGCTACATCCCATCCTCGCAGTGAAAACTACGCTCACGCGCTCTGTCACAGCACGGCTAATCACTGGTTGGTTCCCGCTCCTGCTAGAATAGAATCCCTTGATTCTTTTGCGTCTGTTACTAACGCCCAGCATTTGCGAGTCTGAAGCACGTCACAGTCATTCATTACCAGAATCCTACTCGGAATACCACAAACAAGGTTAGACTTTCCGGATTCCCAGGATCCTACTCGGAATACCACAGACAAGGTGAGACTTTCCGGATCCTCATGAATGCCACCATCTATCTAGCTTATACCACGAAGATTCTGTTGGGGAATCTAAGAGATACACATTCAAGCTCGGTTGCATGTAGAACGGAGGTGGTTGTCAATCACGCGCGTTCATAGGTGAGAATGATGATGAGGGTCACATAATCATCACATTCATCATGTTCTTGGGTGCGAATGAATATCTTGGAATAAGAATAAGAGAGAATTGAATAAAAGAAAATAGAATTGCATTAATACTTGAGGTGCAGTAGAGCTCCACACCCTTAATCTATGGTGTGCAGAAACTCCACCGTTGAAAATACATAAGTAAAAGGTTCAGGCATGGCCGAATGGCCAGCCCCCTGAATGTGATCACTAGCCTCTTAAGATGAAGAATAAAACAAAACTGAGACCAAAGATGTCTAATACATTAGTAAATCATCCTATTTATAATAAACTAGCTCCTAGGGTTTACATGAGTAAGTAATTGATGCATAAATCCACTTCCGGGGCCCACTTGGTGTATGCTTGGGCTGAGCTTGATCAATCCACGAGCTGAGGCTTCTCTTGGAGTTGAACTCCGAGTTATGACGTGTTTTGGGCGTTCAACTCCGGATCATGACGTTTTTCTGGCGTTTAACTCCAGACAGCAGCATGTACTTGGCGTTCAACGCCAAGTTACGTCGTCAATTTCAGAATAAAGTATAGACTATTATATATTGCTGGAAAGCTCTGGGTGTCTACTTTCCAACGCCGTTGAGAGCGCGCCATTTGGAGTTCTGTAGCTCCAGAAAATACATTTCGAGTGCAAGGAGGTCAGATTCCAACAGCATCAGCAGTCCTTTTGTCAGCCTTTTTCAGAGTTTTGCTCAAGTCCCTCAATTTCAGCCAGAAATTACCTGAAATTACAGAAAAACACACAAACTCATAGTAAATTCCAGAAAGGTGAATTTAACATAAAAACTAATGAAAACATCCCTAAAAGTAGCTTGAACTTACTAAAAACTACCTAAAAATAATGCCAAAAAGCATATAAATTATCCGCTCATCAGATTCCATTCTTGTTGTTGATTTACTATGCTTTCCTTTTGTGCCTTCCAAGTGTTTGATAAAATGCTTGGTGAGATTTTAGTAAAGGTTTTGTTCCTCTTGGCCTAGGTAGAGTAATTAATGACTCTTGAGTTATCTAATTCCTTTGTTGATTGATAATTAGAAGCTGCTAATTAATTTGGATGCCTCTAAAGCTAGTCTTTCCTTTAGGAGTTGATTAGGACTTGAGGAATCAAATTGATTCATCCACTTGACTTTCCTCCATGGTTAGAGGTTAACTAAGTGGGAGCAATGGACAATTTGCTATCACAATTGAGGAGGATAATTAGGATAGGACTTCTAGTTCTCATATCTTGCCAAGTGCTTTGTTAGTTGTTAGTTTATTTCCTTTGCCATTTATATTTCTTGTCCAAAATCTTAAAAACCCCAAATAACTCACAACCAATAACAAGACACTTTATTGTAATTCCTAGGAAGAACGACCCGAGGTCCAATACTTCGGTTTATAAATTTTAGGGATTTGTACTAGTGACAAACAACTTTTTGTATGAAAGGATTATTGTTTGGTTTAGAAACTATACTTTACAATGAGATTTCATTAGTGAAATTCTAAACCGTCAAAAATCCAATCATCAGGAGGTGAAAAAGATAAGAAGTCAAAGAAAATAAGAAAGGAAGGAGAAAGAAATAAGAAAAGATAAGAAAAATAAGGATTTGGAGAAGAAAAGATAAGATATTTAGCAAATTAGGATAAGCTGTGCGGCACAAGCGATGCGATCGCGTGGGGCCCGCGGTTGCGCGACTTGTGCTGATACTGATTGACGCGATCGCGTCGGTCATGCAGTCGTGTGACACAATTCATGCTACTGGCGCGAGGGCAGCCTTGCGCTCGCACAACTCTCTGTTCAAATTATTATTAGTGCCAAATTTAAAGTGACGTGATCGCATGGGGCATGCGATCGCGTGAGTGGGCTTTAGAAGAATGTGACGCGGTCGCGTGGGGCACGCGGCCGCATGGGTAGAATTGTGTGTTCAACACCAATCCAGCATCACTTTCGCACAATAATTCGTTGTGCACCCTTTTTACGTCAAAAATCAGGGCACGCGGTCGCGTGGGAGGCCATTATTCCCATGGGACGCGGATGCGTTAGCGACGCGGTCGCGTGGGACATTTTGTGCCACTTGCACGCCTCCAGCCACGCTTCAGCGTGACTCTCTGTTCGTTTTTATTTTCTCCCCTCTCCTTCCGACGTGGACGCGTCGCTGATGCGGTCGCGTCGCATGGCTCCTTTTTTTATGCAGGTATGTAATTATGCAGTATGTAGTGCTAAATGCAAATGTTATGAATAGCATCCAGGTTCAATAGAAATAAACAGTATAAAATAAACAAAAACGAAATAAAATGGAAACAGAAACGATCATTCCATGGTGGGTTGTCTCCCACCTAGCACTTTTAGTTAAAGTCCTTAAGTTGGACATTAGATGAGTTTCCTGCTATGGTGGCTTATGCTTGAATTCGTCCAGAAATCTCCACCAATGCTTGGAATGCCAACAGCCTCCGGGGTCCCAAACTAGGCATGTGAAGCATCTGAGCAGCTTCAAACAGATTTTCAGACTCCCGGGGTGATGAATATCAGAATATATTCCAGGATCCTAAACTTTGGTTCCAAATCCGCTTTCGTTTTGATCTATACTTTTCCGAGATCCATTCGATTGAACATGATACCAATCCGTGCACTTTGAATTGAAGCGTGGAACCTTATTGAACCTTGTATACCAGCTCTGAGTGCGAGCCATTTCCCTTTTACTCTTAAAGCCGCAGAGAACTCTAAGCTGGCCATCTGTTTCAAGTAAACCGTATTCAAGTGGAAAAATAAAGATAAGAGTCAAGGATTTTACCCCCTTAAAGCTTGTAATGGGTGGTAGTGGCCTCGGGATAGGTGGTTCCAGTGATTCTGTAAGTTTTACTCCCTTGTGGTCTTCAGTGAATTCATCCACTTCCTTGCAAACCTTTTCCATTCCAGCCATGTCCTGGTCAAAGTCTTCCATATCTTTCTCATCACTTGAGTCATAAACAGGAGGTTGAGAAAAGTCGACCTCTGCATAATCTCCATATTCACTTAGGGAAGATTCTTCCATCTCAAAGAATTCACTTGCAGATTGGTGGACGAAATTGTGATTCATTCTTTTCCAACTCGAAACAATCCCCGGTAATGGCTCCAAAAACTTGGTGCTCAATATTACGGTGTCTAAAATTCAATTCACAACTCCGCACAACTAACCAGCAAGTGTACTGGGTCGTCCAAGTAATAAACCTTACGTGAGTAAGGGTCGATCCCACAGAGATTGTTGGTATGAAGCAAGCTATGGTCACCTTGTAAATCTCAGTCAGGCAGATTAAATATTGATTTATGGGTTCGAAAATTAATAATAAGAAAATAGATGATATATAATAAAAGGGATAGAATACTTATGTAGATTCATTGGTAGGAATTTCAGTTAAGTATATGAAGATGCTGTATGGCCCAAGGACGCCTGCTCTCCTATTTCTTCAACTCAATCCTTCTTACTCCTTTCTATGGCAAGCTTTGTATAGGGGTTCACCATCAGCGGTGGCTACTTTCAATCCTCTCGGGAAAATGATCCTATGCGGCTGTCACTCGCACGGCTAATCGTCTGGAGGCATCACCCATGGTTGATGGCTACATCCCATCCTCGCAGTGAAAACTAATGCTCACGCACTCTGTCATAGTACGGCTAATGACTGGTTGGTTCCCGCGCCTACTGGAATAGAATCCCTTGATTCTTTTGCGTCTGTCACTAACGCCCAGCACTTGCAAGTTTGAAGCACGTCACAGTCATTCATTACCGGAATCCTACTCGGAATACCACAAACAAGGTTAGACTTTCCGGATTTCCAGGATCCTACTCGGAATACCACAGACAAGGTTAGACTTTTCAGATCCTCATAAATGCCGCCATCTATCTAGCTTATACCACGAAGATTCTGTTGGGGAATCTAAGAGATACACGTTCAAGCTCGGTTGCATGTAGAACGGAAGTGGTTGTCAATCACGCGCGTTCATAAGTGAGAATGATAATGAGGGTTATCTAACTCATCACCTTCATCATGTTCTTGGGTACGAATGAATATCTTGGAATAAGAATAAAAGAGGATTTGAATAAAAGAAAATAGAACTTCATTAATACTTGAGGTACAGCAGAGCTCCACACCCTTAATCTATGGTGTGCAGAAACTCCACCGTTGAAAATACATAAGTGAAAGAGGTTCAGGCATGGCCGAATGGCCAGCCCTCTCCATGATCAAGTGACCAAATATTCAAAGAGATTAAACTGTCAAAAAGATGTCAAATACATTAGTTAAATGTTCTATTTATAATAAACTAGCTCCTAGGGTTTACATGAGTAAGCAATTGATGCATAAATCCACTTCCGGGGCCCACTTAGTGTATGTTTGGGCTGAGCTTGTTCAATCCACAAACTGAGGCTTCTCTTAGAGTTGAACTCCGAGTTATGACGTGTTTTGGGCGTTCAACTCCGGATCATGACGTTTTTCTGGCGTTTAACTCCAGACAGCAGCATGTACTTGGCGTTCAACGCCAAGTTACGTCGTCAATTTCCGAATAAAGTATGGACTATTATATATTGCTGGAAAGCCCTGGATGTCTACTTTCCAACGCCGTTGAGAGCGCGCCATTTGGAGTTCTGTAGCTCCAGAAAATCCATTTCGAGTGCAGGGAGGTCAGAATCCAACAGCATCAGCAGTCCTTTTGTCAACCTTTTTCAGAGTTTTGCTCAAATCCCTCAATTTCAGTCAGAATTTACCTGAAATCACAGAAAAACACACAAACTCATAGTAAAGTCCAGAAATGTGAATTTAACATAAAAACTAATGAAAACATCCCTAAAAGTAGCTTGAACTTACTAAAAACTACCTAAAAACAATGCCAAAAAGCGTATAAATTATCCGCTCATCACAACACCAAACTTAAATTGTTGCTTGTCCCCAAGCAACTGAAAATCAAATAGGATAAAAAAAAGAGAATATACTATAAATTCAGAAATATCAATGAATATTAATTATAATTAGATGAGCGGGACTTGTAGCTTTTTGCTTCTGAATAGTTTTGGCATCTCACTTTTTCCTTTGAAGTTTAGAATGATTGGCTTCTTTAGGAACTTAGAATTTCGGATGGTGTTATTGACTTTCCTAGTTAAGCATGTTGATTCTTGAACACAGCTACTTATGAGTCTTGGCCGTGGCCCTAAGCACTTTGTTTTCCAGTATTACCACCGGATACATAAATGCCACAGACACATAACTGGGTGAACCTTTTCAGATTGTGACTCAGCTTTGCTAGAGTCCCCAGTTAGTGGTGTCCAGAGCTCTTAAGCACACTCTTTTGCTTTGGATCACGACTTTAACCACTTGGTCTCAAGCTTTTCACTTGGACCTTCATGACACAAGCACATGGTTAGGGACAGCTTGATTTAGCCGCTTAGGCCTGGATTTAATTTCCTTGGGCCCTCCTATCCATTGATGCTCAAAGCCTTGGATCCTTTTTACCCTTGCCTTTTGGTTTTAAGGGCTATTGGCTTTTTCTACTGCTCCTTCTTTTTCTATATACTCTTTTTAGCTCCATTTTTTTTTCGAATGCTTCTTCTTTTTCACTGCTTTTTCTTGCTTCAAGAATCAATTTCATGATTTTTCAGATCATCAATAACATTTCTCTTTGTTCATCATTCTTTCAAGAGCCAACAATTTTAACATTCATAAACAACAAGATCAAAAGACATATGCACTGTTCAAGCATTCATTCAGAAAACAAAAAGTATTGTCACCACATCAATATAATTAAATTAAATTCAAGAGCTATTTTCGAAATTTATGTACTTCTTGTTCTTTTGATTTAAAACATTTTTCATTTAAGAGAGGTGATGGATTAATGGATTTTATTCATAGCTTTAAGGCATGGTTGCATACTAATGATCATGAAATAAAGACACAAAACATAAATAAACACCATACTAAAAACTGAAAACAGAAAGAAATAAAGAACAAGGAATGAATCCACCTTTAGTGGCGTCTTCTTCTTGAAGGACCAATGATGTTCTTAAGCTCTTCTATGTCCCTTCCTTGCCTTTGTTGCTCCTCCCTCATTGCTCTTTGATCTTCTCTTATTTCTTGGAGAATGATGGAGTGCTCATGATGTTCCACCCTTAATTGTTCAACATTATGGCTCAAATCTTCTAAAGAGGTATTGAGTTGCTCCCAATAGTTGTTGGGAGGAAAGTGCATTCCTTGAGGCATTTGTTGATGATGAACTTCCTCATGTTCTTCTTGAGGGCCGTGAGGCACTTCTCTTGTTTGCTCCATCCTTTTCTTGGTGATGGGCTTGTCTTCTTCAATGGAGACATCTCCATCTATGATAACTCCGGCTGAGTAACATAGATGGCAAATAAGGTGAGGGAAGGCTAGCCGCGCCATGGGTGAGGACTTGTCGGCTATTTTGTAGAGTTCATTGGAGATGACCTCATGAACTTCTATTTCCTCTCCAATCATGATGCTATGGATCATGATGGCCCGATCCACAGTAACTTCAGATCGGTTGCTTGTAGGGATGATGGATCTTTGGATGAACTCCAACCATCCTCTAGCTACAGGCTTGAGGTCCAGTCTTCTTAGTTGGACCGGTTTGCCTTTGGAGTCTATTCTCCATTGGGCGCCTTCCACACATATGTCCATGAGGACTTGGTCCAACCTTTGATTAAAGTTGACCCTTCTTGTGTAGGGGCGTTCATCACCTTGCATCATAGGCAAGTGGAATGCCAACCTTACATTTTCCGGACTGAAATCCAAGTATTTCCCCCTAACCATTGTGAGATAATTCTTTGGACTTGGGTTCATACTTTGGTCATGGTTCCTAGTGATCCATGCATTGGCATAGAACTCTTGAACCATTAAGATTCCAACTTGTTGCATGGGGTTGGTTAAGACTTCCCACCCTCTTCTTTGGATCTCATGTCGGATCTCCGGATACTCATTCTTTTTGAGCTTGAAAGGGACCTCAGGGATCACCTTCTTCTTTGCCACAACATCATAGAAGTGGTCTTGATGGCTCTTGGAGATGAATCTTTCCATCTCCCATGACTCGGAGGTGGAAGCTTTTGCTTTCCCTTTCCCTTTTCTTGAGGAAACTCCGGCCTTAGGTGCCTTTGGTAATGGAAAAACAAAAAAAGCTTATGCTTTTACCACACCAAACTTAAAATTTTGCTCGTCCTCGAGCAAGAAAGAAAAGAAGAGTAGAAGAAGAAGAAGAGAATATGGTAGAGAGGGAGAGAAGTAGGTTCGGCTATATAGGAGAAGAAGGGGTTTGTGTTGTGTGAAAATGAAGAAGAATGGAAGGTTATTTATAGGGAGAGGGAGGGTGGGAGTTCGGCCATTTGGGTGGGAATGGGTGGGAAATTGAATTTGAATTTTATGAGGGTAGGTGGGGTTTATGGGGAAAAGGAGGTTGATGTGAATGATGAATAGGGTAATTGGGAAGAAGACTTGAGGTGATTGGTGAAGGTTTTTGGGAAGTGTGATATGGGGAAGAGTGAAATGGGATTTGGATTAGGAGAGTGTGATTAGGATTAAAAGGTAAGGTGGGAATGTGGTAGGTGGGGATCCTGTGGGGTCCACAGATCCTTAGGTGAGGATCCTGTGGGGTCCACAGATCCTGAGGTGAGGATCCTGTGGGGTCCACAGATCCTGAGGTGAAAACAAATACCATTCCTTCACCATATAGGCATGTGAAATGCCTTCATGCATCATTCTGGCGTTCAAACGCCCGTTGATGCATGTTCTGGGCGTTCAACGCCCATGTAATGCATGTTTCTGGCATTGAACGCCAGTTTCATGCTTGTTCCTGGCGTTCAGCGCCAATTTGTCCTCTCTGTGCACATTCCTGGCGTTTAACGCCAGGTTGTTGCTTGTTTCTGGCGTTCAGCGCCAGAATGGTGCTCTGTTCTGGCGTTGAACGCCAGCCAGATGCATCTTACTGGCGTTGAACGCCAGTCTGCGCTACCTCCAGGGTGAAAAAATTTTTTCTTCTGTTTTTGACTCTGTTTTTAATTTTTTTGATTTTTTTCGTGACTCCTCATGATCATGTACCTAATTAAACACAAAAATAACAATGAACAAAATAAAATAAAATTAGATAATTAAAATTGGGTTGCCTCCCAACAAGCGCTTCTTTAATGTCAATAGCTTGACAGTGGCTCTCATGGAGCCACAAGGTGATCAGGTCAATTTAGTGTGGTCCCAACACCAAACTTAGAGTTTGGATATGGGGTTTGAACACCAAACTTAGAGTTTGGTTGTGGCCTCACAACACCAAACTTAGAGTTTGACTGTATGGGCTCTTCTTGACTCTGAACTGAGAGAAGCTCTTCATGCTTACTCTCTTTTGTCACAGAAGGATGGCCATGTGCCTGAAACACAAGGTAGTCCCCATTCAATTGAAGGACTAACTCACCTCTGTTGACATCTATCACAGCTCCTGCTGTGGCTAGGAAAGGTCTTCCTAGGATGATGCATTCATCATCCTCCTTCCTAGTGTCTAGGATTATGAAATCAGTAGGGATGTAAAGGCCTTCAACCCTTACTAGCACGTCCTCCACTATTCCATAAGCTTGTCTTATGGACTTATCTGCCAATTGTAATGAGAACAAGGCAGGTTGTACCTCAATGATTCCCAGCTTCTCTATTACAGAGAGTGGCATAAGATTTATCCCTGACCCAAGATCATATAGAGCTTTTTCAAAGCTCATGGTGCCAATGGTGCAAGGTATTAAGAACTTGCCAGGATCTTGTTTCTTTTGAGGTAGAGTTCTCTGAATCCAAGTATCTAGTTCACTAATGAGCAAGGGAGGTTCACTTTCCCAAGTCTCATTACCAAACAGCTTGGCATTCAGTTTCATGATAGCTCCTAAGTATTGAGCAACTTGCTCTCCAGTCACATCTTCATTCTCTTCAGAGGATGAATATTCTTCAGAGCTCATGAATGGCAGAAGGAGATTTAAAGAAATCTCTATGGTCTCTAGATGAGCCTCAGATTCCTCAGGATCCTTAATAGGAAACTCCTTCTTGCTTGAGGAACGTCCCAGGAGGTCTTCCTCACTAGGATTTTCGTCCTCCTCCTCCTTTGTGCATTCGGCCATATTGACTATGTCAATGGCCTTGCACTCTCCTTTTGGATTTTCTTCTGTATTGCTTGGGAGAATACTGGGAGGAGTTTCAATAACTTTCTTACTCAGCTGGCCCACTTGTGCCTCCAGATTTCTAATGGAGGATCTTGTTTCATTCATGAAACTGAAAATGGCCTTTGACAGATCAGAGACTATATTGGCTAAATTAGAATTGTTTTGTTCAGAGTTCTCTGTCTGTTGCTGAGAAGATGATGGATATGGCTTACTATTGTTCAGCCTATTGCGTCCACCATTGTTAAAGCATTGTTGAGGCTTTTGCTGATCCTTCCAGGAAAAATTTGGATGATTTCTCCATGATGAGTTATAGGTGTTTCCATAAGGTTCACCCATGTAATTAACCTCTGCCATGGCAGGGTTCTCAGGATCATAAGCTTCTTCAGAAGCTGCCTCTCTAGTACTGTTGGATGCATGTTGCAATCCATTCAGATTTTGAGAGATTATGTTGACCTGTTGAGTCAACATTTTGTTCTGAGCCAATATGGCATTCAGAGCATCAATTTCAAGAACTCCTTTCTTTTGAGGTACCCCATTGTTCACGGAATTCCTCTCAGAAGTGTACATGAACTGGTTATTTGCAACCATGTCAATGAGCTCTTGAGCCTCTTCAGGCGTTTTCTTCAGGTGAATAGATCCACCTGCAGAATGGTCCAATGACATTTTCGAAAATTCAGAGAGACCATAATAGAATATATCTAATATGGTGGTCCATTCTGAAAACATGTCAGATGGACATCTTTTGGTTAGCTGCTTGTATCTTTCCCAAGCTTCATAGAGGGATTCACCATCTTTTTGTTTGAAGGTTTGAACATCCACTCTCAGCTTGCTCAACTTTTGAGGAGGGAAGAATTTATCTAAGAATGCAGTAACAAGCTTATCCCATGAGTCCAGGCTATCCTTGGGTTGTGAATCCAACCATACTCTAGCTCTGTCTCTTACAGCAAAAGGGAAAAGCATGAGTCTGTAGACTTCAGGATCAACTCCATTCGTCTTTACAGTCTCACAGATCTGCAAGAACTCAGTTAAAAACTGATAAGGATCTTCAGATGGAAGTCCATAAAACTTGCAGTTTTGTTGCATTAAAGCAACTAGTTGAGGCTTAAGCTCAAAGTTATTGGCTCCAATGGCAGGAATAGAGATGCTTCTTCCATCAAACTTGGATGTTGGCTTTGTGAAGTCACCAAGCATTCTCCTTGCATTATTATTATTATTTTCGGCTGCCATGTCCTTCTCTTGTTCTAAAATTTCTGAAAGGTTGTTTCTGGATTGTTGTAATTTAGCTTCTCTTAATTTTCTCTTCAGAGTCCTTTCAGGTTCTGGATCAATTTCAACAAGAGTGCCCTTATCCTTGTTCCTGCTCATATGAAAGAGAAGAAAACAAGAAAAGAAGGAGGAATCCTCTATGTCACAGTATAGAGATTCCTTTATGTTAGTAGAAAAAGAAGGGAGTAGAAGAATGAAGAAGAGGGTTCGGATTTTTTGGATTAGGAGAGGTGAAGAGAAGTGTTAGTAATTAATTAATTAAATAGAAGAAGAGAAGAGGAGGGAGAATTCGAAAATAATTTTTGAAAAAGGGGTTAGTAATTTTCGAAAATTAGAGATAAAATGTAATTAAAACATGAAACAATTAATTAATTAAAAAGAATTTTTGAAAAAGAAAGAGATATTTTCGAAAATAGAAGAGGGAAAAGTAGTTAGGTGGTTTTGAAAAAGATAAGAAACAAACAAAAAGTTAGTTAGTTGATTGAAAAGGATTTGTAAATCAAATTTGAAAAAGATAAGAAGATAAGAAGTTAGATAAGATTTTTTTTGAAATCAAATTTTGAAAAAGATAAAATTTTTGAAAAAGATCAAATAAAAGATAAAAAGATTTAGTTCAAAAATTTTGAAATTAATTACTTCACTAACAAGAAACTTACAAGATAAGATTCTAGAATTTAAAGATTGAACCTTTCTTAACAAGAAAGTAACAAACTTCAAATTTTTGAACCAATCACATTAATTGTTAGCTAATTTTCGAAAATATGATATAAAGATAAGAAAAAGATTTTGAAAATAATTTGAAAAATATTTTTGAAATTTTCGAAAAAATAGAAAAAAAAAATGAAAAGGATATGATTTTTGAAAAAGATTTTGAAAAGATAAGATTTTTAAAATTGAAATTTTGACTTGACTTGTAAGAAACAACTAATTTTAAAATTTTTTTGACCAAGTCAAACCAAAATTTCGAAATTTTGGAGGGAAATAAGGAAAAGATATTTTTTTGATTTTTGAATTTTTAAGGAAAAACACAAAAATGACCCAAAACATGAAAATTTTGGATCAAGACACAAGATGCATGCAAGAATGCTATGAATGTCAAGATGAACACCAAGAACACTTTGAAGATCATGATGAACATCAATAACATATTTTTAAAAAATTTTTAATGCAAAGAAAACATGCAAGACACCAAACTTAGAAATCTTTAATGCATGGACTTTAACAAACAAAAAATGCATATGAAAAACAACATAAGACACAAAACAAGAAATCATCAAGATCAAACAAGAGGACTTATCAAGAACAACTTGAAGATCATGAAGAACACTATGAATGCATGGATTTTCGAAAAAATGCAAGAAAAATTTTTAAAGCATGCAATTGACACCAAACTTAAAAATTGACTCAAGACTCAAACAAGAAACACAAAATATTTTTTTATTTTTATGATTTTATGAAATTTTTTTGAATTTTTATTAATTTTTTCGAAAATAGAGTTTAGAAAAACGAAAAATAAAAGAAAAATTTTGAAAAAGATTTTTGAAAAGAAAATTACCTAATCTGAGCAACAAGATGAACCGTCAGTTGTCCATACTCGAACAATCCCCGGCAACGGCGCCAAAAACTTGGTGGACGAAATTGTGATTCATTCTTTTCCAACTCGAAACAATCCCCGGTATTGGCTCCAAAAACTTGGTGCTCAATATTACGGTGTCTAAAATTCAATTCACAACTCCGCACAACTAACCAGCAAGTGTACTGGGTCGTCCAAGTAATAAACCTTACGTGAGTAAGGGTCGATCCCACAGAGATTGTTGGTATGAAGCAAGCTATGGTCACCTTGTAAATCTCAGTCAGGCAGATTAAATATTGATTTATGGGTTCGAAAATTAATAATAAGAAAATAGATGATATATAATAAAAGGGATAGAATACTTATGTAGATTCATTGGTAGGAATTTCAGTTAAGTATATGAAGATGCTGTATGGCCCAAGGACGCCTGCTCTCCTATTTCTTTAACTCAATCCTTCTTACTCCTTTCCATGGCAAGCTTTGTATAGGGGTTCACCATCAGCGGTGGCTACTTTCAATCCTCTCGGGAAAATGATCCTATGCGGCTGTCACTCGCACGGCTAATCGTCTGGAGGCATCACCCATGGTTGATGGCTACATCCCATCCTCGCAGTGAAAACTAATGCTCACGCACTCTGTCACAGTACGGCTAATCACTGGTTGGTTCCCGCGCCTACTGGAATAGAATCCATTGATTCTTTTGCGTCTGTCACTAACGCCCAGCACTTGCAAGTTTGAAGCACGTCACAGTCATTCATTACCGGAATCCTACTCGGAATACCACAGACAAGGTTAGACTTTCCGGATTCCCAGGATCCTACTCGGAATACCACAGACAAGGTTAGACTTTCCGGATCCTCATAAATGCCGCCATCTATCTAGCTTATACCACGAAGATTCTGTTGGGGAATCTAAGAGATACACGTTCAAGCTCGGTTGCATGTAGAACGGAAGTGGTTGTCAATCACGCGCGTTCATAAGTGAGAATGATAATGAGGGTTATCTAACTCATCACCTTCATCATGTTCTTGGGTACGAATGAATATCTTGGAATAAGAATAAAAGAGGATTTGAATAAAAGAAAATAGAACTTCATTAATACTTGAGGTACAGCAGAGCTCCACACCCTTAATCTATGGTGTGCAGAAACTCCACCGTTGAAAATACATAAGTGAAAGAGGTTCAGGCATGGCCGAATGGCCAGCCCTCTCCATGATCAAGTGACCGAATATTCAAAGAGATTAAACTGTCAAAAAGATGTCAAATACATTAGTTAAATGTTCTATTTATAATAAACTAGCTCCTAGGGTTTACATGAGTAAGCAATTGATGCATAAATCCACTTCCGGGGCCCACTTAGTGTATGTTTGGGCTGAGCTTGTTCAATCCACGAGCTGAGGCTTCTCTTAGAGTTGAACTCCGAGTTATGACGTGTTTTGGGCGTTCAACTCCGGATCATGACGTTTTTCTAGCGTTTAACTCCAGACAGCAGCATGTACTTGGCGTTCAACGCCAAGTTACGTCGTCAATTTCCGAATAAAGTATGGACTATTATATATTGCTGGAAAGCCCTGGATGTCTACTTTCCAACGCCGTTGAGAGCGCGCCATGTGGAGTTCTGTAGCTCCAGAAAATCCATTTCGAGTGCAGGGAGGTCAGAATCCAACAGCATCAGCAGTCCTTTTGTCAGCCTTTTTCAGAGTTTTGCTCAAATCCCTCAATTTCAGTCAGAATTTACCTGAAATCACAGAAAAACACACAAACTCATAGTAAAGTCCAGAAATGTGAATTTAACATAAAAACTAATGAAAACATCCCTAAAAGTAGCTTGAACTTACTAAAAACTACCTAAAAACAATGCCAAAAAGCGTATAAATTATCCGTTCATCACAGATGCAAGTTCATTACTAAGAGGACTTGACTTGTGACTATCATCATCAAGAAAGCATGCGTCTTGAGTTACTCTGTCCAGTTCTTCATAAGATATCCGCATTGGAGGTTGTGAAACATCCTCTTTAGCATCAGTTGTAACATCCTTGACGGGGTCTTCTATGACTCTGTATTCCCCAGGAGGTTCAGCATCTCCTAAATCTTCAACCAACTCTTCTTCTTCTACAATGACAGTGTCCTCGACTTGTTCCAGTACGAAGTTATGCTCTATGCTATCCACTGGAGTCTCTTTAGTCTTCTTCACAATACATTCTTCATTAGATTCTCCACATGAAGCCATGGGAGTCTGTTGAGTATCCGAACGTCTGAAAGATAATTGATTTAACTCCAGACAGCAGCATGTACTTGGTGTTCAACGCCAAGTTACGTCGTCAATTTCCGAATAAAGTATGGACTATTATATATTGCTGGAAATCTCTGGATGTCTACTTTCCAACGTCGTTGAGAGCGCGCAATTTGGAGTTCTATAGCTCCAGAAAATCCATTTCGAGTGCAGGGAGGTCAGATTCCAACAACATCAGCAGTCCTTTTGTCAGCCTTTTTCAGAGTTTTGCTCAAGTCCCTCAATTTCAGCCAGAAATTACCTGAAATTACAGAAAAACACACAAACTCATAGTAAAGTCCAGAAATGTGAATTTAACATAAAAACTAATGAAAACATCCCTAAAAGTAGCTTGAACTTACTAAAAACTACCTAAAAACAATGCCAAAAAGCGTATAAATTATCCGCTCATCACAACACCAAACTTAAATTGTTGCTTCTCCCCAAGCAACTGAAAATCAATTAGGATAAAAAGAAGAGAATATACTATAATTTTCAAATTATCAACGAATATTAATTATAATTAGATGAGTGGGACTTGTAGCTTTTTGCGTCTGAACAGTTTTGGCATCTCACTTTTTCCTTTGAAGTTTAGAATGATTGGCTTCTCTAGAAACTTAGAATTTCGGATAGTGTTATTGACTTTCCTAGTTAAGCATGTTGATTCTTGAACACAGCTACTTATGAGTCTTGGCCGTGGCCCTAAGCACTTTGTTTTCCAGTATTACCACCGGATACATAAATGCCACAGACACATGACTGGGTGAACCTTTTCAGATTGTGACTCAGCTTTGCTAGAGTCCCCAGTTAGTGGTGTCCAGAGCTCTTAAGCACACTCTTTTGCTTTGGATCACGACTTTAACCACTCAGTATCAAGCTTTTCACTTGGACCTTCATGACACAAGCACATGGTTAGGGACAGCTTGATTTAGCCGCTTAGGCCTGGATTTAATTTCCTTGGGCCCTCCTATCCATTGATGCTCAAAGCCTTGGATCCTTTTTACCCTTGCCTTTTGGTTTTAAGGGCTATTGGCTTTTTCTACTGCTCCTTCTCTTTTTTTTTTTTTCGCAAGCTTCTTCTTTTTCACTGCTTTTTCTTGCTTCAAGAATCAATTTCATAATTTTTCAGATCATCAATAACATTTCTCTTTGTTCATCATTCTTTCAAGAGCCAACAGTTTTAACATTCATAAACAACAAGATCAAAAGACATATGCACTGTTCAAGCATTCATTCAGAAAACAAAAAGTATTGTCACCACATCAATATAATTAAATTAAATTCAAGGATAAATTCGAAATTCATGTACTTCTTGTTCTTTTGAATTAAAACATTTTTCATTTAAGAGAGGTGGAGGATTAATGGATTTTATTCATAGCTTTAAGACATGGTTACTACATACTAATGATCATGAAGTAGAGACACAAAACATAGATAAACACAACATTAAAAACCGAAAATAGAAAGAAATAAAGAACAAGGAATGAATCCACCTTTAATGGCGTCTTCTTCTTGAAGGTCCAACAATGTTCTTAAGCTCTTCTATGTCCCTTCCTTGCCTTTGTTGCTCCGCCCTCATTGCTCTTTGATCTTCTCTTATTTCTTGGAGAATGATGGAGTGCTCATGATGTTCCACCCTTAGTTGTTCAACATTGTGGCTCAAACCTTCTAAGGAAGTGTTGAGTTGTTCCCAATAGTTGTTTGGAGGGAAGTGCATCCCTTGAGGCATCTCAGGGATTTCTTGATGATGAGCTTCCTCATGCATCTCTTGAGAACCGTGAAGGGTATCTCTTGCTTGCTCCATCCTCTTCTTAGTGATGGGCTTATCCTCTTCAATGAGGATGTCTCCTTCTATGATAACTCCAGCTGAGTAACATAGATGGCAAATAAGGTGAGGAAAAGCTAGCCGTGCCATGGGTGAAGGCTTGTCGGCTATTTTGTAGATTTCATTAGAGATGACCTCATGAACTTCTATTTCCTCTCCAATCATGATGCCATGAATCATGATGGCCCGATCCACAGTAACTTCAGATCGGTTGCTAGTAGGAATGATGGAGCGTTGAATGAACTCCAACCATCCTCTAGCTATAGGCTTGAGGTCCAGTCTTCTTAGTTGGACTGGCTTGCCTTTGGAGTCTCTCTTCCATTGAGCTCCTTCCACACAAATGTCCATAAGGACTTGGTCCAACCTTTGATCAAAGTTGACCCTTCTAGTGTAGGGGCGTTCATCTCCTTGCATCATAGGCGAGTGAAACGCCAACCTCACATTTTCCGGACTAAAATCCAAGTATTTCCCCCGAACCATTGTGAGATAATTCTTTGGACTCGGGTTCATACCTTGATCATGGTTCCTAGTGATCCATGCATTGGCATAGAACTCTTGAACCATTAAGATTCCGACTTGTTGCATGGGGTTGGTTAGGACTTCCCAACCTCTTCTTCGGACTTCATGTCGGATCTCCGGATACTCATTTTTCTTGAGCTTGAAAGGGACCTCAGGGATCACCTTCTTCTTTGCCACAACATCATAGAAGTGGTCTTGATGGCTCTTGGAGATGAATCTTTCCATCTCCCATGACTTGGAGGTGGAAGCTTTTGTCTTCCCTTTTCCTTTTCTAGAGGATACTCCGGCCTTAGGTGCCATTGATGGTAATGGAAAAACAAAAAGCTTATGCTTTTACCACACCAAACTTAAAATATTGCTCGCCCTCGAGCAAGAGAAGAAAGAAGAGAAGAAGAAGAAGAAGAAAAGATGGTAGAGAGGGAGAGAGGTGGGTTCGGCTAAGTGGGAGAAGAGGGGGTTGTGTTGTGTGAAAATGAAGTAGAATGGAAGGGTATTTATAGGGAGAAAGGGTTGTGTGTATTCGGCCATGTAGGGTGGGAATGGGAGGGAAACTGGTTTTGAATTTTTGAAGGTAGGTAGGGTTTTTGGGGAAGAGTGGATGGATGTGAATGGTGAAGGGAGTGATTGGGAAGAGGAATTGAGGTGATTGGTAAAGGGTTTTGGGAAAGAGTGTTCATTGGGAAGAGAGAAATTCAGAGATTGAAGTTGTTGGGAAGTGTGACATGGGGAAGAGTAAAATAGGATTAGGAGAGTGTAATTAGGATTAGGAGGTAAGGTGGGAATATGTTAGGTGGGGATCCTGTGGGGTCCACAGATCCTGAGGTGATCCTGTGGGGTCCACAGATCCTGAGGTGTCAAGGAATTCCATCCCTGCACCAAATAGGCATGTAAAATGCCTTCGTGCACCATTCTGGCGTTTAAACGCCGTGTGGTGCACATTCTGGGCGTTTAACACCCATGTAAAGCATGTTTATGGCGTTGAACACCAGTTTCATGCTTGTTACTGGCGTTCAGCGCCAGTTTTTCCTCTCTGGGCACATTCCTGGCGTTCAGCGCCAGAATGTTGCTTGTTTCTGGCGTTCAGCGCCAGAATGATGCTCTGTTCTGGTGTTGAACGCCAGCCAGATGCATCTTGCTGGCATTGAACGCCAGCCTGTGCGTCCTCCAGGGTGTGATTTTTTTCTTCTGCTGTTTTTTATTCTATTTTTAATTTTGATGATTTTTTCGTGACTCCTCATGATCATGCACCTAATAAAACACAAAATAACAATAAAATAGAATAAAATAAAATTAGATAAATAAAATTGGGTTGCCTCCCAACAAGGGCTTCTTTAATGTCAATAGCTTGACAGTGGTTCTCATGGAGCCACAAGGTGATCAGGTCAATGTTGTATAGTTGCCAACACCAAACTTAGAGTTTGGATATGGGGTCTCAACACCAAACTTAGAGTTTGGTTGTGGCCTCACAACACCAAACTTAGAGTTTGACTGTGTGGGCTCTTCTTGACTCTGAACTGAGAGAAGCTCTTCATGCTTACTCTCTTCTGTCACAGAGGAGTGGCCATGTGCCTTAAACACAAGGTAGTCCCCATTCAATTGAAGGACTAATTCACCTCTGTTGACATCTATCACAGCTCCTGCTGTGGCTAGGAAAGGTCTTCCAAGGATGATGCAATCATCCTCTTCCTTCTTAGTGTCTAAGATTATGAAATCAGCAGGGATGTAAAGGCCTTCAACCTTTACTAGCACGTCCTCTACTAATCCATAGGCTTGTCTCAATGACTTGTCTGCCAATTGTAATGAGAACAAGGCAGGTTGTACCTCAATGATCCCCAGCTTCTCCATTACAGAGAGTGGCATAAGATTTATCCCTGACCCCAGGTCACACAGTGCTTTTGCAAAGGTCATGGTGCCTATGGTACAAGGTATTAAGAACTTGCCAGGATCTTGTTTCTTTTGAGGTAGAATTTTCTGAATCCAAGTATCCAGTTCATTAATGAGCAGGGGAGGTTCACTGTCCCAAGTCTCATTACCAAACAACTTGGCATTCAGCTTCATGATAGCTCCTAAATATTGAGCAACTTGCTCTCCAGTTACATCTTCATCCTCTTCTGAGGAAGAATAGTCTTCAGAGCTCATGAATGGCAGAAGGAGATTTAATGGAATCTCTATGGTTTCTATATGAGCCTCAGATTCCTTTGGATCCTTAATAGGAAACTCCTTCTTGCTTGAGGGACGTCCCAGGAGGTCTTCCTCACTAGGATTTTCGTCTTCCTCCTCCCTTGTGCATTCGGCCATATTGACTATGTCAATGGCCTTGCACTCTCCTTTTGGATTTTCTTCTGTATTGCTTGGGAGAATACTGGGAGGAGTTTCAATGACTTTCTTACTCAGCTGGCCCACTTGTGCCTCCAGATTTCTAATGGAGGATCTTGTTTCACTCATGAAACTGAAAGTGGCCTTTGACAGATCAGAGACTACATTGGCTAAATTAGAGGTGTTTTGTTCAGAATTCTCTGTCTGTTGCTGAGAAGATGATGGATATGGTTTGCTATTGCCCAGCCTAGTACGTCCACCATTGTTAAAGCCTTGTTGAGGCTTTTGTTGATCCTTCCATGAGAAATTTGGATGATTTCTCCATGATGGGTTATAAGTGTTTCCATAAGGTTCACCCATGTAATTAACCTCTGCCATGGCAGGGTTCTCAGGATCATAAGCTTCTTCAGAAGCTGCCTCTCTAGTACTGTTGGATGCATGTTGCCATCCATTCAAATTTTGAGAGATCATGTTGACCTGTTGAGTCAACACTTTGTTCTGAGCCAATATGGCATTCAGAGTATCAATTTCAAGAACTCCTTTCTTTTGATGTATCCCATTGTTCACGGAATTCTTCTCAGAAGTGTACATGAACTGGTTATTTGCAACCATATCAATGAGTTCTTGAGCCTCTTCAGGCGTTTTCTTCAGGTGAATAGATCCACCTGCAGAATGGTCCAATGACATTTTCGAAAATTCAGAGAGACCATAATAGAATATATCTAATATGGTCCATTCTGAAAACATGTCAGATGGACATCTTTTGGTCAGCTGCTTGTATCTTTCCCAAGCTTCATAGAGGGATTCACCATCTTTTTGTTTCAAGGTTTAAACATCCACTCTCAGCTTGCTCAGCTTTTGAGGAGGAAAGAATTTGTCCAAGAAGGCAGTGACCAGCTTATCCCATGAGTCCAGGCTATCCTTGGGTTGTGAATCCAACCATATTCTAGCTCTGTCTCTTACAGCAAAAGGGAAAAGCATGAGTCTGTAGACTTCAGGATCAACTCTATTCGTCTTTACAGTCTCACAGATCTGCAAGAACTCAGTTAAAAACTGATAAGGATCTTCAGATGGAAGTCCATAAAACTTGCAGTTTTGTTGCATTAAGGCAACTAGCTGAGGTTTCAGCTCAAAGTTGTTGGCTCCAATGGCAGGAATGGAGATGCTTCTTCCATCAAACTTGGACGTTGGCTTTGTAAAGTCACCAAGCATTCTCCTTGCATTATTATTATTTTCGGCTGCCATCTCCTTCTCTTGTTCAAAAATTTCTGAAAGGTTGTTTCTGGATTGTTGTAATTTAGCTTCTCTTAATTTTCTCTTCAAAGTCCTTTCAGGTTCTGGATCAATTTCAACAAGAGTGCCTTTATCCCTGTTCCTGCTCATATGAAAGAGAAGAAAACAAGAAAAGAAAGAGGAATCCTCTATGTCACAGTATAGAGATTCCTTTATGTTAGTAGAAAAAGAAGGGAGTAGAAGAATGAAGAAGAATTCGGATTTTTAGATGAAGAGAGGTGAAGAGAAGTGTTAGTAAACAAATAATTAAATAGAAGAAGAAAAGAGAAAGAGAATTTCAAAAATAATTTTAAAAAGGGGTTAGTGATTTTCGAAAATTAGAGATAAGATGTAATTAAAATTAAGACATGAAACAATTAGTTAATTAAAAAGAATTTTTGAAAAGAGAGAGAGATATTTTCAAAAATTGAAGAGGGAGAAGTAGTTAGGTGGTTTTGAAAAAAATAAGAAACAAACAAAAAGTTAGTTAGTTGATTGAAAAAGATTTGAAATCAAAAATTGAAAAGATAAGAAGTTTAGATAAGATATTTTGAAATCAAATTTTGAAAAAGATAAAATTTTGAGAAAGATATGATAAAAGATAAGATAAAAAAAATTTTAAGAAAAAGATATTTTTGAAAAAGATTTAATTTTTAAAATGACTTAACTAACAAGAAACTACAAGATAAGATTCTAGAATTTAAAGATTGAACCTTTCTTAACAAGAAAGTAACAAACTTCAAATTTTTGAACCAATCATATTAATTGTTAGCTAATTTTCGAAAATATGATATAAAGATAAGAAAAAGATTTTAAAAAATATTTTGAAAAAGATTTTTAAAATTTTTGAAAAATAGAAGAAAAATGAAAAAGATATGATTTTTGAAAAAGATTTTGAAAAGATAAGATTTTTAAAATTTTGAAATTTTGACTTGACTTGTAAGAAACAACTAATTTCAAAAAATTTTTGACCAAGTCAACCCAAAATTTCGAAAATTTGGAGGGAAATAAGGAAAAGATATTTTTTTGATTTTTGAATTTTTAATTATGAGAGAGAAAAACACAAAAATTACTCAATGCATGAAATTTTTAGATCAAAACAATGAATGCATGCAAGAATGCTATGAATGTCAAGATGAACACCAAGAACACTTTGAAGATCATGATGAACATCAAGAACATATTTTTGAAAAATTTTTGATGCAAAGAAAACATGCAAGACACCAAACTTAGAAATTTTTAATGCTTGGAAAATATGAATGCAAAGATGCACATGAAAAACAACAAACAATACAAAACAAGAAATCATCAAGATCAAACAAGAAGACTTGTCAAGAACAACTTGAAGATCATGAAGAACACTATGAATGCATGGGATTTTCGAAAAATGCAAGAAAAATTTTTAAAAGCATGCAATTGACACCAAACTTAAAAATTGACTCAAGACTCAAACAAGAAACACAAAATATTTTTTTATATTTAAGATTTTATGATTTTTTTGGATTTTTATTAAATTTTTTTCGAAAATATATTTTAGAAAAACGAAAAAGAAAAGAAAAATTTTGAAAAAGATTTTTGAAAAGAAAATTACCTAATCTGAGCAACAAGATGAACCGTCAGTTGTCCATACTCGAACAATCCCCGGCAACGGCGCCAAAAACTTTGTATAGGGGTTCACCGTTCGACGATGGCTACTTTCCTACTGCTTCAACTCAATCCTTCTTACTCCTTTCCATGGCAAGCTGTGTATAGGGGTTCACCGTTCGACGATGGCTACTTTGTATCCTCTCTGGAAAATGGTCCTCTGCGCTGTCACTCGCATGGCTAATCGTCTGGAGGCATCACACTGGCCGAAGGCTACATCCCATCCTCGCAGTGAAAACTACGCTCACGCGCTCTGTCACAGCACGGCTAATCACTGGTTGGTTCCCGCTCCTGCTGGAATAGAATCCCTTGATTCTTTTGTGTCTGTCACTAACGCCCAGCACTTGCGAGTCTGAAGCACGTCACAGTCATTCATTACCGGAATCCTACTCGGAATACCACAGACAAGGTTAGACTTTCCGGATTCCTAGGATCCTACTCGGAATACCACAGACAAGGTGAGACTTTCTGGATCCTCATGAATGCCGCCATCTATCTAGCTTATACCACGAAGATTCTGTTGGGGAATCTAAGAGATACACATTCAAGCTCGGTTGCATGTAGAACGGAGGTGGTTGTCAATCACGCGCGTTCATAGGTGAGAATGATGATGAGCGTCACATAATCATCACATTCATCATGTTCTTGGGTGCGAATGAATATCTTGGAATAAGAATAAGAGAGAATTGAATAAAAGAAAATAGAATTGCATTAATACTTGAGGTACAGTAGAGCTCCACACCCTTAATCTATGGTGTGCAGAAACTCCACCGTTAAAAATACATAAGTAAAAGGTTCAGGCATGGCCGAATGGCCAGCCCCCTGAATGTGATCACTAGCCTCTTAAGATGAAGAATAAAACAAAACTGAGACCAAAGATGTCTAATACATTAGTAAATCATCCTATTTATAATAAACTAGCTCCTAGGGTTTACATGAGTAAGTAATTGATGCATAAATCCACTTCCGGGGCCCACTTGGTGTATGCTTGGGCTGAACTTGATCAATCCACGAGCTGAGGCTTCTCTTGGAGTTGAACTCCGAGTTATGACGTGTTTTGGGCGTTCAACTCCGGATCATGACGTTTTTCTGGCGTTTAACTCCAGACAACAGCATGTACTCGGCGTTCAACGCCAAATTACATCATCAATTTCCGAATAAAGTATGGACTATTATATATTGCTGGAAAGCTCTGGATGTCTACTTTCCAACGCCGTTGAAAGCGCGCCATTTGGAGTTCTGTAGCTCTAGAAAATCCATTTTGAGTGCAGGGAGGTCAGATTCCAACAGCATCAGCAGTCCTTTTGTCAGCCTTTTTCAGAGTTTTGCTCAAGTCCCTCAATTTCAGCCAGAAATTACCTGAAATTACAGAAAAACATACAAACTCATAGTAAAGTCCAGAAATGTGAATTTAACATAAAAACTAATGAAAACATCCCTAAAAGTAGCTTGAACTTACTAAAAACTACCTAAAAACAATGCCAAAAAGCATATAAATTATCCGCTCATCAGATTCCATTCTTGTTGTTGATTTACTATGCTTTCCTTTTGTGCCTTCCAAGTGTTTGATAAAATTCTTGGTGAGATTTTAGTAAAGGTTTTGTTCCTCTTGGCCTAGGTAGAGTAATTAATGACTCTTGAGTTATCTAATTCCTTTGTTGATTGATAATTAGAAGCTGCTAATTAATTTGGATGCCTCTAAAGCTAGTCTTTCCTTTAGGAGTTGATTAGGACTTGAGGAATCAAATTGATTCATCCACTTGACTTTCCTCCATGGTTAGAGGTTAACTAAGTGGGAGCAATGGACAATTTGCTATCACAATTGAGGAGGATAATTAGGATAGGACTTCTAGTTCTCATATCTTGCCAAGAGCTTTGTTAGTTGTTAGTTTATTTCCTTTGCCATTTATATTTCTTGTCCAAAATCTTAAAAACCCCAAATAACTCACAACCAATAACAAGACACTTTATTGTAATTCCTAGGGAGAACGACCCGAGGTCCAATACTTCGGTTTATAAATTTTAAGGATTTGTACTAGTGACAAACAACTTTTTGTATGAAAGGATTATTGTTTGGTTTAGAAACTATACTTTACAATGAGATTTCATTAGTGAAATTCTAAACCGTCAAAAATCCAATCATCAGGAGGTGAAAAAGATGAGAAGTCAAAGAAAATAAGAAAGGAAGGAGAAAGAAATAAGAAAAGATAAGAAAAATAAGGATTTGGAGAAGAAAAGATAAGATATTTGGCAAATTAGGATAAGCTGTGCGGCACAAGCGACGCGATCGCGTGGGGCCCGCGGTTGCGCGACTTGTGCTGATACTAATTGACGCGGTCGCGTCGGTCACGCAGTCGTGTGACACAATTCATGCTACTGGCGCGAGGGCAGCCTTGCGCTCGCACAACTCTCTGTTCAAATTATTATTAGTGCCAAATTTAAAGTGACGTGATCGCATGGGGCATGCGATCGCGTGAGTGGGCTTTAGAAGAATGTGACGCGGTCACGTGGGGCACGCGGCCGCATGGGTAGAATTGTGTGTTCAACACCAATCCAGCATCACTCTCGCACAATAATTCGTTGTGCACCCTTTTTACGTCAAAAATCAGGGCACGCGGTCGCGTGGGAGGCCATTATTCCCATGGGACGCGGATGCGTCAGCGACGCGGTCGCGTGGGACGTTTTGTGCCACTGGCATGCCTCCAGCCACGCTTCAGCATGACTCTCTGTTCGTTTTTATTTTCTCCCCTCTCCTTCCGACGTGGACGCGTCGTTGATGCGGTCGCGTCGCGTGGCCCCTTTTTTTTATGCAGGTATGTAATTATGCAGTATGTAGTGCTAAATGCAAATGTTATGAATAGCATCCAGGTTCAATAGAAATAAACAGTATAAAATAAACAAAAACGAAATAAAATGGAAACAGAAACGATCATTCCATGGTGGGTTGTCTCCCACCTAGCACTTTTAGTTAAAGTCCTTAAGTTGGACATTAGATGAGTTTCCTGCTATGGTGGCTTATGCTTGAATTCGTCCAGAAATCTCCACCAATGCTTGGAATGCCAACAGCCTCCGGGGTCCCAAACTAGGCATGTGAAGCATCTGAGCAGCATCAAACAGATTTTCAGACTCCCGGGGTGATGAATATCAGAATATATTCCAGGATCCCAAACTTTGGTTCCAAATCCGCTTTCGTTTTGATCTATACTTTTCCGAGATCCATTCGATTGAACATGATACCAATCCGTGCACTTTGAATTGAAGCGTGGAACCTTATTGAACCTTGTATACCAGCTCTGAGTGCGAGCCATTTCCCTTTTACTCTTAAAGCCACAGAGAACTCTAAGCTGGCCATCTGTTTCAAGTAAACCGTATTCAAGTGGAAAAATAAAGATAAGAGTCAAGGATTTTACCCCCTTAAAGCTTGTATTGGGTGGTAGTGGCCTCGGGATAGGTGGTTCCAGTGATTCTGTAAGTTTTACTCCCTTGTGGTCTTCAGTGAATTCATCCACTTCCTTGCAAACCTTTTCCATTCCAGCCATGTCCTGGTCAAAGTCTTCCATATCTTTCTCATCACTTGAGTCATAAACAGGAGGTTGAGAAAAGTCGACCTCTGCATAATCTTCATATTCACTTAGGGAAGATTCTTCCATCTCAAAGAATTCACTTGCAGATGCAAGTTCATTACTAAGAGGACTTGACTTGTGACTATCATCATCAAGAAAACATGCGTCTTGAGTTACTCTGTCCAGTTCTTCATAAGATATCCGCATTGGAGGTTGTGCAACATCCTCTTTAGCGTCAGTTGTAACATCCTTGACGGGGTCTTCTATGACTCTGTATTCCCTAGGAGGTTCAGCATCTCCTAAATCTTCAACCAACTCTTCTTCTTCTTCTACAATGACAGTGTCCTCGACTTATTCCAGTACGAAGTTATGCTCTATGCTGTCCACTGGAGTCTCTTGTGTCTTCTTCACAATACATTCTTCATTAGATTCTCCACATGAAGCCATGGGAGTCTGTTGAGTATCCGAACGTCTGATAGATAATTGATTTATTGCTTGCTCCAGTTGATGAAGGGTTGCATTAAATTGGTTTACTGATTCTTCGAGGTGAACCTGTGATTCTGGCTTTGATGGATATGGGCATGGTGTACGGGGGAGTGGTGGTTCTTGGGAGTAATTGGATTGGTGTTGAGGTGGATAAGGATCCTATGGTGAATGGTGAAAAGAAGCTTGTGAGTGTGGTGGTTTGAGGTTATTTTGAGAGGATGGTCTATAGGCATGGGGTGGGGCTTGTTGGTAGTTACAAGGTTGTCCACCATATCTTTCAGCTGGGGATGCATTGTAGAATGGTCGTTGTCCATGATATCTTGGAGGGTGTTGTTGCCTAAAGGGTTGATTAGATCCTCTTGGCTCCATCCATCCTTGATTGGTCTGACCTTGATGCATATTCCTGCTGTGGTTTCTATTTCCTTCAACAAAGTTAGAACCAAACTCAAAGCGAGAGGGGTGAGAATTCATAGCAGTTATCAGAAATAAGGGGGGAAAAAGGAGAAACAAATAAACAAGTAAAAAAAATGTTTTTTTTTTTAAAATTATTTACAATAACCAATAATAAGGCACACGTTTGCAATTCCCCGACAATGGCGCCATTTTGACGTTAGGATTTTTGCTAGTAAAGAATTTTACAAAAATAGTCGCGTTGTAGAAATAGATTCTAAACCAACAGAAATCCCTTCGTGCAAACGTTTTGGTTGTCACAAGTAACAAACCCCTAAATAATTTATAACCTCGGGTCGTCTTCTCAAGGAATTGCAGGGAGGTATGTTCTTATTATTGGCTATGAAAAAGGTAAAATTGGGGGTTTTGGAAATAAGGAATGAGTATGGCAAGTAGTTCAAATGACAATTAAAATAAATAAATACTGTAAAGCAAACTTTTGGCAAGGTATGAGAAATTGGAAGTCCAGACTTAGTTATTCTTATCAATAATAATGAAAGTTGAATCTTAATTCCACTTAGTTAACCTTTGCTAAAGCAAGGGAAAGTCAAGGGACTAATTAGTTGACCTTCGAATCTTATTTATTTCCTAAGAAAAGGTTGGGATTATTGAAGTTCAGTTCAATTAGCAAAGATAACAGTTATCAATTATGTTGAGCTAAGATAACTCCTGAGTTACTGATTTCTTAACCAAGACCAATAGGGAAGGAAATTAAATCTACCGGAATATCTTCAGATTGGGAATGATCAATAACATGAATAAAAAGAGCAATATTGGATTGAAATATCTCAAGTAACATTAAATAAGAAAATCATAACATGAATGTAGCATAAGCCAAATAGGCAACATAACTAATACAAGCAAGCATTAATGGTATCTGAAAATAAGAGATAACTGTCAAGCAAAAGAACATTGAACCTGGTAAAAAGATAATCCTTGAAGCAAATAAAATCCTAAACCTAAATCCTAACCCTAAAGAGAGAGAGGAGAGAACCTCTCTCAAAACTAAATCTAAATCATGGAAAGTGAATTATGAAAAGCATGATCTGAATGGATGCATTCTCCCACTTTATAAACTCTGGTCTATGCCTTCTGGACTTGGATTTGGGCCAAAAAGGGCTTCAGAATCCGCTATGAGCGTTTTCTGCAATTTCTGGAGCGTGGCCTCTGTCACGCATCTGCGTGGGTCACGCGGTTGCGTCAATTGGAGTCTTCCTTGTCGCGCGGTCGCATCAGTCATGCGGCCGCGTCGCTTCTTCTTCGCGCTTGGCATGCGGCCGCGTCATCCATGCGGTCCCGTCGCTCCAGTTTCTTCACAAACTCCGTTTTATGCTTTCCTTCCATTTTTGCATTCTTTCTTTCCATCCTCTGAGCCATTCATGCCCTATAATATCTGAAAACACTTAACACACATATCAAGGCATCTAATGGTAACAAGAGAGGATTAAAGATAGGGAACTTAAGGCCAAAGAAGCATGTTTTCAATCAAAGCACATAATTAGGAAGGCAAATGTAAAACCATGCAAATAGTATGAATAAGTGGGTGAAGAGTTGATAAAATCCACTCAATTAAGCACAAGATAAACCATAAAATAGTGGTTTATCAGATGCAATGGCACAACTGTCATCCCAGATTTCAGGAGCAGTCTTCACCCTCATGGACAGACAAGCACAAACTGACAAAAGGATAGATGCTAATCAAGAGGAATATAGGTCAAATCTGAAAAATCAAGGCGCAGCAATCTCAAAGTTGGAAGCACAAGTGGGGATTTTGTCCAAGCAAATCCTACTTCCCACATACACATTTCCCAGTGATACCATGGCTAACCCAAGAGGGAAATGCAAAGCCATAACTCTAAGAAGTGGGAAGGTTGTAGAGGAAGGAACCCCAAGCAAAGATAATATTGAAGAGGTTGCATCCAAGCATGGGAACGAGGATGAAGGGGAGATCCCAACTTCACCTCCACCAAAACCAGTCTTGAAGCCCTACGTGCCAAAGGCACCATACCCACAAAGACTGAGAAAAGATGGGGAGGATGGCTAGTTCTCTAAGTTCCTAGAGATCTTCAAGAGGCTCCAAATCAACATACCGTTTGCAAAGGCATTAGAACAAATGCCACTCTATGCCAAGTTTTTAAAGGAGCTTATAACCAAAAAGAGGAACTGAGAGGCAAAAGAAACCATAGTATTGACTGAGGAATGCAGCGCCATCATACAGAAGAAGCTGCCTCAAAAGCTGAAAGACACATGGAGTTTTCAAATTCCATGCATCATAGGGGACATCACTATTGAGAAAGTTTTGTGTTATTTAGGAGCTAGCACAAATCTTATGTCCCTAACCATGATGAGAAGGATGAAGATTGAGGAAGCCAAGCCAACAAGAATGGCACTCTAATTGGTTGAAAGAACAGTTAAGTTTCCACATGGGGTGGTGGAAGACTTGCTAGTGAAAGTAGGAGAATTCATTTTCCCTGCTGATTTCATTGTGCTGGACGTGGAAGAAGAGGCCAACACGTCAATTATCCTAGGAAGACCATTTCTAGCTACTGCTGGAGCCATCATTGATGTGCAGAAAGGGGAACTAGTCTTGAGATTGCATGAAGAGAAAATGGTATTCAACATCTTTAAAGTAATGAGTTACCCCAAAGAATCCATAAGAGAATGCATGCTGGTAGACACCATGGAACAAATAGTTCAAGAAGTCATGGAAGAAGAATAATGTGGAGAAAGCATTGAGCTGGAACAAGCACCAGATAGAGAACTACCACAAGCAACCATGAGGAACTCAATCATGCCAACTACCACAGACTTCAAAGATGCAGAGTCACCAAAACTAGAGCTGAAAGCCTTACCACCCAGCTTGAAATATGCATATCTGGGTGCTAACAACACTTACCCAGTAATCATAAATTCAAGTTTAAGTAAGGAACAAGAAGAGGAACTTATCCAAGTACTGAGACAACACAAGGATGCCATAGGCTGGACACTTGCAGATTTAAAGGGGATCAGTCCTTAAATGTGCATGCATAAAATCTTACTTGAAAAGGATGCCAAACCGTCAAGACAACAACAAAGGAGGCTGAACCCAACTATGACTAAAGTGGTTCAGAAAGAAGTGTTAAAATTGTGGCAAGCAGGGGTGATCTACCCCATCTCAGACAGCCCTTGGGTAAGCCCAGTGCAAGTAGTCCCTAAGAAGAGAGGGATCACTGTTGTGGCAAATGAGAAGAATGAATTGATACCCACAAGGACAGTGACCGGATGGCGTATGTGCATTGACTACCGGAAAATTAACGAAGCCACCCGGAAGGATCACTTTCCCCTACCCTTCATGGACCAGATGCTTGAAAGATTGGCAGAACATGAGTATTATTGCTTCCTGGATGGATATTCGGGATACAATCAAATTGTTGTAGACCCCAAGGATCAGGAAAAAACTTTATTTACTTGTCCATGTGGTGTCTTTGCTTATAGGAGAATGCCCTTTGGATTGTGTAATGCATCTGCAACATTCCAAAGGTGCATGCTCTCCATTTTTTCAGATATGATTGAAAAGTTCATAGAAGTATTTATGGACGACTTCTCTGTATTTGGGAACTCATATTCTGATTGTCTGTACCATCTTGCTCTTGTGCTAAAAAGGTGTCAAGAAACCAACCTGGTTTTAAACTGGGAGAAGTGCCATTTTATTATTGGTTCTTGGTCACAAGATTTCAAAAGATGGCATAGAAGTAGACAGGGCAAAAGTGGAAGTAATTGAAAAATTACCTCCACCTTGCAATGTCAAAGCAATCAGAAGCTTTTTGGGACACGCTGGGTTCAATAGGAGGTTTATTAAAGATTTTTCAAAGATTGCAAAACCCCTTAGCAACCTACTTGTCCCAAATACTCCATTTATTTTTGATAGAGAGTGCATGGTAGCCTTTGATTAACTCAAAAAGAAACTCTCCTCTGCACCTATTATAGCACCACCAAGTTGGGATCTTCCCTTTGAACTAATGTGTGATGCATCTGATTTTGCTGTTGATGCTGTTCTAGGACAGAGGAAAGACAAGCTAGTACATGTCATTTACTATGCTAGCAAGGTCCTTAATGAAAATCAAAGGAACTATACCACCACGGAGAAAAAACTTTTAGCCATAGTTTTTTGCTTTTGATAAGTTTAGATCATATCTCATTGGCTCAAAAGTAATTGTGTTCACTGATCATGCAGCACTCAAATACTTGCTTACCAAACAAGAATCTAAGCCCAGACTAATAAGATGGATCCTGCTGCTCCATGAATTTGATATTGAGATTAAAGATAGGTGGTGCACGAAATTGCAATCACACTTTTGCAATCCCGCACAACTAACTAGCAAGTGCACTGGGTCGTCCAAGTAATACCTTACGTGAGTAAGGGTCGATCCCACGGAGATTGTCGGCTTGAAGCAAGCTATGGTTATCTTGTAACTCTTAGTCAGGATATCAATAATTATTAGGGTTGATTGTAAAAAGCAAAAAGAACATGAAATAAGTACTTGTTTTGCAGTATGGGGAACAGGTTGAGGTTTTGGAGATGCTCTATCTTCTGAATCTCTGTTTTCCTACTGTCTTCTTCTTCAAGCACACAAGACTCCTTCCATGGCAAGCTGTATGTAGGGTTTCACCGTTGTCAATGGCTACCTCCCATCCTCAGTGAAATGTTCAACGTGCTCTGTCACAGCACGGCTAATCATCTGTCGGTTCTCATCGGTTGGAATAGAATCCAGTAATTCTTTTGCGTCTGTCACTAAGCCCAGCCTTCAGGAGTTTGAGCTCATCACAGTCATTCAATCCTTGAATCCTACTCAGAATACCACAGATAAGTTTAACCTTCCGGATTCTCTTGAATGCCACCATCAATTCTAGCTTATACCACGAAGATTCTGATTAAGGAATCCAAGAGATATCTACTCATCTAAGGTAGAACGGAGGTGGTTGTCAGGCACACGTTATAGTTGAGAATGATGATGAGTGTCACGGATCATCACATTCATCAGGTTTAGGAAACAAGTGATATCTTAGAATGGAAGCAATCATGATTGAATGAAAACAGTAGTATTGCATTAATCCATCAAGACACAGCAAAGCTCCTCACCCCCAACCATGGGTTTAGAGACTCATGCTGTAGAAGATACAATGAGAAAACGTGTAAAGTGTCATGAGGTCTAGATACAATGTCAAAAGATCCTATATAGTGAACTAGTAACCTAGGGTATACATAAATGAGTAAATGACGTAAAATCCACTTCCGGGTCCACTTAGTGGTGCTTGGGCTGAGCATTAAAGCTTTCATGTGTAGAGACTTTTTCTGGAGTTAAACGCCAGTTTTATGCCAGTTTGGGTGTTTAACTCCAATTTTTATGCCAGTTCCGGCGTTAAACGCTGGGAATTCTGAAGCTGATTTGCAATGCCGGTTTGGGCCATCAAATCTCGGGCAAAGTATGGACTATTATACATTTCTGGAAAGCCCAGGATGTCTACTTTCCAACGCCGTTGAGAGCGCGCCAATTGGGCTTCTGTAGCTCCAGAAAATCTACTTTGAGTACAGGGAGGTCAGAATCCAACAGCATCTGCAGTCCTTTTCAACCTCTGAATCAGATTTTTGCTCAGGACCCTCAATTTCAGCCAGAAAATACCTGAAATCATAGAAAAACACACAAAATCATAGTAAAGTCTAGAAAAGTGAATTTTAACTAAAAACTAATAAAAATAATAAAAACTAACTAAAATATACTAAAAATACTAAAACAATGCCAAAAGCGTATAAATTATCCGCTCATCACAACACCAAACTTAAATTGTTGCTTGTCCCCAAGCAACTGAAAATCAAAATAGAATAAAAAGAAGAGAATATACTATAGACTCTGGTCGGCGAAATTGTGAACTATACTTTTCACAACTCTCATAATCCCTGGTAATGGCTCCAAAAACTGGTGCGCTTAACCATGGCATTACCCAACTTCGCACAATAACCAGCAAGTGCACTGGGTCGTCCAAGTAATAAAACCTTACGTGAGTAAGGGTCGATCCCACGGAGATTGTTAGTAATGAGCAAGCTATGGTCATCTTGTAAATCTTAGTCAGGCAAATCAGATATATGGTGATGAACGAACATACATAAAGATAAAGATGATACTTATGTATATCATTGTGTATGAGCTTCAGACAAGTGATCCCACGGAGATGTTAGTAATGAAGCAAGCTATGGTCATCTTGTAAATCTTAGTCAGGCAAACTCAGATATATATGGTGATGAACGAAAATAACATAGAAGATAAAGATAGTGATACTTATGTATATCATTGGTGTATGAGCTTCAGACAAGTGTATGAAGATGCCTTCCCTTCCGTCTCTCTGCTTTCCTACAGCCTTCATCCAATCCTTTCTTACTCCTTTCCATGGCAAGCTCGTATAGGGTCTCACTGTTGTCAGCAGCTACCTCCCATCCTCTCAGTGAAAGCGATTGCATATGTCCTGTCACGGCATAGCGGAATTCATCTGTCGGTTCTCAATCAGGCGCGGAATAGAATCTAGTGATTCTTTTGCGTTATCACTAACGCCCCCGCCCTCAGGGTTTGAAGCACGTCACAGTCATTCAGTCATTGAATCCTACTCAGAACACCACAGACAAGGTTAGACCTTCCGGATTCTCTTGAATGCTGCCATCAGGTCCTGCCTATACCACGAAGACTCCGAAGAATCCAAGAGATATTCACTAAGCCTCGAATGCTTGTAGAACAAGAATGGTTGTCAGTCACCTTGTTCATAGGTGAGAGTGGTGATGGGCGTCAATCATCACCATCATCATGTTGAAGAACAAGTGATATCTTGGTAAAAGAACAAGCGGAATTGAATGGAAGAACAATAGTAATTGCATTAATACTCGAGGTACAGCAGAGCTCCACACCCTTAATCTATGGTGTGTAGAAACTCCACCGTTGAAAATACATAAGAACAGGGTCTAGGCATGGCCGAATGGCCAGCCTCCCAAAGATCTAAGATAGCATAAAACAAAGATAGCTACCAAAGTCTCGATACAAATACAATAGTAAAAGGTCCTACTTATAGATAACTAGTAGCCTAGGTGTACAAAGATGAGTAAATGACATAAAAATCCACTTCCGGGCCCACTTGGTGTGTGCTTGGGCTGAGCAATCAAGGAAATTCGTGTAGAGAACTTTTCTGGAGTTAAACGCCAGCTCCCATGCCAGTTTGGGCGTTTAACTCCAACTTTTATTCCTGTTCCGGCGTTTAACGCTGGAATTCCTGAGGCCGGATTGCTTTGCGGGTTTGGGCCATCAAATCTTGGACAAAGTATGGACTATTATATATTGCTGGAAAGCCCTGGATGTCTACTTTCCAACGCCGTTGAGAGCGCGCCAATTGGGCTTCTGTAGCTCCAGAAAATCCACTTCGAGTGCAGGGAGGTCAGAATCCAACAGCATCTGCAGTCCTTTTTGGTCTCTGAATCAGATTTTTGCTCAGGTCCCTCAATTTCAGCCAGAAAATACCTGAAATCACAGAAAAACACACAAACTCATAGTAAAGTCCAGAAAAGTGAATTTTAAATAAAACTAATAAAAATGTACTAAAATCTAACTAAAAGATATCAAAAACATACTAAAAACAATGCCAAAAAGTATACAAATTATCCGCTCATCACAACACCAAACTTAAATTGTTGCTTGTCCTCAAGCAACTGAAAATCAAATAAGATCAAAAGAAGAGAATATGCAATGAATTCCAAAAACATCTGTGAAGATCAGTATTAACTAGATGAGCGGGGCTTTTAACCTTCTGTCTCTGAACAGTTTTGGCATCTCAATCTATCCCTTGAAATTCAGAATGGTTGGCTTCTTTAGGAACTCAGAGTCCAGATAGTGTTAATGATTCTCCTAGTAAAGTATGATGATTCTTGAACATAGCTATTTATTGAGTCTTGGCTGTGGCCCAAAGCACTCTGTCTTCCAGTATTGCCACCGGATACATACATGCCACAGACACATGATTGGGTGAACCTTTTCAGATTGTGACTCAGCTTTGCTAAAGTCCCCAATTAGAGGTGTCCAGGGTTCTTAAGCACACTCTTATTTGCCTTGGATCACAACTTTATTTTTTCTTTTTCTTTCTTTTTTTTTTTTTTCGATTTTTTTTTTTTTTTTTTTTTTGAATAGCTTTTTCTTGCTTCAAGAATCATTTTATTGATTTTTCAGATCCTCAGTAACATGTCTCTTTTTTCATCATTCTTTCAAGAGCCAACATTCATGAACCACAAATTCAAGATACATATGCACTGTTTACACATACATTCAGAGAACAAAAATTGCCACCACATCAAAATAATTAAACTATTATAAAATTCAAAATTCATGCAATTCTTCCTTTTTCAATTAAGCACATTTTTATTCAAGAAAGGTGATGGATTCATAGGACATTCATAACTTTAAGGCATAGACACTAAGACACTAATGATCATAAGACACAAGCATGGATAACATAAAGCACTAAAAATTTCGAAAAACAAGGGAATAAAGAACAAGGAAATCAAGGAATGGGTCCACCTTAGTGATGGCGGCTCTTCCTTGCTTTTGAAGGTCCTA
Organism: Arachis stenosperma; assembly: GCF_014773155.1. Taxonomy (NCBI): domain Eukaryota; kingdom Viridiplantae; phylum Streptophyta; class Magnoliopsida; order Fabales; family Fabaceae; genus Arachis; species Arachis stenosperma. The sequence goes on along the minus strand of NC_080380.1, from coordinate 71,617,337 downwards.
TGGAGTGCTTGAGCTCCTCAATGTCTCTTCCTTGTCTTTGTTGCTCCTCCCTCATGATTCTTTGATCTTCTCTAATTTCATGGAGGAGAATGGAGTGTTCTTGATGCTCCACCCTTAGTTGTCCCATGTTGGAACTTAATTCTCCTAGGGAGGTGTTTAGTTGCTCCCAATAGTTTTGTGGAGGAAAGTTCATCCCTTGAGGAATCTCAGGGATTTCTTGATGAGAGGGGTCTCTTGTGTATTCCATCCTTTTCTTGGTGATGGGCTCATTAACTTCTATTTCTTCTCCAATCATGATGCTATGGATCATGATGGCCGGTCTATGGTACTTCGGACCGGTTGCTAGTGGGAATGATTGAGCGTGTATGAACTCTAACCATCCTCTAGCCACGGCTTGAGGTCATGCCTTCTCAATTGGACCGGCTTTCCTCTTGAATCTTGCTTCCATTGTGCGCCCTCTTCACATATGACTGTGAGGACTTGGTCCAACCTTTGATCAAAGTTGACCCTTCTAGTGTAAGGATGCTCATCTCCTTGCATCATAGGCAAGTTGAACGCCACCCTCACACTCTCCGGACTAAAATCCAAGTATTTCCCCCGAACCATAGTAAGATAATTCTTTGGATTCGGGTTCACACTTTGGTCATGGTTCTTTGTGATCCATGCATTGGCATAGAACTCTTGAACCATCAAGATTCCAACTTGTTGAATGGGGTTGGTGAGAACTTCCCACCTCTTCTTTGGATCTCATGGCGGATCTCCGGATATTCACCCTTTTTGAGTAAAAAGGGGACTTCGGGGATCACTTCTTCAAGGCCACAACTTCATAGAAGGTCTGATGCACCCTTGAGGAATCTATCCATCTCCCATGACTCGGAGGTGGAAGCTTTTGCTTTCCTTTCCTCTTTTTAGAGGTTTCTCCGGCCTTTGGTGCCATAATGGTTATGGAAAAACGAAAAAGCAACGCTTTTACCACACCAAACTTAAAATGTTTGCTCGTCCTCGAGCAAAGAAGAAAGAAAGGAGTAGAAGAAGAAGAAATGAGGAAGAGGGGGAGGGTAGTGTGTTCGGCCAAAGGGGGAAGAAGTGGTCTTTAGGTTGTGTGAAAATGAAGGGTTGAAGAAGGGTATTTATAGGAGAGAGGGGGTAAAGGTTCGGCCATTTGAGGGTGGGTTTGGGAGGAAAGTGGTTTGAATTTGAAGGGTGAGGTGGTGGGGTTTTATGAAGGATGGATGTGAGTGGTGAAGAGAAAGATGGATTTGATAGGTGAAGGGTTTTGGGGAAGAGGTGTTGAGGTGATTGGTGAATGGGGAAGAAGAGAGAGAGTGATGGTAGGGTCCTGTGGGGTCCACAGATCCTGTAGTGTCAAGGAAAAGTCATCCCTGCACCAAAAGTTGCTCAAAATCACGTTTGAGCCATTTCTGGCGTTAAACGCCGGGCTGGTGCCCATTCCTGGCGTTTAAACGCCAGGTTGTTGCCCTTACTGGCGTTTAACGCCAGTCTGGTGCCCTTTTCTGGCGTTAAAACGCCCAGAAAGGTGCTAGGCTGACTGGCGTTTGAACGCCAGCAGCATCTTCCTCCAGGGTGTGCTGTTTTTCTTCCTGTTTTTCATTTTGTTTTTGCTTTTTTCATTGTTTTTGTGACTTCTTATGATCATCAACCTACAAAAAAGATAAAATAACAAAAGAAAATAATTAATTATAAAACATTGGGTTGCCTCCCAACAAGCGCTTCTTTAGTGTCATTAGCTTGACAGAGGACTCCCATGGAGCCTCAGAAACACTCAGAACCGTGTTGAAACCTCCCAACACCAAACTTAGAGTTTGAATGTGGGTTTCAACACCAAACTTAGAGTTTGGTTGTGGCCTCCCAACACCAAACTTAGAGTTTGACTGTGGGGGCTCTGTTTGGCTCTGTTTTGAGAGAAGCTCTTCATGCTTCCTCTCCATGATGATAGAGGGATATCCTTGGGTCTTAAACACCATGGATTCTTCATTCACTTGAATGATCAACTCTCCTCTATCAACATCAATCACAGCCTTTGCTGGGCTAGGAATGGTCTGCCAAGGATGATGGATTCATCCATGCACTTCCCAGTCTCTAGGACTATGAAATCAGTAGGAATGTAATGGTCTTCAATCTTCACCAAAACATTCTCTATAAGTCCATGAGCTTGTTTTCTTGAATTGTCTGCCATCTCTAATGAGATTCTTGCAGCTTGCACCTCAAGGATCCCTAATTTCTCCATTACAGAGAGGGGCATGAGGTTTACACTTGACCCTAAGTCACACAAGGCCTTCTTGAAGGTCATGGTGCCTATGGTACAAGGTATAGAAAACTTCCCAGGATCCTGCCTCTTTTGAGGTAGTTTCTGCCTAGACAAGTCATCCAGTTCTTTGGTGAGCAAGGGAGGTTCATCCTCCCAAGTCTCATTTCCAAATAACTTGTCATTTAGTTTCATGATTGCTCCAAGGTATTTAGCAACTTGCTCTTCAGTAACATACTCATCCTCTTCAGAGGAAGAATACTCATCAGAGCTCATGAATGGCAGAAGTAAGTCCAATGGAATCTCTATGGTCTCATTTTGAGCCTCAGATTCCCATGGTTCCTCATTGGGGAACTCACTGGAGGCCAGTGCACGCCCATTGAGGTCTTCCTCAGTGGCGTTCACTGCCTCTCCTTCCTCCCAGAATTCGGCCATGTCTATGGCTTTGCACTCTCCTTTTGGATTTCTTCAGTGTTACTTGGGAGAGTGCTTGGAGGAAGTTCAGTAATTTTCTTGCTCAGCTGACCCACTTGTCCTTCCAAATTCCTAATGGAAGATCTAGTTTCAGTCATGAAACTTTGAGTGGTTTTGATCAGATCAGAGACCATGGTTGCTAAGTCAGAATTATTCTGCTTAGAGCTCTCTGTCTGTTGCTGAGAAGATGATGGAAAAGGCTTGCCATTGTTAAACCTGTTTCTTCCACCATTGTTATTGAAACCTTGTTGAGGTCTCTCGTGATTCTTCCATGAAAGATTTGGGTGATTTCTCCATGAAGAATTATAGGTGTTACCATAGGGTTCTCCTAGGTAATTTACCTCTTCCATGGAAGGGTTCTCAGGATCATAAGCTTCTTCCTCAGATGAAGCTTCCTTAGTACTGTTTGGTGCATTTTGCATTCCAGACAGACTTTGAGAAATCAAATTGACTTGTTGAGTCAATATCTTATTCTGAGCCAATATGGCATTCAGAGTGTCAATCTCAAGACTCCTTCTTCTGACTAGTCCCATTGTTCACAGGATTTCTTTCAGAAGTGTACATGAATTGGTTATTTGCAACCATTTCAATCAGTTCTTGAGCTTCAGTAGGCGTCTTCTTCAGATGAAGAGATCCTCCTGCAGAGCTATCCAAGGACATCTTAGATAGTTCAGAGAGACCATCATAGAAAATACCTATGATGCTCCATTCAGAAAGCATGTCAGAAGGACATTTTCTGATTAATTGTTTGTATCTTTCCCAAGCTTCATAGAGGGATTCTCCATCCTTTTGTCTAAAGGTTTGGACTTCCACTCTAAGCTTACTCCATCTTTGTGGTGGAAAGAATTTTGCCAAGAAGGCATTGACTAGCTTTTCCCAAGAGTCCAGGCTTTCTTTAGGTTGAGAATCCAACCATATTCTAGCCCTGTCTCTTACAGCAAAAGGGAATAGCATCAGTCTATAGACCTCAGGGTTAACCCCATTAGTCTTGACTGTGTCACAGATTTGCAAGAATTCAGCTAAAAACTGATGAGGATCTTCCATTGGAAGTCCATGGAACTTGCAATTCTGTTGCATTAGAGAAACTAATTGAGGCTTAAGCTCAAAGTTGTTTGCTCCAATGGCAGGGATAGAGATGCTTCTCCCATAAAATCAGGAGTAGGTGCAGTAAAGTCACCCAGCACCTTCCTTGCATTGTTTGCATTGTTGTTGTTTTCTGCTGCCATGTTTTCTTCCTTGAAGAATTCGTCAGGTCCTCTAAAGAGAGTTGTGCTTTGGCTTCTCTTAGCTTTCTCTTCAGAGTCCTTTCGGGTTCAGGATCAGCTTCAACAAGAATGCCTTTGTCCTTGCTCCTGCTCATATGAAAGAGAAGGGAACAAGAAAATGTGGTATCCTCTATGTCACAGTATAGAGATTCCTTTAAGTGTCAGAGGAAAGAGAAATAGAAAGAAGAAGGAGAAGATAAATTCGAACTTTAGTTAGATAAGGTTCGAATTGTGCATTGAGAAGGAGTGGCACTCCATAAATAGAAGGATGTGGGAAGGAGGAAGTTATTTTCGAAAATCAAGTGAAAAATTTTGAAGTTATTTTGAAAAACATTAATTAATTTTCGAAAATAAAAGTGGAAAGAAACCAAGTGATTTTGAAAAAGATTTTGAAATTAGAAATTAAAAAGATTTGATTGAAAACTGTTTTGAAAAAGATGTGGTTAAAAAGATTTAAAAAAAATGTGATTGAGAAGACATGATTTGAAAACTATTTGAAAAGATATGATTTTAAAAATGAATGACTTGCTTAACAAGAAAGATATGATTTGAAACATTCAAACCTTTCTCAACAGAAAAGGTAACAATCTTGTGATGTTCAATCAAATCATTAATTGTTAGTAAGTATCTTTTAAAAGGAAAGAAATTGATTTTGAAAACATTTGATTGAAAAGATTTGATTTGAAAAAGATTTGATTTTGAAAAATTTGAAAAAATTGATTTGAAAACAAATCTTCCCCCTAGCACCATCCTGGCGTTAAACGCCCAGAATGGTATACATTCTGGCGTTTAACGCCCAAAATGCTACCTCTTGGGCGTTAAACGCCCAACCAGGTACCCTGGCTGGCGTTTAAACGCCAGTCTGCCTTCTTCACTGGGCATTTTTGAATGCTCAGCTTTTTCTGTATAATTCCTCTGCAGCATGTTTTGAATCTTCAATTCTTTGTATCATTGACTTGAAAGGACACAAATTAAAAATATTTTTGGATTTTTTGATAATCAAAATGCAAAAGGAATCAATTAACAATGCATGCAAGACACCAAACTTAGCAGTTTGTGTACTACTGACACTAACAACATGAAAATGCATATGAGACACACAAAATACTTCAAGTCAATAGAATTCAAAGATCAAAACAAAGAAATATATGCATGGATTCGAAAAATATAACAAAACATGCATTTGACACTAAACTTAAGATGAGACTCTAGACTCAAACAAGAAATATTTTTGGGATTTTATGGTTTTGCAAATTTTTTGTATTTTTCGAAAATTAAGTGAAAAAAAGTATCAAAATTCTTAATGAGAATTCCAGGAATCAGTGCAATGCTAGTCTAAGGCTCCGGTCCAGGAATTAGACATGGCTTCACAGCCAGCCAAGCTTTCAAAGAAAGCTTCGGTCCAAAACACTAGACATGACCAAGGTCAGCCAAGCCTTAGCAAATCACTGCTCCAACAGCAAGATTGATACGAATCAACAAGCTCTTGTGGTGATAAGTTGAAACCTCGGTCCAATCAGATTAGACATGGCTTCTCAGCCAGCCAGATTTCAACAAATCATCATGAAACTCTAGAATTCACCTTCAAGAATTTCGAAAAAAAATACCTAATCTAAGCAACAAGATGAACCGTCAGTTGTCCAGCCTAAACAATCCCGGGCAATAACACCAAAAATTTGATGTTGTTGCCGGATCTTGGCTCTGATGTTACCAAAAGCTTGCTCAAAACATGAACAATCCCCGCAACGGCGCCAAAAACTTGGTCGGCGAAATTGTGAACTATACTTTTTCACAACTCTCATAATCCCTGGTAATGGCTCCAAAACTTGGTGCGCTTAATACCATGGCATTACACAACTTCGCACAACTAACCAGCAAGTGCACTGGGTCGTCCAAGTAATAAAACCTTACGTGAGTAAGGGTCGATCCCACGGAGATTGTTAGTAATGAAGCAAGCTATGGTCATCTTGTAAATCTTAGTCAGGCAAACTCAGATATATATGGTGATGAACGAAAATAACATAGAAGATAAAGATAGTGATACTTATGTATATCATTGGTGTATGAGCTTCAGACAAGTGTATGAAGATGCCTTCCCTTCCGTCTCTCTGCTTTCCTACAGCCTTCATCCAATCCTTTCTTACTCCTTTCCATGGCAAGCTCGTATAGGGTCTCACTGTTGTCAGCAGCTACCTCCCATCCTCTCAGTGAAAGCGATTGCATATGTCCTGTCACGGCATAGCGGAATTCATCTGTCGGTTCTCAATCAGGCGCGGAATAGAATCCAGTGATTCTTTTGCGTTATCACTAACGCCCCCGCCCTCAGGGTTTGAAGCACGTCACAGTCATTCAGTCATTGAATCCTACTCAGAACACCACAGACAAGGTTAGACCTTCCGGATTCTCTTGAATGCTGCCATCAGGTCCTGCCTATACCACGAAGACTCCGAAGAATCCAAGAGATATTCACTAAGCCTCGAATGCTTGTAGAACAAGAATGGTTGTCAGTCACCTTGTTCATAGGTGAGAGTGGTGATGGGCGTCAATCATCACCATCATCATGTTGAAGAACAAGTGATATCTTGGTAAAAGAACAAGCGGAATTGAATGGAAGAACAATAGTAATTGCATTAATACTCGAGGTACAGCAGAGCTCCACACCCTTAATCTATGGTGTGTAGAAACTCCACCGTTGAAAATACATAAGAACAGGGTCTAGGCATGGCCGAATGGCCAGCCTCCCAAAGATCTAAGATAGCATAAAACAAAGATAGCTACCAAAGTCTCGATACAAATACAATAGTAAAAGGTCCTACTTATAGATAACTAGTAGCCTAGGTGTACAAAGATGAGTAAATGACATAAAAATCCACTTCCGGGCCCACTTGGTGTGTGCTTGGGCTGAGCAATCAAGGAATTCGTGTAGAGAACTTTTCTGGAGTTAAACGCCAGCTCCCATGCCAGTTTGGGCGTTTAACTCCAACTTTTATTCCTGTTCCGGCGTTTAACGCTGGAATTCCTGAGGCCGGATTGCTTTGCGGGTTTGGGCCATCAAATCTTGGACAAAGTATGGACTATTATATATTGCTGGAAAGCCCTGGATGTCTACTTTCCAACGCCGTTGAGAGCGCGCCAATTGGGCTTCTGTAGCTCCAGAAAATCCACTTCGAGTGCAGGGAGGTCAGAATCCAACAGCATCTGCAGTCCTTTTTGGTCTCTGAATCAGATTTTTGCTCAGGTCCCTCAATTTCAGCCAGAAAATACCTGAAATCACAGAAAAACACACAAACTCATAGTAAAGTCCAGAAAAGTGAATTTTAAATAAAAACTAATAAAAATGTACTAAAATCTAACTAAAAGATATCAAAAACATACTAAAAACAATGCCAAAAAGTATACAAATTATCCGCTCATCAGACTCCAAAATATCAAAGAAACTTAGCTCCAATTAGATGAGCGGGACTAGTAGCTTTTTGCTTCTGAACAGTTTTGGCATCTCACTTTATCCTTTGAAGTTTAGAATGATTGGCATCCATAGGAACTCAGAACTCAGATAGTGTTATTGATTCTCCTAGTTAAGTATGATGATTCTTGAACATAGCTACTTTATGAGTCTTGGCCGTGGCCCAAAGCACTCTGTCTTCCAGTATTACCACCGGATACATACATGCCACAGACACATAATTGAGTGAACCTTTTCAGATTGTGACTCAGATTTGCTAGAGTCCCCAATTAGAGGTGTCTAAGGTTCTTAAGCACACTCTTTTTGCCTTGGATCACAACTTTATTTCTTTCTTTTTCTTTTTCTCTTTCTTTTCTTTTTCTTTTTTTTTTTGTATTCACTGCTTTTTCTTGCTTCAAGAATCAATTTGATGATTTTTCAGATCCTCAATAACAGTTCTCCTTTTCCATCATTCTTTCAAGAGCCAACAATTTTAACATTCTTAAAACAACAAATTCAAAAGACATATGCACTGTTCAAGCATTCATTCAGAAAATAAAAAGTATTGTCACCACATTAAACTAATTCAACTAGTTTCAAAGATGAATTCGAAATCCTGTACTTCTTGTTCTTTTGTGATTAAAGCATTTTTCATTTAAGAGAGGTGATGGATTCATAGGACATTCATAGCTTTAAGATATGAACCTTAAATTTTATTAATCCTGAATCAAGAACAAGACTCAAAAATAGATATAAGATAAGACTAATAGTAATAGAAAACAAAAATTTAAATAGGCTCCTAATGATAGAGGTTATCACAGAGTTAGGACTCAACAACCTTGATTTTGAGAAGTGGATGCTCCCTCAACTTGAGGGGAGAGCTTTTGGCGTTTCAACTCTTGAAGTTCACGCCCCTGCTTCTCTTGTTCCTTTAGCAATTTGCAGAGCATGCAGTTCTGATTCTGCTGTTCTTCCTTAAGTTGCTCCATAGTTTCTTGCAACTTGGTGATAGATGCTTCTAGGCTGGCCCAGTAGTCAATTTCAGGAAATTCAGGGAGGAACTCCTGCACCCTCTTTTTGATAGAGTTGTCTTGCATTTGTCCTTCCATTGACTTCTCGGTGATTGGATGTTCAATGGGTATGAATTCATCTACTCCCATCTTCACCCCAGCCTCTTTACAGAGCAAGGAGATCAAGCTTGGGTAAGCCAGTTTGGCTTCAGTGGAATTCTTATTTGCAATTGTGTAGATCTCACAAGCAATCAGATGATGAACCTCCACTTCTTTTCCAAGCATAATGCAATGAATCATCACTGCTCTCTTGATAGTGACCTCAGAATGGTTGCTAGTGGGCAATATGGAACGCCCAATAAAGTCTAGCCAGCCTATTGCAATTGGTTTGAGGTCTCCCCTATTGAGTTGGTTTGGGACACCTTTTGAATTGGTTATCCACTTAGTTCCAGGGAGGCAAATGTCCTCTAGAACTTGATCCAACCCCTTATCTGCTCTCACCATTCTCCTATTAAAGGATTCAGGATCATCTTGCAGTTGAGGCAATTTGAAAACCTCTCTTATTTTGTCCAGATGGAAGTAAATAACTTTCCCTCTGACCATGGTTCTGTAAGTATGGAAAGCAGTTCCAGTCATTCTCTGCTTATCTGTCAGCCACAGATTTGAGTAGAATTCCTGAACCATATTTCTTCCAACCTTTATCTCAGGATTGGTTAGAACTTCCCATCCTCTGTTTCGAATTTGCTCTTGGATCCCCGGATATTCATCTTCTTTTAGATCGAATTTGACTTCCGGGATCACTGACCTCAGACCCATTATTTTGTGATAATGGTCTTCATGTTCTTTGGTTAAGAACTTCTCTTGATTCCAAAGACTCTTTGGATTATTCTCTTTCTTGCCTCTTAAATTGGTTTGTTTTCCCTTAGGAGCCATGATCTTGATGAATCTTGGCTTAGTGATCATGGAAAAGCACACCAAACTTAGAGGTTTGCTTGCCCTCAAGCAAAAGAAAGAAAAGAGGGGAGAGAGGAGGAGAGCAAATTCGAATGGTGGGGAGAAAAGGGGTGGCCGAACATGTATTTATAAGGGAGGGGGAGAGATTTCGAAAATTTTGAAGGAGATTTGAGAAGATATGGAAAGAATTTGAGAAATATTTGAGTTTTTTAAGAAGATTTGGGAAGGATTTGAGAGAGATTTGAAGAATGATTTTAATTTTTTGAAAATTTGAAGGTGGATGATGAAAGTTTGAAATGCGTTTATGTAGAAAATTATGGATCAAAAAAGGAAAGTTTGAAAAAATTTTAATCAGAAAGCAAAATCTCTGTCCCCCACCTTTCTGGCGTTAAACGCCCAGAATGGCATCCATTCTGGCGTTTAACGCCCAATTGTTGGCCATTGTGGGCGTTTAACGCCCAGCCAGATACCCTGGCTAGCGTTAAACACCAGAATTCCCTTCATCACTGGGCGTTTTGCTAAACGCCCAGGATGCTACACACCTGGCGTTAAACGCCCAGAATGGAGCCCATTCTGGCGTTTAACGCCCAAAATGACACCTTTACTGGCGTTAAACGCCCAGAATGGTGCCCATTCTGGCGTTTAACGCCCAAAATTCCCTTTACTGGCATTTTTTTGCCAGCAAGCTCTTTTTCTCTGCTTTTTGTACTGAATTCTTCTGTAACTCTGTGAATTCCTTCAATTTTGATATTTGCCCTTTGAGAATATGGATTGAACCTTGATTAAACAAAACAGATAACCTGCTAATCACTGGGTTGCCTCCCAGCAAGCGCTTCTTTATTGTCTCAGTTTTGAGCATTCTTGCTCAAAATTGCTTTCAAGATAATGCTTAATCCTCTGTCCATTAACAATGAACTTCTTGTCAGAATCAGTATCCTGAAGCTCAACATATCCATATAGTGATACTCCTGTAATCACATACGGACCCCTCCAGTGGGATTTAAGTTTTCCTGGGAACAATCTGAGCCTAGAGTTGAAGAGCAGAACTTTTTGTCCTGGCTCTAAGACTCTGGATGACAACTTCTTGTCATGCCACTTCTTTGCCTTTTTCTTATAAATTTTAGCATTTTCAAAGGCACTGAGTCTAAATTCATCTAGCTCATTTAGCTGGAGCAATCTTTTTTCACCAGCTAACTTAGCATCCAGGTTTAGGAATCTGGTTGCCCAGTAGGCTTTATGTTCCAGTTCCACGGGCAGATGACAGGCCTTGCCATACACAAGTTGGTATGGAGAGGTTCCTATTGGAGTCTTGAATGCTGTTCTGTATGCCCACAGAGCATCATCCAAGCTCTTTGCCCAATCCTTTCTACGGGCAATTACAGTCCGTTCTAGGATTCTTTTTAGCTCTCTGTTAGAGACTTCAGCTTGCCCATTTGTCTGTGGATGATACGGGGTTGCCACTTTGTGGCTAATTTCATATCGGACCATAGCAGAGTACAGCTATTTATTGCAGAAATGAGTACCCCCATCACTGATTAGTACTCTGGGAACACCAAACTTGCTGAAGATGTGTTTCTGGAGGAATTTCAGCATGGTCTTAGTATCATTAGTGGGTGTAACAATTGCTTCTACCCATTTGGATACATAGTCCACTGCCACCAGAATGTAAGTGTTTGAGTATGATGGTGGGAATGGACCCATAAAGTCAATTCCCCATACATCAAACAATTCAATCTCTAGGATCCCTTGTTGAGGCATGGCGTATCCATGAGGCAGGTTACAGGCTCTTTGGCAACTGTCACAGTTACGCACAAACTCCCGGGCATCTCTATAGAGAGTAGGCCAGTAGAAGCCACATTGGAGGACCTTAGTGGCTGTTCGCTCACTTCCGAAATGTCCCCCATACTGTGATCCATGGCAATGCCACAGGATCCTTTGTGCTTCTTCTCTGGGTACACATCTGCGGATCATTCTGTCTGCACATCTCTTAAAGAGATATGGCTCATCCCATAGGTAGTACTTGGCATCTGAAATTAATTTCTTTCTTTGCACTCTGCTGTACTCCTGGGGTATGAACCTCACAGCTTTGTAGTTTGCAATGTCTGCAAACCATGGAGCTTCCTGAATGGCAAAGAGTTGCTCATCTGGGAAAGTCTCAGAGATCTCAGTAGAAGGGAGGGACGTCCCAGCTACTGGTTCTATTCGGGACAGATGATCAGCTACTTGGTTCTCTGTCCCTTTTCTGTCTCTTATTTCTATATCAAACTCTTGCAGAAGCAACACCCATCTTATTAGCCTGGGTTTTGAATCCTGCTTTGTGAGTAAGTATTTAAGAGCAGCATGGTCAGTGTACACAACCACTTTGGATCCCACTAGATAGGATCTAAACTTGTCAATGGCATAGACCACTTCAAGTAACTCTTTTTCTGTGGTTGTGTAATTCTTCTGTGCATCATTTAGAACACAGCTGGCATAATAAATGACGTGCAGAAGCTTGTCATGCCTCTGTCCCAACACTGCACCAATGGCATGGTCACTGGCATCACACATTAGTTCGAATGGCAATGTCCAGTCTGGTGCAGAGATAACTAGTGCTGTGACCAGCTTGGCTTTCAGGGTCTCAAATGCCTGCAGACACTGTGTGTCAAACATAAATGGTGTGTCCGCAGCTAGCAGGTTGCTCAAAGGTTTTGCAATTTTCGAAAAATCCTTTATAAACCTTCTGTAGAATCCTGCATGCCCCAGAAAGCTTCTGATTGCCTTAACATTGGCAGGTGGTGGTAATTTTTCAATTACCTCTACCTTTGCCTTATCCACCTCTATTCCTTTGCTTGAAATTTTGTGTCCAAGGACAATTCCTTCAGTCACCATAAAGTGACATTTCTCCCAGTTTAAAACCAGGTTAGTCTCTTGGCACCTTTTCAGGACAAGTGCTAGGTGGTTAAGACAGGAGCTGAATGAGTCTCCATATACTGAGAAGTCATCCATGAAGACTTCCAGGAATTTCTCCACCATATCAGAGAAGATGGATAGCATGCATCTCTAAAAGGTTGCAGGAGCATTACACAGACCAAAAGGCATCCTCCTGTAAGCAAACACGCCAGAAGGGCAAGTAAATGCTGTTTTCTCTTGGTCTTGAGGATCCACTGCAATTTGGTTGTAACCTGAATAGCCATCCAAAAAGCAGTAATAATCATGACCAGCTAGTCTTTCTAGCATTTGGTCTATGAATGGTAAAGGAAAGTGATCCTTTCTGGTGGCTGTATTGAGCCTTCTATAGTCAATACACATACGCCACCCTGTGACTGTTCTTGTAGGAACCAGTTCATTTTTTTCATTATGAACTACTGTCATGCCCCCCTTCTTGGGGACAACTTGGACACGGCTCACCCAGGGGCTATCAGAAATAGGATAAATAATCCCAGCCTCTAGTAATTTAGTGACCTCTTTCTGCACTACCTCCTTCATGGCTGGATTTAGCCGCCTTTGTGGTTGGACCACTGGTTTGGCATTATCCTCCAATAGGATCTTGTGCATGCATCTTGTTGGGCTAATGCCCTTAAGATCACTTATGGACCACCCAAGAGCTGTCTTGTGTGTCCTTAGCACTTGAATCAGTGCTTCCTCTTCCTATGGATTTAAAGCAGAGCTTATGATTACAGGAAAGGTATCACCTTCTCCCAGAAATACATATTTCAGGGATGGTGGTGATGGTTTGAGCTCGGGTTTGGGAGGTTTCTCCTCTTCCTGAGGGATTTTCAGAGGTTCTATTATTCTCTCTGATTCCTCCAAATCAGGCTGAACATCTTTAAAGATGTCCTCTAGCTCTGATTCGAGACTCTCAGTCATATTGATCTCTTCCACAAAAGAGTCAATAATGTCAACGCCCATACAGTCATTTGATGTGTCTGGATGCTGCATAGCTTTTATAGCTGGCGCACGAATTTGTGATTCGCACAACTAACCAGCAAGTGCACTGGGTCGTCCAAGTAATACCTTACGTGAGTAAGGGTCGATCCCACGGAGATTATTGGCTTGAAGCAATCAATGTTTATTTTATTTGTCTCAGTTAGGATGTCACAAAATTGTTTGGATTACTTGAACAATAGAGTTATTTGTTTATAAAGGATTGTGGAATATATTAGAATAACAAAGAATACTAGCATTACTTGTTGTGCAGTAATGGAGAATATGTTGAAGTTTTGGAGATGCTTTGTTCTCTGAACTTCAACTCTTCCTTGAGATCCTCTTCTCACACGCAAGGTCTATCCATGGCAAGCTCTATGTAGGGTGTCACCGTTGTCAATGGCTACTTCCCATCCTCGCAGTGAAAGCTAATGCTCACGCACTCTGTCACAGTACGGCCAATCACCGGTTGGTTCCCGCTTCCTACTGGAATAGAATCCCTCTTTTGCGTCTGTCACTAACGCCCAGCAGGTTGCAAGTTTGAAGCACGTCACAGTCATTCAATCCTGGAATCCTACTCGGAATACCACAGACAAGGTTTAGACTTTCCGGATTCTCATGAATGCCGCCATCTATCTAGCTTATACCACGAAGATTCTGTTGGGGAATCTAAGAGATATTCATTCATTCTGATGTAGAACGGAGGTGGTTGTCAGGCACACATTCATGGATTGAGGAAGGTGATGAGTGTCACGGATCATCACCTTCTTCACAATTAAGCGCGAATAAACATCTTAGATAAGAACAAGCGTGTTTGAATGGAAAACAAAGGAATTGTATTAAATCATCGAGACGCTGCAGAGCTCCTCACCCCCAACAATGGAGTTTAGAGACTCATGCCATCAAAAGTATGTAATTCAGATTTGTAAAAATGTCATGAGGTACAAGATAAGTCTGTAAAAGTTGTTTAAATAGTAAACTAGTAACCTAGGTTTACAGAAAATGAATAAACTAAGATAATTGGTGCAGAAATCCACTTCTGGGGCCCACTTGGTGTGTGCTGGGGCTGAGACTAAAGCTTTCCACGTGTAAAGGCCTTTCTTGGCGTCAAACTCCAGGTTATGACGTGTTTTGGGCGTTCAACTCCGGATCATGACGTTTTTCTGGCGTTTAACTCCAGACAGCAGCATGAACTTGGCGTTTAACGCCAAGTTACGTCGTCTATCCTTGCGCAAAGTATGGACTATTATATATTGCTGGAAAGCCCTGGATGTCTACTTTCCAACGCCGTTGAGAGCGCGTCAATTGGACTCCTGTAGCTCCAGAAAATCCATTTCGAGTGTAGGGAGGTCAGGATCCAACAGCATCAGCAGTCCTTTTTCAGCCTAAGTCAGATTTTTGCTCAGCTCCCTCAATTTCAGCCAGAAAATACCTGAAATCACAGAAAAACACACAAACTCATAGTAAAGTCCAGAAATATGATTTTTACCTAAAAACTAATATTATTTTACTAAAAACTAACTGAAACATGCTAAAATCTACATGAAATTACCCCCAAAAAGCGTACAAAATATCCGCTCATCACAACACCAAACTTAAACTGTTGCTTGTCCTCAAGCAACTAGATAAATAAAATAGGTTTTAACAGAAATAAAGAAGTAATAATATTTTAGAGTTTTAAATGAAGCTTAGATTCTTATTAGATGAGCGGGGCTTGTAGCTTCTTGTTTCTGAACAGTTTTGGCATCTCCCTGTATCTTTTAAATTTCAGAATGATTGGCATCCTTAGGAACTCAGAATTCAGATAGTATCATTGACTCTCCTAGTGTAGTATGTTGATTCTTGAACACAGTTATTTTATGAGTCTTGGCTGTGGCCCTAAGCACTTTGTTTTCCAGTATTACCACCGGATACAAAAAATGCCACAGACACATAACTGGGTGAACCTTTTCAGATTGTGACTCAGCTTTGCTAGAGTCCCCAATTAGTGGTGTCCAGAGCTCTTAAGCACACTCTTTTGCTTTGGATCACGACTTTAACCACTCAGTCTCAAGCTTTTCACTTGGACCTTCATGACACAAGCACATGGTTAGGGACAGCTTGATTTAGCCGCTTAGGCCTGGATTTTATTTCCTTGGGCCCTCCTATCCATAGATGCTCAAAGCCTTGGATCCTTTTTACTCTTGGCTAGTGCCCATGGCTTGTGAATATTGTGTTTTTTTTTTTTTTTTTTGAACTGCTTTTTCTTGCTTCAAGAATCAATTTCATGATTTTTCAGATCATCAATGATATTTTTCGTGTTCCTCATCCTTTCAGGAGCCAATATTCATCAAATTCAAAGTACATATTATGCACTGTTCAAGCATTCATTCAGAGAACAAAAAGTATTGCCACCACATATAATTAATTATAAATTTTATTATTAAGAACTCGAAAAATATAGATTACTTCTTTATTCTAAAATAAAATCTACTACTTTATTCATGCCTGATGATGATGAGAAAAATAAACTATAGCTTAATTGGAAATAAAATCAAAATAGACATACTAATTACTACTAAATATCTCCTAAGGTGAATTTCAATAAAATAAAATAAAAACGCTATTACTAAATTAAAGCAGGAAAATTGGAACTCAGCAACCTGTTGTTTTGAGTAGTAGATGTTCTTTTAATCCATGGAGCACTTTTCAGGGATTAATTTTTGGCGTTTCAGCTCCCTTAGATCACGCCCTTGCTCCTCCTGTTCCTTGAGCAGTTTGCAAATCATGCTACTTTGATTATTCTGCTCTTCCTTTATTTGATCCATAGCTTCTTGCAATCTGGAAATAGAAGCCTCAAGATGTTCCCAATATTCGAATTGGGGCAGTTCTGGGAGGGCTTCTTGTGCTCTCCTCTTGGTTGAATCATCTTGTTGCTGTTGTCTGACCATTGATATTCCAGTAATGGGCTTTTCAATTAGGATATATTCAGTTATTCCCATCTTCACTCCAGCATCTTTGCAAAGCATAGAAATTAGGCTTGGATAAGCCAATTTGGCGTCCGTATAATTCTTGTTTGCAATTTTGTATAGCTCACATGAGATCATCTGATGGACTTCCACTTCTTTTCCTAGCATGATGCAGTGAATCATGACAGCTCTTTTGATGGTAACTTCAGAACGGTTGCTGGTGGGTAATATGGAACGACTAATAAAATCCAGCCAGCCTCTAGCTACTGGTTTTAGATCTTCTCTTTTGAGTTGAACTGGGTTGCCAGTTGTACTGGTAGTCCACTTGGCTCCAGGGACGCATATATCTTCCAAGATCTTGTCCAATCCTTTATTGATCCTCATCATTCTCCTATTAAAGGAGTCTGGGTCATCCTTCAGTTGAGGAATCTTGAATATCTCCCTGATCTTGTCAGCATTGGTATGAATGATCTTTCCTCTGACTACGGTCTTATGGTCAAAGAGAGCCGCTCCAATGATTCTTTGCCTTTCTGTCTGTCATAGATTAGCATAGAATTCCTGAACCATGTTCCTTCCCACTTTTGTTTCAGGATTGGCCAGAATTTCCCAATGCTGTAGAAGATACAATGAGAAGCGTGTAAAGTGTCATGAGGTCTAGATACAATGTCAAAAGATCCTATTAATAGTGAACTAGTAACCTAGGGTATACATAAATGAGTAAATGACGTAAAAATCCACTTCCGGGGTCCACTTAGTGTGTGCTTGGGCTGAGCATTGGAGCTTTCATGTGTAGAGACTTTTTCTGGAGTTAAACGCCAGCTTTTATGCCAGTTTGGGCGTTTAACTCCAATTTTTATGCCAGTTCCGGCGTTAAACGTTGGGAATTCTGAAGCTGATTTGCAACGCCGGTTTGGGCCATCAAATCTCGGGCAAAGTATGGACTATTATACATTTCTGGAAAGCCCAGGATGTCTACTTTCCAACGCCATTGAGAGCGCGCCAATTGGGCTTCTGTAGCTCCAGAAAATCCACTTTGAGTGCAGGGAGGTCAGAATCCAACAGCATCTGCAGTCCTTTTCAGCCTCTGAATCAGATTTTTGCTCAGGACCCTCAATTTCAGCCAGAAAATACCTGAAATCACAGAAAAACACACAAACTCATAGTAAAGTTCAGAAAAGTGAATTTTAACTAAAAACTAATAAAAATATAATAAAAACTAACTAAAATATACTAAAAATATACTAAAAACAATGCCAAAAAGCGTATAAATTATCTGCTCATCAATAGGAACGGAGCAGAGAACAAGGTAGCTGACCACCTCTCAAGGATCCCACAAGAAGAAGAAATGCAGCAAGTAGTAGTAAATGAAAGCTTTCTTGATGAACAATTGATGATGATTCGAGTAGCCCCTTGGTTTGCAGACATAGCTAACTTCAAGGCTTTTGGGGAGCTACCAACTAACATCAATAAGCACATGAGGAGGAAGCTAATCAAGGTCGCCAAACACTACATATGGGATGACCCCTATTTGTTCAAAAAGTGTACTGATGGAGTCCTAAGAAGGTGTATATCCCATGAGAAGGGCAGGAAGTGTTATGGCAGTGCCATGGGTTAGCATATGGAGGTCACTTCAGTGGAGAAAGGACAGCAGCAAAAGTGCTTCAATCCGGATTTTACTGGCCAACAACGTTTAAGGATGCCAAGGAAATGGTGTCAAGGTGTGATGAATGTCAAAGAGCTGGTAATCTAACCAAGAGGAATGAGATGCCACAACAATACATACTAGAGCTGGAGCTATTTGATGTATGGGGAATTGATTTCATGGGACCCTTCCCAACCTCCTACTCAAATAGCTACATATTAGTGGCTGTTGATTATGTTTCGAGGTGGGTAAAAGCCATAGCCACTGCAACAAATGACAACAAGGTTGTGATAAGGTTCTTGAGAAGGAACATCTTCAGCAGATTTGTAGTTCCCAGAGCTCTCATTAGTGATGGAGGGACACACTTCTGCAACAAACAACTCGAGACACTGCTTCTCAGATATGGAGTAAAGCACAAAGTGGCAACTCCATACCACCCACAGACCAACGGGTAAGCCGAGATCTCCAACAGAGAGCTAAAACGAATCTTTGAAAAAACTGTTAGAAGCTCAGTAAAGGACTGGTCTAAGAAGCTAGATGATGCTCTATGGGCCAACAGGACAGCCTTCAAGACCCCCATTGGGATGTCACCATACCAACTGGTATTTGGCAAGGCTTGCCACTTGCCATTTGAACTGGAGCACAGAGCCTTCTGGGCTCTAAAACTACTGAATTTTGATGAGCAAGCTGTTGGAGAAAAGAGATTAATACAACTCAATGAGCTGGAAGAGTTTAGAAATCAAGCATATGAGAATGCAAAAATCTACAAAGAGAACACAAAAAGGTGGCATGACCAAAAGATAGCAAGAAGGGAGTTCACTGAAGGACAGAAGGTGTTACTCTACAACTCAAGACTCAAGTTCTTCCCTGGAAAACTTAAGTCTCGATGGTCAGGACCTTTCACCATACTCAAGGTGTTTCCCTATGGTCATGTGGAGCTCATGGAGAACAAAACTCAGAGAACCTTTTCTTTCAATGGCCATAGACACAAGCACTACTTGGGAGGCTCCTTGGAAGAGCAGAGAGTGAGCTACAAGCTCAGCTAAAGATGAAGGAATGTCAAGCTAAAGACAATAAAGAAGCGCTAGTTGAGAGGCACCCCAACACTTTATCCTTTCTGATTTAGTTGCTTTTCTTAGAAGTAGTTTAAATTCTGTTGCATTAGATAGTTTATTTTTCAGTAATTTGGATCAGTTTACAATTGTAGAATAGAAAGTTTGATATTAGCTTTGATAGCTAGATTTTCTTTATGCTCTCTTATTTCTTTCTATTTGGGAATTGCAACTTGATGAATGCGTAACTAATGATGAGTGAATGAACTGAGAACTAGCTAAAGTGCTAAGTTTGGTGTGGCCTCTCACCACTTAATCTAGGCTTACAAACAATAAATAGTTTGATTTTGAAGAGTAAGCCCAGAGATTAAGTTTGGTGTGGCCACCACCAAGGATCACATAGCAGCCCAACTCACCCAATTTGAAAGCACTTAATGCTTTGGGTAAAGACATGAACGTGGTTTAATGAGTTCAAAGGAAGTGAAATCAAAAGAAAATGAAAAGTTTGATGTTATTCCACTCTTATGAACACATTAAATACACAATGATGAAACCAATTTATTAAGATGCCAAAGAATTAAGTTTGGTGTCCCAAGGGACACCCATCAGTTGCAATCCAATTCATTCTTGATTAGAAGGAACGGGAAGGGGTTCTTTTGTCATTACTAATGGGTTCAGTTTTAATTTCAGGAGAGAGGATGGGGCCCACATGGTAAACAACTCACAAAATAAGGAAGTCAAAGTGTACTTGCACTTTGGAACTCGACACACGCAGAAGACACTGTGAGAAAAGAGTTGGCGCCTCTTCCCACGCTAGGCGCCGCTTCCCAAAGTGGGAAAACATTTAACCCTTTTTGTTTCCCACCCTTTTAACCACACCATCCACCCATTATAAAAGCTTCACCCCAATATCCTCTCCCACTTCAACAATCTCCACACCCCTCACCATCACTTCTCTTCTCATCTTCTACTATCTCTCATCCCCTACTTTTTTTCTTGATTGGGACAATCAAGTCCTAAGTTTAGTGTTGGAGAAAAAACTTGTTTTGACTTCTCTTTCTTTTAACCCCTATTTTTTTACAACCTCAAGCACCCTTGATGAGCGGATATTTTATACGCTTTTTAGGGGTAATTTCATATAGATTTTAGTATATTTTAGTTAATTTTTAGTATATTTTTATTAGTTTTTAGGCAAAATTCATATTTCTGGACTTTACTATGAGTTTGTATGTTTTTCTGTGATTTCAGGTATTTTCTGGCTGAAATTGAGGGAGCTGAGTAAAAGAATCTGATTCAGGCTGAAAAAGGACTGCTGATGTTGTTGGATTCTGACCTTCCTGCACTCGGAATGGATTTTTTGAGCTACAAGAGTCCAATTGGCGCGCTCTCAATTGGGTTGGAAAGTAGATATCCAGGGCTTTCCAGCAATATATAATAGTCCATACTTTTCGTAAAGATAAACGATGTAAACCGGCGTTTAACGCCAGTTCCATGTTGCATTCTGGCGTTGAACGCCAGAAACAGGTTGCAAGTTGGAGTTAAACGCCAGAACAGGTTACAACCTGACGTTTAACTCCAGAAACAGCCCAGGCACGTGAGAAGCTCAAGTCTCAGCCCCAGCACATGCCAAGTGGGCCCCAGAAGTAGATTTCTGCACTATCTATGTTAGTTTACTCATTTTCTGTAAACCTAGGTTACTAGTTTAGTATTTAAACAACTTTTACAGACTTATTTTGTATCTCATGACATTTTAGATCTGAACTTTGTACTTTTTGACGGCATGAGTCTCTAAACTCCATTGTTGGGGGTGAGGAGCTCTATAGCGTCTCGATGAATTAATGCAATTATTTCTGTTTTCTATTCAAACACACTTGTTTCTCTTTAAGATGTTCATTCGTACTTAACCATGATGAAGGTGATGATCCGTGACACTCATCACCATTCTCAATCTATGAACGCGTGCCTGACAATCACCTCCGTTCTACCTTTGATTGAATGAATATCTCTTAGATTCCTTAATCAGAATCTTCGTGGTATAAGCTAGAATCCACTGGCAGCATCCTTGAGAATCCGGAAAGTCTAAACCTTGTCTGTGATATTTCGAGTAGGATTCAGGGATTGGATGACTGTGACGAGCTTCAAACTCGCGAGTGTTGGGCGTAGTGACAGACGCAAAAGGATCAATGGATCTTATTCCGACATGATCGAGAACCGACAGATGATTAGCCGTGCGGTGACAGCGCATTTGGACCATTTTTACTGAGAGGACGGATGGTAGCCATTGACAACGGTGATCCACCAACACACAGCTTGCCATAGGAGGAACCTTGCGTGTGTGAAGAAGAAGACAGGGGGAAAGCAGAGATTCAAAAAACAAAGCATCTCCAAAACTCCAACACAATCTCCATTACTGCGTAACAATTACTTATTTTATGCTCTTTTACTTTTTTACAATTGAAACTAAAGAACCCTATTGGTATCCTGACTAAGAATAATATGATAACTATAGCTTGCTTCAAGCCAACAATCTCCGTTGGATTCGACCCTTACTCACGTAAGGTATTACTTGGACGACCCAGTGCACTTGCTGGTTAGTTGTGCGGAATTACATAGTGTGAGTGTAATTTTCTTGCACTAAGTTTTTGGTGCCGTTGCCGGGGATTATTTGAGTTTGAACAACTGACGGTGAATCTTGTTGCTTAGATTAAGAAAATTTCGTCTTTTGGGTCAGAGTCTTTTATTTTCTTTTCAAAAATTTTTCAAAAATATTATTTTCTGACTTTTAGTTTTTCTGTGAGTTTAGTGTCATGTTTTAAGTTTGGTGTCAATTGCATGTTTTTCTTTGTCTTTTGATTTTCGAATTGCATGTTCTTTGTTCTTCCTTGATCTTCAAATTATTCTTGTGAATTTTTCTTGTTTGATCCTTGGTTTGTCTTGTTTTGTGTCTTTTCTTGTTTTTCTTGTGCTTTTTCAAAATATTAGTTTTCAAAAAATTATTGTTATTTATTAAAAATACCTCTTTAAAACACGTTACACTTATAGCTCAATTGGCTAGAGCGTTGGTTTGTGTCCTTGGTAATTGGGTATCTTCTTCTTAAAGCTTTTTCAAAAATAATTTTTCTTTGATTAAATCTTGTGCCAAAGTTTAAGTTTGGTGTTCCCTTGTTAATTTTTCTTTAGTTTTCGAAAATTTTAAATTGGTTTTCTAAAAATTTTAAGTTTGGTGTTCTTTCTTTTGTTCTTGGTGTTATTGTGAGTCCTTAAAGTGTTCTTGAGTCTTCTTTGTGTTTTAATCTTAAAATTTTAAGTTTGGTGTGCCTTTGTGTTTTCCCTCCAAAATTTTCGAAAACAAGGATCATTGGATTTAAAAATTTTAAGTCTTGTGTCTTTTGTGTGTTTTTCTCTTTCATAATAAAATTCAAAAATAAAAAAATTATCTTTTCTAACTATTTTTAAAAAATTATTTCGAATTTTTTTTTAAATTCAGATTTCAATTTCAACATTTTTCAAATCTTATCCTTTTAAGATTTTTAAAATCATATCTTTTTCAAAAATATCCTAATCACTTTCTCTCTCTCCTCACTTTTTTGAAAATCTTCATAAAATATTTTTCAAATTTCTTTTAGTTTTATTTTTTTTATTTTAAGTTTTTATTTTATTTTATTTTATTCTTTCAAAAATTATTTTTTCTTATATAATAAAATAAATAAAATAAATCCACATCATCTCCTTTTCTCCATCATGGACCTAAGTGGAAATGAACAGTCCAGAAGGACTCCGGGGTCATATGCTAACCCCACTACTACTTTGAGTTGAATCCTCAGCTCATTATCATGGTGTAGCAAAGTTGCCAGTATTCCAGTCTTCCACAGGAAGAACCTACAGAGTTTCTGGCACAGTTTTTACAAATTGCTGACACAGTACATGATAAAGAAGTAGATCAGGATGTCTACAGATTATTACTGATTCCATTTGCTGTAAAAGGCCAAGCTAAGAGGTGGTTAAATAACCAACCTAAGGCTAGCATAAGGCCATGGAAAAAACTGTCAGAAAAATTCCTGAATTAATACTTCCCTCCAAAATGGATGACACAGCTAAGGCTGAGCATCCAAGGCTTTAAACAAGGAGATAATGAATCTCTTTATGATGCCTGGGAGAGATACAGAGAGATGCTAAGAAATTACCCCTCTGAAATATTTTCAGAGTGGGTGCAGTTAGACATCTTCTATTATGGGCTTACAGAGAAAGCTCAGATTTCTCTAGACCACTCAGCTGGTGGATCTATCCACATGAGAAAGACAATTGAAGGAGCTCAAGAGCTCATTGATACAGTTGCCAGAAATCAGCATCTGTACCTAAGCAGTGAACCTTCCATGAAGGAAGAGGCTAAAACAGTAACTGCTGAACTCAGTCCTGCAGAACAAGTTACTGAATTCAATCAGCAATTAGATTTTCTAACAAAACAGCTAGCCAAATTCAAGGAGATATTACAAGACACAAGAATGGCTAATATGAATATAGAAGCGTAGTTGAAGCAAACAGAACAGCAGTTATCAAAACAGATATCAGAAGACTACCAAGCAGTTTAATTAAGAAGTGGAAAGATATTAAATACCTCACTTCAAGGTAGCAGAAAGCCAAGAAATGAACAAACTGCTACCCAAAATCCCTCTGAACACAGTAAAAGCCCAGGGAAGAACAATTATGGGGTTCAAACGCCAGAAAAGGGTGAAGGGCTCGCGTTAAACGCCTAACCCATGCTCAGTTCTGGCGTTCAAATGCCAGAAACATGCAAGAAGTTGGTGTTGAACGCCCAAAGGAAGCTCAGTTTTGGCGTTCAGACGCCAGAAATAGGTAAGGAGTTGGCGTCTAACGCCACTCCAGCTTCCACCCCTAGCATTCAAATGCAAGCGGGGGATCAGACACATACAAGTGTTGATAGCAACCCCTCTAAAAAGGCTTCTCAACCCACATCTGTAGACAATAAACCTGCAGCAACTAAGGTTGAGGAATACAAAGCCAAAATGCCTTATCCTCAGAAACTCCGCCAACCAGAACAGGATAAGCAATTTGCCTGCTTTGCAGACTATCTCAGGACTCTTGAAATAAAGATTCCGTTTGCAGAGGCATTTGAGCAAATACCCTCTTATGCTATGTTCATGAAAGAGCTCTTAAGTCATAAGAAGGATTGGAGAGAAACTGAAAAAGTTTACCTCACTGGAGAATGCAGTGCAGTCATTCTGAAAAGCTTACTAGAAAAGTTTAAAGATCCTAGAAGTTTTATGATACCATGCACATTAGAGGGTACTTGTACCAAGCAAGCTCTATGTGATATTGGGGCAAGTATCAACCTAATACCTGCATCTACTATCAGAAAACTTGGTTTGACTGAAGAAGTCAAACCAACCCGGATATGTCTCCAACTTGCTGATGGCTCCATTAAATACCCATTAGGCGTGATTGAAGACATGATTGTCAAGGTTTGGCCATTTGCCTTTTCCACTGACTTTGTGGTGCTGGAAATGGAGAAGCACAAGAGTGCAACTCTCATTCTAGGAAGACCTTTCCTAGCAACTGGACGAACCCTCATTGACGTCCAAAAAAGGGAAGTAACCCTGAGAGACAATGAGGACGAGTTTAAGTTGAATGTTGTCAAAGCTATGCAGCATTCAAACACCCCAAACGACTGTATGAGCATTGATATTATTGACTCTCTGGTAAAAGAGGTCAATATGACTGAGAGTCTCGAATCAGAGCTAGAGGATATCTTTAAAGATACTCAGCCTGATCTGGAGGAACCAGAGAGAATCATAGAACCCCTGAAAATACCTCAGGAAAAGGAGAAACCTCCCAAGCCCAAGCTCAAACCATTACCACTATCCCTGAAATATACATTTCTGGGAAGGTGATACCTTTCCTGTAATCATAAGTTCTACCTTAGAGTCACAGGAAGAGGAAGCACTAATTTAAGTGCTAAGGACACACAAGACTGCTCTTGGGTGGTCCATCAGTGATCTTACGGGCATTAGCCCAGCTAGATGTATGTACAAGATCCTATTGGAGGGTGACGCTAAGCTAGTGGTTCAACCACAGAGGCGGCTAAATCCAGCCATGAAGGAGGTGGTGCAGAAGGAGGTCACTAAATTACTAGAGGCTGTGATTATTTATCCTATTTCTGATAGCCCCTGGGTAAGCCCTGTCTAAGTCATCCCTAAGAAGGGTGGCATGACAGTGGTTCATAATGAAAAAAATGAACTAGTTCCTACAAGAATAGTTACAGGGGTGGCGTATGTGTATTGATTAAAGAAGGCTCAATACAGCTACCAGAAAGGATCATTTTCCTTTACCATTCATAGACCAGATGCTAGAAAGACTAGCAGGTCATGAATACTACTGCTTCCTGGATGGATATTCAGGTTATAATCAAATTGCAATAGATCCCCAGGATCAAGAGAAAACAACATTCACATGTCCATCCGGAGTATTTGCATACAGAATGATGCCATTTGGTCTGTGCAATGCACCTGCAACCTTTCAAAGTTGCATGCTCTCTATTTTCTCTGATATGGTGGAAAATTTTCTGGAAGTCTTCATGGATGACTTTTCAGTATTTGGAGACTCATTCAGTTCCTGTCTTGACCATCTAGCACTTGTTCTAAAGAGGTGCCAAGAGACTAA
Source organism: Arachis stenosperma (assembly GCF_014773155.1). Lineage (NCBI taxonomy): Eukaryota > Viridiplantae > Streptophyta > Magnoliopsida > Fabales > Fabaceae > Arachis > Arachis stenosperma. The sequence goes on along the minus strand of NC_080380.1, from coordinate 71,591,700 downwards.
CCTATTCTTAAACTGGGAAAAATGTCACTTTATGGTGACTGAAGGAATTGTCCTTGGGCACAAAATTTCGGATAAGGGAATAGAGGTAGATCAAGCTAAGGTAGAGGTAATTGAAAAATTACCACCACCTGCCAATGTTAAAGCAATCAGAAGCTTTCTAGTGCATGCAGGATTCTATAGGAGGTTTATAAAAAAGATTTTTCAAAAATTGCCAAACTTCTGAGTAATCTGCTAGCTGCTGACATGCCATTTATCTCTGATAAGGAGTGTCTGTAGGCATTTGAGACTCTGAAAGCTAAGCTGGTCACAGCACCAGTCATCTCTGTACCAGACTAGACATTACCATTTGAACTAATGTGTGATGCTAGTGACCATGCCATTGGTGCAGTGTTGGGACAAAGGCATGACAAGCTTCTGCATGTCATTTATTATGCTAGTCGTGTTTTAAATGACGCACAGAAGAACTACACAACCACAGAAAAAGAGTTACTTGCAGTGGTTTACGCCATTGACAAATTCAGATCTTATTTAGTAGGATCAAAATTGATTGTGTATACTGACCATGCTGCTCTTAAATATCTACTCACAAAGTAGAATTCAAAACCCAGACTCATAAGATGGGTGTTGCTTCTGCAAGAGTTTGATATAGAAATAAGAGACAGAAAAGGGATAGAGAACCATGTAGCAGATCACCTGTCCCGAATAGAACGAGTAGAAGGAGCGTCCCTCCCTCTTACTGAGATTTCTGAAAACTTTCCAGATGAGTAACTCTTTGCCATCCAGTAAGTACCATGGTTTGCAGACATTGCAAATTATAAGGCTATGAGATTCATACCCAAAGAGTATAGTAAGTAGCAATAAAAGAAATTGATCACATATGCAAAGTACTATCTTTGGGATGAACCATATCTCTTCAAGAGATGTGCAGACGGAGTAATCCGTAGATGTGTGCCTAAAGAAGAAGCATAGAAAATCCTATGGCATTGCCTTGGATCACAATATGGAGGACATTTTGGAAGTGAGCGAACAGGCACAAGAGCCCTCCAATGTGGCTTCTATTGGCCTACTCTCCATAAAGACTCCCGAGAGTTTGTACTTAATTGTGACAGTTTCCAAAGATCTGGCAATCTGCCTCACAGTTATGCCATGCCTCAACAAGGGATCTTGGAGATTGAGTTGTTTGATGTATGGGGTATTTACTTTATGGGGCCTTTCCCACCATCATACTCAAACACTTATGTTATGGTTGCAGTGGATTATGTATTCAAATGGGTGGAAGCTATTGCAACACCCACTAATGATACTAAGACAGTGCTGAAATTCCTCCAGAAATATATCTTCAGCAGATTTGGTGTCCCTAGAGTACTAATCAGTGATGGAGGCGCTCATTTCTGCAATAAACAGCTTTACTATGCTATGGTTCGATACGGAGTCAGCCATAGGGTGGCAACTCTATATCATCCACAGACAAATGGGCAAGCTGAAGTCTCTAATAGAGAACTTAAAAGAATTCTGGAACAGACTGTGATTAACCATAGAAGGGATTAGGCAAGAAGCTTGGATGATGCTCTGTGGGCATACAGAACAGCATTCAAGATTCCTATAGGGACCTCTCCATACCAGCTTGTGTATGGAAAAGCTTGTCACTTACCAGTGGAACTGGAACATAAGGCCTACTGGGCAACTAGATTCCTAAACCTTGACGCCAAGTTAACTGGAGAAAAACGATTGCTCTAGTTAAATGAGTTAGAGGAATTCAGACTCAATGCTTTCAAAAATGCAAAAATTTACAAAGAGAAAGCAAAAAGATGGCATGATAAGAAGCTGTCATCCAGAGTCTTTGAGCCAGGGCAGATAGTTCTGCTATTTAACTCTAGGCTCAGATTATTCCCCGGGAAATTGAAATCACGGTGGAGAGGTCTATATGTGATTACAAGTGTGTCACCATATGGATACGTAGAGCTTCAGGATAATGATTCTAACAAAAAGTTCATTGTTAATGGATAGAGAGTCAAACATTATCTTGAAAGAAATTTTGAGCAAGAATGCTCAAAACTGAGACTTGATTAAAGCTCAGTAATAGTCCAGCTAAAGACAATAAAGAAGCGCTTGCTGGGAGGCAACCAAGCCATTTTGTTAATTAATTGAATTTTACAGGTTCATATTAATTATCTTCAAGGTAAAATAGCAATTGCATGAGTTCAAAGAGTTACAGAAGGATTCAGAGGATAAAACAGCAAAAGAGAAGCTCACTGGTGCGAAAAAAGCCAGTAAGAGCTGTTTTGGGCGTTAAACGCCCAAAAGGAGCATCTACTGGGCGTTTAACGCCAGTAGAGATAGCCATATGGGTGTTAAACGCCAGAAAGAAGCATCTTCTGGGCGTTTAATGCCAGATTTACAGCGTCCTGGGCATTCAAAAAAATGCCCAGTGATAAGGGAGTTTCTAGCGTTTAACGCTAGCCAGATGCTACAGCTCGGCGTTAAAGGCCCAAAAGAAGCTACAAATGGGCGTTAAACGCCCAAAACATGCAGCGTTTAGGCGTTTAACGCCAGAATTGTGGGGAGGAGGTAAATTCATTTTTCACTTCAAATTTTTTCCATTTTTCATGTTTCAATTCATGATTTCTTGCATAAACATGTTACAAACTCCCATCTTTCAACTTCAATTCCAAAAGTTTTTAATCCTAAACTCGTTTCTTAATTCTTCTTCAAAATCTTTTCAAACCTTTTTCAAAACTCAATTATCTTTTTAAATTCTTTTCAAATATTTTTAAATTCATTTCAAATCTTTTTAAACTAATCATATCTTCTTTTCAAAATTCAGATTTATCTTTTTCAAATATCTTTCATAACTTTTCAAATTTTAAATTATATCTTTTTCCTATCATACTTATCTTTTACAAATCATATCTTCTATATTATCTTTTTCAAAATTTTTGAAAACCCAATCTACATTCGGCCTCCCTCCTCTCCTCCACCATTCAAAATTGGCTCTCCTTCTATCCCTTTCCTTTCCTTTCTTTTGCTTGAGGACAAGCAAACCTCTAAGTTTGGTGTGTTTATCCGTGATCACTAAACCAATACCCACTAGGATCATGGCTCCTAAGGGAAAATAAACCACTCCAAGAGGCAAGAAAGAGAATATTCTTAAACTACTTTGGAATTAAGGGAAGTTCTTAACCAAAGAACATTCAGACCATTACTACAAAATAATGGGTCTAAGGTCAGTGATCCCAGAAGTTAAATTCGATCTGAAAGAAGACGAATATCCGGAGATCCAAGAGCAAATTCGAAACAGGAGTTGGGAAATCCTAGCTAATCCTAAAACAAAGACGGGAAGAAACATAGTTCAGGAATTCTACTCTAATCTATGGCAAACAGACAGGCAGAGAATAGCTGGAACCGCCTTCTATGATTATCGGACCTTGGTCAGAGGGAAGATTGTTCACCTTCACCCTGACAAAATCAGGGAGATCTTTAAGCTACCTCAGCTAAAAGATGACCTAAACTCCTTTAATAGGAGAATGATGAGAACAAATAAGGGCTTAGACGAAATTCTAGAGGACATATGCCTCCCTGGAACCAAGTGGATAACCAGCACCAAGGGTGTCCCAAATCAACTCAAGAGAGAAGATCTCAAACCAGTCGCCAGAGGCTGGCTGGACTTCATTGGGCGTTCTATACTGCCCACTAGCAACCGCTTTGAAGTCACCATCAAAAGACCAGTAATGATCCATCGCATTATGTTGGGAAAAGAAGTGGAAGTTCATCAGCTGATTTCTTGTGAACTTTACACAATTGCAAACAAGAACTCCAAAGATGCTAAATTGGTTTATCCAAGCTTAATCTCTATGCTATGTAAAGATGCTGGGGTAAAGATGGGAGTAACTGAGTATATCTCAGTTGAGCGACCAATCACCAAAAAGTCAATGGAAGGACAACAAGTGCAGGACAACCCCATTAAGAGGAAAGCACAGGAGTTCCTCCTGAAAATCCCTCAAATTGAATACTAGGATCGCCTTGAAGCATCTGTCACCAAATTGCAAGAAGCCATGGAGCAACTAAAGGAAGAACAGCAAAATCAAAATATTATTCATTTTAAATTGCTTATGGAACAAGAAGAGCAAGGGCATGAACTGAGGGAACTGAAGCGTCAGAAGCTATCTCTTGAATGGCCAAGCACCCCACAGATTAAAGGAGCATCCACCTCCCAAAATAAAGGTTGTTGAGTCCTAATCTTTGCCTTAACTCTGTGATAATTGTTCTTATTAGGAATTTACCTTAGAAGTTATATATTAGTAATAGTAATTAGTATATCTATTTTGATTTTATCTCCAATTAAGCTATAATTTATTTTTCTCATCATCATCAAACATAAATAAATTAGTAGATTTTTAGAATAAAGAGGCAATATTTTCTTTTCGTGTTTTTAATAATGAAAATTCTAATTATTTAGATGTGGTGGCAATATTTTTTGTCTTCTGAATGAATGCCTGAACAGTGTATATTTTTTATATTAAATTTTATGAATGTTAAAATTGTTGGCTCTTGAAAGAATGATGAACAAGAGAAATATTATTGTTGATCTGAAAAATCATAAAATTGATTCTTGAAGACAGAAAAGACAGTGAAAAAAAAAAGAAAAAAGAGAAGAAGCAGTAGAAAAAGCCAATAGCCATTTAAACCAAAAGGCAAGGGTGAAAAGGATCCAAGGTTTTGAGCATCAATGGATAGGAGGGCCCAAGGAAATAAATCCAGGCCTAAGCGGCTAAATCAAGCTGTCCCTAACCATGTGCTTGTGGCATGTAGTTCCAAGTGAAAAGCTTGAGACTGAGTGGTTAAAGTTGTGATCCAAGGCAAAAGAGTGTGCTTAAGAACTCTAGACACCTCTAATTGGGGACTTTAGCAAAGCTAAGTCACAATCTAAAAAGGTTCACCCAGTTATATGTCTGTGGCGTTTATGTATCTGGTGGTAATACTGGAAAACAAAGTGCTTAGGGCCACGACCAAGACTCATAAAGTAGCTGTGTTCAAGAATCAACATACTAAACTAGGAGAATCAATAATACTTTTTGAATTCTGAGTTCCTATGGATGCCAATCATTCTGAATTTCAACGGATAAAGTGAGATGCCAAAACTGTTCGGAAGCAAAAAGCTACTAGTCCCGCTCATCTAATTAGAATCTGAGCTTCACTTAAAATTCTGAGATATTATTGCTTCTTGATTTATTTTTATCCTATTTTATTTATCTAGTTGCTTGGGGACAAGCAACAGTTTAAATTTGGTGTTGTGATGAGCGGATATTTTATACACTTTTTTGGGGTAATTTCATATAGATTTTAGTATGTTTTAGTTCGTTTTTAGTATATTTTTATTAGTTTTTAGGAAAAATTCATATTTCTGGACTTTACTATGAGTTTGTGTGTTTCTTTGTGATTTCAGGTATTTTCTGGCTGAAATTGAGGGAGCTGAGTAAAAAAATCTGATTCAGGCTGAAAAAGGACTGCTGATCCTGTTGGATTCTGACCTTCCTGCACTCGAAATAGATTTTTTGGAGCTATAGGAGTTCATACTTTGCACGAAGATAGATGACGTAAGCTGGCGTTTAACATCAGTTCCATGTTGCATTCTGGCGTTGAACGATAGAAACAGGTTGCAAGTTGGAGTTAAACACCAGAAACAGGTTACAACCTAACATTTAACTCCAGAAACAGCCCAGGCACGTGAGAAGCTCATGTCTCAGCCCCAGCACACACCAAGTGGGCCCCAGAAGTGGATTTCTGCACTATCTATCTTAGTTTACTCATTTTCTGTAAACATAGGTTACTAGTTTAGTATTTAAACAACTTTTAGAAACTTATTTTGTATCTCATGACATTTTAGATCTGAACTTTGTACTTTTTGATGGCATGAGTCTCTAAACTCCATTGTTGGGGGTGAGGAGCTCTGCAGCGTCTCAATGCTTGAAATCCCTTCTCAGACTTGAGTAGAATATGGGTTTTGGTGTTTCGATACGTGACATATAATCCTCCCTCTACCTGGACCTATAAGGGTGTGTGGTATAATCAGGGACTAAGCATATCTCTCTTCATGAGCAATTAGACCAAGGAATTGGCTATTGATCAAGATCTGAGAGATTGAGTCACCAAGGGATTGGGGCTAAATCAATCATGATTGCCAAGAGGTCAATGAGTTGCAGGATGGAAGAGGATATAAGCTAGATTTGATCCCAAGAGACAACATCTCCCAATATCAATGTACTTCCCCATTCTTATCTATCCATTTTTTTTACAGCTTAATTTTTACATTCAGCAATTTCCCACTCTCATTTACATTCAAGTCATTTATGATTCAGCACTTTACATTCTGCAATTTCCGTTTCTGCACTTTCTTGCTTTTCTTTATATTCTAGTCATTTACATTTATGTCGTTTACAATTTTACACTTCACAATCTTATTGATCCGCTTGACTAATTCATCAACCAATTAAAATTGCTTGAATTTGCCAATCTCTGTGGATACGATCCCACTCCACTGTGGGTTATTACTTGGCGATAATTTTGGTGCGCTTGCCAAAAGAACTAATTCACCAATTTTTGAATTGGGTGTGAATTAGAACTCATCAAGTTTTATGGCGCCGTTGCCGGGGATTGGCTTAAATTTGATAGTGATTAAATTGATTGGAGAGCTAGATTAAGCAATTTAAATTTCTTGATATTTTAAATTCTTTTATTTAGAATTTTTTTATTATTTTATTTGAGCTCTATTTCCTTCTTTCTTGATTATTTTATTTAGTATCCATATTTCCACTCTTCTAACTGTTCGGTGAATTGCACCACCCACACTAACAACTACTCTAACAAAAGTAATTTCTTCAACCATTTTCTTTCATGCTTTTTTATGCCTTGATTGGTTGTATAACAAGTAGGAGAAGCGGGGCTTCAACTGTAACAACCCTAGTTTTTGAAAATCAAATAATTAGTTATTTGTGATTTATTTTATTTGTTGATAATTTTATTTTAAGAAAATTATTTTACTAAAGGTAATTAAATGGAGTTTCATGATAATTGAAGTTTAAATTAATTAGAATTTTTATATAATCTTTATTAGATATTTGGTATAATTGAAATTATAATTTTGATAATTGAAAAATAAGAAAGAATCGTATAATTTCTTTTAAATAAATTTTATTACGAATGACTTGTGTTATTAATTCAAACTCTTAGGAATTAATTTATTAGAAATGATTAGATTGATTTTTATAAATACTTTAAGTTTAAGCTAATTAATATTTATGTACAATTTTTATTATAATTGGTTATTTTATAAATTGAAATTAAATTTTTGGAAATAGAAAAATAATGAAAAATTATATCATTTAATTTGAATAATTAATATTGAGTCTAAACTATATTTTATAAAAATGTGATTAATATGTTTATTTTATAATTTAAGTTAGAAATAATTGATTGAACTTAGTAATATGTTGATAAATAATGTTCCTAAATATTTTTACCAGAGTATATTTGATTTTAAAATTACTCTACCATCCAATTTTATCAAAATATCTATTCATATCTATCTATATTCTTTTATAAAATCCCTAATTCCTAAACCTAAATTCCCAAATTGAATCAGAAACCCTAATTCCCAAATCCTAGAAATTGTAACCCTAGTTTCTTATCCCAGCCACAAAACCCCCTCCAACGTAATACATGCTTCAGAAACAGAACATCAGAGAGGGAGAGTGAGGAGTCAGGGGTGAACCAGGGGAGGGGAAATCGGAGAAGAGGGAGCCACGCTTAGCCATCGTCCAGCTCTGCCCGCTCTACCGCGCCTCTCGTCACCATTAGGTTCGTCGTCGCCCTTTGTGGAGCCGTGAGAAGCATTGCTGTCGAAGCCACGCCGATCCTCGCTGCCCAGTCGTCGTTCTGCCTCTCACCAAGCCCGTTCCGCCACTGACATCGCCGAACAGAGGAGGGCGACCACCACGTGGAGCCACCGCTGTCCTCGCTCGTCATCTCCCTTAGATCCGTCGCCGCCTAGCCGTTGCTGTGAGCTCGCTGCCTCCTTGCGCCAGTCACCACCGCTGTCGGTGAAGAAGAGCCGTCACACTCCACTGATGACCAGCCGCCATCAAGCTTCGAAGAGAGAGAAAAAGTCAGTGTGCAAAGATGAGAGAGAGAGAGAGGGGAAGCCGATCCAGTCACCGTCGCCGCACCCAATCACCATCATCATCACGAGAGCCTGTCGTTGTCGCTGGTAGGAGTCACCACCGATGCTGTTGCGAAGTCACCGTCTCTGTTAGTTGCTCTGCCTTGTCTCTATTTTTGGTTCCCCTTTTGTGTGCCGAAGTCGCTGCTGCCTTGATCGTGGTCGTGGGGTTGCTTGTGCCTAAACAAAGCTGTTATTGCTGCTGCTCCATTCCTCTGTTCTTTTCAATTTTTAGTAAGTTGTCCTTGTTTCAAAGCCTCATTGTTATCGTTCTACTTCCATGGTTGATTGAAAATGTTGAGGTGTTAATATGTTAGGGTTATGTCAATACCACTGCAAATTATTTGATGACATTGCTGTTATTGATTCGGTTTAAAGCTGTTGCTGCTGCTGCTGCTAAGAGATGGAATGAAGTTAAAGTCATGCTTAATTTTGTGGATTTTGACTAGCTGAGGTAGGGGATTTAACATTTTTAATTTAGAATGCCCACCAAGTTATTTGAATAAGTGCAAATGGTTAACAATGGTTAAAAATTTCTTAATTGACATGAATGACTTGAAATGTATTTGAAATTGGTTGGTTGTTGTGGTTATTCTGAGCTGTGACTGAAATTAGATGAAGTGGTGAATAATGATTAATTTAGTGTAATTTATTAAATTGAAATATGCTGAGCTAATTATTCAAAAGCTGTCGAATGGATAACTGATGAATTGAGTTTGGATTGTTGCTGTGAATGTATGGTTTTGTTATGAGATATTGGTTGGTGGAATTAAGTTTGGAATGAGGTTGTGGGAGTAAGATTGGTGTGGTGTTAAAATTGATTTTGATTTGAGGCTATGAATTGTGATTTGTGAGCCATGATTGAATTGTTTGAAAGTGACTAATTATTCGAACTCCTGGTCATGCTGATTTCTTGATTTAGTTGTTGTTCATACCCTGACCGAGCTCTTCAAACTCGGGAAGTTCGCAGAAGGTCCGACCTCGTCCCAAAGGCCCACGCCTGAGGTCGGACCTCGGACAATAAAGCCAAAGGAGCCCAAAGCAGGCCCAAAACGAAGGAACATAGCCCAATCTAAAGGCGGCTAAAGCCCAGAAAGATAAAGGCGGTTCCCTTGAAGATAAGATGACCTCACCTAAAGATAAAGATAAGATAACTAACTTATCTTATCCACAGGAGGCCACATCTCATCATTATAAATACACTGGAGCACCCAGGTATAACTCATACTCTAATTCTACTCAATATCTGCTTGGACCCATGCTAACTTAAGCATCGGAGTGTCATTGCAGGTACAACCCCCCGCCGCTCAGCACACCAAGCTCGGGTCACGGAACCCCTACCTCGGGTCTTGCCAGACGACCGAGCTACACGTTTCAGGTAACCCTCGGAACATTGGCGCCGTTGCCGGGGACCTGGAAGTCATCCCTTTACCATGGCGGACGATCCTCTCAACAATGACCACGCTGCTTCAGAACAAGAGGAGGAAATTGACACCGGAGAACGACCGGACAGCCCTCTATCACCACGCACTCCAGGAGGAAACAAACAGAATCGCCCAAGTACATCACTCCCAAACAGAGATCCCCAAAATCCCGAAAGAGAAAAGAGCTCGGAAATTCTAGAAGCAGTCCGGGCACAACAAAACCGACTGAAACAACTCGAAGAGGACATAAAGAAGCAAAAAGAAACCGAACAAGATCTGAGAAGGGAGGCTCACAAGCACAGAGAATTAGAAGAAAAACTGCGGAAAATAGAAGCCAACCTGAAAGATCGAACAGAACACGGCACCACCCCCGAAGGCAACCATGATCCCTTCACGCAAGAGATCATGAAGGAGAAGGTGCCGCGAAACTTCAAACCACCCGATATGGATCTCTACGACGGCACCACCGATCCAAGTCACCACCTCAGCAACTTCCGAAGTAGAATGTACCTGGTCGACGCCTCCGACGCGATTCGGTGCAAAGCCTTCCCCACCACTCTCACCAAGTCGGCCATGAAGTGGTTCGACAACCTGCCACCAGGATCAATCTCCAGCTTCGAGGACCTAACCAAAAAATTCCTAACAAGGTTCTCTATTCAAAAGGACAAGGCAAAACATGCCCCCAGTCTACTCGGGATCAAACAGGGTAACCAAGAAACTCTCCGAGAATACATGGAGCGATTCAACAAAGCCTGCCTGGACATACAACACTTGCCCACTGAAGCGGCCATCATGGGACTAGCAAACGGCCTGAAAGAAGGACCATTTAGCCAATCCCTATCCAAACGATACCCGACCTCCTTATACGAGGTGCAAGAGCGGGCAGAAAAATATATCAACATGGAGGAAACCTCCCAGCTAAGAGACTCTTCTAGGAAGGAATCAACCTACCCACTCCGAGACCGAGATCGGGAACAGAAAAAGAAAGAAGAGTCCAACTCGGACAAACCACGGAAGTACCATAGCTACACTCCCCTCCGAGTTTCCCTGGTAGACGTCTACAGAGAAGTATACCACACCGAAAAAATCCCACCGCCCCGACCTTTAAAACACAAGAGAGCGGGGAGAGAACGGTCCGAATACTGTGAATACCACAAACTCTACGGTCATTCTACTAATGACTGCCACGACCTGAAGAATGTTATAGAAAAGCTAGCCAGAGAAGGAAAACTCGACAGATACATAGCGGAAAAAGGAGAAGAGACCAAAAAAGAAGGAGGGGAGATAACGAGGATCGGGCCGAACAGACCCTGCGAACCCCTGAAAGGCACATACACATGATAAACGGAGGTTTTGCAGGCGGAGGAACATCCAGATCCTCGCGAAAAAGACACCTCAAAGAGATCTATCATGTCCGAGAAGACAATCCCCTGCCCGAGCTGCCAACCATCTCATTTACCCAAGAAGATGCTCAGGGGATAATACCCGGCCACGACGATCCTATGGTGATCACCATTTTCCTAGCAAACGCCAACTTACATCGAACCCTGATTGACCAAGGAAGCTCAGCAGATATCCTGTTCAAAGCGGTCTTCGACAAGCTCGGACTTGAAGAAAAAGAGCTAAAGGCCTATCCCTCCGACCTATTTGGGCTAGGGGACACCCCGATCCACCCCTTAGGATACATCCCGCTACACACTACCTTCGGAAGAGGCGAGCAATCTAAAACGTTAAGCATCGACTACATTATAGTCGACATTACCTCAGCATACAATGCCCTCATTGGGCGACCAACCCTAAACAGACTGGCAGCTGTGGTCTCAACCCCACACCTCTGTATGAAGTTCCCTACCGCAAAGGGAATCGCCACCCTAAAAGGCGACCAAAAATTAGCACGGTGATGCTACAACGAAAGTCTAAGCCTAAAAGGGAAAGAGGTCAACACAATAGAACTCGGGCGAGTTCAAACCCAAGAAGACCTTCGGCCACAACCAGAGGGAGAAACCGAAAGGATCCAAATCGGGAACACACCTGAAAAAGTAACAAACATTGGAGCAAACCTCGAAGCAGGCCTAAAGGAGGAACTCATAACCCTCTTAAGGGAGAACTCCGACCTCTTCGCCTGGAAGGCCTCCGACATGCCAGGCATAAGTCCCGACCTGATGTGCCATAAGCTATCAGTATACCCGGGATCCAGACCCGTCCAACAGAGACGCCGGAAGCTCGGACCCGAGCGCATGCAAGCAATAGAAGAACAGGTACAAGCACTGCTAGATGCAGGATTCATTAGGGAAGTAAAATATCCCCTATGGCTCGCAAACGTGGTCCTGGTAAAAAAGCCCAACGGGAAATGGAGGATGTGCGTCGATTACACGGATCTCAACAAAGCCTGCCCCAAAGACCCATATCCACTGCCAAACATCGACGCCTTAGTCGACGCAGCCTCAGGCTACAGATATCTCTCCTTCATGGATGCATACTCGGGATACAATCAAATCCCGATGTACGGACCCGACCAAGAAAAGACCTCGTTCATAACCCCAAGGGCAAACTACTGCTACGTAGTAATGCCCTTCGGGCTGAAGAACGCCGGGGCAACCTACCAGAGGCTAATGAACAAAGTATTCTCAGAGCACATCGGGCTACAGCTATAAGTGTACGTCGACGATATGCTGGTAAAGACACAAGAAGACAGAAACTTGGTTCCCGACCTCACAAGTGTCTTCGGCACCCTCAGGAAACACAACATGAGACTTAACCCGACCAAGTGCACCTTCGCCGCAGAAGCCGGAAAGTTCTTAGGCTTCATGCTGACTCAAAGAGGCATCGAAGCAAACCCGGACAAATGCCAAGCGATACTCAAAATGAAGAGCCCGACGTGTGTCAAAGAAGTACAACAACTGAATGGAAGGCTAGCCGCCCTATCAAGATTCTTGGCAGGATCAGCAATAAAGTCACTGCCTCTCTACTCACTCCTAAAGAAGGGGAAACCCTTCTCATGGACCCCGGAGTGCGAAAAAGCCTTTCAAGAATTCAAGGAATTCCTCGGGCAGCCACCAATCCTAACCCGACCTCTAAAAGGGGAAAAGCTCGTACTATACCTCTCGGTCGGACATCAGGCAGTTGCTTCAGCATTAATACGAGAAAATGACCAAGGACAACACCCCATATACTTCGTAAGCAAGGCACTACAAGGGCCGAATTAAACTATCAGAAAATAGAGAAATTCGCCTACGCCCTAGTATTCACGGCTCGGAGGCTCCGTCCCTACTTTCAAGCCCACACCATCAAAGTCCGGACGAACCAACCCATGAGACACATCCTACAAAAAACAGACATGGCAGGACGAATCCTACAATGGGCGGTGGAACTGTCCGAGTTCGACCTCCACTATGAAGCCCGGACTGCCATAAAATCTCAATATCTAGCCGACTTCATCGCAGAATATACTGAGACCCCGGGAACCCCACTCTCATGGAACCTATATGTCGACGGGTCCTCAAACAAAACGGGAAGCGGAGCCGGGGTCATACTCGAAAGCGACCAAGGAACGCGGATAGAACTATCCCTAAAATTCGAGTTCCAGGCTTCAAACAACCAAGCTGAATACGAGGCCCTACTAGCTGGTCTAAAGCTAGCCAAAGAGATCGGAGCCCAGAAAATCACGATCTTCAGTGACTCCCAGGTCATCACATCACAAGTAAATGGAAGTTACCAGGCCAAAGACCCAACTATGAAAAAATACCTGGACCAAGCACAGGCACAATTATGCCACTTCCCAGAAATACAAATCCAGCACATACCTCGGGAACAAAATGCCCGGGCAGACGCCCTCTCAAAGCTTGCTAGCACCAAGCCCGGAGGCAACAACAGAAGTCTTCTCCAAGAAACCCTACAATCTCCCTCCGTGCTAAGAGAGGAAGAAACGTTAAATATATCCAACCAACAGCAAGGATGGATGACCCCCATACTCAACTACCTGAAGTCAGGAACTCTCCCCATAGAAAGAAAAGAAGCTAAAAGGCTTACAAAGGACGCCCAGAATTATACGCTAATTCACGACGTATTATACAGAAGAGGATTCTCAAACCCCCTCCTTAGGTGCGTTCCGACCTCAGAAACAAAGGGCGTCCTCGAAGAAGTCCACGAAGGCATGTGTGGGAACCATCTCGGAGCTCGGGCGCTATCCAAGAAAGTAGTTAGGGCCGGGTTCTACTGGCCGACCTTGCAAAGAGACGCAACAGAGTTCGTGAAAACATGCCCCCCCTGCCAAAAACACGCCAATTTTCACAAGGCACCGCCCGAAGACCTTATCAGCATCACTGCGCCATGGCCCTTCGCAAAATGGGGACTCGACCTACTCGGCCCGTTTCCACAAGGACCGGGGCAAGTCAAATACCTCATAGTAGGGGTCGACTACTTCACAAAGTGGATCGAAGCCGAACCCTTAGCCACTATTACGGCTCAGAAAAGCCGTAAATTCCTATACAAAAACATCATCACGAGGTTCGGAGTCCCCTACTCCATCACAACAGACAATGGAACACAGTTCACGGACACAAGTTTTCAGAACTTGGTGGCCGAATTAAAAATCAAACAGCAATTCACATCGGTCGAGCACCCACAAGCCAATGGACAAGCAGAGGCTGCAAATAAAGTCATCTTGGCCGGGTTAAAATGAAGACTCCAAGAGGCCAAAGGGGCGTGGGCCGACGAACTCCCCCAGGTACTATGGGCATATCGGACAACCCCGCACTCTACAACGGGAGAATCCCCATTCCGGCTAGCTTACGGGATGGAGGCAATGATTCCTATCGAAATAGATGAAGGGTCGCCTAGAGTCATCTTCTACAACGAAGAAGGCAACCCACAGGCACAAAGGGAAGAACTCGACCTCCTCCCCGAGGTCCGAGAAAGAGCCCGAATCCAAGAAGAAGCCTTAAAACGGCGAACGGCCCTCAGATACAATCAAAAGGTAATAAAGCGAAGCTTCTCCATTCACGACCTGATTCTAATCCGAAATGACATCGGAACACAAAAGTCAGGAGAAGGAAAGCTAGCCGCAAATTGGAAAGGGCCCTACAAGGTAACAGAAGTCTTAGGGACAGGCTACTACAAAATATCCGACCTAGAAGGCAATGAGCTGCCCAGGACCTGGCACGCCTGTAATCTAAGACGGTACTACAGCTAGAAAAACTTAACCCGAGGTGTACTCTTTTTCCCTACAAGGGTTTTTTAATGAGACACCCGGTTAAGTAGGATACCCGACCTAAAGGGTAAACACTTTGTAAATATTCTTTCTTTTTTCACTAATCAAATTTCTCTATTTTCTCTTCCTCATGATGAAGCAAATCCTAGAAAGTACCCCACCAAGGCGCATTAATTTATGCTCGGCAAAACGCAAAAAATCATTTGCCAAGAGACCATACAAGGTCGGCAAAGATAAAGCGACGAGGTTCAAATTAATGTGAGAAGTTATAAAGTAACTCTGAAATGGCTCGAAAAGCCAAATAAAAAGAGGTTACAAAAATAACTTAAAAAGGCCGACCAAACGACGAAGTCGGACCCAGCAAAGGGAAAAGTTATAAAGTAACTCTAAAATGGCTCAAAAAGCCAAATAAAAAGAGATTACAGAAATAACTCAGAAGAACCGACCAACGACAAAGTCGGACCTAACAAAAAGGAGGTACTCGAGCACCCGATGTCCGAGAAAAAGCTCGGCCCAAGAAAGAAGCCTCAAAACGGCAAGAACCAGGATTTCGAAAAACGCTTACTAAAAAGTTGCTTTACAAAAAGCAACTAAAAAGTACAAGCGAAAAGAACGAAATCGAAGGAAGTTTCAAAACGCTAGCTAAAAAGTTGTTATCCGAAAAACAACTAAAAAGCACGAAAGCGGAAACAAGAAGTCAAAACGCTAGCTAAAAAGTTGTTAATCGAAAACAACTAAAAAGCACAAAAGCGAAAACAAGAAGTCAAAACGCTAGCTAAAAAGTTGTTAATCGAAAACAACTAAAAAGCACAAAAGCGAAAACAAGAAGTCAAAACGCTAGCTAAAAAGTTGTTAATCGAAAACAACTAAAAAGCACAAAAGCGAAAACAAGAAGTCAAAACGCTAGCTAAAAAGTTGTTATCCGAAAACGACTAAAAAGCGCAAAAGCGGAAACAAAAAGTCAAGCGCGAACAAAAAAACACCACATAATAAAGTTACTACAAGTAGCTAAATAAAAAAGGTGTCCAAAGCGTTCAACAGAAACCATCCAAAAACAAAAGAGCCCACAGATCAGGCAAAACACCAAGAAGTACAAGATTACAGAGGATCGAGGCCCTTTCCGGACTCCACATCGACAGCAGGCTGAAACATAGATATCGGGACTGCATCGACGGCAACGTCATCCCGGTTTGAAACCTCCACACCAGACCTATCCTCAGCCAAAGGTGAAGTCGGGTTCACAACCGGAACCTCGGGGTCGGACACCGGAGCCTTGTGATCGGACACCGGAACCTCATCCTCGGCAGGAGCAGGAACAATCTTTCCCTCCACAACAATGTTTTCCGTACTGAATAAGCTCAGATCCAGGTCGGGAGCAAGAACCCGGACCTGATCCCTCAAATTCACAAACATAGCATCCATACCCTTGGCCACATTATCTTCCAGCTCGTAAAAATCATCCCGAGCAGACTGCAACTTCTCCTTCGTCTCCACAAGCTCGGCATACAGCTTAGTGTAGTTCTCCGTCGCCACCCTCGCCATCTCCTCAGATGTCTTCGCCGCCGCCACAGCCGCGGTGGCCCTAGTTTTCTCTTCCTCCAAAGAGGCCTCCAGCTCAGTAATCCTGGCAGCCTTCAGTTGACTAATCTTATCAAGCTCAGACCGTGCCTTCTCAAGTCGGGAGCTGGTCGCCCCAAGGGGAGCTTTCTTGAACTCCCGAGCAATAGCGGCATGAAGACTAGCCATCCGAACACAGCTCCGCGCCATATACTGAAAGTGATGCTCCATAGACGCATCATCAGTAGAAATAAAGGTCTGGGGGAGAATGTGCTGCTCAATCCAACCAAGAGCGTCAAAATCCTTATCATTAAAACCGGCAAGCTCTTGAGAGGTCTTCTGTTTCTTGGGGGGAGGACCCGAGGTCGAAGACGGGGAAAGGTGACCGGGTCCGGAGGTCGGAGGATCTTGAGTTATAGCTCGGAACTGAGGAGTCGGAATGGTCTTCGACCGAGTCTGAACACCCACGGTAGTCTTCTGCGGAGAAGATCGGGCAGAAGCCTCAGCCTCGATATTCCGAGCAGCCGCAGACTTCTTCGACCGACGAAGAAACTTCATGGAATCCGCCTGAGAAGACATCTCTGTAGAAACAAAAAGAAAGGGATTATCACAAACAGGAATTCCACCAAAACAGGCAAAATACTAAAAAGATGAAGCTCGGAGAGGTCGGGAACTACCTAACTCGGAACGGAGAAGGCTTGGATCTCCCAACATTTTCTTCGTGTCCAAGTGAGGTGCCCGACCCCATAAACTGCTCAACACACCCGCAAAAGCCTGCTCTACCTCATCTAGACTCTCAAAAGTATACTTAACCGACACTACATTCTCCTGCCAACAAAGAGGAAAGAAGGCTCCCCACTCTCATCTAGAAAGAAAGGTCGGACATCTCCAGCAGCCCGGACCTTGAAATAGTAGTTCTTGAAATCATGAAACGACTCATCATACAAGGTACAAAACTTCTTTCCCTGGTTAGCCCTAAAAGAGACCCAAGACACCTTCCCAGCACCCGACCCCGGCTTCGTCAACGCGAACAGATAGGAAAAAAGAGAAACAGAAGGGGAGACGCCCAAAAACTGACACAAAAGTTGAAACAGCTTTAAAAACGCCCAAGAATTTGGATGGAGTTGCGTAGGGGCAAGGTTACAAGACCAAAGGACCTCGGACTCCAAGTCGGTAAAAGGAAGTCGTACACCCAGCTTAGAGAAAAAACAATCGTAAGCATAAAAGAATAGCTTCTCGGAACTTTCTAAAGGCGGGAAGCACACTCTCTCCTCGGACTCTGGGGCTACTAGCTCATAATCCCGCTCAGACTCCCTGTTCTCACAAATACTACACTCCCTACGGAACCTAACTAGATACTCAGAATCTACAACAAAAGGGACCCTTAGAGGAACAGGATCTACCCAACCAAGACCACTCGGAATCTTGGTCGACATTGCTTGAAACACCTTTCGAGACATAAAAAATCTTGCCTACAAAGAAGAATACAACAGCAAGCCAAAAATCACATAAATAGGCAGACAGCAAAAAACCCATTCAGCAGAAGCAAGAAAACAAAAGTTCTTTTAGAAGAAAAATGCAGTAAACCCGAGAACAAAGTACCAAGAGAAAAGAGCCCCCCCCACATACAAACAACCGAAGCAATGGCGGCGCCTCTTTCCGGGGCAACCCCAGCATAGAAGAAAAAGAAACAAAAGCATATGTGCACGGCGAAAGTAAAGACGAGAAACAAACCTGGAAGAAAGAAAGAAGACGACGAGCTCCGATGCAAGAAGAACGAAAACAGCGGCGCAGAGGAAACCCCGAAAAACAATCAAAAGAAAGAATCGGAAAAGAAAAACAGAGAGAAAGAAGGAAGATGCTCGAAAGAGAGGCGGCGAAAACAAAGAATAAACAAAGAAAATGAGGAAAGGGGCAAATAAATAATGCCTTCACAGAGCCCGAACGGAAATCGAGGAGAAACGGTAAAAAGCAATAAATGCTGAAACGGCCATTTTCAAATTTTGAAAAGACGACTATGCCCGAGCTCGACCTCTCAAAAGGACGAACTCGGACAGGGGCACTGTTCATACCCTGACCGAGCTCTTCAAACTCGGGAAGTTCGCAGAAGGTCCGACCTCGTCCCAAAGGCCCACGCCTGAGGTCGGACCTCGGACAATAAAGCCAAAGGAGCCCAAAGCAGGCCCAAAACGAAGGAACATAGCCCAATCTAAAGGCGGCTAAAGCCCAGAAAGATAAAGGCGGTTCCCTTGAAGATAAGATGACCTCACCTAAAGATAAAGATAAGATAACTAACTTATCTTATCCACAGGAGGCCACATCTCATCATTATAAATACACTGGAGCACCCAGGTATAACTCATACTCTAATTCTACTCAATATCTGCTTGGACCCATGCTAACTTAAGCATCGGAGTGTCATTGCAGGTACAACCCCCCGCCGTTCAGCACACCAAGCTCGGGTCACGGAACCCCTACCTCGGGTCTTGCCAGACGACCGAGCTACACGTTTCAGGTAACCCTCGGAACAGTTGTGAAATTGAAATGTAATTAATGATGGTGGATATTGTTGCCAGTTTGTTGAGAAATTATTGGTTACTAGATATGTTAATTTGACTGGATAATATTATACTGAGTATTGAGCTGATTCAAGCTTGTGCTCAGTTTGGAATTATTGTGATAATGGTTTAATTGTGATTGCCTTTTGATTATTTCAGAGTTATTGGAAATTTAGATTTTAGTTGATTATGTTGAGTTGGTTGTTACTGTTGATTTAAGGTTAACTAGAGTTGATTTTGAGCACGGTTAAAGGATTGAAGGTTGATTACTAAAGTATTTTCTTAAAGTATGATCTTTAGAATAAATTGGTAACTTTGCTAATAACTAAATAACTTTAAAAATAATTGGCAATATGAAAGGATGGTGTTTGGAATATTAGTTATGAATTTTCGAAGCTGGATTGATTTACTTTTAAAGAATGGTTTAAGAAAACTCTGATTTTAATTGATGTTAGAATGTCGATCGTTAAACTGATTTATGATGAAATGATTATTAAGATTCTGTTGTTGCGATAACTAGTGATAAAAGGGCTGGTGATTTGTTGGGAAAGAGGGAACCCGTAAGGGTGGCTAAATCCGAGTTTTAGGGGAGATGCTACCGAAATTTTATAAAATCTGAGGTTTTATTTGAGAAGTTATTTTAGAAGATTTATATTTTGAAAATTATATTATTTAAGTTTTATTTAGTGAAGAAAAGAATTATTCTATTTTAATTTCGATTTACTAAAGAAAGGTTTATGTTTCAAAATTAAATTATTTAAGAAAGAAACTATATTTCATGATTGATTTAGTATGAAAAGAATTATGTTTTAAGCTTGAAGTAAAGGATTAATTTTTAGAAGTTTGATGAATTTATGATATTTGAATTTGAATAGTAAAGAGAGAGATTATTTTTGAGTCTTTAGGAAGTTAGTAAATTTGAGAAAGAGTATTATTTGGTTACTTTTAGTAAGAGGGTGATGTTTTGAAAAGTATTTAGCGAATTTAAAATAAATGATTTTCTTGAGTCTTTTGAAAAAAAATTAAACTAGAAAATAGTTTTTAAATTGGTTCGAGTTAAGAGGTTGCAAAAGTGGAAGTCGTAAAGTTGGTACAATATGATTGAATAAAGAAAGAGAGAGATATTGTATCAGAATATGTAACTGAAGAGGAATAACGAGAATGATAACTTATGATGATAATTATACTTATTCTTTTGAGGAAAGGTATTCAGTTTATGAAATTGTTGGCAAGGACATGGGTTTTGTCCTGCTTGCATATTTATGATTATAAAAGAGAATAAAAAGCAGAGGACCTGTTGAAAGGTCATTTGTTGCTTGAGGCAACCCAAGAGATGTGTTTATTCATTTGTTGCATTAAGGCAACTCCAGATATACTTGTATGATCATCTGCTGTAGTGAGGCAGTCAGATAGATAATGGTGTGATCACTGAGAACGTTTTCCTATGGTACAGATCTATATTTTATTTCTGTAAGGCAGAGGGGTTATTTTCTGCTACAGAAGTACCGTGACCACCTGTTCCATTTTTGTAGTGGCAGAGGGGTTATTTCCTGTATACAGAAGGTGTGTTGGCGTACATCCCTGCAGTGGCAGATATGTTATTTCCTGCGTGCAGTGGACCCTGGGTGGCAGAGGGGTTATTTCCTGTACACAGGGGTATAGCCAATAGGAAAGCCTTATCCAGACAGAGGTTGCTGGATAACGTTGGAAGCGGGATAGTAACCGACAGATGAGCTCATTACCTGCACTATGGCTAGACATGCATCATCCTTGTTTGCACATCTGTATTTGATTGTGTTTGCTTGTTTTATTTCTTTGTGATTGTGCTGCTTGTCTTGTTGTGATTTGTTTATATGTTGAATTAAATCTCTTGCTTGTACTTTTAGTTTCTGATTATTTTAAATAGATTAATAATTGACGTTGTGATTGGGAATTAATTAAGTGGCTGAAAAATGATTGATATAATTAATCTTGTCATTGAAATCTGTTTTGAGTTTAGAGTCTTCAAAAGAGGTGATCAATTAGTTAAAGTAAAGCTAAGAATATATCCAAAAGATTTGATATAAATATAGCTTCATTGAGTATGTTAATTATTTGTATATTAGTCATTACTTTTATGGCATTCCCATTCCCTACTGAGAACGTGTGGTTTGTTCTCACCCCATAAATTTCCACCCTTTCAGTGACATAGGTTCGAAGACACAGATTGAAGCTGCGGGCAATTATAGAATTTACTTATGAGTTAAGTGTATGAATTGATTTGCTTTCATAGAATTCCCTCGCCCTTATTGCTTAAGATTTTTATTTTATATAAAGGGATAGGATTTATATCTGAGTTTTATTTGAAATCTTTTGTATGACAGATATTATTATTAATAACTATGTGATTACTATTACTTTGAAATGTTTCTTATATGATTTTGGTAATCAAAAACAAAATTTTCTGAAATTTTTCATAAAAAAGAAGCGCGATATCAAACTAAAGGCTCAATATTAAATAGTTAATAAAAGAAATAGGTTAGTAACTCCTTATTTTTGGTACGATAATGACGTACTGGAAGTTGGATCGTTACATCAACTTCCTTTGATTCTGAACTTGAGAGGACCTTCCTTAGATTAAGGAGGGAAGCAAGAGGGAAGAGAGTCGTTGGTGCTGAGCAAGAGGGAAACAAACATGGAGGAGAATATTGAGAATCACCATGAGGAAGAAGTTCATAACCATACCAGAGAAGGCCTAGTTAATCATGATGGGCAAGAAAGCAGAGTCTTAGGCTCCTACATCAACCCAAACCTAGGAAATTGTGGCAGCAGCATCCTAAAGCCAACAATTCATGCCAATAATTTTGAGCTGAAGCCTCAGCTGATCACACTTGTTCAGAATAATTGATCATATGGAGGAAGTTCCCAAGAAGACCCTAATCAACATCTCAGCACATTCTTGAAGATATGTGATACTGTAAAGTCCAACGGAGTACACCTTGACACTATATACTACTCTTGTTCCCTGTCTCACTCAGAGATAAGGCAGTAAAATGGTTGGAATCATTCCCCAAGGATAGCCTAACTATATGGGAGGCGGTCGTGAACAGATTCCTTGCAAGATTTTACCCTCCACAAAGAATCAACAGGCTGAGAGGTGAGGTGCAAACTTTCAGACAACAAGATGGAGAAACACTCTATGAGGCCTGGGAGAGATTCAAAGATCTGACAAAAAGATGTCCACAGGAAATGTTAAATGAGTGGGTACAACTACATATCTTTTATGAGGGACTATCCTATGAAGCAAAGAAGGTTGTGAATCATTCTTCAGGAGGCTCACTCAACAAAAAGAAAACCATTGAAGAGGCCATAGATGTGATTGAGACTATAGCTGAAAATGAGTATTTCTATGCTTCAGAAAGGACTCAGAAGAAGGGAGTGCTAGAACTCAACTCTGTAGATGCTTTGTTAACTTAGAACAAGGCAATTACAGCACAAATAGCAGCCTTAACCAAGAGGATGGAGGCCAACCAAGCCTCAGTCATTCAAGACCAAACTCCTCAACAAGAAGGGAATGCACCAGAATCTGAAGGTGACTGGGAACAAGCTAATTACGTGAACAATTCATCCAGAACACCATATGACCCACACTCTAAGACATACAACCCATGTTGGAAGAACCACCCAAACTTTGGGTGGAGAAATCAACAAAACCACAACTAGGACCACAACAAGCCTTATTCATCAAATCAGCATCCCAACCACAACCCCAACCATCAAACAGGGAACCATAGACCTTACCATAACTCACAAAACACATCATACCATAACAAACAACCCATACACAATAACCTCAATCAAGATGAACCATCCTCAACTATGCAACCATGCGAAATCAAGAGCAACTTTGAGAGGATGGAGGCTGCAATAGCACAACTATCATCCCAAATTTCAGGAGCAGTCTCCACCCTCATGGACAGACAAGCACAAACTGATAGAAGGATAGATGCTAATCAAGAGGAATACAGGTCAAATCTGAAAAATCAAGGCAAAGCAATCTCAAAGTTGGAAGCTGATGCATGAAAACTTGTCTCTCAACAAATTTCCCTTCGGCAAGTATATCGAATTATCGTCAAGTAAAACTCATAATAGAGTGAGGTCGAATCCCACAAGGATTGATTGGTCAAGCAACTTTAGTTAGAAGAATATGCTAGTTGAGCTAAACAGAATTTAGATTGAGATGCAGAAATTTAAATGACTGGAAAGTAAATAACATAAATTAAAGTGCAGAATATTAAATAGGGATTTGGGGTAATGAGCATGAAATTAAATGGCAGAAAGTAAAGAGAATGGGTAAGATCAAAAATGGGGTCATCATTGGGTTTAGGAGACGTTGCATTCTCCGGATCAAGTTCATTCTCATCTCTTTCTCAATCAATGCATTCATTGATCTCCTTGGCAATCTGAAGTGATTGGATCCTAATTCCTTGGCAATCCAATCTCTCTAAGCTTGAACAATTGCCCAATTCCTTGATTTAAATACTCATGGGAAGAGATGAAGTGTGGTCACTGTTTATACCACATGTATTTCCAAATCAAAGTATTGGGAAGATTACATGTCACTATATCCGCCCAAACCCCAATTTGGTCCAACATGAGAAAGCATTTCTAGCATGATCTCCTCATCCCTTTTCCAAGGCTCAAAGGAGGTCCAATTATAGAGAGTTTCTTTTCCAAGACAACTAACCAATTGAATTAAGATCGAAAGCTTTCTAGTAAGATCAAGAGAAAAGAAAGAAGAAGAAGAATAAAAACTATAATTGATCCATCAAATTACAACAGAGCTCCCTAACCCAATTAAAGGGGTTTAGTTGTTCACAGCTCTAGAAATGAAAAGTGGCAGAGAAGAAGAATCCATGCTAAAAGTGCAGAAAAGTAAATCTATAGAGAGTAATTCCCAAAAGTGCCAAGCTTCTCTCTAGTTCAAAACTACTCCTATATATTCTACTCCTCTTGATCTTCTAGTGAGTTCTTCAAGTCTTGGATGTGGGTTCTGGATCTTGAGTTGAAGCAGTTCTCATCTTTAGTGGGCCCAACTTGCAAAGAAATATGAATTAGGCTTGGGTATTTAGTAAGATTTAACGTTGAGTGCCATTGTGGGTTCAAGAACGTTAGTGGCATTCACTTTTTCCACTAACGTTTCAACCTCATATATCCACGTTAAATCCAACGTTAGTGGTCTTAACGTGACCACTAACATTGCCTTTTCAATTTTTGGCCAACGTTATTGGGACTCACTTTTCTCAATAACGTTGGCTTATACCCCTTCGTGAACGTTAATGGGAATCACTTTTCCCATTAAAGTTGCTTAGTGCCTCTTTGTTCCTACGTTAGAGTCCAGGTTAGTATAGCTAATGTGACTCTTAACATAGGTGTGATTCACCTTCGAGAGTGTTAGTGACACTCACCTTTGTCTCTAACGCTCGAAATGCCAAATTCTCTACGTTGGAACTCACGTTAACTAAGTTAACGTGGCTCTTAACGTAGTAGTGATGGCGTCTTCCAACATTAGTGACAAAAGTGAGTGTCACTAACGTTGGCTCTTTGATCTCAACTCCACGTTAACTTTCACGTTAATGGTCTTAACGTGAAAGTTAACGTAGGCAATGCTAGTTGGTCCAACATTAGTGACAAAAGTGAGTGTCACTAACGTTGGCTTTTGTTTTCCTGTTCCATGTTAGAGTTCACGTTAACTAAGTTAACGTGACTCTTAACGTGGATCATTGCCAAGTTCTCCAACGTTAGTGGTGTTCACTTTTACCACTAACGTTGGAGGAAAACGTTATTGGTGTTCACGTTTTCTCTTAACGTTGGAGTTCCTTTTTCTTCTACGTTAACTACCACGTTAACTTAGTTAACGTGGCAAGTAACGTGAGCTTTGGATTGCTTCGCAGGCATTATTGGTGATCACTTCTCTTATTAACGTTGCAAGCTTTACCATTCCACGTTAGTGTTCACGTTAACTAGGTTAACGTGAATACTAACGTGGTTCTTCCTTGCTTTCTTTGCCCTGAAAACAAGCAATTAGAGTGCATCAAAGCTCTAGCCAAAGTCATGAGATTATGCGTCATCAATTTATCATCCTATTCAAGCAAAATACTCATGAAATTATGCAAAGTTCACAAAACTTGCTTGAATCAAGGTGTAAGTGTAATTTCATCCAAAACTTGCCTTATTCACTAAGAAAATGCATGAAACTACCCTAAAACAGTCAAGAAAAGGTCAGTGAAACTGGCCTAGATGCTCTGGCATCACAACACCAAACTTAAAGCTTGCTTGTCCCTAAGCAAGTACTGAAGCATAAGAAGAATGAAATGAAAGAACAAGAAGATAAAATAGAAGTAGCATTCTTGGTTTATGGGATTTCATGCATAGCAACTTAGGTTCTTCCCCTTTAGGTTTCAAGCCTTTATCAACTCCTTAGTCACTTTCTTGATTGCATCCTTTGAGACTTCTTTCTTAGTGATCCTTCCTTCTTTTTCAAAGTTTATTTTTTTTTCTTTTTGCTAAGTGCTTTGTAAGAGGGCAACTCTTTATGATAAGCTTTCAGCCAACACTCCCAAATCAGTTGGTTTAAGGTGCTAGGTGTTAAGACACCCCTAAGGACTTACTCCCTCAAGTCTCTTTCCCTCATACATACACACCATAGGCACATGGTTTATTATTTTTCCTGTCTTGAGACCTTGGTGTCCAGCACCTCTTTGGGTTACTAAGTATTTTGTAGCAAAGGTTACTCTTGATAGTGGAT
This sequence comes from Arachis stenosperma, assembly GCF_014773155.1. Lineage (NCBI taxonomy): Eukaryota > Viridiplantae > Streptophyta > Magnoliopsida > Fabales > Fabaceae > Arachis > Arachis stenosperma. Next base: position 71,565,950 of record NC_080380.1, on the reverse strand, counting down.
TTTCAGCTGATAATCCCGGATTAATTAATCCAAGTTACCAAGTGATAAGGCACCCCTAAGAGCTTATTCATACAAGTATATCCCTTGTACATAAACACCACAGACACATGCCTCAAATTTGAAACCCTTGGTGCCTAGCATTGTTTCTTTTCTTATTGTGTTTCTTTCTTTTTCACTTTTATTGTTCTTTCTCTTTTCTTATTGGGATCTTATTGTTTAGCTAGTCTCAAAGGGTGTGTCTCAAACATAGGACTCAAGATAGATAGTTGCTTTCTTTCCTTACTTGGTGAACCAAGCTAGCTTACTAATCAACCTACCACAAACATTCAGAATGCACTTCACAAAATACTCCACTCTTGTTCTTTTCATAACATTTTCTTTTTGATTAACTTAAAGAGACAAGCATACAAGTAAGAGAGGTGAAAGTGAACACTCAAGACATTAAGCTAGCACACTTAACCTAAGCAATGAAACTTAAATGCAGAATTAAAATTCCTAAACTACTCATGGAAGCATGTTCTATTTCATACATGATTTTTCTTATTTAAAGCTTTGAAAAGGTAAACTAAGAAGGAACTTCACCACCTTTCACTTGTTGGCCTGCTCATGTTCTTCTGCTCCCTTGGGATTCTCCTTGATTAATTGAGTCTCCATTCCCCTTGCGCTTCCCCATCAGCTTTTTCCAGAAATCGGCATCCTCCATCTTCTTCTTTAATGCTTCCTTTTGTTGTTTCACATTCCCCTCTTCTTGTTCTGTTAAGTTCTTGCAAACTGCCTCATAACTTGGGATGGCAGGGTGCAAGTGATGCATGTGCTCAGTCATATAGTTTAATCTTGCCTGAGTGTTGATGCTGAATTCTTCTCAATGCAGTTGCCTTCCTTCATTGAGCACGCTGAATTCATTGAATGCTTTCATCTGAGTCATCTGGCGTTGATTGAGTTCCTGGAGGCATTTATCTTGGCTTTCTTGCCTTTCAGACACTTGACTGATGGCTTGAGTGAGCTGAGAGTAGTGCTTTTGTTGCTGCTCCATTAGCTGTTTCTGCCATTCCCTTTGTTGATTCATCCAATTTGTTAGCATTTCCTTTTGACGATCCATTCTCTGAGATTGAAATTGTAGTTGTTGTTCTTGTCCTTCCATGTATATTCTTAATAAATCGTCAATGGCTCCTCGGATGTGACCCAAATTGATGTTGGTTGGGTCATAATACCCTTCTTGATGATGTTCTATTGGTTGGATTTCTTCTTGGATAGGTTCTTCCTCTTGTGCTTCTTTTGATGTCCTCTTCCTTAGATGGGGTCTTTTCTGCTGTTGAGCTGGAGTCACATGGGTTATGCGTTGGAGTGTAAGTGATCTCCCAAGACCTACCCAAGTTGGATTGCTGTCTTCAAAGACTACATTGGCTTTCATGCATAATCTAAGGATGGTGCTGGGGTACCAAAGTCTAGCACCTGAATCTTTCTTTTCGGCTGATTCTTGGATTCCTTCAGCTATAATTTCATGCACATTGATGCTTCCACCTTTTATTAAACAATGTACCATCCCTTGGCTTCTGGGATGAGGTCTCATCTCCTGATGAAACGGGATCTCTTATCCAAATACCTTTCTCAGTCAGATCCCACAATGCATATGTCACCTACAATTTCTTCCAGTTCATCATTGTCGGGGCCATTGTTCATTCTTTCTTGGTACCCGAGCACATCAATTGTGGTGATTTCAGATGAAGAGTTCTAATTATAGCATTTGGGCTGAAATCTATCTCTGTTCCTCTTACATAGCTTTTGAAGGCGGGGTTATGGTCTTGTCTTCTCTAACCACATTTGCATAAAATTCCCTGATGAGAGTTGCATTTACCCTTGCTTCCTGGTTAGTGAGCTTTTGCCAACCCCTTTTCTCAATCTTCTCCCGAATTTGTGGACATTCATCTTCATTGAACTGGAATGTTGATTCAGGCAGTATCTTCTTGTCCTTTATTCGTTCAAACTCGAGCTCGTGGAAGGCTGTTTTGAATCTCCCAGCGTCGAAGGAAGGCTGCTCCATGGGTTCCTTTCCTCTTCGCCTTTTGGAACTTGATGATGCCATGTAGGATAGTTGATATATTGGTTAGTTCTCAAGATGACTAGGAGGGTGTATGTGAAGCCTTTGGTGGAGGATATGCCCGAAATGAGGGAGTGGGAAGGGTGAGAGTAAGCGTGTATGAAGAGGTTGTGTGAAGGGGTTTATATAGGAAGATGGCAATTGATTGAAGGGTGTGGATTGATAGTGTTGTTTGGTAGTTGACGGTTGGGGTTTTGGATTGAATGAGCACAAGGATCACCTCCTTTATGGGGGTCTTGGTTCGGTCTTCAAAATTATCTATTACCAATGTTGCATGGCAACACTTCCAAGGACATTCCCTATGAGGACAAGTGTGAAATTCCCTTGGCCGAATCTCCCTTCTTCAATTGCCCCATCAAGTACCATCAATGTCCTTTTTGATTCCCTATACACGAAGAAGAAGTTGCAAATGGTTTAGTTGAAGTTTTTGGTGGGAAAATTTAAAGTGTGAGCTAACTTATATATATATATATATATATATATATATATATATATATTTTCTCTCTCTTTTTTTTTATCTTCATGAAGACAAGACAACTGACTCCCTTAATGCTCATATATGCACATTGGTGACACCAAACTTAGTTTGTGGTCATGTGGTGTTCAAGGATTTACATCAAGATTCTCAGCCCAAATTGACATAATTTGTGTTCATGCCATCTTGATGTACCTTGAACACCAAACTTGTTGTTTACTATATGTTGCATATAAGAATTTTGTTAAATGATTGTCAAAGTTGCATGATCTTACTTTATTACTAACACTAAAGAATTTAAAAGAAGAGATAAGAATCATGGGTTGCCTCCCATGAAGCGCTTCTTTAATGTCATTAGCTTGACGGTTGACCCTTGTCAGGGTGGTTGGTGGTGCTTGAAATCCTCCCCTCTTGCAGTGTGTTTGTCTCCAGTGGATTTGTTAAAAAGATCATCTCCTAGGGAGAAATCCTCTGTAGGGATCTTCTTGTTTTTCCATCTTTTGGGTACTTTCTTTCTTGTTTCCATTGATGTTGTCTTGCTTTCTATAGATTCTTTCCCTAAGGACTCTTTGTTGCTAGCTTTGCATGACTCTGGTTTGCTCAGCTTCCCTTGAGTTACCTTTGGATGAGGTTCTTCTTGAATACCTGGCTTGCCAACCGATGGGATTTCCAATTGTGTTGTTTGTGTTTCACTGCTTATTTCTTGCATTAGTGCTTCATTCTGCTCTTCTCTTGGTTCTTTGTTCTCTTGACTTGATTCTTGTGAGAGGTTGAAAACATTGAAAGTGAGCTGCTCATCATGTATTCTCAGCACTAGCTCTCCTCGCTCTACATCTATGAGTGCTCTCTGGCTGTGGCTAGGAATGGTCTTCCCAGAATGATGGGGTAAATAGGATTCTCATCCATTTCCAGAACAACAAAATCTGTGGGAAGATAGTAGCGCCCAACCTTCACCAGCACATTTTCAACCACTCCTATTGCTTGTTTTTGAGTTTTGTCAGCCAATCTGATAATCACATCAGTAGGAGTTAGTTCATTGATTTGGAGCTTCTTCATGAGGGAGAAAGGCATTAAGTTGATGCTTGCTCCCAAGTCACAAAGCCCTTTGTCAATTATTGTTTCTCCTATGGCACAAAGAATGTGGAAACTCCCTGGATCCTCCTTCTTTGTGGGTGGCCCTGGTTGAATGAGAGCACTGCAATCTCTGTTCATCTTTATTGTTTGTCCACCCTTCAATGGACTTTTTCTGGCTAGTAGCTCCTTTATGTACTTGATGTAGAAAGGCATTTGTTGGAGGGCTTTAATGAATGGTATATTTACATCAAGAGATGCAAACATATCAAGGAACCTTGAATACATTCTCCCTGCTACACCACCTTTAAGCCTGTGGAGGAAAGGTACATATGGGTTCAATACCTCCTTCTTCTTTAGCCCTTCCTTGGACGTGGGTTGGGGTGTATAGCTTCTTTCCTCCTGGCTTTTGTTTTGATTATTTTGGAGGTGTTCTACTCCATTCATACTCCCCTCATCACTTGTGGTTATCATTTTGCATTCTTCCCATCTCACTTTCTTTGTTTCTCCTCTTGGATTCTTCTCTGTATCACTAGGGAATCCATCAGTGGGTTTGGAGATTTATTGAGATAGATACCCTACTTGGGACTCCAATCTCTTGATGTTTTCTCCTTGGTTATTGATGTTGGTTCACACTTCTTCCTTAAACACTTTGTTGTGTTGGACTTCTCTGCATCAGCTTTCAAGTAGAGCCTCAATCTTTGAGAGCCTATCCTCGGTTATTGATGGGGGGGTTGAGATTAGGTGGTTGAGAAGATTGGTTAGATGGATGTTGGTAATATCTCTGTGAGGTGTTTTGATGAGTTGCATTGTTGTTGGAGTTGAGATTGTGGCGTCTCTGATCTTGCCCTTGGTCTTGTTGGTTTCCCCATCCAAAGTTGGGGTGATTTCTCCATCCAGAGTTGTAAGTTTTGGAGTATGGATCATGGACTTGTCTAGGTGAGTTTCCAACATAATTGGCTTGCTCCCAATCACCTTCTTCTCCTATATTTACTCCTTCTTGAGCTGATGATGAGGTGATGGCTGCTGCAACTTGGTTCTCCTCCACCTTCTTGGTAAGATCTGCTAGCTGCTTGGTGATCATCTTGTTTTGAGCTAACAATGCATCCATGTGGTTCAGCTCCATTACTCCTCTGGTGTTACTTCTTTCGAAGGCATAGAAGTAGTCATTTTCAGCAACTATTTCAATGACATCTATGGCTTCTTCAATGGTTTTCTTCTTGTTTAGAGAGCCTCTTGATGAATGATTCACAGCCTTCTTTGACTCATATGAAAGACCTTCATAGAAGATGTGAAGTTAAACCCACTCATTAAACATCTCTGGTGGGTATCTTCTTGCTAGGTATTTGAATCTCTCCCATGCTTCATAAAGTGTCTCACCATTTTGTTGTCTAAAAGTTTGCACTTCAACTCTCAGCCTATTGATCCTTTGAGGAAGGTAAAATCTTGCCAAAAACTTGTTCACCACTTCTTCCCAATTAGTTAAGCTCTCCTTTGGGAAGGATTCAAGCCATTTGGATGCCTTGTCCCTGAGTGAAAAAGGGAACAAGAGCAACCTATAGACATCTGGATGGACTCCATTGGACTTCACAATGTCAAAAATCCTCAGGAAGGTGGTTAAATGTTGATTAGGATCTTCTTGAGCACCTCCTCCAAATGAGCAATTATTTTGCACAAGAGTGATGAGTTGGGGTTTTAGCTCGAAATTGTTGGCATGTATGGTGGGCTTCTGAATGCTGTTTCCACAGTTTCCTGGATTAGGATTGATATAGGATCCTAAAACTCTCCTTTCTTGCCCAACACGGTTTGTATGGCCTTCTCTGGCATGATTATGAGCTTCTTCTTCATGATTGTTCTCCAAATTCTCTTCCATGTTAGGTTCAAAATACTCTTCCTCTTCTTCCTCAGCACCAATAATCCTTTTCCCTCTTGCTTCCTTTCTTAGTCTCCAAAGGGTTCTTTCAGGTTCTGAATCAAAGGATGTTGAAACTCCTTCTCTTCTCCCTGTCATACAATAAACAGATTGCACAACAGGAGTTAAAATGAAGAAACTATTCTTGTTAGAGTGATTGTTAGTGTGAGTGATGTAAATTATCAAACAGTTAGTGGGTTAGTGAGCAGAATTGTAATCAAATAAAGAAAAACGAAAAAAAATAAAAGAGGGTGCAGGGGGTGAGGAAGAAATTAAAACAAACTAAAAGAAATGGATTGAATAAACTAAACAAAAAGAAAAATGCTCAATCTAGTGATCTTCAAACTTAATCATTGTTGATTCAAAATCAATCCCCGGCAACGGTGCCATAAACTTGATGCATGAAAACCTGTCTCTCAACAAATTTCCCTTCGGCAAGTATACCGAATTGTCGTCAAGTAAAACTCACAATAGAGTGAGGTCGAATCCCACAAGGATTGATTGGTCAAGCAACTTTAGTTAGAAGAATATGCTAGTTGAGCTAAACAGAATTTAGATTGAGATGCAGAAATTTAAATGATTGGAAAGTAAATAACAGAAATTAATGTGCAGAATATTAAATGGGGATTTGGGGTAATGAGCATGAAATTAAATGGCAGAAAGTAAAGAGAATGGGTAAGATCAGAAATGGGGTCATCATTGGGTTCAGGAGATGTTGCATTCTCCGGATCAAGTTCATTCTCATCTCTTCCTCAATCAATGCATTCATTGATCTCCTTGGCAATCTTAAGTGATTGGATCCCAATTCCTTGGCAATCCAATCTCTCTAAGCTTGAACAATTGCCCAATTCCTTCATTTAATTGCTCATGGGAAGAGATGAAGTGTGGTCACTGATTATACCACATGTATTTCCAAATCAAAGTATTGGGAAGATTACATGTCACTATATCCGCCCAAACCCCAATTTGGTTCAACATGAGAAAGCATTTCTAGCATGATCTCCTCATCCCTTTTCCAAGGCTCAAAGGAGGTCCAATTATGGAGAGTTTCTTTTCCAAGACATCTAACCAATTAAATTAAGATCGAAAGCTTTCTAGTAAGATCAAGAGAAAAGAAAGAAGAAGAAGAATGAAAACTATAATTGATCCATCAAATTACAACAGAGCTCCCTAACCCAATAAAAGGGGTTTAGTTGTTCATAGCTCTAGAAATGAAAAGTGGCAGAGAAGAAGAATCCATGCTAAAAGTGCAGAAAAGTAAATCTATAGATAGTAGTTCACAAAAGTGCCAAGCTTCTCTCTAGTTCAAAACTACTCCTATATATACTACTCCTCTTGATCTTCTAGTGAGTTCTTCAAGTCTTGGATTTGGGCTCTGGATCTTGAGTTGAAGCAGTTCTCATCTTTAGTGGGCCCAACTTGCAGAGAAATATGAATTAGGCTTGGGTATTTAGTAAGATTTAACGTTGAGTGCCATTGTGGGTTCGAGAACGTTAGTGGTATTCACTTTTTCCACTAACATTTCAACCTCATTGGTGCACGAAATTGCAATCACACTTTTGCAACCCCGCACAACTAACCAGCAAGTGCACTGGGTCGTCCAAGTAATACCTTACGTGAGTAAGGGTCGATCCCACGGAGATTGTCGGCTTGAAGCAAGCTATGGTTATCTTGTAAATCTTAGTCAGGATATCAGAAATTATAGGGATTGATTGTGAAAAGCAAAAGAACATGAAATAAGTACTTGTTATGCAGTAATGGAGAATAGGTTGAGGTTTTGGAGATGCTCCATCTTCTGAATCTCTGCTTTTCTACTGTCTTCTTCATCAAACACGCAAAGCTCCTTCCATGGCAAGCTGTATGTAGGGTTTCACCGTTGTCAGTGGCTACCTCCCATCCTCTTAGTGGAAATGTTCAACGCACCCTGTCACGGCACGGCTATCCATCTGTCAGTTCTCGATCAGGCCGGAATAGAATCCATTGATTCTTTTGCGTCTGTCACTAACGCCCCGCCTTCAGGAGTTTGAAGCTCGTCACAGTCATTCAATCATTGAATCCTACTCAGAATACCACAGACAAGGTTTAGACCTTCCGGATTCTCTTGAATGCCGCCATCAGTTCTAGCTTATACCACGAAGATTCCGGTTAAAGAATCCAAGAGATATCTACTTAATCTAAGGTAGAACGGAGGTGGTTGTCAGGCACACGTTCATAGTTGAGAATGATGATGAGTGTCACGGATCATCACATTCATCCGATTTAGGAACAAGTAATATCTTAGAATGGAAGCAAGCATGATTGAATGAGAAACAGTAGTAATTGCATTAATCCATCAAGACACAGCAGAGCTCCTCACCCCCAACCATGGGGTTTAGAGACTCATGCCGTGGAAGGTACACAAAGAAACGTGTAAAGTGTCATGAGGTACAGATACAATGTCAAAAGATCCTATTAATAGTAAACTAGTAACCTAGGGTGTACAGAAATGAGTAAATGACGTAAAAATCCACTTCTGGGTCCACTTAGTGTGTGCTTGGGCTGAGCAATGAAGCATTTTCGTGTAGAGACCTTTTCTGGAGTTAAACGCCAGCTTTTATGCCAGTTTGGGCGTTTAACTCCAAGTTTCATGCCAGTTCCAGCGTTAAACGCTGGAAATTCTGAGGCTGATTTGCCACGCCGGTTTGGGCCATCAAATCTTGGGCAAAGTATGAACTATCATATATTGCGGGAAAGCCCAGGATGTCTACTTTCCAACGCCGTTGAGAGCGCGCCAATTGGGCTTCTGTAGCTCCAGCAAATTCAATTCGAGTGCAGGGAGGTCAGAATCCAACAGCATCTGCAGTCCTTTTCGGTCTCTGAATCAGATTTTTGCTCAGGACCCTCAATTTCAGCCAGAAAATACCTGAAATCACAGAAAAACACACAAACTCATAGTAAAGTCTAGAAAAGTGAATTTTAACTAAAAACTACTAAAAATATACTAAAAACTAACTAGATCATACTAAAAACATACTAAAAACAATGCCAAAAAGCGTACAAATTATCCGCTCATCACAACACCAAACTTAAATTGTTGCTTGTCCCCAAGCAACTGAAAATCAAAATAGAATAAAAAGAAGAGAATATACTATAGACTCCAAAATATCAAAGAAACATAGTTCCAATTAGATGAGCGGGACTAATAGCTTTTTGCCTCCGAACAGTTTTGGCATCTCACTCAATCCTTTGAAGTTCAGAATGATTGGCATCTATAAGAACTCAGAACTCAGATAGTGTTATTGATTCTCCTAGTTAAGTATAATGATTCTTGAACATAGCTAGTGTATGAGTCTTGGCTGTGGCCCAAAGCACTCTGTCTTCCAGTATTACCACCGGATACATACATGCCACAGACACATAATTGGGTGAACCTTTTTAAATTGTGACTCAGCTTTGCTAGAGTCCCCAATTAGAGGTGTCCAGGGTTCTTAAGCACACTCTTTTTGCCTTGGTTCACAACTTTATTTTTTTTTCTTTTTTTTGTATTCACTGCTTTTTTTCTTTTGCTTCAAGAATCAATTTAATGATTTTTCAGATCCTCAATAACAGTTCTCTTTTTCCTCATTCTTTCAAGAGCCAACAATTTTAACATTCTCAAAACAACAAATTCAAAAGACATATGCACTGTTCAAGCATTCATTCAGAAAACAAAAAGTATTATCACCACATCAAACTAATTCAACTAGTTTCAAGGATAGATTTCGAAATCCTGTACTTCTTGTTCTTTTGTGATTAAAGCATTTTTCATTTAAGAGAGGTGATGGATTCATAGGACATTCATAACTTTAAGGCATAATCTTTAAATTTTATTAATTATGAATTAAGAACAAGACTCACAAATAGATATAAAATGGAACTAAAAAAAAATTAGAAAACAAAAATTTAAACTAGGTTCCTAATGATAGAGGTTTTCACAGAGTTAGGACTCAACAACCTTGATTTTGAGAAGTGGATGCTCCCTCAGCTTGAGAGGAGAGCTTTTGGCGTTTCAACTCTTGGAGTTCACGCCCCTGCTTCTCTTGCTCCTTCCATTGACTTCTTGGTGATTGGATGTTCAATGGGTATGAATTCATCTGCTCCCATCTTTATCCCAGCCTCTTTACAGAGCAAGGAGATCAAACTTGGGTAAGCCAATTTGGCTACAGTGGAATTCTTATTTGCAATTGTGTAGATCTCACAAGCAATCACATGATGCACCTCCACTTGTTTTCCAAGCATAATGCAATGAATCATCACTGCTCTCTTGATAGTGACCTCAGAACGGTTGCTAGTGGGCAGTATGGAACGCCCAATAAAGTCTAGCCAACCTCTTGCAATTGGTTTGAGGTCTCCCCTCTTGAGATGGTTTGGGACACCCTTTGAATTGGTTATCCACTTAGTTCCAGGGAGACATATGTCCTCTAGAACTTGATCCAACCCTTTATCTGCTCTCACCATTCTCCTATTAAAGGAGTCAGGGTCATCTTGTAGTTGAGGCAATTTGAAGATTTCTCTTATTTTGTCCAGATGGAAGTACATAACTTTCCCTCTGACCATGGTTCTGTAGGTATGGTAAGCAGTTCCAGTCATTCTCTGCTTATCTGTTAGCCACAGATTTGAGTAGAATTCCTGAACCATATTCCTTCCAACCTTTATTTCAGGATTGGTTAGAACTTCCCATCCTCTGTTTCGAATTTGCTCTTGGATCCCCGGATATTCATCTTCTTTCAGATCAAACTTCACTTCCGGGATCACCGACCTCAGACCCATTATTTTGTGATAATGGTCTTCATGTTCTTTGGTTAAGAACTTCTCTTGATTCCAAAGATTCTTTGGATTATTCTCTTTCTTTCCTCTTAAATTGGTTTGTTTTCCCTTAGGAGCCATGATCTTGATGAATCTTGGCTTTAGTGATCATGGAAAAGCACACCAAACTTAGAGGTTTGCTTGTCCTCAAGCAAAAGAAAGGAAGGAGAAGAGAGAGGAGAGAGCAAATTCGAATGGTGTGGGGGAATGGTGAGGCCGAACGTGTTCTTATAAGGGGGGGAAGGAGATTTCGAAAAAAAATTGAGAAGAGATTTGAGAAGATATGGAGAGGATTTGAGAAAAGGGTGAGTTTTTGAATAAGATTTGGGATTGATTTGAGATAGATTTGAAGAGTAGTTTTGATTTTTGAAGATTTGAAAGTGAATGATGAAAGGTTGAAGTGTATTTGTGTAGAAAAGTATGGGTAAGAAAAGGAAAGTTTTAAAAAAATTTGATTGAAAAACGAAATCTTGGTCCCCCCACCTTTCTGGCGTTAAACGCCCGGAATGGCATCCATTCTGGCGTTTAACGCCCATTTGATGCCCCTTTTGGGCGTTTAACGCCCAGCCAGGTGCCCTGGCTGGCGTTAAACGCCAGAATTCCTTTATCACTGGGCGTTTTGCTAAACGCCCAGGATGCTGCACACCTGGCGTTAAACGCCCAGAATGGTGCCCATTCTGGCGTTTAACGCCCAAAATGGCACCATTCCTGGCGTTAAACGCCCAGAATGGTACCCATTCTGGCGTTTAACGCCCAAAATGCCCCTTACTGGCGTTTTTTTGCCAGCAAGCTCTTTTTCTCTGCTTTTTGAGCTGAATCCTTCTGTAACTCTGTGAATTCCTTCATTTTTGATACTTGCCTCTGTAAAAACAAATCATATAACCTCCTAATGACTGGGTTGCCTCCCAGCAAGCGCTTCTTTATAGTCTTTAGCTGGACCTTTACTGAGACTCACTCAAGTCTCAGTTTTGAGCATTCCTGCTCAAAATTGCTTTCAAGATAATGCTTGATTCTCTGTCCATTAACAATGAACTTTTTGTCAGAATCAATATCCTGAAGTTCAACATATCTATATGGTGACACTCCTGTAATCACATACGAACCCCTCCACCGGGATTTAAGTTTTCCTGGAAATAATTTGAGCCTAGAGTTGAAGAGCAGAACTTTTTGTCCTGGCTCAAAGACTCTGGTTGAGAACTTCTTGTCATGCCACTTCTTTGCCTTTTCCTTATAAATTTTTGCATTTTCAAAGGCATTGAGTCTGAACTCCTCTAGCTCATTTAACTGGAGCAATCTTTTTTCACCAGCTAACTGAGCATCCATGTTTAGGAATCTGGTTGCCCAGTAGGCTTTATGTTCCAGTTCCACGGGCAGATGACAGGCCTTCCCATACACCAGTTGGTATGGAGAGGTTCCTATAGGAGTCTTGAATGCTGTTCTGTATGCCCACAGAGCATCATCCAAGCTCTTTGCCCAATCCTTTCTTCGGGCAATCACAGTCCGTTCTAGGATTATTTTTAGCTCTCTGTTAGAGACTTCAGCTTGCCCATTTGTCTGTGGATGATACGGAGTTGCCACTTTATGGCTAATTCCATATCTGACCATAGCAGAGTATAGCTGTCTATTGCAGAAATGAGTGCCCCCGTCACTGATTAGTACTCTGGGAACACCAAACCTGCTGAAGATGTGTTTCTGGAGGAATTTCAGCACGGTCTTGGTATCATTAGTGGGTGTAGCAATTGCTTCTACCCACTTAGATACATAGTCCACTGCCACCAGAATGTAAGTGTTTGAGTATGATGGTGGGAACGGACCCATGAAGTCAATTCCCCATACATCAAACAATTCTATCTCTAATATCCCTTGTTGAGGCATGGCATATCCGTGAGGCAAGTTACCAGCTCTTTGGCAACTGTCACAGTTACGCACAAACTCTCGGGAATCTTTATAGAGAGTAGGCTAGTAGAAGCCACATTGGAGGACTTTAGTGGCTGTTCGCTCACTTCCAAAATGTCCTCCATACTGTGATCCATGGCAATGCCATAGGATCCTTTGTGCACACATCTGCAGATCACTCCGTCTGCACATCTCTTAAAGAGATATGGCTCATCCCATAGGTAGTACTTGGCATCTGAAATTAATTTCTTTCTTTGCACTCTGCTGTACTCCTGGGGTATGAACCTCACAGCTTTGTAGTTTGCAATGTCTGCAAACCATGGAGCTTCCTGAATGGCAAAGAGTTGCTCATCTGGGAAAGTCTCAGAGATCTCAGTAGAAGGGAGGGACGTCCCAGCTACTGGTTCTATTCGGGACAGATGATCAGCTACTTGGTTCTCTGTCCCTTTTCTGTCTCTTATTTCTATATCAAACTCTTGCAGAAGCAACACCCATCTTATTAGCCTGGGTTTTGAATCCTGCTTTGTGAGTAAGTATTTAAGAGCAGCATGGTCAGTGTACACAACCACTTTGGATCCCACTAAATAGGATCTAAACTTGTCAATGGCATAGACCACTGCAAGTAACTCTTTTTCTGTGGTTGTGTAGTTCTTTTGTGCGTCATTTAGAACATGGCTGGCATAATAAATGACGTGCAAAAGCTTGTTATGCCTCTGTCCCAACACTGCACCAATGGCATGGTCACTGGCATCACACATTAGTTCAAATGGCAATGTCCAATCTGGTGCAGAGATGACTGGTGCTATGACCAGCTTAGCTTTCAGGGTCTCAAATGCCTGCAGACACTGTGTGTCAAACACAAATGGTGTGTCAGCAGCTAGCAGATTACTCAGAGGTTTTGCAATTTTCGAAAAATCCTTTATGAACCTTCTGTAGAATCCTGCATGCCCCAGAAAGCTTCTGATTGCCTTAACATTGGCAGGTGGTGGTAATTTTTCAATTACCTCTACTTTTGCCTTATCCACCTCTATTCCCCTGCTTGAAATTTTGTGCCCAAGGACAATTCCCTCAGTCACCATAAAGTGACATTTCTCCCAGTTTAAAACTAGGTTAGTCTCTTGGCACCTTTTCAGGACAAGTGCTAGGTGATTAAGACAGGAGCTGAATGAGTCTCCATATACTGAGAAGTCATCCATGAAGACTTCCAGAAATTTCTCTACCATATCTGAGAAGATAGAGAGCATGCACCTTTGAAAGGTTGCAGGTGCATTGCACAGACCAAAAGGCATCCTTCTGTAGGCAAACACGCCAGAAGGGCAAGTAAATGCTGTTTTCTCTTGGTCCTGAGGGTCTACTGCAATTTGGTTGTAGCCTGAATAGCCATCCAAAAAGCAGTAATAATCATGACCAGCTAGTCTTTCTAGCATTTGGTCTATGAATGGTAAAGGAAAATGATCCTTTCTGGTGGCTGTATTGAGCCTTCTGTAGTCAATACACATACGCCACCCCGTGACTGTTCTTGTAGGAACCAATTCATTTTTTTCATTATGGACCACTGTCATGCCTCCCTTTTTGGGGACAACTTGGACAGGGCTCACCCAGGGGCTATCAGAAATAGGATAAATAATCCCAGCCTCTAGTAGTTTAGTGACCTCTTTCTGCACCACCTCCTTCATGGCTGGATTTAGCCTCCTCTGTGGTTGAACCACTGGTTTGGCATTATCCTCCAACAGGATTGATGACAAGTCATCATATACCCATTTTTCAAGCTAATTTCACTTGTTTTGTTAGCATTTATGCACTTTCTTGCATCCTAAGTAAGTGATTTGGAGTGAAAATGCATAACTTCTCTAAATCAAGCAACCACCATGAAATTAATGTTAATCCATGAGGTTTAAGCTAATTTTAATTAAATTTTAATTGATTTATAAGCCTCTTGAATTTAGTGATACTTTGAGTGGTTGTTTTGGTTTATTGTAGGTGAAGAAAAGAAAAGAAAAGGAAAAGCGTGGCCTAAGAAGTGTAGCCCAAGGAAAGGAAAGTGTGGTCAAAGCAAGAGGAAGTGTGCCGCATGCAAAGGGGAGGCAAACATTGCCCTCCACAAGGGCACACTGCCCTCTAGGAGGGCAACATAAGGGAACCAAGCAAGGAAGGCAACTCTGCCCTGCCCACTACAAGGGCAGAGCACAAAATTGTGCCTTGGAACCAAGAAGAAGAGAACCTTGCACTGCCCTCCACAAGGGCAGTATCGGGCTCACCAAGGAAGAAAATCAAAGGAAAAATGTCACCCATGCATGCCACAAGAATCGAACACGGAACAAGGAAGAAGTAAGGAACTAAGGTTGAGTGCCGTGCCAAGAAACCAAGGAAATTAATTGAGCGTGTGTTCCAGCCGTGTTTCGAACACGGGAATGCATTTTGGAAACACTGCCCTGCCCTCCGCGAGGGCAGGGCAGCATTTGGATGGTGCACAAATCTGGCGCACCAAAAAGTGAATCTGGCGCACCACACACAATCCTGGCAGCACCAGCGCGCACCAAACTCAATCCTGGCAGCACCAAATTTTTCTGCCCTGCCCTCCGCGAGGGCAGGGCAGCATTCTGCGCATCAAGGCTCGATCCTGGCAGCACCAAGCATGCACAAAGCCGCACCAACATGCACCAAATCCTGCCCTGCCCTCCACAAGGGCAGGGCAGCCTCCTGGGAGCAACTTTTCATGGGCCAAAAATTCAAATTAAAACCCCATTTTACTTCATTTCTTCACCAATTCAAAAGCCCATCCAAATCCAAAAATCCAAGAATAGAAAGTGTATAAATAGGAGCTAGTTTGATGTAATTAGGGACTTTTTGACTTATCTTTGGCTTAGCTTTTGAATTTTGCACTCTCTTTGAGCTTTGAATTTTTGGCAATTGTTCTTGAGAGACTTGACCGAGAGTTCAGAGGATTAAGGGAGAATTGACTGATCTCCTTCCTCATTCTTGTTCGGGCAATTCTACTCTTCTGTTTCTGAGTTTTGGGTGTGAGAAATTGAGGAAATTCTGTCTCAATTCCCATTCAAACTCTCTTCAAATCTTTTTCTGCACAATTCAATTTCACTTCTGTTACTTTACTGCTTCTTCTTCAATTTCTTGTCAATTGCTTTGAGAACTTGGATCTAGGAAGGTAATTGAGATCTAGGCTCTGCTACCTAGTCTCTTGAGCCCTGAGATCCCAATTTACTTTTGGTTCTTCTGTGAACCTTGCTGCATTTTAATTTCAATTTCTGTTTGAATCTTCATTGCTTCTAATTCAATTTCTGCTCTATTGATTGTTGCAATTCACATTCTCTTGTTTAAATTCTGCAATCCCTGTCCTCAAATCCCTTTTATATTCAAGCAATTTATATTCCTTGCAATTTAAGTTACTGCAATTTACATTTCTTGCACTTTAAGTTTCAGTCATTTACTTTCTTGTTCTTTAAGATTCTGCAAGTTTACTTTCCCGCTCTTTAATTTACTGCAATTTGCCCTTCCCCCTTTACATTTGCTGTCATTTACTTCCTGTTAAACACAAATCACTCAACCAATACTTGATTCGCTTGACTAAACCAACCACTAAACTAAAATTGCTCAATCCTTCAATCCCTGTGGGATCGACCTCACTCATGTGAGTTATTATTACTTGATGCGACCCGGTACACTTGCCGGTGAGTTTTGTGTTGGATCGTTTTCCACACATCAAGTTTTTGGCGCCGTTGCCGGGGATTGAAATAGATTGACAATGATTAAGTGAAGTGGAGGTCTAGATTAAGCACTTTTTCTTTTCTGTTACTCTAATTCCTACTAACACACTAACTGTTTGAATTTTTGCTTAAACTAACTAAAACCTCATTCTAGCAATAGATTGAAGTTTTATTGATTTTTTGGGTCTGTGTGTTTATTGTTGTGTGTTTGTATGTCAGGTACAGGAAGATCTTCCCCTATCCTCTCTGAAATTGATCAAAGAACTCTTCGGAGAATAAGAAGAGCTGAAAGAGGGAAGAACGTTATTGGAGAAGAAGAATCTGAGGAGGAATTCCAAGAAATGGAAGGAGATCCCAATCAACCAGGAGAAGGAGCCAACAATAACCAACAACAACGAAGAGTCTTGGCTTCATACACATTTGCAAATGCTAGACACTGTGGAAGTAGCATTCTTCCTCCTAATGTCAATGCAAACAATTTTGAACTAAAGCCACAACTCATCACTCTGGTTCAAAACAATTGTTCTTTTGGAGGAGGGCCTTTGGAGGATCCAAATCAACATTTGTCTACCTTCTTGAGAATCTGTGACACAGTGAAAACCAATGGTGTACCTCCTGATAGCTACAAGTTGCTGCTCTTTCCATTCTCTCTCAGAGATAAAGCCACTCAATGGCTAGAGACCTTTCCAAAAGAAAGCATCAACACTTGGGATGACTTGGTGAGCAAGTTTCTTGCCAAATTTTATCCCCCTCAGAGAATCCTAAGGTTGAAGACTGAGGTTCAAACGTTCACTCAATTGGAGGCTGAGAACTTATATGAAGCATGGGAAAGATATAAGGCTCTATTGAGGAAATGTCCACCAGAGATGTTCACTGAGTGGGATAAGTTGCAGAACTTCTATGAAGGACTCACTCTAAAGGCTCAAGAAGCACTTGATCACTCAGCTGGGGGCTCATTACAACTCATGAAAACCACAGAGGAAGCTCAAAACCTCATTGATATGGTGGCCAATAACCAATATTTCTTTGCTCATCAAAGACAACGCCAACCATCACAAAGAAGAGGAGTAATGGAGTTGGAAGGAGTGGACTCAATCCTAGCTCAGAACAAGATGATGCAGCAGCAGATTCAACAACAGTTTGAGCAAATGGCTAAAAGAATTGATGGCTTGCAAGTGGCAGCAGTGAGCACCACAAGCCAACCTCCAACCACATGGGTGCAAAGTGAAGAAACTCAAGAGGAGCAACAGCAAGAGCAAGTCCAATACATGCACAACCAAAATCCTGGAACAAATGAAGTCTATGGGGATACTTACAATCCATCTTGGAAGAACCATCCCAACCTCAGATGGGGAGACAACCATAATCAAAACCAACAAGCATGGCAAAGAAACTCAAATCAGAACAATTGGAAAAACACAAACCACAACTCCCAGCCAAACACTAACCAAAACTCATACAGAAAACCACAAAACAACTACCCCAACTCTAGCCATCACCTACCCAATAACCACCCAACTAACCAAAACACTTATCATCATCCATCAACACCCCAAAATCAACCGATCTCGCAAGACTCACAGAGGATCACTAATCTAGAGCTGCTCATGGAGAAACTGATGAAGAACCAAGAATTGACAACAAAGAACCAAGAAGCCTCCATGAAGAACCTAGAGAGGCAGATTGGACGAATCTCCAAACAGATTTCTGTTGAGAAGCCATCAAGTTCACTACCTAGTGACACCATTCCCAACCCAAAGGAAGAATGCAAGGTTGTGCAACTAAGAAGTGGAAAAGTGTTAACAGATGGTAACCAAGGGGCAACCAAGCATAATGACACTAAGCCAACAAAGAATGATGAAGCCATCAACAAGGACATGATGACCAAGAATGTCCCAGAAAAACTCACAGAGGAAGACAACGAACCACAGAATTTGAAGAAAGGAAAGCAAATCTTGGAAGAACCAATTCCAAAACATCAAGTGGAGAAGAGCTCAACACCACCACTGCCTTATCCACAGAGATTTCACAAGGAAACAAAGGATCAGCATTTCCACAAATTTCTTGAGACTTTCAAGAAGCTGGAAATTAACATACCTTTAGCTGAGGCTTTGGAGCAAATGCCTCTGTATGCCAAGTTCTTGAAAGAGCTCATCAACAAGAAAAGAGATTGGAATGAGAAGGAAACGGTGATGCTTAGTGAGGAATGCAGCGCCGTGCTCTAAAAAGGAATCCCACCAAAACTTAAGGATCCGGGGAGTTTTGTAGTGTCATGCACTATAGGCAAACTATCCTTGGACAAAGCTCTCTGTGATCTTGGAGCTAGTATTAACTTAATGCCCTTGTCCATGATGAAGAAGCTTGCCATAGAAGAACTCAAACCCACCAGGATGTCATTAGTCATGGCAGACAGATCAATCAAGACACCAAATGGAATTGTGGAAAATTTGCTAGTAAAGGTTGGAGAGTTTATCTTCCCTGCAAACTTCGTAATCCTAGACACCGATGAGGAAGGCAACAATTCAATCATCTTGGGCAGACCATTTCTAGCAACTGCAAGAGCCATTATAGATGTGGAAAAAGGAGAAATGATTTTTAGAGTACACAATGAGCAAATGATCATCAATGTTTTTAAGTCAATGCAACACCCTCCAGAGCAGGAAGATCATTTGAGGGTGGATATGATAGAGAGCCTGGTAGAAGAAATGTTAGACATTGATCAGTAGGAGCAAGAAAAAGACAATCAAGAAACAATAGAGGAACATGTGGCTGAGGCTTTCGTAAACAAAGAGGTGAAACCAAGCAAGAAAGAAGAGGTGCAAAAGCAAGAACTGAAGCCATTACCTTCTCATCTCAAATATGCATTTCTTGGCACTTCAGAAAGCCTCCCGGTGATCATCAATTCGTCCTTGACAAAGAAAGAAGAAGGAGAGCTTCTTGATGTTCTCAGAGCTCACAAAGATGCCTTGGGATGGACCATTGATGACCTGAAAGGCATCAGCCCTACAGTATGCATGCATAAGATTCTTTTGGAGGACAATTCCAAAGCAGTAATTCAACCTCAGAGAAGACTCAACCCTGCAATGAAGGAAGTCGTCCAGAAGGAAGTAATGAAATTATGGAATGCAGGAATCATATATCCTATTTTCGATAGCTCATGGATAAGCCCAGTCCAAGTGGTACCAAAGAAAGGTGGGATGACAGTCATTATTAATGAGAAGAGTGAACTCATTCCCACCAGAACTGTGACAGGGTGGAGGATGTGTATTGACTATAGAAGGTTGAATGATGCCACACGCAAAGATCACTTCCCACTTCCTTTCATTGATCAAATGCTTGAAAGGTTGGCTGGCCATGCTTATTATTGCTTCTTGGATGGCTATTCTGGGTATAATCAGATAGTGGTAGATCCAAAAGACCAAGAAAATACTTCATTCACATGCCCAGTTGGAGTCTTTGCCTATAGAAGAATGCCATTCGGATTATGCAATGCCCCAGCCACTTTTCAAAGGTGTATGCTTTCCATTTTCTCAGATATGGTTGAAAAATTTTTAGAGGTTTTCATGGATGACTTCTCTGTTTTTGGTGATAATTTCAATACTTGCTTAAACCATCTAACTCTTGTCTTGAAACGGTGCCAAGAAACTAATTTGGTTTTGAACTGGGAGAAGTGCCATTTCATGGTACCTGAGGGGATTGTTCTTGGTCATAAAGTTTCAAGAAGAGGAATAGAGGTTGACAAGGCAAAAGTGGAAATAATAGAAAAACTCCCTCCACCAACTAATGTGAAATCTGTTAGAAGTTTCTTGGGGCATGCAGGATTTTATAGAAGGTTTATCAAAGATTTTTCTAAAATAGCCAAACCTTTGAGTAACCTTTTGATGATTGATCAACCTTTTGTTTTTGATAAAAATTGCCAGCATGCTTTTGAAACTTTAAAACAGAAGCTCACAACAGCACCAATTATCACACCCCCGGATTGGAACTTACCATTTGAACTCATGTGTGATGCAAGTGAAATTGCAATTGGTGCTGTACTTGGACAGAAGAAGGGAAACTTGCATCATGTCATATATTATGCAAGTAAAGTATTGAATGAAGCTCAAAAAATTACACTACAACAGAGAAGGAATTGTTAGCTGTAGTCTATGCATTTGATAAGTTTAGATCGTACTTGATAGGATCTAAAATTGTGGTTTATACTGATCATGCTGCTCTCAAGTATTTGATGTCAAAGCAGGATGCTAAACCAAGACTCATCAGGTGGATTCTACTCTTACAAGAATTTGACATTGAGGTAAGGGACATGAAAGGCACTGAAAATCTAGTTGCTGATCATTTGTCAAGGCTGCCACCAGAAACAATTCAAAAGGCTTCATTACCTGTGAATGAAAGCTTCCCAGATGAACATCTTATGCTGATCCAACAAACACCATGGTTCGCTGATATAGCAAACTACAAAGTAGGGAGAAAGATACCGCAAGAATTCACTAAGCAACAAGTGAGGAAACTAATCAATGAAGCAAAGAAGTTCTTGTGGGATGAACCCTATCTGTTCAGAAGGTGCTCTGATGGAATAATCAGGAGATGTATTCCTGAAAGTGAAATAAGAGATATATTATGGCATTGCCATGGCTCAGCTTATGGTGGACACTTTGGTCCAGAAAGAACAGCAGCAAAGATACTACAAAGTGGGTTCTATTGGCCAACCATCTTCAAAGATGCCAGGGAGTTTGTCCACCAATGTAATGAATGCCAAAGAGCAGGAGGACTAACAAGAAGGAACGAGATGCCACAGAACTTCATTTTGGAAGTAGAATTGTTTGATCTATGGGGCATTGATTTCATGGGACCCTTTTCCCCTTCTTATTCATTCAGATATATCTTGGTAGCAGTGGAGTATGTTTCAAAATGGGTAGAAGCCATAGCCACAACTACCTGTGATGCACAAATTGTCCTTCAATTCCTAAAGAAGCACATCTTTACTAGATATGGAGTACCCAAGGGTCTCATCAGTGATGGTGGTGGTCATTTTTGTAATAGACAAATGGAGAAACTTCTCCACAAATATGGAGTTATTCATAAGGTAGCCACACCATATCATCCTCAAACTAATGGGCAGGCAGAATTAGCAAACAGGGAACTGAAGAAGATCCTAGAAAAAACAGTTGGTAGCACAAGAAAGGATTGGACTAGGAAGTTGGAAGATGCACTTTAGGCATACAGAACAGCTTTCAAAACTCCTATTGGGAAGTCCCCATTTCAACTGTTATATGGAAAATCTTGTCATCTCCCTGTAGAGCTTGAGCACAAAGCCTTTTGGGCCACTAAACTTCTAAATTTGGATTCTGAAGCAGCAGGAGAGAAAAGATTGTTGCAGCTGAATGAGCTAGATGAGTTTAGGCTAGAAGCCTATGAAGATACCAAGATATACAAGGAGAAAGCTAAGAGATGGCATGACAGGAAGATTTTGAAGAAAGAATTCAAACCTGGACAACAAGTACTCCTGTATAACTCACGGCTCAAGATATTCCCTGGCAAGCTTAAGTCTAAGTGGACTGGTCCATACTTGGTGACTAAGGTTTTTCCTTATGGGAATATTGAATTGTTAGATGAAGCAACAAAGAGTCGGTTTACAGCAAATGGTCATAGAGCAAAACTGTACCTAGGGGGGCAATGGAACAAAGAAAAGGAGGTCCAGAACCTAAATCCCCCTTGAAGCAAAAATAGATGATGTCAAGCTAGTGACAATAAAAGAGCGCTTGTTGGGAGGCAACCCAACCTGAGGTAGTTTTCTTTTTCATAGCTTTTTCAATAAAATGTTGAATAATTGGTATGCATTGCAAGGAGCTAAGTTTGGTGTTGCACACCAAAACAATTTGAGGGAGAATGAAAACTTCTAAGTTTGGTGTTCCACCAAAAATATCATTTAAAAACACATTCTCACCTCTTGCATGATTCTAGCTCCAAGCAACCAAACACATTATTCAACTGTTGAATTGTTTTCTAGCTTTAATTTCATTAACCTTTAGCAAGGATACATGGTTTCAAATATGGTTGACTTGTTGCATCTGAGGTAGTGGCAAACAATTAAGTTTGGTGTCCCTACACCAAAAATCAATCCTGGAACCACACTCAGTCTATGCATACTAACCATACAATTAAGGGCTTGAGAAGCAAGCAACTTTGAGGATTATGCAGGACATGAGTCAACAATTGAAGACATTATGCATCTTAACTCAAAGAAAACACAACAGAAGGAAAAATCAAAGGGCTGCAACTTCAAAGGTTGTATCTAAAACTTAATCCTTGCTGCTGTGAAATATTTTGAATCTGGAAACCATTGTATGTCTTGCTAAAGTGTTTATCTAGCTACAAGTGAAATTGTTTGTTAAAAATGCTAAATCTGCATAATGCTTGTTATCCATCACTTAGATTTAAAAATTGTTTTGTTTCTCATATGCTTAAATAAAAGAGTTTGGTTTGAATTGAAAAGTAAAATATCCAATGTTGCATAAGCATGAATGGAAGTTGGTGGTGGTATATGTGTTTGATTAAATGCATAACTCATGAAATAATTGTTGCATAATATCATTCTCATTCAATTGTGAGTTAGCTTGCTGTTACAAAGACTCTTATCAATAATGAAAAAGCCCTTGGTAACGAAAACAGAAAGAAAAGGAAGAAAGAAAAGCCAAAATGGCAAGAAAAACAAAGAATAAAGGTTGGACACCAATAGCTTGGACCCTAGGACATATGCCTGTGGTGTTCTTGTACTAAGATCTGCTTGGATGAGTAAATTCTAAGGGGTATTTTAAAACCCGGTCACTTAGATCAACTGATTTGGGATGGCCAATTGAAAATCCACAATAAAGAGCAACTTAGATACAGAACATTTAGTTATCCAAAGAGATGCTGGGCATCAATGATCCTAGGAAGATTTAATGAGCCATGTGTCTGTGGTGAAAGATGTTGAGTAAAAAGAAAAAGAAAATAAAGCCAAAGGCTAATACTGCAACATTTGACACCAAACCTCCAAAAGAATAATAAGCTTGTTAAGCATTGTAAGCCAAGGAAAGTTAACAAGGGAGTAATTAAAAAGTGAGTCTTCTAACAGCAAGTTTAGCAAGCCTTTGAGGAAAGATGTGTATTATGTAGCAGCAATAATAAGTGAGTTGTCATTGTCTGCATAAAGACCCCATAAATCAAGTTCTACTATATGCCTAATAAGGATATGTGTTCTTTTCTTATTCATGTCATTTACTCTTATTTTTTGATGCTTGCTTGAGGACAAGCAAGATTTAAGTTTGGTGTTGTGATGACAAGTCATCATATACCCATTTTTCAAGCTAATTTCACTTGTTTTGTTAGAATTTATGCACTTTCTTGCATCCTAAGTAAGTGATTTGGAGTGAAAATGCATAACTTCTCTAAATCAAGCAACCACCATGAAATTAATGTTAATCCATGAGGTTTAAGCTAATTTTAATTGAATTTTAATTGATTTATAAGCCTCTTGAATTTAGTGATACTTTGAGTGGTTGTTTTGGTTTATTGTAGGTGAAGAAAAGAAAAGAAAAGGAAAAGCGTGGCCTAAGAAGTGTAGCCCAAGGAAAGGAAAGTGTGGTCAAAGCAAGAGGAAGTGTGCCGCATGCAAAGGGGAGGCAAACATTGCCCTCCACAAGGGCACACTGCCCTCTAGGAGGGCAACATAAGGGAACCAAGCAAGGAAGGCAACTCTGCCCTGCCCACTACAAGGGCAGAGCACAAAATTGTGCCTTGGAACCAAGAAGAAGAGAACCTTGCCCTGCCCTCCACAAGGGCAGTATCGGGCTCACCAAGGAAGAAAATCAAAGGAAAAATGTCACCCATGCATGCCACAAGAATCGAACACGGAACAAGGAAGAAGCAAGGAACTAAGGTTGAGTGCCGTGCCAAGAAACCAAGGAAATTAATTGAGCGTGTGTTCCAGCCGTGTTTCGAACACGGGAATGCATTTTGGAAACACTGCCCTGCCCTCCGCGAGGGCAGGGCAGCATTTGGATGGTTCACAAATCTGGCGCACCAAAAAGTGAATCTGGCGCACCACACACAATCCTGGCAGCACCAGCGCGCACCAAACTCAATCCTGGCAGTACCAAATTTTTCTGCCCTGCCCTCCGCGAGGGCAGGGCAGCATTCTGCGCATCAAGGCTCGATCCTGGCAGCACCAAGCATGCACAAAGCCGCACCAACATGCACCAAATCCTGCCCTGCCCTCCACAAGGGCAGGGCAGCCTCCTGGGAGCAACTTTTCATGGGCCGAAAATTCAAATTAAAACCCCATTTTACTTCATTTCTTCACCAATTCAAAAGCCCATCCAAATCCAAAAATCCAAGAATAGAAAGTGTATAAATAGGAGCTAGTTTGATGTAATTAGGGACTTTTTGACTTATCTTTGGCTTAGCTTTTGAATTTTGCACTCTCTTTGAGCTTTGAATTTTTGGCAATTGTTCTTGAGAGACTTGACCGAGAGTTCAGAGGATTAAGGGAGAATTGACTGATCTCCTTCCTCATTCTTGTTCGGGCAATTCTACTCTTCTGTTTCTGAGTTTTGGGTGTGAGAAATTGAGGAAATTCTGTCTCAATTCCCATTCAAACTCTCTTCAAATCTTTTTCTGCACAATTCAATTTCACTTCTGTTACTTTTATTGCTTCTTCTTCAATTTCTTGTCAATTGCTTTGAGAACTTGGATCTAGGAAGGTAATTGAGATCTAGGCTCTGCTACCTAGTCTCTTGAGCCCTGAGATCCCAATTTACTTTTGGTTCTTCTGTGAACCTTCCTGCATTTTAATTTCAATTTCTGTTTGAATCTTCATTGCTTCTAATTCAATTTCTGCTCTATTGATTGTTGCAATTCACATTCTCTTGTTTAAATTCTGCAATCCCTGTCCTCAAATCCCTTTTATATTCAAGCAATTTATATTCCTTGCAATTTAAGTTACTGCAATTTACATTTCTTGCACTTTAAGTTTCAGTCATTTACTTTCTTGTTCTTTAAGATTCTGCAAGTTTACTTTCCCGCTCTTTAATTTACTGCAATTTGCCCTTCCCCCTTTACATTTGCTGTCATTTACTTCCTGTTAAACACAAATCACTCAACCAATACTTGATTCGCTTGACTAAACCAACCACTAAACTAAAATTGCTCAATCCTTCAATCCCTGTGGGATCGACCTCACTCATGTGAGTTATTATTACTTGATGCGACCCGGTACACTTGCCGGTGAGTTTTGTGTTGGATCGTTTTCCACACATCAAGTTTTTGGCGCCGTTGCCGGGGATTGAAATAGATTGACAATGATTAAGTGAAGTGGAGGTCTAGATTAAGCACTTTTTCTTTTCTGTTACTCTAATTCCTACTAACACACTAACTGTTTGAATTTTTGCTTAAACTAACTAAAACCTCATTCTAGCAATAGATTGAAGTTTTATTGATTTTTTGGGTCTGTGTGTTTATTGTTGTGTGTTTGTATGTCAGGTACAGGAAGATCTTCCCCTATCCTCTCTGAAATTGATCAAAGAACTCTTCGGAGAATAAGAAGAGCTGAAAGAGGGAAGAACGTTATTGGAGAAGAAGAATCTGAGGAGGAATTCCAAGAAATGGAAGGAGATCCCAATCAACCAGGAGAAGGAGCCAACAATAACCAACAACAACGAAGAGTCTTGGCTTCATACACATTTGCAAATGCTAGACACTGTGGAAGTAGCATTCTTCCTCCTAATGTCAATGCAAACAATTTTGAACTAAAGCCACAACTCATCACTCTGGTTCAAAACAATTGTTCTTTTGGAGGAGGGCCTTTGGAGGATCCAAATCAACATTTGTCTACCTTCTTGAGAATCTGTGACACAGTGAAAACCAATGGTGTACCTCCTGATAGCTACAAGTTGCTGCTCTTTCCATTCTCTCTCAGAGATAAAGCCACTCAATGGCTAGAGACCTTTCCAAAAGAAAGCATCAACACTTGGGATGACTTGGTGAGCAAGTTTCTTGCCAAATTTTATCCCCCTCAGAGAATCCTAAGGTTGAAGACTGAGGTTCAAACGTTCACTCAATTGGAGGCTGAGAACTTATATGAAGCATGGGAAAGATATAAGGCTCTATTGAGGAAATATCCACCAGAGATGTTCACTGAGTGGGACAAGTTGCAGAACTTCTATGAAGGACTCACTCTAAAGGCTCAAGAAGCACTTGATCACTCAGCTGGGGGCTCATTACAACTCATGAAAACCACAGAGGAAGCTCAAAACCTCATTGATATGGTGGCCAATAACCAATATTTCTTTGCTCATCAAAGACAACGCCAACCATCACAAAGAAGAGGAGTAATGGAGTTGGAAGGAGTGGACTCAATCCTAGCTCAGAACAAGATGATGCAGCAGCAGATTCAACAACAGTTTGAGCAAATGGCTAAAAGAATTGATGGCTTGCAAGTGGCAGCAGTGAGCACCACAAGCCAACCTCCAACCACATGGGTGCAAAGTGAAGAAACTCAAGAGGAGCAACAGCAAGAGCAAGTCCAATACATGCACAACCAAAATCCTGGAACAAATGAAGTCTATGGGGATACTTACAATCCATCTTGGAAGAACCATCCCAACCTCAGATGGGGAGACAACCATAATCAAAACCAACAAGCATGGCAAAGAAACTCAAATCAGAACAATTGGAAAAACACAAACCACAACTCCCAGCCAAACACTAACCAAAACTCATACAGAAAACCACAAAACAACTACCCCAACTCTAGCCATCACCTACCCAATAACCACCCAACTAACCAAAACACTTATCATCATCCATCAACACCCCAAAATCAACCGATCTCGCAAGACTCACAGAGGATCACTAATCTAGAGCTGCTCATGGAGAAACTGATGAAGAACCAAGAATTGACAACAAAGAACCAAGAAGCCTCCATGAAGAACCTAGAGAGGCAGATTGGACAAATCTCCAAACAGATTTCTGTTGAGAAGCCATCAAGTTCACTACCTAGTGACACCATTCCCAACCCAAAGGAAGAATGCAAGGTTGTGCAACTAAGAAGTGGAAAAGTGTTAACAGATGGTAACCAAGGGGCAACCAAGCATAATGACACTAAGCCAACAAAGAATGATGAAGCCATCAACAAGGACATGATGACCAAGAATGTCCCAGAAAAACTCACAGAGGAAGACAACGAACCACAGAATTTGAAGAAAGGAAAGCAAATCTTGGAAGAACCAATTCCAAAACATCAAGTGGAGAAGAGCTCAACACCACCACTGCCTTATCCACAGAGATTTCACAAGGAAACAAAGGATCAGCATTTCCACAAATTTCTTGAGACTTTCAAGAAGCTGGAAATTAACATACCTTTAGCTGAGGCTTTGGAGCAAATGCCTCTGTATGCCAAGTTCTTGAAAGAGCTCATCAACAAGAAAAGAGATTGGAATGAGAAGGAAACGGTGATGCTTAGTGAGGAATGCAGCGCCGTGCTCCAAAAAGGAATCCCACCAAAACTTAAGGATCCGGGGAGTTTTGTAGTGTCATGCACTATAGGCAAACTATCCTTGGACAAAGCTCTCTGTGATCTTGGAGCTAGTATTAACTTAATGCCCTTGTCCATGATGAAGAAGCTTGCCATAGAAGAACTCAAACCCACCAGGATGTCATTAGTCATGGCAGACAGATCAATCAAGACACCAAATGGAATTGTGGAAAATTTGCTAGTAAAGGTTGGAGAGTTTATCTTCCCTGCAAACTTCGTAATCCTAGACACCGATGAGGAAGGCAACAATTCAATCATCTTGGGCAGACCATTTCTAGCAACTGCAAGAGCCATTATAGATGTGGAAAAAGGAGAAATGATTTTTAGAGTACACAATGAGCAAATGATCATCAATATTTTTAAGACAATGCAACACCCTCCAGAGCAGGAAGATCATTTGAGGGTGGATATGATAGAGAGCCTGGTAGAAGAAATGTTAGACATTGATCAGCAGGAGCAAGAAAAAGACAATCAAGAAATAATAGAGGAACATGTGGCTGAGGCTTTCATAAACAAAGAGGTGAAACCAAGTAAGAAAGAAGAGGTGCAAAAGCAAGAACTGAAGCCATTACCTTCTCATCTCAAATATGCATTTCTTGGCACTTCAGAAAGCCTCCCGGTGATCATCAATTCGTCCTTGACAAAGAAAGAAGAAGGAGAGCTTCTTGATGTTCTCAGAGCTCACAAGGATGCCTTGGGATGGACCATTGATGACCTGAAAGGCATCAGCCCTACAGTATGCATGCATAAGATTCTTTTGGAGGACAATTCCAAAGCAGTAATTCAACCTCAGAGAAGACTCAACCCTGCAATGAAGGAAGTCGTCCAGAAGGAAGTAATGAAATTATGGAATGCAGGAATCATATATCCTATTTCCGATAGCTCATGGATAAGCCCAGTCCAAGTGGTACCAAAGAAAGGTGGGATGACAGTCATTATTAATGAGAAGAGTGAACTCATTCCCACTAGAACTGTGACAGGGTGGAGGATGTGTATTGACTATAGAAGGTTGAATGATGCCACACGCAAATATCACTTCCCACTTCCTTTCATTGATCAAATGCTTGAAAGGTTGGCTGGCCATGCTTATTATTGCTTCTTGGATGGCTATTCTGGGTATAATCAGATAGTGGTAGATCCAAAAGACCAAGAAAAGACTTCATTCACATGCCCAGTTGGAGTCTTTGCCTATAGAAGAATGCCATTCGGATTATGCAATGCCCCAGCCACTTTTCAAAGGTGTATGCTTTCCATTTTCTCAGATAAGGTTGAAAAATTTTTAGAGGTTTTCATGGATGACTTCTCTGTTTTTGGTGATAATTTCAATACTTGCTTAAACCATCTAACTCTTGTCTTGAAACGGTGCCAAGAAACTAATTTGGTTTTGAACTGGGAGAAGTGCCATTTCATGGTACCTGAGGGGATTGTTCTTGGTCATAAAGTTTCAAGAAGAGGAATAGAGGTTGACAAGGCAAAAGTGGAAATAATAGAAAAACTCCCTCCACCAACTAATGTGAAATCTGTTAGAAGTTTCTTGGGGCATGCAGGATTTTATAGAAGGTTTATCAAAGATTTTTCTAAAATAGCCAAACCTTTGAGTAACCTTTTGATGATTGATCAACCTTTTGTTTTTGATAAAAATTGCCAGCATGCTTTTGAAACTTTAAAACAGAAGCTCACAACAGCACCAATTATCACACCCCCGGATTGGAACTTACCATTTGAACTCATGTGTGATGCAAGTGAAATTGCAATTGGTGCTGTACTTGGACAGAAGAAGGGAAACTTGCATCATGTCATATATTATGCAAGTAATGTATTGAATGAAGCTCAAAAAAATTACACTACAACAGAGAAGGAATTGTTAGCTGTAGTCTATGCATTTGATAAGTTTAGATCGTACTTGATAGGATCTAAAATTGTGGTTTATACTGATCATGCTGCTCTCAAGTATTTGATGTCAAAGCAGGATGCTAAACCAAGACTCATCAGGTGGATTCTACTCTTACAAGAATTTGACATTGAGGTAAGGGACATGAAAGGCACTGAAAATCTAGTTGCTGATCATTTGTCAAGGCTGCCACCAGAAACAATTCAAAAGGCTTCATTACCTGTGAATGAAAGCTTCCCAGATGAACATCTTATGCTGATCCAACAAACACCATGGTTCGCTGATATAGCAAACTACAAAGTAGGGAGAAAGATACCGCAAGAATTCACTAAGCAACAAGTGAGAAAACTAATCAATGAAGCAAAGAAGTTCTTGTGGGATGAACCTTATCTGTTCAGAAGGTGCTCTGATGGAATAATCAGGAGATGTATTCCTGAAAGTGAAATAAGAGATATATTATGGCATTGCCATGGCTCAGCTTATGGTGGACACTTTGGTCCAGAAAGAACAGCAGCAAAGATACTACAAAGTGGGTTCTATTGGCCAACCATCTTCAAAGATGCCAGGGAGTTTGTCCACCAATGTAATGAATGCCAAAGAGCAGGAGGACTAACAAGAAGGAACGAGATGCCACAGAACTTCATTTTGGAAGTAGAATTGTTTGATCTATAGGGTATTGATTTCATGGGACCCTTTCCCCCTTCTTATTCATTCAGATATATCTTGGTAGCAGTGGAGTATGTTTCAAAATGGGTAGAAGCCATAGCCACAACTACCTGTGATGCACAAATTGTCCTTCAATTCCTAAAGAAGCACATCTTTACTAGATATGGAGTACCCAAGGGTCTCATCAGTGATGGTGGTGGTCATTTTTGTAATAGACAAATGGAGAAACTTCTCCACAAATATGGAGTTATTCATAAGGTAGCCACACCATATCATCCTCAAACTAATGGGCAGGCAGAATTAGCAAACAGGGAACTGAAGAAGATCCTAGAAAAAATAGTTGGTAGCACAAGAAAGGATTGGACTAGGAAGTTGGAAGATGCACTTTGGGCATACAGAACAGCTTTCAAAACTCCTATTGGGAAGTCCCCATTTCAACTGTTATATGGAAAATCTTGTCATCTCCCTGTAGAGCTTGAGCACAAAGCCTTTTGGGCCACTAAACTTCTAAATTTGGATTCTGAAGCAGCAGGAGAGAAAAGATTGTTGCAGCTGAATGAGCTAGATGAGTTTAGGCTAGAAGCCTATGAAAATACCAAGATATACAAGGAGAAAGCTAAGAGATGGCATGACAGGAAGATTTTGAAGAAAGAATTCAAACCTGGACAACAAGTACTCCTGTATAACTCACGGCTCAAGATATTCCCTGGCAAGCTTAAGTCTAAGTGGACTGGTCCATACTTGGTGACTAAGGTTTTTCCTTATGGGAGTATTGAATTGTTAGATGAAACAACAAAGAGTCGGTTTACAGCAAATGGTCATAGAGCAAAACTGTACCTAGGGGGCAATGGAACAAAGAAAAGGAGGTCCAGAACCTAAATCCCCCTTGAAGCAAAAATAGATGATGTCAAGCTAGTGACAATAAAAGAGCGCTTGTTGGGAGGCAACCCAACCTGAGGTAGTTTTCTTTTTCATAGCTTTTTCAATAAAAATGTTGAATAATTGGTATGCATTGCAAGGAGCTAAGTTTGGTGTTGCACACCAAAACAATTTGAGGGAGAATGAAAACTTCTAAGTTTGGTGTTCCACCAAAAATATCATTTAAAAACACATTCTCACCTCTTGCATGATTCTAGCTCCAAGCAACCAAACACATTATTCAACTGTTGAATTGTTTTCTAGCTTTAATTTCATTAACCTTTAGCAAGGATACATGGTTTCAAATATGGTTGACTTGTTGCATCTGAGGTAGTGGCAAACAATTAAGTTTGGTGTCCCTACACCAAAAATCAATCCTGGAACCACACTCAGTCTATGCATACTAACCATACAATTAAGGGCTTGAGAAGCAAGCAACTTTGAGGATTATGCAGGACATGAGTCAACAATTGAAGACATTATGCATCTTAACTCAAAGAAAACACAACAGAAGGAAAAATCAAAGGGCTGCAACTTCAAAGGTTGTATCTAAAACTTAATCCTTGCTGCTGTGAAATGTTTTGAATCTGGAAACCATTGTATGTCTTGCTAAAGTGTTTATCTAGCTACAAGTGAAATTGTTTGTTAAAAATGCTAAATCTGCATAATGCTTGTTATCCATCACTTAGATTTAAAAATTGTTTTGTTTCTCATATGCTTAAATAAAAGAGTTTGGTTTGAATTGAAAAGTAAAATATCCAATGTTGCATAAGCATGAATGGAAGTTGGTGGTGGTATATGTGTTTGATTAAATGCATAACTCATGAAATAATTGTTGCATAATATCATTCTCATTCAATTGTGAGTTTGCTTGCTGTTACAAAGACTCTTATCAATAATGAAAAAGCCCTTGGTAACGAAAACAGAAAGAAAAGGAAGAAAGAAAAGCCAAAATGGCAAGAAAAACAAAGAATAAAGGTTGGACACCAATAGCTTGGACCCTAGGACATATGCCTGTGGTGTTCTTGTACTAAGATCTGCTTGGATGAGTAAATTCTAAGGGGTATTTTAAAACCCGGTCACTTAGATCAACTGATTTGGGATGGCCAATTGAAAATCCACAATAAAGAGCAACTTAGATACAGAACATTTAGTTATCCAAAGAGATGCTGGGCATCAATGATCCTAGGAAGAATTAATGAGCCATGTGTCTGTGGTGAAAGATGTTGAGTAAAAAGAAAAAGAAAATAAAGCCAAAGGCTAATACTGCAACATTTGACACCAAACCTCCAAAAGAATAATAAGCTTGTTAAGCATTGTAAGCCAAGGAAAGTTAACAAGGGAGTAATTAAAAAGTGAGTCTTCTAATAGCAAGTTTAGCAAGCCTTTGAGGAAAGATGTGTATTATGTAGCAGCAATAATAAGTGAGTTGTCATTGTCTGCATAAAGACCCCATAAATCAAGTTCTACTATATGCCTAATAAGGATATGTGTTCTTTTCTTATTCATGTCATTTACTCTTATTTTTTGATGCTTGCTTGAGGACAAGCAAGATTTAAGTTTGGTGTTGTGATGACAAGTCATCATATACCCATTTTTCAAGCTAATTTCACTTGTTTTGTTAGCATTTATGCACTTTCTTGCATCCTAAGTAAGTGATTTGGAGTGAAAATGCATAACTTCTCTAAATCAAGCAACCACCATGAAATTAATGTTAATCCATGAGGTTTAAGCTAATTTTAATTGAATTTTAATTGATTTATAAGCCTCTTGAATTTAGTGATACTTTGAGTGGTTGTTTTGGTTTATTGTAGGTGAAGAAAAGAAAAGAAAAGGAAAAGCGTGGCCTAAGAAGTGTAGCCCAAGGAAAGGAAAGTGTGGTCAAAGCAAGAGGAAGTGTGCCGCATGCAAAGGGGAGGCAAACATTGCCCTCCACAAGGGCACACTGCCCTCTAGGAGGGCAACATAAGGGAACCAAGCAAGGAAGGCAACTCTGCCCTGCCCACTACAAGGGCAGAGCACAAAATTGTGCCTTGGAACCAAGAAGAAGAGAACCTTGCCCTGCCCTCCACAAGGGCAGTATCGGGCTCACCAAGGAAGAAAATCAAAGGAAAAATGTCACCCATGCATGCCACAAGAATCGAACACGGAACAAGGAAGAAGCAAGGAACTAAGGTTGAGTGCCGTGCCAAGAAACCAAGGAAATTAATTGAGCGTGTGTTCCAGCCGTGTTTCGAACACGGGAATGCATTTTGGAAACACTGCCCTGCCCTCCGCGAGGGCAGGGCAGCATTTGGATGGTGCACAAATCTGGCGCACCAAAAAGTGAATCTGGCGCACCACACACAATCCTGGCAGCACCAGCGCGCACCAAACTCAATCCTGGCAGCACCAAATTTTTCTGCCCTGCCCTCTGCGAGGTCAGGGCAGCATTCTGCGCATCAAGGCTCGATCCTGGCAGCACCAAGCATGCACAAAGCCGCACCAACATGCACCAAATCCTGCCCTGCCCTCCACAAGGGCAGGGTAGCCTCCTGGGAGCAACTTTTCATGGGCCGAAAATTCAAATTAAAACCCCATTTTACTTCATTTCTTCACCAATTCAAAAGCCCATCCAAATCCAAAAATCCAAGAATAGAAAGTGTATAAATAGGAGCTAGTTTGATGTAATTAGGGACTTTTTGACTTATCTTTGGCTTAGCTTTTGAATTTTGCACTCTCTTTGAGCTTTGAATTTTTGGCAATTGTTCTTGAGAGACTTGACCGAAAGTTTAGAGGATTAAGGGAGAATTGACTGATCTCCTTCCTCATTCTTGTTCGGGCAATTCTACTCTTCTGTTTCTGAGTTTTGGGTGTGAGAAATTGAGGAAATTCTGTCTCAATTCCCATTCAAACTCTCTTCAAATCTTTTTCTGCACAATTCAATTTCACTTCTGTTACTTTTACTGCTTCTTCTTCAATTTCTTGTCAATTGCTTTGAGAACTTGGATATAGGAAGGTAATTGAGATCTAGGCTCTGCTACCTAGTCTCTTGAGCCCTGAGATCCCAATTTACTTTTGGTTCTTCTGTGAACCTTGCTGCATTTTAATTTTAATTTCTGTTTGAATCTTCATTGCTTCTAATTCAATTTCTGCTCTATTGATTGTTGCAATTCACATTCTCTTGTTTAAATTCTGCAATCCCTGTCCTCAAATCCCTTTTATATTCAAGCAATTTATATTCCTTGCAATTTAAGTTACTGCAATTTACATTTCTTGCACTTTAAGTTTCAGTCATTTACTTTCTTGTTCTTTAAGATTCTGCAAGTTTACTTTCCCGCTCTTTAATTTACTGCAATTTGCCCTTCCCCCTTTACATTTGCTGTCATTTACTTCCTGTTAAACACAAATCACTCAACCAATACTTGATTCGCTTGACTAAACCAACCACTAAACTAAAATTGCTCAATCCTTCAATCCCTGTGGGATCGACCTCACTCATGTGAGTTATTATTACTTGATGCGACCCGGTACACTTGCCGGTGAGTTTTGTGTTGGATCGTTTTCCACACATCAAGGATCTTGTGCATGCATCTAGCTGGGCTAATGCCCTTAAGATCACTTATGGACCACCCAAGAGCTGTCTTGTGTGTCCTTAGCACTTGAATCAGTGCTTCCTCTTCCTGTGGATTCAAAGCAGAGCTTATAATCACTGGAAAAGTGTCACCCTCTCCCAGAAATGCATACTTCAGGGATGGTGGTAGTGGTTTGAGTTCAGGTTTGGGAGGCTTATCCTCCTCCTGAGGAATTTTCGAAAATTCCTTTGTTTCCTGTGGTTCTTCTTGATCAGGCTGAGCATCCTTGAAGATGTCTTCGAGCTCTGATTCTAGGCTTTCAGTCATATTGATCTCTTCCACCAAAGAGTCAATAATGTCAGCGCCCATGCAGTCATTTGGTGTGTCTGGATGCTGCATAGCTTTCACAGCATTCAACTTGAACTCATCCTCATTGACTCTCAGGGTTACTTCCCCTTTTTGTACATCAATGAGAGTCCGTCCAGTTGCTAGGAAGGGTCTTCCTAGAATGAGAGTTGCACTTTTGTGCTCCTCCATTTCCAGCACCACAAAGTCAGTTGGAAAGGCAAATGGCCCAACTTGACAATCATATCCTCTATTATGCCTGATGGATGTTTAATGGAGCCATCAGCAAGTTGGAGGCATATCCTGGTTGGTTTGACTTCTCCAGCCAACCCAAGCTTTCTGATAGTGGATGCAGGTATTAGATTGATGCTTGCTCCAAGATCACACAGGGCTGTCTTGGTGCAAGCGCCTTCTAATGTGCATGGTATCATAAAGCTTCCAGGATCTTGAAGCTTTTCTGGTAAGCTTTTCAGAATGACTGCACTGCATTCTTCAGTGAGAAATACTTTTTCAGTTTCTCTCCAATCCTTCTTATGACTTAAGATCTCTTTCATGAACTTAGCATAAGAAGGTATTTGCTCAAGTGCCTCTGCAAACGGAATCTTTATTTCAAGAGTCCTTAGATAGTCTGCAAAGCGGGCAAATTGCTTATCCTGTTCCGCTTGGCGGAATTTTTGAGGATAAGGCATCTTGGCTTTATAGTCTTCAACCTTAGATGCTGCAGGTTTATTCCTTACAAAAGTGGTTGAAGAAGCCTTGTTAGAGGGATTACTGTCAGCACTCTCAGGTGTCTGATCTTCCCTTGGCATCTGAACGCCAGGAATGGGTGAAGATTGGGCGTTAAACGCCAACTTCTCTCCCTTTTCTGGCGTTTGAACGCCAGAACTGGGCAGGGAATGGGCGTTTAACGCCAGCTTTCCCTCCCTTTCTGGCGTTTGAACGCCACTAGCATTCCTCTCTGGGCTCTTACTGTCCTCAGAGGGATTTTGAACAGTGGTTTGGTTATCCTCTGTCAATTGTTCCTTGTTTGGCTTTTTGCTCTTTTGAGTGGTGTTGTTTAATGTCTTCCCTCCTCAGTTGAACTGCTTGACACTCTCCCGTTGTCTGATTAGATATCTGTTGTTTTGCTTGATTCAGCTGCAGTTCTATGTTCTTGTTAGCAGCTTTGGTTTCATGGAGCATCTCTTTAAATTCTGCTAACTGTTCTGTCATCAGGAGCAATTGTTGATTAAGCTCAATCATCTGTTCTTGAGGATTAGGATCAGTGACTACTGCCATGACTTCCTCTTTTGGAGAGAACTCATTGCTAGAGTATAAGTATTGGTTTCTAGCAACAGTGTCTATAAGCTCTTGAGCCTCTTCAATTGTCTTCCTCATGTGTATAGATCCACCAGCTGAGTGGTCTAAAGACATCTGAGCTTTTTCTGTAAGCCCATAGTAGAAGATGTCTAACTGTACCCACTCTGAAAACATTTCGGATGGGCATTTTCTTAGCATACCTCTATACCTCTCCCAGGCATTATAAAGGGATTCATTATCCTCTTGTTTAAAGCCTTGGATGTCCAGCCTTAGCTGTGTCATCCTCTTTGGAGGGTAAAAATGATTCAGGAATTTGTCTGACAACTGTTTCCATGTATTTATGCTTGCTGTAGGTTGGTCATTCAACCACCTTTTTGCTTGATCTTTCACAGCAAATGGAAACAGTAATAGTCTGTAGACATCCTGATCCACCTCTTTATCATGTACTGTGTCAGCAATTTGTAAGAACTGTGCCAGAAACTCAGTAGGTTCTTCCTGTGGAAGACCGGAATACTGGCAATTTTACTGCACTATGATAATGAGTTGAGGATTTAGCTCAAAGCTGCTTGCTTTGATGGGAGGTGTACAGATGCTACTCCCATATGCAGCTGTAATGGGGTTAGCATATGACCCCAGAGTCCTTCTGGACTGATCAATCCCACTTAGGTCCATAATGGATAAAGGGAAATGATATGGATTGCAAATAGATAATTTTTTTTTAACCGAAAAAAATAAAATAAAATAAAATAAAACAAAAGGAAATTAAAATAAAAATTCGAAAATCAAAAAGAAAATAAGATCAAAGCAAATTGAAAACTAAATCAATTAGTTGATTAAAAAGATTTTGAGGTTAGCAATTAGAAAGATATGATTGAAAAATTTTTATGAAAAAGATTTGATTTTTGAAAAGAGGAAAGAGAAAAACAACAAAATGACACCAAACTTAAAATTTTTAGAAGATCAAACACAATTTTTCGAAAATTTTTAAGAGAAAAACACAAAGAGGACACCAAACTTAGAATTTTTACGGATCAAAAAGGGACTAAGGTCATGCAAAATCGAAA
The DNA here is from genome assembly GCF_014773155.1 of Arachis stenosperma. NCBI lineage: Eukaryota > Viridiplantae > Streptophyta > Magnoliopsida > Fabales > Fabaceae > Arachis > Arachis stenosperma. Next base: position 71,528,640 of record NC_080380.1, on the reverse strand, counting down.
ATTTTAAAAGAAAAACAAAAGCATGCAATTGACACCAAACTTAAAATATGAAACTAGACTCAACTAAAAGACTCTAAACCAATAAAAATAAAACAGTCCTAATCTAAGCAACAAGATAAGCCGTCAGTTGTCCAAACTCGAACAATCCCCGGCAACGGCGCCAAAAACATGGTGCAGGAAATTGCAATCACACTTTTGCAACCCCACACAACTAACCAGCAAGTGCACTGGGTCGTCCAAGTAATACCTTACGTAAGTAAGGGTCGATCCCACGGAGATTGTCGGCTTGAAGCAAGCTATGGTTATCTTGTAAATCTTAGTTAGGATATCAGAAATTATCAGGATTGATTGTGAAAAGCAAAAGAACATGAAATAAGTACTTGTTATGCAGTAATGGAGAATAGGTTGAGGTTTTGGAGATGCTCCATCTTCTGAATCTCTGCTTTCCTACTGTCTTCTTCATCAAACACGCAAAGCTCCTTCCATGGCAAGCTGTATGTAGGGTTTCACCGTTGTCAGTGGCTACCTCCCATCCTCTCAGTGGAAATGTTCAACGCACCCTGTCACGGCACGGCTATCCATCTGTCGGTTCTCGATCAGGCCGGAATAGAATCCATTGATTCTTTTGCGTCTGTCACTAACGCCCCGCCTTTAGGAGTTTGAAGCTCGTCACAGTCATTCAATCATTGAATCCTACTCAGAATACCACAGACAAGGTTTAGACCTTCCGGATTCTCTTGAATGCCGCCATCAGTTCTAGCTTATACCACGAAGATTCCGGTTAAAGAATCCAAGAGATATCTACTTAATCTAAGGTAGAACGGAGGTGGTTGTCAGGCACACGTTCATAGTTGAGAATGATGATGAGTGTCACGGATCATCACATTCATCCGGTTTAGGAACAAGTAATATCTTAGAATGGAAGCAAGCATGATTGAATGAGAAACAGTAGTAATTACATTAATCCATCAAGACACAGCAGAGCTCCTCACCCCCAACCATGGGGTTTAGAGACTCATGCCGTGGAAGGTACACAAAGAAACGTGTAAAGTGTCATGAGGTACAGATACAATGTCAAAAGATCCTATTAATAGTAAACTAGTAACCTAGGGTGTACAGAAATGAGTAAATGACGTAAAAATCCACTTCTGGGTCCACTTAGTGTGTGCTTGGGCTGAGCAATGAAGCATTTTCGTGTAGAGACCTTTTCTGGAGTTAAACGCCAGCTTTTATGCCAGTTTGGGCGTTTAACTCCAAGTTTCATGCCAGTTCCAGCGTTAAACGCTGGAAATTCTGAGGCTGATTTGCCACGCCGGTTTGGGCCATCAAATCTTGGGCAAAGTATGGACTATCATATATTGCTGGAAAGCCCAGGATGTCTACTTTCCAACGCCGTTGAGAGCGCGCCAATTGGGCTTCTTTAGCTCCAGAAAATCAACTTCGAGTGCAGGGAGGTCAGAATCCAACAGCATCTGCAGTCCTTTTCGGTCTCTGAATCAGATTTTTGCTCAGGACCCTCAATTTCAGCCAGAAAATACCTGAAATCACAGAAAAACACAAAAAATCATAGTAAAGTCCAAAAAAGTGAATTTTAACTAAAAACTACTAAAAATATACTAAAAACTAACTAGATCATACTAAAAACATACTAAAAACAATGCCAAAAAGCGTACAAATTATCCGCTCATCACTCATATATCCACGTTAAATCCAACGTTAGTGGTCTTAATGTGACCACTAACGTTGCCTTTTCAATTTTTGGCCAACGTTGTTGGGACTCACTTTTCCCAATAACGTTGGCTTATACCCCTTCGTGAACATTAATGGGAATCACTTTTCCCATTAACGTTGCTTAGTGCCCCTTTGTTCCTACGTTAGAGTCCACGTTTGTATAGCTAACGTGACTCTTAACGTAGGTGTGATTCACCTTCGAGAGCGTTAGTGACACTCACCTTTGTCTCTAATGCTCCAAATGCCAAATTCTCTACGTTGGAACTCATGTTAACTACCACATTAACTTAGTTAACGTGGCAAGTAACGTGAGCTTTGGATGGCTTCGCAGGCGTTATTGGTGATCACTTTTCTTATTAACGTTGCAAGCTTTACCTTTCCACGTTAGTGTTCACGTTAACTAGGTTAACGTGAATACTAACGTGGTTCTTCCTTGCTTCCTTTGCTCTGAAAACAAGCAATTAGAGTGCATCAAAGCTCTAGCCAAAGTCATGAGATTATGCATCATCAATTTATCATCCAATTCTAGCAAAATACTCATGAAATTATGCGAAGTTCACAAAAGTTGCTTGAATCAAGGTGTAAGTGTAATTTCATCTAAAACTTGCCTTATTCACTAAGAAAATGCATGAAACTACCCTAAAACAGTAAAGAAAAGGTCAATGAAACTGACCTAGATGCCCTGGCATCAGAAGCACAAGTGGGGATTTTGTCCAAGCAAATCCCACTTCCCACATACACATTTCCCAACGATACCATGGCTAACCCAAGAGGGGAATACAAAGCCATAACTCTAAGAAGTGAGAAGGTTGTAGAGGAAGGAACCCCAAGCAAAGATAATCATGAAGAGGTTGCATCAAAGCAAGGGAACGAGGATGAAAGGGAAATCCCAGCTCCACCTCCACCAAAACCAGTCTTGAAGCCCTATGTGCCAAAGGCACCATACCCACAAAGATTGAGAAAAGATGGGAAGGATGGCCAGTTCTCTAAGTTCCTAGAGATCTTCAAGAGGCTCCAAATCAACATACCATTTGATGAGGCATTAGAACAAATGCCACTCTATGCCAAGTTCTTAAAGGAGCTTAAAACCAAAAAGAGGAAGTGGGAGGCGAAAGAAACCATAATATTGATTGAGGAATACAGCGCCATCATACAGAAGAAGCTGCCTCAAAAGCTGAAAGACCCAGGGAGTTTTCAAATCCCCTACATCATAGGGGACATCACTATTGAAAAAGCTTTGTGTGATTTGGGAGCTAGCATAAATCTTATGTCCCTAACCATGATGAGAAGGATGAAGATTAAGGAAGCCAAGCCAACAAGAATGGCACTCCAATTGGCTGACAGAATATTTAAGTTTCCACATTGGGTGGTGGAAGACTTGCTAGTGAAAGTAGGATAATTCATTTTCCCTGCTAATTTCGTTGTGCTAGACATGAAAGAAGAGGCCAACACGTCAATTATCCTAGGAAGACCATTTCTAGCTACTGCTAGAGCCATCATTGATGTGCAGAAAGGGGAACTAGTCTTGAGATTGCATGAAGAGAAAATGGTCTTCAACATCTTTAAAGCAATGAGTTACCCCAAAGAATTTATAGGAGAATGCATGCTGGTAGACACCATGGAACAAATAGTTTAAGAAGTCATGGAAGAAGAACAATGTAGAGAAAGCATTGAGCTGGAACAAGCACTAGATGGAGAACTACCACAAGCAACCATTAGGAACTCAATCATGCCAACTACCATAGACAACAAAGATGCAGAGTCACCAAAACTAGAGCTGAAAGCCTTACCATCCAGCTTGAAATATGCATATCTAGGTGCTAACAAAGGGGATTTAAAGGGGATCTGTCCTTCAATGTGTATGCATAAAATCTTACTTGAAGAGGATGCCAAACCCTCAAGACAATAACAAAGGAGGCTGAACACAACTATGAATGAAGTGGTTCAGAAAGAAGTGTTGAAATTGTGGCAAGCAAGGGTGATCTACCCCATCTCAAACAGCCCTTAGGTAAGCCCGGTGCAAGTTGTCCCTAAGAAGGGAGAGATCACTGTTGTGGCAAATGAGAAGAATGAATTGATACCTACAAGGACAGTGACCGAATGGCGTATGTGCATTGACTACCAGAAACTTAATGAAGCCATCCGGAAGGATCACTTTCCCCTACCATTCATAGACTAGATGCTTGAAAGATTGGTAGGACATGAGTATTATTGCTTCCGGATAGATTTTCGGGCTACAATCAAATTGTTGTAGACCTCAAGGATCAGGAAAAAACTTCATTTACCTGTCCATATGGTGTCTTTGCTTATAGGAGAATGTCCTTTGGATTGTGCAATGCACCTTCAACATTCCAAAGGTGCATGCTCTCCATTTTTTCAAATATAATTGAGAAGTTCATAGAAGTATTTATGGACGTCTTCTCTGTGTTTGGGAACTCATATTCTGATTGCCTATGCCATCTTGCTCTTGTGCTAAAAAGGTGTCAAGAAACCAACCTGGTTTTAAACTGGGAGAAATGCCATTTTATGGTGACTGAAGGGGTGGTTCTTGGTCACAATATTTCAAAAGATGGCATAGAAGTAGACAAGCCAAAAGTGGAAGTAATTGAAAAATTACCTCCACCTTGCAATGTCAAAGCAATCAGAAGCTTTTTGGGACACGTTGGGTTCTATAGGAGGTTTATCAAAAATTTTTCAAAGATTGCAAAACCCCTTAGCAACCTACTTGTCTCAAATACTCCCTTTATTTTTGATAGAGAGTGCATGGTAGCCTTTGATGAACTCAAAAAGAAACTCTCCTCTGCACCAATTATAGGACCACCAAGCTGGGATCTTCCCTTTGAACAAATGTGTGATGCATCTGATTTTGCTGTTGGTGCTGTTCTAGGACAGAGGAAAGACAAGCTAGTACATGTTATTTACTATGCTAGCAAGGTCCTTAATGAGAATCAAAAGAACTATACCACCATGGAGAAAGAACTTTTAGCCATAATTGTGTTCACTGATCATGCAGCACTCAAATACTTGCTTACCAAACAAGAATCTAAGCCCAGACTAATAAGGTGGATCCTGTTGCTCCAAGAATTTGATATTGAGATTAACTCTATCGCTTTAATTGACTTGGGCCGACTTCTTCATTTCGGTCTCTTCTAAGTTATTTCTAGTAATCCATTTTGTTTGGACCTTGCCAGGTCTCTTTTAATGGATTTACTTTTTATAACTTTTTGTAGCTTTTTTGGGCCGATTTCGTCATGTCGGTCCCTTTTAAGTTATTTCTAGTAATCCATTTTCAGGGTTGGCCAGGCCTCTTTTCTATGGGTTACTTTTTTTATAACTTTTTGTCGCTTTGATTAGTCTGGTCCGACTTCTTTATGTCGGTCCATCCTAAGTTATTTCTAGCAATCCATTTTTTTTCAGACCTCGCCAGGCCTCTATCTATGGATCACTTTTTATAACTTATTGCATTATTATGTTTTTGTTGCTTTTCATCTTGCCGATTTTGATCTTTGCTTTGGACGACCTTTGATGAATTCGTTTTTCATATTCGTCGTCCTTATCGTGATTGAGCAGTGAATTTGGTTTTCACTTTTGCCGATCCGTAGCTTTATAATCGGGCGATGATATTTTGTGTTTCATATTAATGCGTCTTGATAAAGAGAATTTGTAGAGAATCTGAAAAAACTTTATTCAAAATAGAAAATATGCAAACATATACATGTTGGTGCTCACCTTTCTTAAGTCAGGTAATTTTGCAGATCTTGGCTTGGCACCTCATTAAAAAACCTTTTTCAGGAAAAAGAGTGCACATTTGTCCCAAGATCTTTTATTACCTCTTAACTATAATACCTTCTTAGGTTGCAGGCGTGCCATGACCTTGGTAGCTCTCGCCCTTCGAGTTCAGACACTTTTTAGTAGCCCTTTCCCAGTACTTTTATGACTCAGTAGGGTCCTTTTCAGTTTACTGCTAGCTTTCCCTCCCCGGGTTGACTTGTTCCGATATCATTTCGGATTAGGATGAAGTCATTGTTGGTGAAGCTTCGCTGCACTACCTTCCGATTGTACCTTGAGGCCATGCGACGTTTTAACGCTTCTTCTCTGATTTGAGCTCTTTCTCGGACTTTTGGGAGTAGGTCGAGCTCTTTCCTTTGAAGTTGGGAGTTGGCTTCTTCACTGTAAAGGATCGTTCTGGGACATCATTCTTCAACTTCTACCGGTATCATTGCCTCTATTCCATAAGCCAATCAGAATGGCAATTCCTTTGTGATGGAATGTGGTGTTGTCCGATATGCCCATAGGACTTGTGGGAGCTCTTTGGCCTAGGCTCCCTTTGCGTCCCGTAGCCTCCATTTTAACCCGGCTAGTATGACTTTGTTGGCAGCTTCTACTTGTCCATTAGCCTGTGGGTGTTCTACGGATGTAAATTGGTGCTTTATCTTCAAGTCGGCTACCAACTTTCTAAAGCCTGCGTCTATGAATTGAGTGCCATTATCTGTGGTGATGGAGTAAGGAACCCCAAACCTTGTGACAATTTTCCTATATAAGAATTTCCGACTTCTTTGGGCAGTGGCATTGGCTAGGGGCTTTGTGTCAATCCATTTTGTGAAATAATCTACCCCTACAATGAGGAACTTGACCTGTCCCGATCCTTGGGGGAAGGGCCCGAGGAGGTCGAGTCCCTACTTTGCAAATGGAGAAGGTGATGTTACGCTGATGAGTTCCTCTGGTGGGGTGATGAGCGGATAATTTATACGCTTTTTGGCATTGTTTTTAGGTAGTTTTTAGTATGTTTTAGTTACTTTTTAATATATGTTTATTAGTTTTTTATGCAAAAATCACATTTCTGGACTTTACTATGAGTTTGTGTGTTTTTTTTTGTAATTTTAGGTATTTTCTAGCTGAAATTGAGGGACTCGAGCAAAAGTCTGATTCAGAGGCTGAGAAAGGACTGCAGATGCTGTTGGATTTTGACCCTCACGCACTCAAAGTGGATTTTCTAGAGCTACGGAAGCCCAATTGGCGCGCTCTCAATTGCGTTGGAAAGTAGACATCTTGGGCTTTCCAGCAATGTATAATCGTTCATATTTGCCTGAGATTTGACGGCCCAAACTGGCGTCCAAACGCCTACTAGAGATCCTTTTCTGGCGTTAAACACCGGAACTGGTAGCAGAACTGGAGTTAAACGCATAAACTGGCATCCAAGCTGGCATTTAACTCCAAGAATGGCCTTATGCCATTTTCCACATTTGGGAGGCTGGCCATTTGGCCATGACTAGACCTTTTTCTCTTATGTATTTTCCAACGGTGGAGTTTCTACACCTCATAGATTAAGGTGCAGAGCTCTGCTGTTCTTCATGAATTAATGCAAGTATTATTGTTTCTCTTTCAATTCATGCTTACTTCTTCTCCAAGATATACTCTCATACTTAATTCAGTTAAGTCAGAATGAAGGGGTGACCCATGACAATCACCCACTATCTTTGTTACTCGCTTAGCCAAGATTCGCGTGTCTGACAACCACAAGCGGTCTACATGATGTTCAACGTAGTCATTGGAAGATAGCCAGAGTATAATCTCTTGGGTTTTTGATCCACGGATTTGACTAGCCTCTCCTGACAACAGAGCATTCGAATCAATGAGATTAGAACCTTCTTGGTATAGGCTAGAACCAATCGACAGCATTCTTGAGATCTGGAAAGTCTAAACCTTGTCTGTGGTATTCCGAGTAGGATCTGGGATGGGGTGACTGTGACGAGCTTCAAACTCGTGAATGTTGGGCGCAGTGACAGTGTGAAAAAGGATAGAGAGATCCTATTCTGACACAAGTGAGAACCGACAGATGATTAGCCGTGCGAAAATCGTACATAGACCATTTTCACTGAGAGGACGGATGGTAGCCATTGACAACGGTGATCCACCAACATACAGCTTGCCATGGATGGGAGCACTGATAAACCATTATTTTATGGTTTATAATGTGTTTGATTGAGTGGTTTTATCAAGCTTTTCACCCACTTATTCATATGATTAGCATGTATTTACAATTCCTTCCCAAATTGTTCTATGATTGAAAACTTGCTTTCTAAAGACCTTTTAGTTGTATATTTTTATTTTTCCTTCATACCATTCGATGTCGCGATCTATGTGTTAAGTGTTTCAGGCTTCATAGGACAGGAACGGCTTAGAGAATGAAGAGGAAGCATGCAAAAATGGAAGGAACACAAGGAATTGAGGAGATGACCAGCGAGAAGCCACGCAGTCGCATGGCTCACGCGACCGCGCAAAATGGAAGAAATCAGGATGACGCGTTCGCGTGCCTGACGTGACCGCACGGATTGGAAGCTGCACGAACGACGCAAATGCGTGGACGACGCGCACGCGTGGTACAAAAAACGCTGAGTGACGTGATCGCATTGACGACGCGACCACGTGACCTGCACAAATTGCAGAAATTACAGAATACGCTGGAGACAGTTTCGGGCCGCATTTTGACCCAGATTTCGGCCCAGAAACACAGATTAATGTCAGGAAACATGCATAGACTCAAGACATACTTTAGATCAGACCGTATTTCACTTTTTTTAATTCAGATGTAGTTTTTAGAGAGAGAGGTTCTCTCATCTCTCTTAGGATTAGAATTTCTATTAGGATTAGGATTTATTTCTTCTTCATCTCAGGTTCAATATTCTTTTTAGTTATTTTTCTCTTTTATTTGTTTAATGACCATTCATGTTATGATTTTCTTAAATAATATAATTTGGATAACTAAATGTTCTGTAGCTAGGCTGTTCTTTATTGTGGACTTTCAATTGGCCATCCCAAATCAGTTGATCTAAGTGGCCAGGTTTTGAAATACCCCTTAGAATTTACTTATCCAAGCATATCCGAGTACAAGAACACCACAGGCATGTGTCCTAGGGTCCAAGCTATTGGTGCCTAGCCTTATTCTTTGTTTTTCTTGCCACATTGGCTTTTTCTTCTTCCTTTTCTTTCTGTTTTATTTTGTTCTCAAGGGATTTTTTTTCTTTACTGCTAGGAACCTTTATGACAGCAAGCTAGCTCACACTTCAATGAAAATGACATTATGAAGCAATTATTTCATGAGTTATGCATTTAATCAAACACATATACCACCATTAACTTCCATTCTAACTTATGCAACATTGGATATTTACTTTCTAATTCAAACTTTTCTCTTTTATTCAAGCATATGGGAAACAAAACAAAATTTAAAGCTAAGTGATGGATGACAAGCATTATGCAGATCAACATACTCAATCAAACAACTTCACTTGCAACTAGATGAACACTTTAGCAAGACATACAAGGATTCCTAAATTAAAACTTTTCTCAACAACAAGGATCAAGTGTAAATACCACCTTTAAGTTGCAGCTTTTCATTCTTCCTCCTGTTGCCTCCCTTTTGAGTCATAATGCAAATTGTCTTCAAATGTTGGCCAGTTTTCTGCATAATTCTCAAAAGTTGCTTGCATCTCAAGCCCTTAAGTGAATGGTTAATATCCATGAGTTGAGTATATCTTTTGGATTTATTTTGGTGTGGGAACACCAAACTTAATTCCTTACCACTGCCTCTGATGCAACAAGTTAACCATATGTGAAACCTTGTGTCCTTGCTAAAGATTATGGAATTAAAGCTAAAGAGTAGTTAAATAGTTGAATAATTTGTCTGATTGCTTGGAGCTAGCATTGTGCAGGAAGTGAGAATGTTCTTTTAGATGAGATTTTGGTGGAATACAAAACTTAGAATCCTTCATTCTCCCTTAAATTGTTTTGGTGTGCAACACCAAACTTAGCTCCTTGCAATGCATACTAATTATTCAACATTTTTATTGAAAAAACTATGAAAAGAAAACTACCTCAGGTTGGGTTGCCTCCCAGCAAGCGCTTCTTTATTGTCACTAGCTTGACATCCTTCATTCTGTTGATCATGGAAATTGAAGATCACATTGCCTTAGCTTGTCTTTCTTTACCGTGAACTTCCTTCCGATTTCCTCTTTGATGACCTCTATGAATTCCCGTGGAAGGATCTTAGTCACAATATAGTGATCAGACAGCTGTGGGGACACCTTCATGGTTTGAATGTTTAGCAGTACTTTATCCCTCAGTGAAAATTTTTCAATAGGGATTTTTTTATCTTCTTTAATTCTATCCTCTGTCTCTCCTTGTAGGACTTCCTTGTTGTGTTTTTCTTGGTTGGTACTTTCTTTGTCCAAGGTTTTCTTACTTTCCTCTATGATCTTTTTCCATTCTTCCCTTTTTGCAGCATTCTCGTTGTTATTTGGTTTGTCTTCAGTGATGTTGAAAGGGATTTCCTCCTTCTTGGTTGTTTTTGAAAAATGCTGAGCCAATAGCAGTATGTGTTCTTCAAGCTTCTTATGTGCATCCATATGGCTTTTGGTCTCATGGATTTGAACTTCCATGAGTTTTTCTATCATCATTTCCAAGTCCGAGATTCTCTGAAAAAGTTGTAAATGTATGAGATGAACTGGTTGATGTGGGAAACCTTGTGAAGAAAATGCATAGGTATTGCACGGATAAGATGTGGGTGTTGCAGAGGTGTTCTGGTGATTTTGTGAGTTGTTATGAGGCTGAAAGTGCATGTTTTATGAGTATTGGTTTTGATTGGCATTATTGGATGAGTGACGTTGGTTGTTTATGGTCATGGATTTGCCCTGGTTGAAACCTCTTTATTCTTGATGTTGATACTCCCCCATTCTCAGATAAGAATGGGGCCTCCATCGTGGAAATTGTGCATTCACTACAGCAGAACGTAGGCAATCAACTTTTCTAGCTCTCACCTCCATGTGTTGCTGGGTTTGATGGTGCATTTGTTTGTTCAGGTTCATGAATGCATTCACTCCTTCAAGATTCATCACTTCTTTTTCTGAAATTGCATTCTGTGGTTTCTCAAATGAGTGTTGGTTGTTGACTCCTTTGTCATTGAAAATTGCAGTTCCTTAGGCAGTTGTCGCTTTGAGTAGGCCATCTGAGAAGTAGTCCACTGCTTTTCTTGTTTCTGGGGTTAATCCTTCATAGAAAGCTTGGAAGCTCACTTTGTCATTTGCTTTCTTGTATCTTTCCCATTCCTTGAAGAGTGGTTCTTCTTCTCTTTGTGTGAATGGATGTACCCCCTCTTTCAGCTTGATGATCTGTTGAGATGAGGAGAATTTGGCCAGAAATTTGGTAATCAAATCGTCCCAACTAGTGATACTTCCTCGAGGAAAGGTTTCAAGCCATTGTGCAGCTTCACCCCTTAGTGAGAAGGGGAATAACAAGATCTTATAGGTGTCATGATCTATACCATCAGGTTTGACAGCACCACAAGTCCTTGTAAAAGTGGATATGTGCTGTTTAGGATCCTCCAATGGATTTCTACCATAGGAATAATTGTTCTTGATTAGTGTAATGAGTGGTGGCTTCATGTCATGATATTCTTCTTCCGCAGAGACTTCTTCTCCAATAATAGTCTTCCCTCTGACTTCTCTTCTCAACCTTCTGATAGTCTGTTCGTCTTGATCTTCAGAATTTGGAACTTCTCTTCTTTTCTGTGACATGCAAACAATCACAAGGAACAAACAGCAGCACTCTTGAAAATTGAGTGCAGTTAGTTGAGACAAACTCTCAAACAGTTAGTGAGTTGATAGAGGCAAATCTTCAAACAGTTAGTATGTTAGTTAGGAATAAAAGAAAAAAAATGCTTAATCTAGATCTCCACTTCACTTAATCATTGTCAATCTATTTCAATCCCCGGCAACGGCGCCAAAAACTTGATGTGTGGAAAACGATCCAACACAAAACTCACCGGCAAGTATACCAGGTCGCATCAAGTAATAAAACTCACGAGAGTGAGGTCGATCCCACAGGGATTGAAGGATTGAGCAATTTTAGTTTAGTGGTTGATTTAGTCAAGCGAATCAAGTATTGGTTGAGTGATTTTGTATCCAACAATAAGTAAATAGCAGGAAATGTAAAGGGAGAGGGATGAATTGCAAAAATTAAAGAGAACTGAAAGTAAAGGTGCTGAATTTTAAAGAACAAGAAATTAAATGACTAAAACTTAAAGTGCAAGAAATGTAAATTGCGGTAACTTAGAGTGCAAGAAATATAAATTGATTGAATGAAAAAGGGATTGAGGGGCTGGGAATTCAGAATTTAAGCAAGAGAAGTAAATTGCAGTAATTAACAAAGCAAGAGATGAATTGAAAGTAACTAGAGTTCAAACAGAAAGTGAAAATGTAATTGCAGCAGTGGTTCAGCAGAAGAACCAAAAAGAAAATTAGATCTCAGGACTCCAGAGACTAGATACCAGAGTCTAGATCTCAATTGCCTTCTTAGATCCAAGTTCACAAAGCAATTAAAGAGAAATTAAATATTGCAGCAGTAAAGGAAATGGAATTTAACTCAATTATGCAGTAGGAAAATCAAAGAGATCTTAAATGGAGATTGAGACATAAGTTCCTCAATTCTTCACACTCACGACTCAAACAAAACCCTGTAAAGAAAACAAAAAGATCAGAGGAAGAAGAAGTGAATTCTCTCCTCCAATTCTCAAGCTAATTGCAGTCCGAAAATCAAAATTAAAGATCAGAAGTTCTAAGGCAGAAAAATGGAAAGTGAGCTCTCAAGTTGACTAAGGATGAAAATTAAAAATGAAAGTCAGCTTTCTTCTAATCCTAACTAACACCTATTTATACACTTTCTATTTTGGATCTAAGAATTTTGAGTGGGCTTGAAAGATGGGTGAAGAATTGAATTAAATTGTATTTTTAAGTGGATTTTAGCCCATGTTGCTCCCAGGAGGCTGCTCTGCTCTTGTGGAGAGAGAGCAGTGAAGCTTTGTATGGGGATCCATGTTGCGCCAAGGCTTGGAGAGGCATCAGGAAATTGCCCTGCTCTTGTGGAGAGCGGAGCAATGGCTTGTGTGGGTCTTGCGCGCTCCAAGTCTGTGTTGGCCGAGCCATAATGCGTGTGTGCGTGCCATGCACCAAGGAGTGTTGCCCTGCTCTCCTTGTGGGCAGCGCAATAAGGATTCCAATGGGTCCTTGGTTTGAAACTTGGTGGAGTGAATTGTTGCCTTTTTTTTCTTGGTTTCCTTGGCACCAAAGTAGCGCCTAGTTCCTTGCTTCCTCAAGGTGTTGTGTTTGATCCTTGGTGGTTGAAAATAAGCCAATTTTGGCTTGTTTTTCTTTTATTTGAGCGCCACTTCCTTCCCTCTTGAGCTTGGGTTCGAAACCCATGGGTGGCACTTGGAGAACAATTTCCTTTGATTTATTTTGGTGAGAGCCCGATAATGCTCTTGGAGGAGGGCAGAGCAATGTTTTTGCTCTTCCTTGTCTCTTGGCTCAGAATTGTGCTCCGCTCTAAAGGGGGGCAGGGCAATGAAGCCTTGCATGCTTGGTTCCTTGTTGTGCTTCCTTGGAGAGCAATGTGCTCTTGGAGAGAGCATTGTGGCTTCCTCCTTCCATGCGCCACACTCTCTTCTTCTTTTGCCATATTCTTCTTTTCCTTGGGCCACGCTTTCTTAGGCTACGCTTTCTTATTTTCTTCCTTTCTTCACCTACAAATAATCAAAACAACCAATCAAAGTATCACCAAATTCACAAGGTTTATAAATCGTTCAAATATCAATTAAATTTAGCTTAAACCTCATGATTTAGTATCAATTAAATGGTGGTTGTTAGATTCAAATAAAACATGCAATTCCACTTTAAATTGCTTACTTATAGTTCAAGAAAGTGCATAAAAACTAGTGAAACAAGTGAAATTAGCTTGAAAAATGGGTATATGATGACTTGTCATCAGCAATTAGATGCAAGATATTTATTGGCATGGTGACAAAGGCATGAGTAGCATAAATCAAGCATTAAAAGACATAATGTATTATTAGTCGTGAGAAACTAACAATAACGTTTGTATTGACAATCATATTTAATTAATAAAATGTTGGAAAGGGTTTTGTGAAAAACTGGCATTAGAGTAGAAGGATAGAATAATAAAGAATGCACAATGCCATACGGGCTTTTTCACAAACACGTAGTCTGCATGTTTAATATGATAAGGGAAGAATGAATTTGGAACATGCAAGCATTCCGAAAACAAATAATATGAATTGTCAAACAACTCCATAATAATCCACAAGTGATAGTGAAAGACCTAAATAAATTTCCAACATCAACATAAAAATGCATGTAAATAAAAAAAGAAAAGCGAAAGAAGAAAGAAGATAGAAGGAAAAAGAAGGAAGGGGAAGAAAGAAATAGGAAAGGAAAAGAAAAAGTAGGAGTTGGGGAAGAAAAAGATAAGATAGTTTGGCAGATTGAGATAGTTTGTGCGGCGCATTCGACGCGGATGCATAGGTCACGCATTCGCGTGGATAGCGCTTAAATAAGGTGACGTGGATGCGTCGGTCACGCAGATGCGTGACATGATTAACGCTAGTGGCGCGAGGACAGCCTCGCGCTCGCACAACTCTCTGTTCAAATTATATTTTGCCAAAATTTAGGGTGACGCGATCGCGTGGATGGCCAAATTGAGAAAACAGCGCGGAACGCGTGGGACACGCATACGCGTGGCAGGGCTTGTGCGGCTAGCACAGGGTCAGCCCAATTTCAGCTCAACTTTCGGCCATACACCTTTATACGCCGATTTTGAGGCACGTGTTCGCGTGGGTGACGCGGACGCGTGGGAGGCATTTTTCCCACATGATGCGGACGCGTCATTGACGCGGTCGCATGGACCAATTTGTGCCAAAGGCACGCCTCCAGCCGCTCTTTCGCGTAACTCTCTGTTCAGTTTTCTTTTCTTCCGAATGCACTTGTGACGCGGACGCGTCAGCAATGCTGTCGCGTCGCGTGCAAATTTTTTTTATGTAGTATGCAGAATGAAAAATACAATGAATGTCATGCAAAAATTTTAGGTTCAATCAAAATTCAAAAATAGAGTAGAATGGAGAAGGAACGATCATACCATGGTGGGTTGTCTCCCACCTAGCACTTTTAGTTAAAGTCCTTAAGTTAGACATTCTGATGAGCTCCTTGTTATGATGGCTTGTGCTTGTATTCATCCAAGAATCTCCACCAGTGTTTGGAATTCCCACAGCCTCCGGGATCACAAACAAGGCATGTAAAGCCCTTGAGCAGTTTCAAACTGGTTTCCAGGCTCCTGGGGTGTTAAATGTCAGAATAGATCCCAAGATCCCAAACTCTGCTTTTACACCCATCTTTGTCTTGATTTGCATTCTTCCAGCCAGGTGATGAATGGTCTGAATTCTCACTACAGTGACCAAACAGCTTCTGAGATCCTTTCAATTGAGCTTGACACCAGTCCTTGCACCTCAAATTGAAGTGTGAAACCTCGTTAAATCTTGCATACCAGCGCTGAGTGCGAGTCATTTCCCTTTTGCTCTTAAAGCCGCAGAGAGCTCTAAGCTGGCCATCTATCTCAAGTAAACCATATTCAAGTGGAAAAGTAAAAAGAAAGGTCCAGGATTTTACCCACTTGAAGTTTGTGTTGGGTGGTAATGGCCTTAGGATAGGTGTTTCCAGTGGTTCTACAAGCTCTACTCCCTTTTAGTCTTCAGTGAATTCCTCCACTTCTTTGCAAATTTCTTCCATTTTAACCATGTCTTGATCAAAGTCATCGATATCTTCCTCATCACTTGGTCATAATTGGGAGGTTGAGAAAAGTCTACCTCTGCATCATCTTCGTATTCACTTGTGGATGCAAGTTCATTACTAAGAGAACTTGACTTGTGATCATCATCATCAAGGAAACATGTGTCTTGGGTTATTCCACCCAATTCTTTATAAGATACCTGCTTTGGAGGCTGTGCAATATCCTCCTTAGTGTCAATTGTCACATCCTTGATGGAGTCTTCCATAACTCTGGGTTCCTGTGGAGGTTCAGCATCTCCTAAATCTCCAACCAACTCTTCTTCTTCTACAATGACAGCGTCCTCTACTTGTTCCAGTACGAAGTTATGCTCTATGTTGTTCACTGGAGTTTCTAGTATTTCCTTCATACTACGTTCTTCATTAGATTCTCCACATGAAGCTATGGGAGTTTGTTGAGTGTCCGAACGTCTGGAGGATAATTGATTTATTGCTTGCTCCAGTTAATGAAGGGTTGCATGAAATTGGTCTACGGATTCTTCGAAGCGAACCTGTGATTCTTGGTTTGATGGACATGGTGCATAGGGGAGTGGTGGTTCTTGAGAGTAATTGGATTGGTGTTGGGGCGGTGATGAGCGGATAATTTATACGCTTTTTGGCACTGTTTTTAGTATGTTTTTAGTACATTTTAGTTAGTTTTTAGTATGTTTTTATGAGTTTTTATTTAAAATTCACTTTTCTGGGTTTTACTATGAGTTTGTGTGTTTTTCTGTGATTTCAAGTAATTTCTGGCTGAAATTGAGGGACCTGAGCAAAAATCTGATTCAGAGGCTGAAAAAGGACTGCAGATGCTGTTGGATTCTGACCTCCCTGCACTCGAAGTGGATTTTCTGGAGCTACAGAAGCCCAATTGGCGCGCTGTTAATTGCGTTGGAAAGTATACATCCTGGGCTTTCCAGCAATGTATAATAGTCCATACTTTTACCGAGATTTGATGGCCCAAACCGGTGTTGCAAATCAGCTTTAGAATTCCCGGCGTTTAACGCCGGAACTGGCACAAAAGTTGGAGTTAAACGCCCAAACTGGCACAAAAACTGGCATTTAACTCCAGGAAAAGTCTCTACACATGAAAGCTTCAATGCTCAGCCCAAGCACACACCAAGTGGACTCCGGAAGTGGATTTTTACGTCATTTACTCATTTCTGTATATCCTAGGTTACTAGTTCACTATAAATAGGATCTTTTGACATTGTATCTGTACCTCATGACACTTTAGACGTTTCATATTGTACCTTCTATGGCATGAGTCTCTAAACCCCATGGTTGGGGGTGAGGAGCTCTGCTGTATCTTGATGGATTAATGCAATTACTACTGTTTTTCATTCAAATACACTTGTTTCCATTCTAAGATATCACTTGCTCCTCAACTTGATGAATGTGATGATCCGTGACACTCATCATCATTCTCACCTATGAACGTGTGCCTAACAACCACCTCCGTTCTACTTTAGATTGAGTGGATATCTCTTGGATTCTTTAGCCAGAATCTTCGTGGTATAAGCTAGAATATATTGGCGGCCATTCTTGAGGATCCGGAAGGTCTAAACCTTGTCTGTGGTATTCTGAGTAGGATTCAGGGATTGAATGACTGTGACGAGCTTCAAACTCGCGATTGTGGGGCGTTAGTGACAGACGCAAAAGAATCACTGGATTCTATTCCGACATGATCGAGAACCGACAGATGAATAGCCGTGCTGTGACAGAGTGCGTTGAACATTTTCACTGAGAGGATGGGAGGTAGCCATTGACAACAGTGAAACCCTACATACAGCTTGCCATGGAAGGAGCCTTGCGTGTATGAAGAAGAAGACAGTAGGAAAGCAGAGATTCAGAAGATAGAGTATCTCCAAAACCTCAACCTGTTCTCCATTACTGCAAAACAAGTATTTATTTCATGTTCTTCTACTTTTCACAATTAAACCTGAGAATTATTGATATCCTGACTAAGAGTTACAAGATAACCATAGCTTGCTTCAAGCCGACAATCTCTGTGGGATCGATCCTTACTCACGTAAGGTATTACTTGGACGACCCAGTGCACTTGCTGGTTAGTTGTGCGGAATTGCAAAAGTGTGATTGCAATTTCGTGCACCAGGAGGATAAGGATCATACGGTGGCGAATGGTGAAAAGAGGCTTGTGAGTGTGGTGGTTCGAAGTTATGTTGAGAGGATAGTCTCTGAGCATAGGGTGGGGCTTGTTGGTAGTTACAAAGGGGTCCACCATATCTATTAGTTTGATATGTATTGTAGAATGGTCTCTGTCCATGATATCTAGTAGGGTATTATTGCCTAAAGGGGTGATCAGATCCTCTTGGCTCGATCCATCTTTGATTGCTTAGACCTTGATGCATAATCCTATTATAGCTTCCATTCCTTTCAACAAAATTAGAACCAAACTCAAAGTGAGAGGGGTGAGAATTCACAGTAGCTATCAGAAATAAGAAGAGAAAACAAAAACAAATAAATAAGTAAAAGAAAAATATTTACAATAACCAATAATAAGGCACACGTTTGCAATTCCCCGGCAACGGCGCCATTTTGAAGAATTGAAGATCAATGGTTTAGAAGTTACAATAAATTCTCATTGCAAGTATAGTTTCTAAACCAAGCAAACCTTTCTTACAAACGTTTGGTTGTCACAAGTAACAAACCCAATAAAATTTATAAACCGAAGTATTCAAACCTCGGGTCATCTTCTCAAGGAATTGCAGGGAAGTATGAATTATTATTGGTTATGCAAAGGTATATTTCGGGGTTTGTAAAAAGGTTTGAATAAGAGAAATAGATTGCAGGGAATTAATAAATTAATAACTAATAAAACTCTTGGCAAGGTATGAAAACTGGAAGTCCTATCCTAGTTATCCTTATCAATGGTGATGAGAATTATACTGTTGCGCCCACTAAGTCAACCTCTAACTATGAAGGTCAGTTAAGTGGACAAATTAATTTAGATTCCTATAACTCTAGTTTTTCCTCAAGGAGTTGACTAGGACTTTAGGTATTAAATTAATTTGTCCATCTAACTGACCTTCATAGTTAGAGGTTGACTTAGTGGGAGCAACAGTATAATTCTCATCACCATTGATAAGGATAACTAGGATAGGACTTCTAGTTTTCATACCTTGCCAAGAGTTTTATTAGTTATTAATTTATTAATTCCCTGCAATCTATTTCTCTTATTTAAATCTTTTTCAAAACCCCGAAATATACCTTTGCATAACTAATAATAATTCATACTTCCCTTCAATTCCCTGAGAAGACGACCCGAGATTTGAATACTTCGGTTTATAAATTTTATTGGGTTTGTTACTTGTGACAACCAAACGTTTGTAAGAAAGGTTGATTGCTTGGTTTAGAAACTATACTTGCAACGAGAATTTATTGTAACTTCTAAACCATCGATCTTCAGTTCTTCAAGCACGCATGATTGGATGAAGACAATAGGAAAGTAGAGGTTCAGAAGCAACAAAGCATCTCCAAACGCTTATCTGAAATTCCCACCAATGAATTACATAAGTATCTTTATTTTATTTTATGTTTTATTTATCTTTTAATTATCAAAACCTCACAACTATTTGAATCTGCCTGACTAAGATTTATAAGATGACCATAGCTTGCTTCAAGCCGACAATCTCTGTGGGATCGACCCTTACTCGCGTAAGGTTTTATTACTTGGATGACCCAGTTTACTTGCTGGTTAGTTGTGCAAAGTTGCGAAAGTGTGATTGTAATTTTGTGCACCAAGTTTTTGATGCCGTTGCCGGGGATTGTTCGAGTTTGGACAACTGACGGTTCATCTTGTTGCTTAGATTGGTGTCAACTACATTTTTTTTATTTTAAGTTTCTTAAAATTTTCAAAAATTCATCATGTGTTCTTTCTTGATTTTCTTTGTTTCATCTTATGATTTTGTTGTTTTGTGTCTTTTCTTATTTTTCTTGTGCATTTTCGAATTCATAGTGTCTAAACATTAAAAATTTCTAAGTTTGGTGTCTTGCATGACTTTCTTTTCTTAAAAATTTTCAAAAATATGTTCTTGATGTTCATCATGATCTTCAAAGTGTTATTGGTGTTCATCTTGACATTCAAGGTGTTCTTGCATACATTATTTGTTTTGATCTTAAAATTTTATGTTTTGTTTCATTTTGTTGTTTTTCTCTCTCCTCATTCAAAATTCAAAAGTAAAAAAATATCTTTTCCTTTTTCTTCTCATAATTTTCAAAATTTTGAGTTGACTTGGTAAAAAATTTTTTAAATTTAGTTGTTTATTGTTAGTCAAGTCAAAATTTCAAATTAAAAAAAATAAAGGAGCTCAAAACATAAAACAGAAGAATCACAGAGAAAAATAGCTCATTGGCGTTAAAACGCCAGTAAAGAGGCACTTTGGGCGTTAAACGCCATAATGGCTATCATTTTGGGTGTTTAACGCCAGTAAAGATATCATTCTGGGCATTAAACGCCAGAATGGGTAGCATTCTGGGCGATTAATGCCATAAATGGAAGCATTCTGGGCGTTCAGAAAAACACCCAGTAAAGAAGGATTCCTAGCGTTTACCGCCAGGCAGGGTATCTGGCTGGGCGTTAAACGCCCATAGAGGCAGCCAAGTGGGCGTTAAATGCCATAATAGATAGCATTATGGGCGTTTAACGCCAGGATGACACAAGGGAGGTAATTTTTTTTCCAATTCGAATTTTTCAATTTTTCATGTTTTAATTCATAAGTTTTTGCATCAAACATATTTTAAACAATCATCTTTCAATTTTTTTCAATGTTTTCGAAAATTTTAAAACTAATTTTTCAAAAATCTTTTTCTTAATTTTATTTCATATTTTCGAAAATCCTTGCTAACAATTAATGTTTTGATTCAAAAATTTCAAGTTTGTTACTTTCTTGTTAAGAAAGGTTCAATCTTTAAATTCTAGAATCATATCTTTTAGTTTCTTGTAAATCAAGTCATCAACTTTAATTTTAAAAATGAAATCTTTTTAATTTCTTTTTCAACTTTTTTTCAAAATAAATTTCAATCATATCTTTTTAAAATTTTAATTTCAAAAATCTTTTTCTAACTTCTTATCTTTCAAAATTTATTTTCAAATCTTTTTCAACTAACTACTTGACTTGTTTGTTTTAATTTTAAAAAGTTTACTATTTCTTATCTTTTTCAAAACCACCTAACTACTTTTTCACTTCTCATCTTCGAAACAAACTAAATTAATTAAATAAAAACAAAAATATTTTTCTTTTTCCTCTTTTAAAATTTGAATACTCTCTCTCTCTCATCTCTTCCTATTTATTCTATTTAATCACTAACACTTCTCTTCTACTCATAATTCGAACCCCTCTCTCTTCTCTCCGTTAGAATTACTCATCTCCTCTCCCTTCTCATTCTTCTATTCTTCTATCCTTATACTCACATAAAGGTATCTCTATACTGTGACATAGAGGATTCTACTACTCCCTTTGTTCTCTTCTTTTTCATATGAGTAGGAACAAGGATAAGGACATTCTTGTTGAAGCTTATCCTGAACCTTAAAGGACTCTGAAGAGGAAGCTAAGAGAGGCTAAAGCACAACACTCCGGAGAGGACCTTATAAAAAATTTCAAAAAATAAGCAGACATGGCGGCCGAACCCAACAACAATGCTAGAGATGCAAGGAAGATGCTTGGTGACTATACTGCACCAACTTCCAACTTCAATGGAAGAAGCATCTCAATTCCTGCCATTGGAGCAAACAACTTTGAGCCTAAGCCTCAATTAGCTTATCTAATGCAGCAAAATTGCCAGTTTCATGAACTTCCATCGAAAGATCCTCATCAGTTCTTAGCTAAATTCTTGTAAATTTATGATACTGTTAAGACCAATGGGGTTAATCCCGAGGTCTACAGACTTCTGCTTTTCCCCTTTGCTATAAGAGATAGAGCTAGGATATGGTTGGACTCGCAACCTAGAGAAAGCCTAAACTCTTGGGACAAGTTGGTCAGTGCTTTCTTGACCAAATTTTTTCCACCTCAAAAGATGAGTAAGCTTATAGTGGAAGTCCAAACCTTCAGATAGAAGGAAGGTGAATCTCTCTATGAAGCTTGAGAAAGATACAAGCAATTAACCAAAAAGTGTCCTTCTGACATGCTTCCATAATGGAGCATCATATGTATAAATCTATGATGGTTTGTCTGAATTGTCTAAGATGTCATTGGACCATTCTGCTAGTGGATCTCTTCATCTAAAAACACCTGCAGAAGCCTAGGAACTCATTGAAATGGCTGCAAATAACCAGTTCATGTACACTTCTGAAAGAAATCTTGTGAATAATGGGATGACTCAGAAGAAAGGAGTTCCTGAAATTGATACTCTGAATGCCATATTGGCTCAGAACAGACTCAACAAATCAATATGATTTCTCAGAATCTGACTGGATTGCAAGCTACATCCGGCAACACTAAAGAAGCCTCCTCTGAAGGAGAAACTTATGACCCTGAGAATCCTGCAATGGAAGAGGTGAATTACATGGGAGAACCCTATGGAAACACCTATAATCCTTCATGGAGAAATCATCCAAATTTCTCATGGAAGGATTAACAGAAGCCTCAACAAGGCTTCAATAATAATAATGGTGGGAGAAATAGGTTTGGAATAGCAAGCCTTTTCCATCATCTTCTCAGCAACAGATAGAGAATTCTAAGTAGAGCCCTTCTGGCTTAGCAAACATAGTCTCTGATCTATCTAAGGCCACTCTTAGTTTCATGACTGAGACAAGGTCCTCCGTTAGAAATTTGGAGGCACAAGTGGGTCAGCTTAGTAAAAGAGTTACTGAAACTCCTCCTAGTACTCTCCCAAGCAATACAGAAGAGAATCCAAGGAGAGAGTGCAAGGCCATCAATATAACCAAAATGGCCGAACCTACAGAGGAGGAAGAGGCAGTGATCTTTAGTGAGGAAGACCTCACTGGACGTCCACTAACCACTAAGAAGTTCTCTAATGAGGAACCAAAGGAATCTGAGGCTCATACAAAGACCATAGAGATTCCACTGAACTTACTATTACCATTCATGAGCTCTGAAGAGTATTCTTCCTCTAAAGAGGATGAAGATATTGTTGAAGAGAAAGTTGCTCGGTATCTAGGAGCAATCATGAAGCTGAATGCCAAGTTATTTGGTAATGAGACTTGGGAGGACGAACCTCCATTGCTCATCAATGAACTGAATGCCTTGGCTCAGCTAAAAATACCTCAGAAGAAATCGGATCCCGGAAGGTTCTTAATACCTTATACTATAGGCACCATGACCTTTGAGAAGGCTCTGTGTGACCTGGGGTCAGGTATAAATCTCATTCCACTCTCTGTAATGGAGAAACTAGGAATCCTTAAGGTACAAGCTGCAAGAATCTCACTAGAGATGGCAGACAAATCAATGAAAAAGGCTTATGGACTTGTAGATGATGTCTTAGCGAAGGTTGAAGGCCTCTACATCCCTGCTGACTTTATAATCCTAGACACTATGAAGGAGGAGGATGAATCCATCATCCTTGGAAGACCCTTCCTAGCCATAGCAAGGGCTGAAATTGATGTCGACAGAGGAGAGTTAGTCCTTTAATTGAATGAGGACTACCTTGTGATTAAGGCTCTAGGATCTTCTTCTGTAAACATGAAGAAGAAGCATGAAAAGCTTCATCCGATTCTCTCCATACAAAGTCAAGTAGAGTCCCTACATTCAAACTCTAAGTTTGGTATTGGGAGGTCACAATCCTGCTCTGAGCATCTGTGAAGCTCTGTAAGAGCTTCCTATCAAGCTATTGACTTTAAAGAAGCGCTTATTGGGAGGCAACCCAATTTTATTGATCTATGTTAATTACTTTTTTATTTTCCATTGTACGTTTATGTTTTCTTTAGGTTGATAATCATGTGAACTCAGAAAAATGGCTGCAGAATTAAAGCAGGAATAAAAAATAGCATCAAAAATAGCACACCCTGGAGGACGAGCTTACTTGTGTTTAAACGCCAGTAAGGATAGCAAAATGGGCGTTTAGCGCCCAAAATGGCAGCATTCTGGGCGTTAAACTTCAGAATAGCAGACAGACTGGTGTTTAACGCCAGAAAAGGGTGTCTAGTGTCTGGCTGGTGTTAAACGCCAGTAAGGATAGTAGAATGGGCGTTTAACGCCCAGTCTGGCAGCATTCTGGGCGTTAAACGCCAGAAATGGTAGCCAGACCAGTGTTTAATGCCAGGAAAGGCAGCAAACAGGCATTTAGACGCTAGAAAGGGTTGTCTAGGGGCATTTAAACACCAGGAAGGTGCAAGGATGAGAAATCTGTGGACCCTATATGATCCTCACCTACCTCAACTCCCTCTCTCTCCTCTTCACACCTTTACATAACACTCTTTGCCAAACACCATTCACCTATCAAATCCTACCCTCTTCCCCATAATCTCTTCAACACTCACATCCATGCACTATTCCCCAAAAACCCATCATAAAAGCCCACCTACCTTACCATTCAAATTCAAAACACTTCCCTCCCAAACCCAACCCCTCTTAGACGAATTCCCTCTCTATCTTACCCTATAAATACCCCTCCTTACCACCTTCAATTTCACACATCATAACCACTTAAACCCACCTTTGCCGAAATCAAAACCCCCCAATCTTCTCCATCTCTTCTTCCTCTAATCCTTTCTTTCCTCTTTTGCTCGAGGACAAGCAAACCTTTTAAGTTTGGTGTGAGAAAAAGCTCTGCTTTTTGTTTTTCCATAACCATTAATGGCACCTAAGGCCGGAGAAACCTCTAGGAAGAGGAAAGGGAAGGCAGTTGCTTTCAACTCTGAGTCCTGGGAGATGGAGAGATTCATCTCAAAAGCCCATCACTAGAAATAGGATGGAGCAAACAAGAGAGCCTACTCATAGACCTCAACAAGAGCATGATGAAGTTCCTCATCAAGAAATCTCTGAGATGCCTCAAGGGATGCATGCTTTTCCACACTACTATTGGGAGCAACTCAACACCTCTTTAGGAGATTTGAGTTCTAATATGGAGTAACTAAGGATGGAGCACCAAGAGCACTCCATTATCCTCCACGAAATTAGAGAGGACCAAAGAGCCATGAGGGAGGAGCAACAAAGGCAAGGAAGAGATATTGAGGAGCTCAAGCACTCCATACGATCTTCAAGAGGAAGAACTAGCGGCCATCACTAAGATTGACCCGTTCTTTAATTTTCTTGTTATTTGTTTTTCTGTTTTTTGTTTCCTATGTTTTATGTTTTGTCTATGTTTGTGTCTTTATTACATGATTATCAGTGTTTAGTGTCTATGTCTTAAAGCTATGAATGCTCCATGAATCTTTCACCTTTCTTAAATGAAATATGTTTCTATTTGCAAAAGAACAAGAAGTACATGAATTTCAATTTTTATCTTGAAATTAGTTTAATTATTTTGATGTGGTGGCAATACTTTTTGTTTTCTGAATGAATGCTTGAACAGTGGATATTTTTTATAGTGAAGTTTATGAATGTTAAAATTGTTGGCTGTTGAAAGAATAATGAAAAAGAGAAATATTATTGATAATCTGAAAAATCATAAAATTGATTCTTGAAGCAAGAAAAAGCAGTGAAAAACACAAAGCTTGCGAAAAAAATGTGGCAAAAAATAAAAAAAAAAGAAAAAGAAAAAGCAACCAGAAAAAGCCAATAGCCCTTTAAACCAAAAGGAAAGGGTAAAAAGGATCCAAGGCTTTGAGCATTAATGGATAGGAGGGCCCAAAAGAATAAAATCCTGGCCTAAGCGGCTAATTCAAGCTGTCCCTAACCATGTGCTTGTGTCATGAAGGTCCAAGTGAAAAGATTGAGACTAGGTGGTTAAAGTCGTGATCCAAAGCAAAAAAGAGTGTGCTTAAGAACTCTGGGCACCTCTAACTGGGGACTCTAGCAAAGCTGAGTAACAATCTAAAAATGTTCACCTAGTTATGTGTCTGTGGCATTTATGTATCCGGTGGTAATACTGGAGAAAAAGATGTTTAAGGTCACGGCCAAGACTCATAAAGTAACTGTGTTCAAGAATCAACATACTAAACTAGGAGAATCAATAACATTATCTGAATTCTGAGTTCCTCTGGATGCCAATCATTCTGAACTTCAAAGGATAAAGTGAGATGCCAAAACTGTTCAGAAGCGAAAAGCTACTAGTCCCACTCATCTAATTAGAACTAAACTTCATTGATATTTTGAAATTTATTGTATATTCTCTTCTTTTTATCCTATTTTGTTTTTGGTTGCTTGGGGACAAGCAACAATTTAAGTTTGGTGTTGTGATGAGCAGATAATTTATACACTTTTTGGCATTGTTTTTAGGTAGTTTTTTGTATGTTTTAGTTACTTTTTAATATATTTTTATTAGTTTTTATGCAAAAATCACATTTCTGGACTTTACTATGAGTTTGTGTGTTTTTCTGTAATTTTAGGTATTTTCTGGCTGAAATTAAGGGACCCGAGCAAAAGTCTGATTCAGAGGCTGAGAAAGGACTGCAGATGCTGTTGGATTCTGAACCTCCCGCACTTGAAGTAAATTTTTTGGAGCTACAGAAGCCTAATTGGAGCGCTCTCAATTGCGTCGGAAATTAGACATCTTGTGCTTTCCAGCAATGTATAATAGTTCATACTTTGCCCGAGATTTGACGGCCCAAACTGGCATCCCTGCTGGCATTTAAGTCTAAGAATGGCCTATGCACGTGAAAGATTCAAAGCTCAGCCCAAATACACACTACGTTGGCCCCGAAAGTGGATTTCTGCACTATCAGCACTTAGTTACTTATTTTCTATATTCCCTAGTAACTAGTTTAGTATAAATAGCACTTTTTACTATTGTATTAAGGGGCTTATGCCATTTTCCACATTTGGGAGGCTGGCCGTTCGGCCATGCCTAGACCTTTTTCTCTTATGTATTTTTCAATGGTGTAGTTTCTACACCTCATAGATTAAGGTGCGGAGCTCTGCTGTTCTTCATGAATTAATGCAAGTACTATTGTTTCTCTTTCAATTCACGCTTACTTCTTCTCCAAGATATACTCTCGTACTTAATTCATTTAAGTCAGAATGAAGGGGTGATCCATGACAATCACCCACTATCTTCGTTACTCGCTTAGCCAAGATCTGCGTGCCTGACAACCACAAGCGGTCTACGTGATGTTCAATGTAGTCATTGGACGATAGCCAGAGTATAATCTCTTGGGTCTCTGATCCACGGATTTGACTCACCTCTCCTGACAATAGAGTATTTGAATCTATGAGATCACTACAATAAAAATACCCATTCAGCCACACTTTTTTTAAGCTACATTTGAAAAGCGTAGCCTATTCTATGTATAAGATACGCTTTTCTCCGTGTTGCCTTTTTATATGAGAAAAGGATACACAATTGTGGCATCATTTAAAAAGTGTAGCCTTAGGTATTTTAGAAATCACTTATAAAGCGTAGCCGTAGGTTGATATCTATAGGTTCACTTTTTTTATCAAAGGGGACGTTTTTAAAGAGTAACCTATTTATTAAGTTTTGGGTGCATTTAAAAAGTGATGCCTAATGTGTCTAGAATAAAAAATTTGACACTTAGTGAATTTTTTCCCTCTTTTCCCTGAAAGCAAAGTCACATACAATACACTTAGTGAAATTTTTTACATTCCCTCCAAAGAACAACGCACCCTCCAAATTTTTGACATTCATCCTCGCAACCCTGCCTCGCCTGCACCTACTTCGTACACCCTCGCAACCCTACCTCCGTCCAAAGCCCACCGTCGATCGTCGCCCCCCATTCGCTCTCGCCATTGACCCTCTCCCTCCAAAGCACACACCTTCATCCCATTTCGTACACCCTCGCAACCCTGCCTCCGTCCAAAGCCCACCATCGATCGTCGCCCCCTACTCACTCTCTTCACTCTCGCCATTAACCCTTTCACTGTCGCTCTCGCCATTGACCCTCTCATACAAGAAGAAACCCTCCTCTTCGCCATCTTGCACAGATCGTCGCTGCGCCGCCCTCACCATCGTCATTTCCGTGCTTCTCATCATCATCTTCTCTATGCTCACATCATTGAATAGATATGTAGTGATTTCTACTTGGTTCTGAAATTTCAGAGGCTTAGGGTTCCGATTGTAAGGGTTTTAATTTGGGGATTTCAATATGTGCTATTTTTTGTAAAAGACTTCTATTTGCGGTGCTATTGCAGAAAGAATATGAAGTTCGGTTTTGATGCAACTCTTAGAAATTGTAATGCATTATGGATTATGAAGCTGATTCTATGTAAATGGATACCAGCTTGAAGGCTTTCTTGTAATCATGCTTATTTTGAATTTAAATTTTTGTAGGAAAAACTTTTTACTGACACCATGGTTAAGACCATGGTGGAAGAAGCTTTTTACTTTGCCTGCTGTTGATTTGAGGAAGAAGGCTGTTGGTGGCATTATATATTAGAGTGATTTCGGCTAGTAAACTTTCAAGGACCAAATCCCTCGACACTTAGTAATTTTTTTATCCTTTTCACCAAGACTATCACCAACACAATGTAACTTCGTGCCTCCACAACCAACACCCTGATCTCAAGGGACTTAAGTTCATCGCTAAGGGTGGCGGTGTCGGTGGTGCAGGGTGGCATGAAGTGGAGAAGCAGTTTGATGTTCTTACTACTTCAACTGATGGATGGCTTCATCGTTCTCTCTTTGGAAAATGTATAGGTAATAATTGAAATTGAAGAGTTCATAACAAAGCTGCACTATTTTTTTGTTGTTTCTTTCTAAGTGTTTGTGAAATTGTTTGTGTGTATGTGTGTGTGAGTAAGTGAAATAAGGACTTGTTCTGAGTAGTTTTCTTTTAGGAAGTGTTTGGATAACTATGGTTCAAATTTGTTGAGTTGTTTTTATGTGGGGATGAGCAAGGAATCTGAGGCATGCTGGTGTACTTTTTGATTCGTGGCTAGGAGGAGGGATATTCATGGGGATTCAATTAACAAGGCTCAATTGAAGGACTTTTGGGACCAGATTTCTGACCAAAGTTTTGATTCCAAGCTTAGAACCATCTTTGACATGTAACTAATTCATTACCTCTTTACTTAATTTTAGAACTAGGAAAAGAAATTGGTTGGTATTTTCTTTAATTCTCACCATTAAGTATGTTAACCTTCATTTGGAATAATGCAGGGTTGATAAAGATGCAGATGGAAGAATCACCAAGGAAGAAATTAAAGAGGTTTATATGAATTTTCTTTTTAAATTCATCAACAGAAAAATTAGAATGAAGATAGTGAAGTAGTTTTTATCGGCAACATTTTTTCCTTTTCCTAGCTTTGCATTTTGTTCCCATGAGAATAGGAGTTTCCTTGATCACAAATGATCAATTCTGTTTTCAGACCATCTGCCTTAGTGCCACAACAAACAAACTCTCAAACATACAGCAGCAGGCTAAAGAATATGCAGCTTTGATCATAGAAGAACTAGACCCTGAAGAGATAGGATTTATCATGGTATTTACATCATCCTATTTCAGATCGTTTTGGTATAAAACTTATCAAAATTAAGTAAAATTAGTCACTATTACAGTTTCACATACAGATAAGTTCTTTTTTGGGGGGGTTTTAGGGTTATAGGTTCTTTTTTGGGTACTGATTCGCCAAAAATAGATTAAGCCAGGGGATTCATGTTTGGTCCATCAATTGCATTGGTGATATTGGTGCAAAATTGATATATCTGTCTCAATTCATTTTTAATTTACAATTTAGGTTGATAATTCTCATTTTACTGTTTGAAGCAATGCCATTTTTCCCTTTTGCACTTGAAATTAAGCTGATTGGCATGATTTTGTGAATTTTGCATTCAGCTTTAATGAGAATAATAAAAAACCAACAAGTTGAGAAGAGAAAAAGTAAGTGATCAATCAAATAGATACTGTGGTATTGTATCTTATTTATTTAATTTAATGAGCAAGCTTATTATCTTACGAATCTACTCTGAATTCTGTTTGAGTGAACATTTTTATTTTACTGTATGAATAGTACATGATAGGAGTTAAAGTTAATTTTTTGCGTTTATGTTGCTTGCTTCATTTGAATTTGCTTTTTGATTTTGAATCTTGCTTCATTTGCCCGAGTATCCTGCTTCAGCTCCCATTTTGGAGGTAGCTTTGTGTGTGTGTGTGTGTGTGTGTGTGTGTGTGTGTGTATTCATTGGGTGTGCAGGTATCTAGATGTATTACTACTGATTTGCTAAATATATCAGATTAGTTTACATTTAGAATTGTTTCAGGTTCTCTGTGTCCTACTACTTCAGAATGCTGGGCCGAAATCTAAGGATGTCTCTACATGTTCTTCTTTTGTAAAAGGGAGAGATTAAGCATCAAATTCTAAACAGTATTATCAAGGATTTGGAAAGATTAATAGAGATCAAAAGTAACTAACTTATCCTGTGACCTACAGGTCATGGTAGCAGCCTCATTCATTGGGGCACTAGTTTATGCAATAGCTGCTGTTTTTGTAGTATGTCAGTTCAAAACTAACTAGTATTTTGCTACTAAGTAAAGGGAATATTTGCACTGACAGAGACACAATACACAATACACAATGCACATATATATCCAAATCAATTAGATATATCTATGTTTATGAGTTACAAAATATAAATCTGATTAACTTGTTTCTAAATTCTTGTTATCAAGTATAGACTTTTTTGACATGTCCTTCTCTTGTGGTTTTTCTGCTGATATATAATTCAGATTCAGCTTTTATCTCAGTTAAAGTAAGTAATCAAACAAGTTCTCCTGGTTCTGTTCACATTGATAATTTGGATAAGGTGAGCTTTTTATAGCCCTTTTATTCTGTTTCTTCTGAACTTCCATCTTTGGTTAATAAATTGCTTAATCTCCTTTATTTAGTGAAGCTTTCATGGCCCAAGACATTGGTCAATAAGTGGTTGAATATCAAGTGCAAAACTGATAACTTTCAAGCAGATGATGACGTTGATGATCATGTCCTTTATCAAGGTAATTGACCAATTTTTCACATGGCTTCAATGCAATCTAGGACTCTAGAATTGGGATTCTTAGCTTTCATTTAAAAAGATTGTTTTTTTTTACTTTTTAAATGGCTAGACTAGTTAACTATACATATATCTTTTCAATAATACACCCTCAATTCTGTTTAGCTTTTGTGAGCAATGTTCTTTTCTTTTCTTTCTTTGTTTTTTTAATTTACCCTTAGTTATGTTGTTTTCCAGCTTCCATGGTTTTTCCTACCATTATTGGTACCCCCAAAAAAATTTTTTGTTTTGTTTTGTTGTGTTGTGTTTGATTGAGTGACATGATTAAATAACAATGGAAAGAGCACAGTTTTATTTACTTTATGATTTTTCCTTTTGCATTTGGGATATTGGTGCAAAATTGATATTTCTGTCTCAATTCATTTTTAATTTTACAATTTAGGTTGATGATTCTCACTTTACTCTTTGAGACAACACCGTTTTTCCCTTTTGCACTTGAAATTAAGCTGATTGGCATGATTTTGTAAATTTAGCATTCAGCTTTAATGAGAATAATAGAAAAGCAACAAGTTTGTTTTCTTGTATTTTTAATCTTTAATCTAATACTTGCAATTGGAACATGTGCTTCATTTGTTGCTCTTGCCAGGCCGACTTTTCAGAATTCATTCGGTTCTATGATTTTGTTTTCTTCATGTGTCGCAAGAATGGTCAAAAGAATATTTATAAGTAACCCGGTCATTTCCTTCAACATAATCTTGTATTGATTGCGTATGGTGGTGAATCAGTATGCAAAATCCTTACATGCTTCTCTTTTTGATTTATGATAATCTGCAGCTATAAGCAGGGCAGTAACTGCTTGGAAATTAGTTCTTGCTGGGAATGAACAAGGGAATGAACGCTGATACAATTGTTAAGGCCAAGAGTTTTCTTGATGGTGATGAAGATCAGCATGAAAAAGATGTGTTTAAGAAGAATTTGAAGGTGCTTTAGAATATTTTTTAGTCATTATGCCGAGATTAGAAGATTAATGATTTTTTGTTTGTTAAGTTCTTTTCGGATATAGAGTACAAACTTTGCATTTTAATTGATATGTGATACAAGTTTCATGTGACTTAAATTATCTCTTCTTAAGATTATGTCTTTGAATTGTGTAAAGATGATTTTTATTATTTAAAAAATTATTTAGTATAATTATGTGTTTAATTTTATTTTATAATATTTAACTCATTTAATTAAAAATATAAAATTATATATGTAATAATATTATTAAATATTATGTTGTATAAAAAATTATTAGAGTATTATATATATATATATATATATATATATATATATATATATATATATATATATAAAAAAAAAAAAGGACCTAGGGCTACACTTATATAGAGTAGCTATAATATACAATGCGGCTACGTTTTACAAGTGATGCAGTAGCATTGAAAAGCGTAGCCTATTCTAGTAAAAAATGGAAGCTGAAAAGCGTAACCTTTGGTCCTGGACAGCATCACTTGAAAAGCGTAGCCTATTCCCAAACGCCAAAAGCGTAGCCCTTGGTGCTAAAAAGCGTAGCCTTTGAGAATAGGCAACGGCCGAATAGGAATCACCCCAAAAAGCATAGCCGTAGCCTAAGGCATTATTTTTTTTTTCACTTTTGGCTACACTTTTCAAATGTACTTGAATGGGTGTTTTTCTTGTAGTGGATTAAAACCTTCGTGGTATAGGCTAGAACCAATTGGCAGCATTCCTGAGATCCGGAAAGTCTAAACCTTGTCTGTGGTATTCCGAGTAGGATCTAGGATGGGGTGACTGTGATGAGCTTCAAACTCGCGAATGTTGGGCGCAGTGATAGTGTGCAAAAGGATAGAGAGATCCTATTTCGACACAAGTGACAACCGACAAATGATTAGCCGTGTGAAAACCATACCTGGACCATTTTCACTGAGAGGACGGATGATAGCAATTGACAACGGTGATCCACCAACATACAGCTTGCCATGGATGGGAGCACGCATGATTAGATGAAGACAATAGAAAACAGAGGTTCAGAAGCAACAAAGCATCTCCAAACGCTTATCTGAAATTCCTACCAATGAATTACATAAGTATCTTTATTTTATTTTATGTTTTATTTATCTTTTAATTATCAAAACCTCATAGTTATTTGAATCCGCCTGACTAAGATTTACAGGATGACCATAGCTTGTTTTAAGCCGACAATCTCCGTGGGATCGACCCTTACTCGCGTAAGGTTTTATTACTTGGATGACCCAGTGCACTTGCTGGTTAGTTGTGCGGAGTTGCGAAAGTGTGATTGCAATTTCGTGCACCATGGGGCGATGTGGAAATTAGCATGTTTCTGGCATGGTGGACATGTCTTAACGAACTCGGTGGCCTATTTTTGCAAAGTCGGCCAAAAGAATCCGGCCCGGAGTACTTTCTTGGCAAGAGCTCGTGCTCCGAGATGGTTGCCACATGTGCCACTGTGTATCTCTTCCAAGACCTCTTTTGTGTTAGAGGTCGGTACACATTTTAGCAGAGGTGTCAAAATCCCTCTTTTGTATAGAATGTTTTTTTTTGATAGTGTAATATTGTGCCTCCCGATTCAATCTCTTTGCCTCCTTCTTATCTGCAGGGAGTATCTCTGATTTGAGGTAGCTGATTATGGGAGTCATCCATCCTTGATCCTGACCGAATATGGCTAGGATTTTTTCTTTTTCTAAGATTGACGGGTTCTGCAATATTTCCTGGATGAAGCTCCTATTATTGCCCCGTGGTTTGGTTCTGGCTAATTTTGAGAGTGCGTCAGCTCGAGCATTTTGTTCCCGAGGTATATGTCGGATCTCATGTTCTTGGAAGTGCCCGAGTTGTTCCCTGGTTTTGTCCAGGTACTTTTTCATGGCAGTATCTTTGGCTTGGTAGGTCCCTGCTATTTGTGAGGTGACGACCTGTGAATTACTGAAGAGAACCAATTTTTGGGCTCTGACCTCTTTAGCCAGCTTTAAACCAGCCAATAGCGCCTCATACTCAGCTTGATTATCAGAAGCGGGGAACTCGAACTTTAGGGAGAGTTCGATTTGGTTTCCCTGATTATTTTCCATTATCATACATGCTCCTCTTCCGGTTTTATTTGAAGAGCCATCCACATAGAGATTCCAATTTGTGGGGATTTCCGGGGTGTCATTGTACTCTGCAATGAAGTCGGCCAGATACTGTGATTTGATGGCTGTTTGAGCTTCATATTGAAGATCGAATTCAAACAACTCGACTGCCAACTATAGGATTCTTGCCGCTAAATCTGTCTCCTGCAGAATGCCTTTCATGGGCTGGTTGGTCCGAACTAAGATGGTGTGAGCCTGGAAGTATAGGCGAAGTCACCGAGAGGTTAATATGAGAGGGTATGCGAACTTTACTAATGAAGTATAGGTTGTTGTCCACTTTTGCCCTCTCTGACTAGTGCTGAGGCTACTGCTCGACTTCCTACTGCAAGATATAATATGAGTGCTTCTCCTTCCCGCGGTCAGGTAAGAATGGGTGGTTGTCCCAGGAATCTTTTAAAATCCTGGAAGGCTTGCTTGCACTCTGGTATCCATTCAAACTTCTTTCCCTTCCTTAGTGTGGCGTAGAATGGGATAGATCTTATGGCTGATCCGGCTAAAATCTGGACAAGGCTGCCAGTCGCCCATTGAGTTGTTGCACTTCTTTGACACACGTCGGGCTTTTCATGTCGAGTATGGCCTGACATTTGTCTGGGTTTGCCTCGATTCCTCTTTGTGTGAGCATAAAGCCCAAGAATTTGCCAGCTTCTACTGCAAAGGTACATTTTGCCGGGTTAAGTTGCATACCATGCCTTCTTATGGTATCGAACACCTTGGTGAGGTCGGATAATAACGTTTCCTCACTCTGTGTTTTTACCAACATGTCATCTACGTACACCTCCATTAATTTTCCAATGTGATCTGCGAAGACTTTGTTCATTAACCTTTGGTAGGCAGCTCCTGCATTTTTAAGTCCAAATGGCATGACGACATAGCAATAATTTGCCTTTGGGGTTAGGAATGAGGTCTTTTTTTGATCGGGTGGATACATTGGGATTTGATTGCATCCTGAATAAGCGTCCATGAACGAGAGGTACTTGTATCCGAATGAGGCATCCACTAGAGTGTCGATACTTGGGAGTGGATAAGGATCTTTTGGGCAAGCTTTGTTGAGATCGGTGTAGTCGGTACACATCCGCCACTTCCCGTTTGATTTTTTCACTAAGACAACATTGGCTAACCACAGCAGGTATTTGACTTCTCTTATGTATCCTGTCTCCAGTAGAGCTTGCACCTGTTCTTCCACGGCTTGGGACCTTTCTGGTCTGAGTTTCCTACGCCTCTACTATACCGGTCAGGATCCTGGATATACTGCCAGCCTGTGGCACATTAGTTTGGGGTCTATGCCCAGCATGTCTGCGGCCTTCCACGCGAAGAGGTCGACATTATCTTTTAAGAACTGTATGAGAGACTCCATTACATCTTCTTTTAGGATTGTGCTAATATTTATTGTTTTATCTGGGACATCTCCGATTTGGACTTTTTCTATCTCGCCCTCAGGTTGTGGACGAAATTCTTCCTGTCCTGGAGTTCCCCCGAGTTCGATGGTGTGGATTTCTTATCCTTTGCCTCTAAGGTTCAGACTTTCGTTGTAACAGCGACGTGCTATCCTCTTGTCTCCTTTTATCTTAGAAATTCCTTCTGTAGTTGGGAACTTCATGCATAGATATGGAGTCGAGACTACTGCGGTAAGCTGATTTAGGGTTGTCCGACCTATTAGGGCATTATAGGCTGAACTTACATTGACCACGATGTAGTCTTTGTTGAGTGTCCTTGACTGGTTTCCTTTTCCAAAGGTTGTGTATAGTGAGATATATCCAAATGGTTGGATTGGAGTGTCTCCTAGTCCAAATAAGTTGTTTGGATATGCTCTAAGTTATTTTCCCTCTAGGCCGAGTTTGTCGAATGCGGTTTTAAACAAGATATCAGCCGAGCTTCCTTGGTCCACCAGTGTGCGATGGAGATTAACGTTGGCCAATATGATAGTGATAACCATGGGATCGTCATGTCCCGAGATGAGGCCAGTGGTGCACAAAATTGTGATCATCAATGGCGCCATCAACATGGTACGCTCAATTGCAATCTCAACTCTTTATCACAACTTCGCACAAATAACCAGCAAGTGCACTGGGTCGTCCAAGTAATAAACCTTACTCGAGTAAGGGTCGATCCCACGGAGATTGTTGGTATGAAGCAAGCTATGGTCATCTTGTAAATCTCAGTCAAGCAGATTCAAATGGTTATGGATGATTTATGAATAAAGCATAAAATAAAGATAGAGATACTTATGTAATTCATAGGTGAGAATTTCAGATAAGCGTATGGAGATGCTTTGTCCCTTCCGTCTCTCTGCTTTCCTACTGTCTTCATCCAATCCTCCTTACTCCTTTCCATGGCAAGCTGTATGTTGGGCATCACCGTTGTCAATGGCTACAGTCCCATCCTCTCAGTGAAAATGTTCAACGCGCTCTGTCACAGCACGGCTAATCATCTGTCGGTTCTCAATCAGGTTGGAATAGAATCTAGTGATTTTTTTGCGTCTGTCACTAACGCCCAGCCTTCAGGAGTTTGAAGCTCGTTACAGTCATTCAATCCTTGAATCCTACTCAGAATAACACAGACAAGGTTTAGACCTTCCGGATTCTCTTGAATACCACCATCAATTCTAGCTTATACCACAAAGATTCTGATTAAGGAATCCAAGAGATAAACATTCAAGCCTTATTTGCTTGTAGAACGGAAGTGGTTGTCAGGCACGCGTTCATAAGTGAGAATGAAGATGAGCGTCACATAATCATCACATTCATCATGTTCTTGGATACGAATGAATATCTTGGAATAAGAATAAGCTGAAGTGAATAGAAGAACAATAGTAATTGTATTAATACTCGAGGTACAGCAGAGCTCCACACCTTAATCTATGGTGTGTAGAAACTCCACCGTTGAAAATACATAAGAACAAGGTCTAGGCATGGCCAAGAGGCCAGCCCCCAAAATCTAAGAACTAGACGTCCAAAGATGATCAAAAGATCTAAAGTGATCTAAAGATATCAAATACAATAGCAAAAGGTCCTATTTGTAGAGAACTAGTAGCTTAGGGTTTACAAAGATGAGTAAATGACATAAAAATCCACTTCCGGTCCCACTTGGTGCGTGCTTGGGCTGAGCATTGAAGCTTTCATGTGTAGAGACTTTTCTTGGAGTTAAACGCCAGCTTTTGTGCCAGTTTGGGCGTTTAACTCCCATTCTTGTGCCAGTTCCGGCGTTTTACGCCAGAATTCTTGAGCTGACTTGGAACGCCTGTTTGGGGCATCAAATCTCGGGCAAAGTATGGACTATTATACATTGCTGGAAAGCCCAGGATGTCTACCTTCCAACGCAATTAAGAGCGCGCCAATTGGGCTTCTGTAGCTCTAGAAAATTCACTTCGAGTACAGGGAGGTCAGAATCCAATAGCATCTGCAGTCCTTTTCAGCCTCTGGATCAGATTTTTGCTCAGGTCCCTCAATTTCAGCCAGAAAATACCTGAAATCACAGAAAAACACACAAACTCATAGTAAAGTCCAGAAAAATGAATTTTAACTAAAAACTAATAAAAATATAATAAAAACTAACTAAAACATACTAAAAACATACTAAAAACAATGTCAAAAAGCGTATAAATTATCCGCTCATCAGCCAGCCGCGTCCTCTTTAGTGAAAGTAATAGTAGGGAGGTCGGGTGCTCCTTCTCCCCCTTCGACGTGATATACTTCTTTACGGTGCCTTTTGCGAATTTGGAGATTCCTCCTCTCGCTAATCCACCATGAATCATGTGGACATGTCTCTCCGGGGTGCGAGGTGGTCGTTCAGTTCGTCCGACCTCTTCATCCCTTATTCTTTTTCTAGGCTCATCTGTCTTGCTGGCTAGGTACCAATCTAGTCTCCCTTCTCATACTAATTTTTCCGCCTCCTTTTTTGCTTTTGAGTGGGCGAGGTGGCAGGATCTTCTCAGTATGGCATACTTCTCGGTAAACATCCACAAGAGACACCCGAAGGGGGAGTGTAGTTGTGGTATTTT
Organism: Arachis stenosperma; assembly: GCF_014773155.1. NCBI lineage: Eukaryota > Viridiplantae > Streptophyta > Magnoliopsida > Fabales > Fabaceae > Arachis > Arachis stenosperma. The sequence continues at coordinate 71,491,060 of NC_080380.1, read as the reverse complement.
TTAGGCTTCTCTCCGTGTTGATCTTCTTTCATCTTGGATTCTTTATCCTTATCCCGAGAGGAGTAGAAAAATCTGAATTTCAAGGTCTCTCCTAGTCGAGGGTTTTCCTCCATTTTGATGTACTTTTCTGCTCGTTCTTACATGTCATTCAGAGATGTGGGGTATTTCTTTGATATGGAGTGACTAAAAGATCCCTGTCGTAGGCCATTGATGAGACCCATAATGGCAGACTTTGTATGTCCAGACATGCTTTGCTGAATCTTTCGATGTAGTTGCGAAGACTTTCCCAATCTCCTTGCTTGATTCCTAATAGGCTTGGGGCATGCTTGGCTTTGTCCTTCTGGATGGAGAATCTGGCAAGAAATTTTCCAGCTAAGTCATCAAAGTTTACGATGGACCTTGGGGTTAGATTGTCGAACCATTTAATTGCTGTCTTTATTAAGGTAATTGGGAAGGCTTTGCACCAAATTGCATCTTAGGCATCGGTGAGATTGATGCCAGGGCATCTAGGCCAGTTTCACTGACCTTTTCTTTACTGTTTTAAGGTAGTTTCATGCATTTTCTTAGTGAATAAGGCAAGTTTTGGATGAAAATACACTTACACCTTGATTCAAGTAACTATTGTGAATTTCCCATGATTTCTTGAGGATTTTGCTAGAATTGAATGATAAATTGATGATGCATAATCTTATGACTTTGGCTAGAGCTTTGATGCACTTTATTTGCTTGATTTCAGGACAAAGAAAGCAAGGAAGAACCACGTTAGTACTCACATTAATTTAGTTAACGTGACCACTAACGTGAAATGGTAAATAGCTTGCAACGTTAAGGAGAAAAATGATCACCAATAACGCCCGCGAAGCCATAATAAGCCCACGTTAATTGCCACGTTAACTAAGTTAATGTGGTAGTTAACGTGGAGACAAAAGAAAGCTCCAACGTTAGTGGTAAACGTGAACACCACTAACGTTCCAAGATTTGGCAATGAGCCACGTTAAAAGTCACGTTAACTTAGTTAACATGAACTCTAACGTGGAAGAGAGGAACAATGCCAACGTTAGTGACACTCACCTTTGTCACTAACGTTGGATCAACTAGCATTGCCCACGTTAGTGGTCACGTTAAGACCACTAACGTGAAAGTTAACGTAGAGCTGAGATTGATGAGCCAACGTTAGTGACACTCACCTTTGTCACTAACGTTGGAAGATGGCATTACTACCACGTTAACTTAGTTAACGTGAGCCCTAACGTGGAGAGTAGGGGCACTTTGAGCGTTAGTGACAAAGGTAAGTGTCATTAACGCTCTCGAAATTGAGGCATAGCCAGGTTAAGAGCCACGTTAGTTATACTAACGTGAACTCTAACGTAGGGATAAAGGGCATAAGGCAACGTTAACGGAAAAGGTGAGTCCCAATAACGCTTGCGAAGGGTTATAAGCCAACGTTATTGGGAAAGGTGAGTCCCAATAATGCTAGTGAAGATTTACAAGGCAACGTTAGTGGTCATGTTAGTGCCACTAATGTTGGAGTTAAAGTAGGCTATATGGGGTTGGAACGTTAGTGAAAATTGTGATTGCCACTAACGTTCTCGAACCCACAATTTCACTTAACGTTAACTTCACTAACGCCCATGCCTAATTCATACTTCTCTGCAAGCTGGGCCCACTAAAGAGTGGAACTGCTTCAACTCAAGATCCAAAGCCCACATCCAAGACTTGAAGAACTCACTAGAAGATCAAGAGGAGTAGTATATATAGGAGTAGTTTTGAACTATAGAGAAGCTTGGAACTTTGGAGAACTACTCTCTGTATATTTACTTTTTTGCACTTTTAGCTTGGATGTATTATTTTCTGCCATTTTTTATTTCTAGAGACATGAACAACTAAACCCCTTTCATTGGGTTACGGAGCTCTGTTGTAATTTGATGGATCAATTATAGTTTTCATTCTCTTCTTCTCTCTTCTCTTTTGATTTGCTAGAAAGCTTTCGATCTTAATTCAATTGGTTAGTTGTCTAGGAAAAGAAACTCTCCATAATTGGATCTCCTCTAAGCCTTGGAAAAGGGATGATGAGATCATGCTAGAAATGCATTCTCATGTTGGACCAAATTGGGGTCTGGGCGGATATAGTGACATGTAATCCTCCCAACACTTTGATTTGGAAATACATGTGGTATAATCAGTGATCATACTTCATCTCTTCCCATGAGCAATTAAATCAAGGAATTGGGCAATTGTTCAAGCTTAGAGAGATTGGATTACCAAGGAATTGGAATCTAATCACCTAAGATTGCCAAGGAGATCAATAGATGCATTGATTGAGGAAGAGATGAAAATGAACTTGATCCGGAGAATACAACATCTCCTGAGCCCAATGAATTCCCCATTTATGATCTTACCCATTCTCTTTATTTTCTGTCATTTATTTTCATGCTCATTACCCCAAATCCCCATTTAAGATTCTACACTTTATTTTCTGCTATTTACTTTTTCGCCATTTAATTTTCTGCAATTCTCAAACTACACTCAGTTTAGCTCAACTAGCATACTCTTCCAACTAAAGTTTCTTGACCAACAATGATTAAGTTGGAAGCTCACTAGATTGAGCATTTTTCCCTTATTTGTTTACTTTATTCAGTCATTTATTTTCACTTTGTTTAACTTCTTCCTCATCCTCTATACCCTCTCTGTTTTTCTTTCTTTCTTTATTATTATCTACAATTCTGCTCACTAACCCACTAACTGTTTGATAATTTGCATCACTCACACTAACAATCACTCTAACAAGAATAACCTCTTTATTTTATCTCTTGCTGCATGTTTTGTTAGTTGTATGACAGGGAGAAGAGGGGGAACCTCAACTTCCTTCGATTCAGAACCTGAGAGAACCCTCTGGAGATTAAGGAGGGAAGCAAGAGGGAAAGGAGTTGTTGGTGCCGAGGAAGAGGAATAGTACTTTGAACCCAACATGGAAGATAACTTGGAAAACAATCATAAAGAAGAGGCTCACAACCATGCTAGAGAAGGTCCTGCAAATCATGCTGGGCAAGAAAGGAGAGTTGTAGGATCCTACATCAATCCAAATCCAGAAAACTGTGGAAGTAGCATCCAAAAGCCCACCATACTTGCCAACAACTTTGAACTAAAACCCCAGCTCATCACCCTTATTCAGAACAACTGCTCATTTGGAGGAAGTGCTCAAGAAGACCCCAATCAACATCTAACCACCTTCTTGAGAATTTGTGACACTATGAAGTCTAATGGAGTCCACCCGGATGTCTATAGGTTGTTGTTGTTCCCTTTTTCACTCAGGGACAAGGCATCCAAGTGGCTCGAATCCTTTGTCACCAATGTAATGTCCCATCCAGCAAAATTACCTTTCTTAAGTCAGGGTATTTCTACTAGAAGGAACATTACGTAACCTTCTCTAGTATTAACTACTTAATTATCGAGCCTTTGTATCGAGTATGCGTTTAAGTTTTAAGAAGTTGCCAAAAATTTTGTTTTTATTCATTAAAGTCATCATTCAAACATTTACAAGTAATAATAATCATATAATTACTATTGATAATAATTCTTATACAAAAGAAACCAAAGGAAACTAAACACAATATACCAAACCTACCCCTCTATATGAAATAAAATCTTAAGGGAAAACAGCGAGGGGACCCTATGAAAGCAATTAAAACCATAAAGAAAACCTACTAATCACTCGCAGCTTCAAATTGCGTCTTCAAACCTGTGTCACTAAAAGGGTGGAAAATTTGGGGGTGAGAACCTGGTGCACGAAATTGTGATCACTACTTTTCACAACTCAAATAATCCCTAGTAATGGCCCCAAAGACTTGGTGCTCAATACCATGGCATAAACACAACTTCGCACAACTAACCAGCAAGTGCACTGGGTCGTCCAAGTAATAAACCTTACGCGAGTAAGGGTCGATCCCACGGAGATTGTTGGTATGAAGCAAGCTATGGTGACCTTGTAAATCTCAGTCAGGCAGACTCAAATGGTTATGGATGATATATGAATAAAACATAAAGATAAAGATAGAGATACTTATGTATTTCATTGGTGAGAACTTCAGATAAGCGTATGAAGATGCTTTGTCCCTTTCGTCTATCTGCTTTCCTACTGTCTTCATCCAATCCTTCTTACTCCTTTCCATTGCAAGCTTATGCAAGGGTTTCACCGTTGTCAGTGGCTACCTCCCATCCTCTCAGTGGAAATGTTCAACGCACCCTGTCACGGCACGGCTATCCAGCTGTCGGTTCTCGATCATGTCGGAATAGAATCCAGTGATTCTTTTGCGTCTGTCACTAACGCCCCACAATCGCGAGTTTGAAGCACGTCACAGTCATTCAATCATTGAATCCTACTCAGAATACCACAGACAAGGTTAGACCTTCCGGATTCTCTTGAATGCCGCCATCAATTCTAGCCTATACCACGAAGACTCTGATCTCACGAAATGGCTGGCTCGGTTGTCAGGCGAGCGCTCGGTTGTCAGGCGATCAACCATGCGTCGTGTATCAGGAATCCAAGAGATAAACATTAGAGCCTTGTTGCTTGTAGAACGACAGTGGTTATCAATCACGCGTTCATAAGTGAGAATGATGATGAGTGTCACATAATCATCACATTCATCAAGTTCTTGAGTGCGAATGAATATCTTGGAATAAGAACAAGCTGAATTGAATAGAAGAACAATAGTAATTGCATTAATACTCGAGGTACAGCAGAGCTCCACACCTTAATCTATGGTGTGTAGAAACTCCACCGTTGAAAATACATAAGAACAAGGTCTAGGCATGGCCGTGAGGCCAGCCTCCCAAAGAGAGTTCAATCATAAAAACATGATCAAAAGATGATCTAGAGATCTAAAGTGATCAAAAGATGAAAATACAATAGTAAAAGGTCCTATTTATAGGAAACTAGTAGCTTAAGAATTACAAAGATGAGTAAATGACATAAAAATCCATTTCCGGGCCCACTTGGTGTGTGCTTGGGCTGAGCATTGAAGCATTTTCGTGTAGAGACTCTTCTTGGAGTTAAACGCCAGCTTTTATGCCAGTTTGGGCGTTTAACTCCCACTTTGGTGCCAGTTCCGGCGTTTAACGCTGGGAATTCTGAGGGTGACTTTGAACGCCAGTTTGGGCCATCAAATCTTGGGCAAAGTATGAACTATCATATATTGCTGGAAAGCCCAGGATGTCTACTTTTCAACGCCGTTGAGAGCGCGCCAATTGGGCTTTTGTAGCTCCAGAAAATCCACTTCGAGTTCAGGGAGGTCAGAATCCAACAGCATCTGCAGTCCTTTTCAGTCTCCGAATCAGATTTTTGCTCAGGTCCCTCAATTTCAGCCAGAAAATACCTGAAATCACAGAAAAACACACAAACTCATAGTAAAGTCCAGAAAAGTGAATTTTAACTAAAAACTAATAAAAATATACTAAAAACTAACTAAATCATACTAAAAACATACTAAAAACAATGCCAAAAAGCGTATAAATTATCCGCTCATCACAACACCAAACTTAAATTGTTGCTTGTCCCCAAGCAACTGAAAATCAAATAAGATAAAAAAAAGAGAATATGCAATGAACTCCAAAAACATCTATGAAGATCAGTATTAATTAGATGAGCGGGGCTTTTAGCTTTTTGCCTCTGAACAGTTTTGGCATCTCACTTTATCCTTTGAAATTCAGAATGATTGGCTTCTTTAGGAACTCAGAATCCAGATAGTGTTATTGATTCTCCTAGTTAAGTATGATGATTCTTGAACACAGCTACTTTATGAGTCTTGGCCGTGGCCCAAAGCACTCTGTCTTCCAGTATTACCCCTGGATACATACATGCCACAGACACATAATTGGGTGAACCTTTTCAGGTTGTGACTCAGCTTTGCTAGAGTCCCCAATTAGAGGTGTCCAGGGTTCTTAAGCACACTCTTTTTACCTTGGATCACAACTTTAACCGCTCAGTCTCAAGTTTTCACTTGACACCTTCACGCCACAAGCACATGGCTAGGGACAGCTTGGTTTAGCCGCTTAGGCCAGGATGTTATTCCTGTAGGCCCTCCTATCCACTGATGCTCAAAGCCTTGGATCCTTTTTATCATTCTTTCAAGAGCCAACAACTTTAACATTCATGAACCACAAATTCAAAAGACATATGCACTGTTTAAGCATACATTCAGAAATAAAAGTATTGCCACCACATCAAAATAATTAATCTGTTGTAAAATCTGAAATTCATGCAATTCTTCTCTTTTTTTCAATTAAGAACATTTTTTTTTATTCAAGAAAGGTGATGGATTCATAGGACATTCATAACTTTAAGGCATAGACACTAATGATCATAAGGCACAAACATGGATAAACATGAAGCATAATTTTCGAAAAACAGAAAAATAAAGAACAAGGAGATTAAAGAACGGGTCCACCTTAGTGATGGCGGCTTGTTCTTCCTCTTGAAGGTCTTATGGAGTGCTTGAGCTCCTCAATGTCTCTTCCTTGTCTTTGTTGCTCCTCTCTCATGATTTTTTTGATCTTCTCTAATTTCATGGAGGAGGATGGAATATTCTTGGTGCTCCACCCTTAGTTGTCCCATGCTGGAACTCAATGCTCCTAGGGAGGTGTTGATTTGCTCCCAATAGTTTTGTGGAGGAAAGTGCATCCCTTGAGGTATCTCAGGGATTTCATGATGAGTGGAATCTCTTGTTTGCTCCATCCTTTTCTTAGTGATGGGCTTGTCCTCATCAATGAGGATGTCTCCTTCTATGTCAACTCCTACTGAATAACAGAGGTGACAAATGAGATGAGGAAAGGCTAACCTTGCCAAGGTAGAGGATTTGTCCACCACCTTATAGAGTTCTTGGGCTATAACCTCATGAACTTCCACTTCTTCTCCAATCATGATGCTATGAATCATGATGGCTCGGTCTAGAGTAACTTCAGACCGGTTGCTAGTGGGAATGATTGAGCGTTGGATAAACTCCAACCATCCTCTAGCCACGGGCTTGAGGTCATGCCTTCTCAATTGAACCGGCTTCCCTCTTGAATCTCTCTTCCATTGGGCGCCCTCTTCACAAATGTCAGTGAGGACTTGGTCCAACCTTTGATCAAAGTTGACCCTTCTAGTGTAAGGGTGTTCATCTCCTTGCATCATGGGCAAGTTGAATGCCAACCTTACATTTTCCGGACTAAAATCTAAGTATTTCCCCCGAACCATTGTAAGCCAATTCTTTGGGTCCGGGTTCACACTTTGATCATGGTTCTTGGTGATCCATGCATTGGCATAGAACTCTTGAACCATTAAGATTCCGACTTGTTGAATGGGGTTGGTGAGAACTTCCCAACCTCTTCTTCGAATCTCATGTCGGATCTCCGGATATTCACTCTTTTTGAGTTTGAAAGGGACCTCGGGGATCACCTTCTTCAAGGCCACAACTTCATAGAAGTGGTCTTGATACACCCTTGAGATGAATCTCTCCATCTCCCATGACTCTGAGGTGAAAGCTTTTGCCTTCCCTTTCCTCTTTTTAGAGGTTTCTCCGGCCTTAGATGCCATAAATGGTTATGGAAAAACAAAAAGCAATGCTTTTACCACACCAAACTTAAAAGGTTTGCTCGTCCTCGAGCAAAAGAAGAAAGAAGAGAGTAGAAGAAGAAAAAATGAAGGAGAGGGAGATGGCTTTGTGGTTCGGCCAAAAGGGAAGAAGTAGTGTTTAGGGTGTGTGAAAATGAAGGAGTGAAAATGGGTTTATATAGGGGTGAAGAGAGGGGTAGGGTTCGGCCATTATGGGTGGGTTTGGGAGGGAAAGTGGTTTGAATTTGAATGGTGAGGTAGGTGGGGTTTTATGAAGGATGGATGTGAGTGGTGAAGAGAAAGAGAGAGGGTGGTGGGGTAGGTGGGGATCCTGTGGGGTCCACAGATCCTGAGGTGTCAAGAAAAAGGCATCCCTGCACCAAGTGGCGTGCAAAAATGCATTCTGTGCCAATTCTGGCGTTAAACGCCGGGCTGGTGTCCATTTCTGGCGTTTAACGCCAGTCTGGTGCCCCTTTCGGGAGTTAAACGCCCAGAATGGTGCCAGACTGGGCGTTAAACGCCCAACTGCTACCCTTACTGGCGTTTAAACGCCAGCAAGATCTTCCTCCAGGGTGTGCTATTTTTCTTCCTATTTTTATTCTGTTTTTGCTTTTTCAATTGATTTTGTGACTTCTCATGATCATCAACCTACAGAAAACATAAAATAACAAAGGAAAATAGATAAAATATAACATTGGGTTGCCTCCCAACAAGCGCTTCTTTAATGTCAGTAGCTTGACAGAGGGCTCTCACGGAGCCTCACAGATTCTCAGAGCAATGTTGGAACCTCCCAACACCAAACTTAGAGTTTGAATGTGGGGGTTCAACACCAAACTTAGAGTTTGGTTGTGGCCTCCCAACACCAAACTTAGAGTTTGACTGTGGGGGCTCTGTTTGGCTCTGTTTTGAGAGAAGCTCTTCATGCTTCCTCTCCATGGTGACAGAGGGATATCCTTGAGCCTTAAACACAAAGGATTCTTCATTCACTTGAATGATCAGTTCACCTCTATCAACATCAATCACAGCCTTAGCTGTGGCTAGGAAGGGTCTGCCAAGGATGATGGATTCATCCATGCACTTCCCAGTTTCCAGGACTATAAAATCAGCAGGGATGTAATGGTCTTCAACTTTTACCAGAACATTCTCTACAAGTCCATAGGCTTGTTTCTTTGAATTGTCTGCCATCTCTAGTGAGATTCTTGCAGCTTGTACCTCAAAGATCCCTAGCTTCTCCATTACAGAGAGAGGCATGAGGTTTACACTTGACCCTAAGTCACACAGAGCCTTCTTGAAGGTCATGGTGCCTATGGTACAAGGTATTGAAAACTTCCCAGGATCTTGTCTCTTTTGAGGTAATTTTTGCCTAGACAAGTCATCCAGTTCTTTGGTGAGCAAAGGAGGTTTGTTCTCCCAAGTCTCATTTCCAAATAACTTGTCATTTAGCTTCATGATTGCTCCAAGGTATTTAGCAACTTGCTCTTCAGTGACATACTCATCCTCTTCAGAGGAATAATACTCATCAGAGCTCATGAATGGCAGAAGTAAATTCATTGGAATCTCTATGGTCTCATTTTAAGCCTCAGATTCCCATGGTTCCTCATTAGGGAACTCATTGGAGGTCAGTGCACGCCCATTGAGGTCTTCCTCAGTGGCGTTCACTGCCTCTTCATCCTCTCCAAGTTCGGCCATATTGATTGCCTTGCACTCTCCTTTTGGATTTTCTTCTGTATTGCTTGGAAGAGTACTAGGAGGGAGTTCAGTAATTTTCTTGCTCAGCTGTCCCACTTGTGCCTCCAAATTCCTAATGGAGGACCTTGTTTCAGTCATGAAAATTTGAGTGGTTTTGATTAGATCAGAGACCATGGTTGCTAAGTCAGAGTGGCTCTGCTTAGAATTCTCTGTCTGTTGCTGAGAAGATGATGGAAAAGGCTTGCCATTGCTAAACCTGTTTCTTCCACCATTATTGTTATTGAAACCTTGTTGAGGTATCTCTTGATCCTTCCATGAGAAATTTGGATGATTTCTCCATGAAGAATTATAGGTGTTTCCATAGGGTTCTCCCATGTAATTCACCTCTTCCATTGAAGGGTTCTCAGGATCATAAGCTTCTTCTTCAGATGAAGCATCCTTAGTACTGTTTGGTGCATTTTGCATTCCAGACAGACTTTGAGAAATCAAATTGACTTGCTGAGTCAATATCTTATTCTGAACCAGTATGGCATTCAGAGTATCAATCTCAAGAACTCCTTTCTTCTGACTTGTCCCATTGTTCACAGAATTCCTTTCAGAAGTATACATGAATTGGTTATTTGCAACCATTTCAATTAGTTCTTGAGCTTCTGTAGGCATCTTCTTCAGATGAAGAGATCCTCCAGCAGAGCTATCCAAAGACATCTTGGACAGTTCAGACAGACCATCATAGAAAATACCTATGATGCTCCATTCAGAAAGCATGTCAAAAGGATATTTTCTGATCAATTGTTTGTATCTTTCCCAAGCTTCATCGAGGGATTCTCCATCCTTCTGTCTGAAGGTTTAGACTTCCACTCTAAGCTTACTCAATTTTTGAGGTGGAAAGAACTTTGCCAAGAAGGCATTGACTAGCTTTTCCCAAGAGTTCAGGCTTTCTTTAGGTTGTGAGTCCAACCATATCCTAGCTCTGTCTCTTACAGCAAAAGGAAATAGCATAAGTCTGTAGACCTCAGGGCCAAAAACTTGGTGCACGAAATTGTGATCACTACTTTTCACAACTCAAATAATCCCTAGTAATGGCCCCAAAGACTTGGTGCTCAATACCATGGCATAAACACAACTTCGCACAACTAACCAGCAAGTGCACTGGGTCGTCCAAGTAATAAACCTTACGCGAGTAAGGGTCGATCCCACGGAGATTGTTGGTATGAAGCAAGCTATGGTCACCTTGTAAATCTCAGTCAGGCAGACTCAAATGGTTATGGATGATATATGAATAAAACATAAAGATAAAGATAGAGATACTTATGTATTTCATTGGTGAGAACTTCAGATAAGCGTATGAAGATGCTTTGTCCCTTCCGTCTCTCTGCTTTCCTACTGTCTTCATCCAATCCTTCTTACTCCTTTCCATGGCAAGCTTATGCAAGGGTTTCACCGTTGTCAGTGGCTACCTCCCATCCTCTCAGTGGAAATGTTCAACGCACCCTGTCACGGCACGGCTATCCAGCTGTCGGTTCTCGATCATGTCAGAATAGAATCCAGTGATTCTTTTGCGTCTGTCACTAACGCCCCACAATCGCGAGTTTGAAGCACGTCACAGTCATTCAATCATTGAATCCTACTCAGAATACCACAGACAAGGTTAGACCTTCCGGATTCTCTTGAATGCCGCCATCAGTTCTAGCCTATACCACGAAGACTCTGATCTCACAAAATGGCTGGCTAGGTTGTCAGGCGAGCACTCGGTTGTCAGGCGATCAACCATGCATCGTGTATCAGGAATCCAAGAGATAAACATTAGAGCCTTGTTGCTTGTAGAACGACAGTGGTTACCAATCACGCGTTCATAAGTGAGAATGATGATGAGCGTCACATAATCATCACATTCATCAAGTTCTTGAGTGCGAATGAATATCTTGGAATAAGAACAAGCTGAATTGAATAGAAGAACAATAGTAATTGCATTAATACTCGAGGTACAGCAGAGCTCCACACCTTAATCTATGGTGTGTAGAAACTCCACCGTTGAAAATACATAAGAACAAGGTCTAGGCATGGCCGTGAGGCCAGCCTCCCAAAGAGGGTTCAATCATAAAAACATGATCAAAAGATGATCTAGAGATCTAAAGTGATCAAAAGATGAAAATACAATAGTAAAAGGTCCTATTTATAGGAAACTAGTAGCTTAAGAATTACAAAGATGAGTAAATGACATAAAAATCCACTTCCGGGCCCACTTGGTGTGTGCTTGGGCTGAGCATTGAAGCATTTTCGTGTAGAGACTCTTCTTGGAGTTAAACGCCAGCTTTTATGCCAGTTTGGGCGTTTAACTCCCACTTTGGTGCCAGTTCCGGCGTTTAACGCTGGGAATTCTGAGGGTGACTTTAAACGCTGGTTTGGGCCATCAAATCTTGAGCAAAGTATGGACTATCATATATTGCTGGAAAGCCCAGGATGTCTACTTTTCAACGCCGTTGAGCGCGCGCCAATTGGGCTTCTATAGCTCCAGAAAATCTACTTCGAGTGCAGGGAGGTCAGAATCCAACAGCATCTGCAGTCCTTTTCAGTCTCTGAATCAGATTTTTGCTCAGGTCCCTCAATTTCAGCCAGAAAATACCTGAAATCACAGAAAAACACACAAACTCATAGTAAAGTCCAGAAAAGTGAATTTTAACTAAAAACTAATAAAAATATACTAAAAACTAACTAAATCATACTAAAAACATACTAAAAACAATGCCAAAAAGCGTATAAATTATCCGCTCATCAGAACCAAACCACATGTTCTCAGTAGAGGTCGAGAATGTCGTGAAAGTAAAGAATAAAATGCAAATAGCTAATTCCATTCAGAAATATTTAAAAGAAATACTGTTTTCATCTGCAGTGATCTTCACTCACCTTATCAATCTTTTATTTTGAAAACCATTGGCATAACATTCAAAAATCCAAAATCTTATAAAGCTTCAGTTAATTATCCAAAATTCTAAACCCATATTTTCCTTTATGAAAATCTTAAAAGTTTTCTTAAACCGTATTAATGACTAATCTGTTCCAAGCATAAGTTCATTAAGTATATGCTGAACCAGCTCAATCTTTCATACTTACTAAACCTCAAACACAATCCAATCACGGCCTTAGGCCCAAGCAATTCAACCAACACCCAATTCACCACAATCCAGCCAATCAGTTACAAACACAAGTAATGAGGTTCAAACATAATCAAGAGCAATTATATCAAGTATAGCAATTAGCAGTTATCAAAATTATTCATTTAGGCAAACCAATTACATTATACACACCCAAACAATGTCACATAGATGCATATGATGAATGTCTAGTCCTAGTGCAGGTAATGAGCTCATCTGTCGGTTTCTGCCCGCTCCCGACGTAACCCAGCATTACTAGCCGGATATGGCTTTCCTGTTGGCTATACCCCTGTTTACAGGAAATAACCCCTCTGCCACCACAGGGTCCACTGCACGCAGGAAATAACACATCTGCCACTGCAGGGATGTATGCCGATACACCTTCTGTATACAGGAAATAACCCTTCTGCCACTACAGAAGTGGAACAGGTGGTCACGGTACTTCTGTAGTAGGAAATAACCCCTCTGCCTTACAGAAATAAAATATGGGTCTGTACCGCAGAAAAGCATTCTCAGTGGTCGCACCACTATCTATCTATCTGACTGCCTTAATGCAGCAGATCATCACATAATCATTCTCATTACCATCATTCATTATCATTCTAATTATTCGTCATCACTTTCACATTCTTATGCAGTACCACTTTCTTTCTCTGTTCAATCATACTATACAAACTTTACATCTTTCCTTTTTCTTTCATAATTGCAAATACGCAAATGGGACAAGACCCACGCCCTTGCCAAAAATCTCGTATACCAAATAATCTCTTTTTAAAAGAATCATTGAAGTTTTTATCATTAAATAAGCCTTAAATATTGATTTTGATTAAGTCCTTATACTTTTATAAAAATTTGGACAAAATCTAATTTAAAAATAGGACTTATCCACCCTTACGGGTTCCTTCTTTCTCAACATTTCGTCAGCCTCTTTCAGCAATTGCCACAGCAATATATTCTCAAAAATATTTGATAATAGAAAATCTATTTCTTAAATTCCATATCCAAAATGATTACCAACACAACTTGGCAGCCTGATTTCCATTTTGTTTTTAAAATATCAAATGAATTCGGAATTACGCAAACTTTATATCCATGCGACCGTCTCGGATTAAGCTTTCTATTAAATTAAAAATCATAATTTTTCATTGACTCTAGCTTCTGGAATATAAGCAAAACCGTGACTGCTCTGTAGTATTTTAAATCCAGAAAACAGCAGCAGCATACAACATTCGAAATTTCATATAAAATCCAAGTTTAATCCAAACACCTTCAAAATTAATGTGGTTAAACTTAACTTATCCAAAATTTCTTTCTCAATTGGTTCCAAGGTCATACCATTTTTAATGAAGGAGTTACGTAGCTTGGAAGTTAGGTAATTTTCTGTAGAATTCTGTTTTACAAATCATTAAACACAACATCTTCCAAGTCCCATAACTCACTTATTAAAACATGAAAAACCCTTAAATTTGAATCATATGTACTAAACATACTCAAATTTCACCTCCAATTGGTTGCATCTCAATATCATTTCAGAATTAAAAATTATAAAGTCTCAAAATTACTGACTTAGAAAACAAAACCTGACTTTTACTGCATAATACATCTTACTTTAAAAATCCAAATCTTTAAAACCACAACTCTAAAAATTCTAAGTTTTTATGAAATTAAAATATTAGGACCAAAGTTTCATTTAAAATTGGTTCCATTTCAAAAATCAAACTGGAGAAATTCCAATAGAGGAAACAAGTTGCTGCTGTATTAAACATTCTGCAGAAAAACCAGATTTGTCATCCATAATTAAAAAATTCACCATAAATCATAAACTTAATGAAAAAGTCTCAAATTCATCAGTCCAGCTCCCTATATTCCCAAGCTTAATCCGGACTTGGTTCCACGCAATTCCGAATGATCACAAAATTAGTTATAGCTTTTCAAAGTTGCTGACTCAGTTTAGAAATTATGCAGAAAATCAGATTTTAGAATTCAACATTGAAAAATCATAACTAATACTCTAGTTGATAAGAAACCTTCAAAATTAAGTTTTCACAATTACACTTAATATAATTTACTTAACACTTAAATACTTATCATTTCGGTCACTATAGAGTCACTGATTCACTTTCAAAGTTGCCATTTAATTTCAAGAGAACCTGATTTTCAGCAAACCATTTAGTATTCAAAATCCAACCCTTCAATAACCCTCAAAACCAATTCCAAATCAACCACCAACCAAGCTCATTAACATTACAATATACCAAATAATAGCTCAGCAGCAACAAATCCAACATAACCCGTTAAAATTCAGTAATTCTCAACAATAAGTCATCAAACTATTCCCAATCTACATAATCAATCAATTACTCACAGCTATTAAATCTATTTGCAGTTATTCAATAAACGTTGTAGCTATTCTTAAATTGAAATCGTTTTAAACATCCTACCTCGATGTCGCAATTACAAAAGACCGTTGGCAGAATTGCCATGAGACAGCTGGCTGGACCTCTACTTAGTCACGCAACCGTTTTACCCAAGAAAGCAACAACACTACATCTCAACACAACTGGGACAGCAGTGCCGTTAGCTCCCACAACAGTGATCATGGTTGCAGTGAGATGAAGATTTCCAATTCAATTGAATCGAAAGGCAGAGACGGCTCTGGAAATTTAAAACAGAGCACAGGGCAAAGTTGAATTAAAACAAGAACAAGTAGTTCAATAAGAAATTGGCAGAATAGGGAGTGCAATTGGAGCAGAAATAAGGGGAAACGGCTAACCAAGGCCAATGGATGTTGAACCTAATTAGAACCGGAATAGGACAGCAGTGATTCCTAACAATCCTTCCTGATGGTTCCGGCAGCAGCAACACCACGCCAGTGGCTCCATTCCACAGCAACTCCAACAGTCAGAAGAATGAGCACTAAAAGTAGAAACAACGGTGTCTATGGCAACTCCAAATCGATGGCAACAGTGGCACCAGCCCCTTCTTTGCGTGCAGAGGCGATAGTGATGGCTAGGGTTCGATGGAAGTGCCTCTCCCTGATGGTGGGTTGAACAGTGGCGACGGTGATGGAAGTTTAACACCGGCGGTGACTAGGAGGGATGGCGGTGATGTGGCTCCAATAGCGCACCATCCTTCTCCTTCTTGCCCTCCACTTCTCCCACACTCTCCTATATGACAGCAACAGCAGCGACACTGCCTGTGTTACCCACCGGCGCTGCTTCTCCCTTCCCCTCTTCCCTTTGCGTCTCGCTCTCTCTCGACCTCTCTTCCCTTTTTTCTCTTATTTCTTTCATGTCTGTGTTGATAAGTTTATTTGTTTGGAGTGTATTCATCCGTGAATGAATGGTGGGGAAAAACAAGCGTGGAGGAATAAGGGAGGGGTTAGTGTACCTACGTGTGTTACGTAATTGGGTGAAGAGTATACGTGTTAGATGATAACAGTACTTAAAAATAAGAAATATAAAGTTAGGGTTAGAATAAAATATATAGGATTAATATCTGAATTTTACAAAATTTTCAAGATAAAATGATAATTTATGATTTAAATATAATATTGTGAAAATTGATCTCAGCACACAGTTTTATTTATTAATTCATTAATGAGTTCAAACGCCTAATCTAAGCAATCAAACAACTGTTAGTTGTTAATCACTATCAATCCCCGGCAACGGCGCCAAAAACTTGGTGCGGTTTTTATTAACCACACTTACTAACCGGCAAGTGCACCGGGTCGTACCAAGTAATACCTTACGTGAGTAAGGGTCGATCCCACGAGGATTGATGGATCAAGCAACAGTTATTGAGTGATAAGCTTAGTTAGGCAAGCATAAATTGGTTTTGAGATGTTCAAAAGATTTAAGTTCGAATTCAGAATATCAAAAGTATAGACAATTAAATAAATTGGGAATAAAATATGGAGAAAACAGTTAAGATTTCAGAGTTATCTAATTTCCAGATTAACTTTTCTTACTAATTAATTTAATCATGCAAGATTTAATTTCATGGCAAACTATATGTGACTAGACCCTAATTCTTTAGACCTTCCTAGTCTCCTTTAAAATTTATTAATTGCCAATTCCTTGGTCAATTAATTCCAATTAGAGGGTGATGATCAATTTTTAGTTTATATGCCAAAAGAATCCTAATTATCCACAAATAAGGGGATTATATGTCATGTATCCCAATAAATACAAACAATTAAAAATTCAGTATAATATGTTTTCAAGCTGTTGTTCAAGTAAAGAGCTTTTCCAAGTTTTACGCGAACTCAATTAGAACATGGGTCATACTTCCGTTCCACCCAATGTTTATAGAATAAAGAACAAAAACAATTATTGAAATATAAATCAAGACATGAATTAAATTAAAAAGATCAAACAAATCAATCAATGAAAATAGATAGAGCTCCTAACCTTAACAATGAAGGATTAGTTGCTCATGGTTCAGAGAAAAAAAATAAGGGTTCTGGTAACAATATGGTACCGTGTCTAAATGTGCAGAGTTTCTATTTATAACTAATCCTAAGAAATCTAAAATCTAATTATCTAAAACTAAAAATAATATATTTTCCTTAAAGATAAGATTTAAATTTAAATTCGAATTAATTAACAAGTCTTCAGCTGATGGATGGGGACCACTTGATTGTCCATTCTGCAGCATCCAAGCTGTGTTTTCTGGGTCAGAAACTGGGTCAAAACGCGGTCCAAAATCCACGCCAGTGATTTTTGTAACTTTTGCAGATCGCGCACGTCACGCGTACGCGTCACTGGTCTTCTTCGCAGGTCACGCGGACGCATCGGTCACGCGGATGTGTCGCTGAGCAAATCTTCAATTCACACGTGCGCGTCAGTCACGCGCACGCGTTGATACGTGAAAATTATGATTTCACGTACAACCGGCAAGTATACCGGATCGCATCAAGTAATAAAACTCACTAAGAGTGAGGTCGATCCCACGGAGATTGGTAGATTAAGCAATTTTAGTTAAATGGTATATTTAGTCAAGCAAACATGGTTTTGAATTCATGAGAAAATGAAAGTTAATAGCTGAAAGAATTAAAGTGCAAGAAACTTAAATGACATGGAAAGTAAATTGCAAGAAAGTAAATGTTGCAGAATTTAGAGAGCAGAGGAATAGATTGCATGAAGTAGGAAGCAGAGTATAAGTGACAGAATGATAAATTGCAAGAAAGTAAAAGGGAATTGGGTAGTGGGTATTCAAAATAACTAAAGAACAAAAGAGATGAGAATTAATGATGGAAAGATCATTAGGGATCAGAGATGTAAATTGTCATGAATTGACTTTGCTCATCTTCTTCTCAATCATGGGTATAGATCCATGGCGGATTGTGAATAATTGAATCCCAATCTCTTGGCAATTCAATTTCTCTCAACACAATCAATTGCCACTCTCGTGATCTAATTGGTCATGAGAAGAGGTGAAGTTCAATTTCTAATCCAAAGTTACACAACTTCCAGGATCTCAACTAAGGGAGGTTACATCTCACATACCAACCCAAAGTGTATTAATCAAAGAAATTGTGAAAGGAGAACTCCAAACTGAATTGTATGGATTCTTTCTCAAGTTCACCACACAATTCATATAGATTCAATCCTTCTCTCGAATGTAATTGAATCTGTGAAGCACAAGAGTTTCCTCTTAGATAAGCCACTTGAATTGAGAAGGAAACTATTTGTTGTCAATCCATTCAAATAAACAAAGCTCCTCCCCCTAATGAAGATGGGGTTTAGTGAATCATGGCTCTAAATTCAACAACAATTGCAAAAGTAGACATTAAAAAGTGAATAGAGAAGAAATGAAGAATGAAGAAGAGGAAGTTCTTTTAAAACTGAAATTTGAAAGTTGCAAGAAAGACAAAATATCCTTCGGGCATATCCCCAAAAGAGATGAATGCTGTAAAAGT
This sequence comes from Arachis stenosperma, assembly GCF_014773155.1. Taxonomy (NCBI): domain Eukaryota; kingdom Viridiplantae; phylum Streptophyta; class Magnoliopsida; order Fabales; family Fabaceae; genus Arachis; species Arachis stenosperma. The sequence goes on along the minus strand of NC_080380.1, from coordinate 71,472,705 downwards.
AAACTAAAAGTGCAAAGTAAGAGTCTCTAAGTGTGGGAGAAGAGTCCTCCAAGTACAAAATTTAACTCTATTTATACTACTCCTAAGACTCATTTGGAGGTCCTCAATTGGGTTGGCAATGTGGGCTTTTCCATGGTTAAGTTCCTGGTCCAATGACGGAAGAATTCCTCTTTGAAAGTGGTGAAGAGAACAAGAGCAATTCCTCATCAATTCTGGCCCATCTGGGCGTTGTTGCCAACAACGCCAGCTTTATGCAAGTTGGCAACGTGCAAGGAATTTCCTGGGCACCAGGCTTGGTGCATGGGCGTTGCCAGCCCAAGTTGCCAAACACTTGGTCCTTTATGAATTTAGTTTTTGGTGCCCAAAGTTGCCTCTTGTTTGAGCTTCAATTTTGTGTTTTACTATAGACTATCATACATGGTTAGAAAGCTCTGAATGTCAGCTTTCCAACGCAACTAGAAGCACCTCAATTGGATCTCTATAGCTCAAGTTATGCTCCTTTGAAGAAGGTATGGTCAGGCTACCTGGTGTTTTTGGTGAACACGCCCATGATAACGCCCAAGGTTTCTGAGGCTCTAAAAGAAGCTGGCTTTTGAACCTTCAAATGAACTCCAATACCTCACTATGATATATGGTTGGAAAGCTCTTGATGTCTACTTTCCAATCCCACTGAGTTCACCTCATTTGGAGTTTTCTAGCTCAAGATACACGCCCTTGAAGAGAGCCACATCAAGCTGCCTGGGCGTTGTTGCCCACGTTGCTGGCAAACACGCCAGCAACAACGCCAGGCTCTCTTTTCTTCTTGGCTTGGGCGTTGTTGCCCACGTTGCTGACAAACACGCCAGCAACAACGCCGAGATGCCTTCCTCCTCCTTGCTTGGGCATTGTTGCCCACGTTGTTGGCAAACACGCCAGAGACAACGTGCCAACATCTCCCCTGGTAGCTTCCTGGCGTTGCCAACTTGGTCTTCACGTTGGCAACGTGCAATGCACCTTCCCTGGTAGCTTCCTGGCGTTGCCAACTTGGTCTTGATGTTGGCAACGTGCAATGCATCTCCCCTGGTAGCTTCCTGGCGTTTGCAACTTGGTCCTCAAGTTGGCAACGTGCAATGCTCCATTTCCTTGTTCTTGGGGCTTAAAGTTGCCTCTAATTTGAGCTTCCATTTCATGCTTCATTATGGACTATATATCGTTGGAAAGCTCTGGATGTCAGCTTCTCAACACAATTGGAAGCATATCAATTGGATCTCCGTGGTTGAAGTTATTCATCCTTGAAGAGGGGAAGGTCAGGCTGCAAATTCTGTTGAACATGCACTAGCACGTTGCCAACATGGTTTCCAAGTTGCCAACGTGCTAATCCTCCTGGCAGCACCAATTTGGGCATTGGCAACTTGGAAACCAAGTTGCCAACATGCTATCTCATCCTGGTTGCATCAAATGGGCGTTGCCAACTTGAGGATCAAGTTGGCAACGTGCTTCTCCTTCTTACTCCAAGATTTCCTTGCACCATTGTCTTCTTGCTTCATCACCTATCATAAACCAAAGAACTTTTCTCAAAGTTTTGCCATCTTATGCATTAAATTTCAAGGAAATCATTCACCTTAACTTGCATATAAACTTCTTGAATCATTTGCATAGATTATGTCAAATTTCACTTAGTTCTTGGTTTATGAATGCATGGAGGAAAAGTTCACAAATTTGTCTATTTATTTCAAAGAAAATGAATGAAGCTAAGCTAAAACTAACTAAACTAACTAGTTAAAATGGTAAATATGCGAATGCATCACGCGTCGCCGTGGAAACTTCCAGATCACGCGCACGCGTCAGCCACACGTGTGCGTCGCTCATCACAGCCATCTCCTTTGATCCTTGTGCTGCAGAAACTCCATCATATTCCGCCGAATGCTACCTAAAATAAATAAAATTGCACAAAACTCAAAATAGCATCCAAAGTGGCTAAAATATAATTAATTCTTAATTAAACTCAACAAATTGGATGCAAATTCACAAGAAAAAGATAGACAAGATGGTCACGCATCATCACGCATACGCGTGGGTAACACGTATACGAGTGACTTGGTGCTCTGTTTTTCAAAAATTTTCCAGGTTCTTACACCAAACCAAGCATTGAAAACCTCCAAACAACTACCAAAACAACATAAAACTTTATTTAACATACTAGACTTCCAAATAAACTCAACTAACTAAGCAAAACATGAAATTAAGCTTATTTACCGATATTTACAAAAAGGAAAAAGGGAAAGATGTTACCATTGTGGGGTGTCTCCCACCTAGCACTTTTGTTTATTGTCCTTAAGTTAGACTCATGGGGAGCTCTTCATCAAGGTGGCTTGTGCTTGAATCCATCTTTGAACATCCACAAATGCTTGGACTTCCAATAAGCTCCATCATTCAAAGTTGATATCTCCAAGACTTGATGGAGTTCTTCACAAACCATAGACTCCCAAAGTTGATCTTCGTATATGCCAGGATCCCAAATCTTGTTTCTACACCCATCTTCAACTTGATCATCATGATTCCATCCGGGTGGTTTAGCCTTGGAATTCACATTTAAGCACCCAAACATTCTCCTAGACCCAAGCAATCTAGCCCTACACCAACTATTGCTTCTAAACCTTAAACATCCAACCATAATGAACCTAGAGTGATGTTTTCAACCACTAACTATCTCCATTTTGCTCTTAAAGCCACAAAGAGCTCTAAGTTGCCCATCCATCTCAAGCAAACCATATTCAAGTGGGATAATAAAGCTTAGGGATAGGAATTTTACCCACTTGAATGTTGTGTTGGATGGTGACTTAGGAAGGGGTGGTTCCAATCATCTTGCAAGTTCCACTCCCTTGTGCTCTTCTTTGAGTACCTCTACCTCTTGACAACTTTCATTAACTTCTCCTTGCTTGTCAACTTCTTCTAACTGCTCATCATCATCAATCAAATCAAATTTGGGAAGTTGTGTGAAGTCCACTTTAACATCAACTTCACATCCATTGGGAGAATCTTCAACAAGGTCATCAATGTCAGTTGGTGTGGAGTTGTCTTCAATGATGGAACTTGTCTCTTGCCCAACTTCTTCCAAACCTTCTTTTTGGTAGCTTTCTTCCAATTCTATCTCATCTTCATTGCTCACCAAGTGTATGGAAGGTCATGCATATTCTTCTATGACCTCAATTTCATGTCCAATGGGAAAGGATTCAATTGTACATAAGAATTCATCAATGATTGAATCCATATCTTGATCAACCTCTTCAAATTTTTCCACCATGATATGCCTTGGAGGTTGTACACCCTCCTCAACATCAATATCAAGCTTTTTGGAAGAGGGCTCTATGATTCTACACTCCCATGGACATCCAACATCTCCTAGATCTTCAGCCACTCCTTCCATTTCAATCATCTCTACCTTCTCCTCTTGTTGTACTCCTTGCTTCAACTCCTCTTCTCCACCTTGAAGCTCCAAACTCACTCCCTCACTATGCTCCTTAATTGCTTCTCTACATTTAACAATGGGAGTGCCTTAATCCCATTGGCTTAGGTAGGAGGAGACCATGTTGCGAACGGCTTCCGCCACGGTGGCAAGCACGGCTTCTATCTTCTTGAACTCCTTTTGTGTCTCATCTTGCCTTTGGGGGTAAGAGCTAACATCTCTTTATTGTGCTAGCTTGAAGGCATGGAGAGACTCATCCATTGGAGATGGTGTAAGAGAGGGTTCATTGTTTGGGGGAAATGGCTTATAATTAGAAGGTGGTTCTTCTTGGTAAGGGTATGGAGATGGTGTATATGGAGGTGGTTCTTGGGAGTAGTTATTTTGGAATTGTTGTGGTTCTATGTATGGTTTATATGGCTCATAAGGTGGTTGGTATAGTGGATAAGAATTAGGGTCATAATGAGGTGCTTGGTAGTATAGGGCTTGTGAGTAAGGTGGTTCAAAACTATGTTGAGGAGGTGGTTCATAGGCATATGGTGGTGGTTGTTGACAACCACATGTAGGATAACCATTTCCATTAGATTGATATGCATTAGGAGTGGAATTATACCTATAAGAGACCGGAGGAGGATGTTGCCAAGAAGGTTGATCAATTCTTTGAGGCTCCTCCCATCTTTGATTGTTCCATCCTTGATGCATGTTGTCATTGTAGCTCTTATTTCCTACAACATAATTTGAACCAAACTCATAGCCAAAAGAGTGAGAATTCATGGTGGTAAATAAAAATAAAAGCTAACAAAAATAAGCAACAAAGTACTAAACCTAACAAAAACTAACAAACAAGCAAAATATAAACATATTCACATATTCACAATAACCAATAACATAACACCATTGCAATTCTCCGGCAACAGCGCCAAAAACTTGAAAGAGCAAAACCGTCGGTTAAGAATTTCTTCTCGGTTAGAGGAAATAACTTCGTTGCAAGTATAGTTCCCAACCAACCTGCAATGCTCAATCAAAGTTTTAATTTGGTTTTGTCACAAGTACAAACCCCAATAAAAATTAACCGAAGTATTTAAACCTCGGGTCGTCTCACAAGGAATTGCAATAAAGTGATCAATTATTGGCTATGAAGAACAAGGGGGTTTTTGTAATTGGCAAGGAAAGTAAATAGCAAGAAAGTAAATGATAAGAACTAATAAAGGAAAATAAAAGAACTCTTGGCTAAGACATAGAAATTGAGGTCGCCATCCTTGTCTACAAACTATATACTAATAATTATGAGGAACCGAGCTCATTAAGTCTATTTCTATACTTGAAGTATGTCAAATTTCTTGACCAACATCAATCCATAAGTCCTAACCTAGCTACTGATTGACTTAGTAGTAGGCTAGTGTCAAAGGTTATCAAGTTGACCACATAGGATTCTCAAATTACCAATTCAATGAGACCCAATGACTCAAGGTCACTCAATTCCCTTAGCCTAGGCCAAGAGTAAAGAAAACTACCCAATAACTAGTGAAAACACTTCAACAAACACATAGAGTGCAATAAAGATAAACATCACAAATTGCAAGAATTAATGAAAGCTATAACCAACATGAGCAAGAAATCACAACAGCAACTAAGATAAACATAAAGAGACATGAAAACATAAAATTGCATTAAAGGAGATCCAAATCAACATGAGCATTCATAAAACTAAAGCGGGGTATAAAAGAAAAATTAACAATACAAACTAAGAGAATCAAGTGTAGGAACAATAAATTATAAAGGAAACAAGATGAGAACAAGAATTTAGCCCTAGATTTAAGATGCTAAGTACCCTAAGAACCCTAATTCTAGAGAGAAGAGAGAGCTTCTCTCTCTAGAAACTAAACTACATGATACCTAAGCTACACTAAGTGCTCCCCTTTGTCCAATGATGCACGAAAACTTGTCTCTCAACAAATTTCCCTTCGGCAAGTATATCGAATTGTCGTTAAGTAAAAACTCACAATAGAGTGAGGTCGAATCCCACAGGGATTAACTGGTCAAGCAACTTTAGTTGGAAGAGTGTGCAAGTTGAGCTAAACAGAATGTAGTTGATATTGCAATAAATTAAATGGCGGAAAAGTAAATTGCAGAAAATAAAGTGCAGAATCTTAAATGGGGATTTGGGGAGATGAACATGGAAATAAATGGCAGAAAGTAATGAGAATGGGTAAGATCAGAAATGGGGGATTCATTGGGCTTAGGAGATGTTGCATTCTTCGGATCAAATTCATTCTCATATCTTCCTCAATCAATGCATTCATTGATCTCCTTGGCAATCTTAAATGATTGGATCCCAATTCCTTGGCAATCCAATCTCTCTAAGTTTGAACAATTGCCCAATTCCTTGATTTAATTTCTCATAGGAAGAGATGAAGTGTGGTCACTGATTATACCACATGTATTTCCAAATCAAAGTGTTGGGAGGATTACATGTCACTATATCCGCCCAAACCTAATTTGGTCCAACATGAGAAAGCATTTCTAGCATTATCTCCTAATTCCTTTTCCAAGGCTCAGAGGAGATCCAATTATGGAGAGTTTCTTTTCCAAGACAACTAACCAATTGAATTAAAATTGAAAGCTTTCTAGTAAATCAAGAGAAAAGAAAGAGGAAGAAGAATGAAAACTATAATTGATCCATCAAATTACAACAGAGCTCCCTAACCCAATGAAAGGGGTTTAGTTGTTCATAGCTCTGGAAATGGAAAATTGCAGTGAAGAATACATGCTTAACTAGAAAATGCAGAAAAGTAAATATATAGAGGGTAGTTCTCCAAAGTGCCAAGCTCCTCTATAGTTCAAAACTACTCCTATATATACTACTCTTCTTGATCTTCTAGTGAGTTTTTCAAGTCTTGAATATGGGCCTTTGATCTTGAGTTGAAGCAATTACAATCTGTAGTGGGCTCAGCTTTGTTTGCAGAAAAGTGCGAGTTAGGCATGAGCATTAGCTAGGACGTTAGTAGTGTTAACGTTAAGTGAAAATGTGGGTTCAAGAACGTTAGTGACAATCACCTTTTTCACTAACGTTCCAACCCAAAATGGTCCACGTTAACTTAAACTTTAGTGGCACTAACGTGACCACTAACGTTGCCTCTTGATCCTTCGCAAACATTATTGGGAATCACCTTTTCCAATAGCGTTGCCTTGTGCCCCCTTTCCCTGCGTTAGGGTTCACGTTAGTATAACTAACGTGACTCTTAACGTGGGCATGCCTAAGCTTCGAGAGCGTTAGTGACACTTACCTTTGTTACCGAACCTCCAAATGCCCCTCCTTCCCACGTTAGAGCTCACGTTAATTGGATTAACGTGGTAGTGAATGCCATCTCCAAAGTTAGTGACAAAAGTGAGTGTTCTGAGGGTTACCTGAAACTGTAGGTCGATCTTGAACAAGATCTTCTGTACTGGTCGGAGCTGTTGTGTCCGATTTGTTGATGGTGGCTGGAGCCACTATGTCCGACTTGTTAGACTTGGTGGTGGTGTTGATCCTTCATCCCCAGAGGGTGGGGGTACCTGCAACGGACTTCGATGCTTAAGTTAGCATGGGTATTAAGCAGGTTTTATGTAGAATCAGAGTATGAGTTATACCTGGGTGCTCCAGTGTATTTATAATGGTGAGGAGTGACCTCTCTGGAGATAAGATAGTTATCTTATCTTATCTTATCTTATCTTTGAGTGAAGTCATCTTATCTTTACGGGAACTTCCTTTGTCTTTCTGGGCTTTGGCTGCCTTTAGATTGGGCTGTGTTCCTTCATTTTGGGCCTGTTTTGGGCTCCTTTGGCGATTTGGCCGAGCTCTTTGAGAAAAGGTCGGATAGTCTGACCTGAAGAGGTCGGTCGGCTTGTCGCTAAACATCCCGGGTCGGACAGCTTGACCCAGGATATGAATAGTGCCCCTGCTTGAGTTCGATCTTTCCATGAGATTGTGCTTTTTAGAGCTTCAATCTCTTTGAAAGTAGTGCTGAAGCATCTGTCTTGCTTGTTTCTTCATTGCTTTGCAATCTTGCAAATTTTCTAGAGGTTTGGTACTTCACAGTCCAACCTCTTTTGAGTGGTAGCGTGGGTTTTCTACCCTTTCCTTCTGGATCACGCCTTGCTTTAAGTTTGTGTTGACAACCCTCTGCTTTGGTGAAGTTGTCCTTGCGGCTTTGATATCCGGACTTTTAGTGATTTGTCCAATAATTTTTTAGTGTTCTTTATATAGAACCTTTTTTTAGTCTTGGATGATGTTCGTAGCCCTATTTGAGATTGTGCCTTCTTTGAGTGGAGTTGTATCCTTTTTGGCTAAGCGCATTTGAGCCTTAAGTTGTTTCCCAACCTTTTGGCTTGTTCTTTTTTAAAGTCATGCTTGCGCCTCTGACGTCGACCTGTATGACTTTGCCCCTGCTTTAGTTCGGATTTTTCCGTGAGATCGTGCTTTCAGAGTTTCTATCTCTCTTGGGGAAGTCGTGCTCAAGCATCCTGACTTTGGTCGATCTTGAGTAGTTTCTCCTTGTGCGAGTCTGGTATTGCCCTTTTTAGTTTATTGAGAGGGCTTTTCAGCCTTTCTTCTGACTTGTTTGTCTTCACTGCTCGGGCTTTTTAGTCATAATCCAACAACTTTTTAGGTAGTGTTCCGATGGGTAACCTTTTTACAGTTTGTTTGGATGACTTTTTAGCGCCGTTTTGATTTGTACTTTTGCCTTTTAAGTAGTGTCTTTTTTCAAGACTTCGTACCTTTTAGCAAAACATTCCTAGCCTTCCTCTGGCCGTTTGCGAGATGTCTTTGTCCGTTTTTGTGGATCTTTGTAGAGTGTCGGTACCTTGTTGTCCGACCTCTTTTGATCACTTCTGATTTTGTCCACTTTCTGCTTGGTCGAGGTGGTCCTTAGGGCTAATTTGTCCGACAACCTTTTAGTGTTTTTGTAGAACACTTTTTAGTCATTCTGAACAATTTTGATAGCCTTGTCGTGGAGCCGTGGCTTTTTGGGCGGAGCTATGTCCGTTTTAGCGCACATTTTTTGTTGGTCCGACTTCTTCTTGTCGGTCCAAGCTGTAGCTTTCGTTGGTCCGACTTCTTCTTGTCGGTCCAAGCTGTAGCTTTCGTTGGTCCGACTTCTTCTTATCGGTCCAAGCTGTAGCTTTTGTTGGTCCGACTTCTTCTTGTCGGTCCAAGCTGTAGCTTTCGTTGGTCCCACTTCTTTTTATCGATCCAAGCTGTAGCTTTCGTTGGTCTGACTTCTTCTTGTCGGTCCAGCTGTAGCTTTCATTTGGCCCGACTTCTTCTTGTCGGTCTCTTCTGAGTTATGTCTGTAATCCTCTTTCTTGGATCTTGTTCAAGTCTCTTTCAGGGATTACTTTTATAACTTTTGTCGCTTGGGCCGACTTTGTCTTGTTGGGTCCTCCTAAATTATTTCTGTAATCCTCTTTCTTGGACTTTGTTCAAGTCTCTTTCAGGGATTACTTTTATAACTTGTTTTGTAGGAGACCGACTTCGTTAGGTCGATCTCTTCTAAGTTATTTTTGTAATCCTCTTTCTTGGACCTTTGTTAGGTCTCTTTTAGGGATTACTTTTATAACATGTCTTGTAGGAGACCGACTTCGTTAGGTCGATCTCTTCTAAGTTATAGCAATTCCTCTTTAACAGGGTTGGCCAGACCTCTTTCCAGGGATTTGCTGATAACTTGGGTTGACTTGGTCCAGCTTTTTAGTGTTGGCCAGTCTTTTTAAGTTATTATATAGCAATCCATAAGACTTCGTCAGGTTCTTTTTGGGATCACTTTCAATAACTTCTTGCATTATTCTGTGTTCATCTTTGCCGATTCGTAGATGGTGGTTTCTGTCCCGGTTTGATCGTCCTTTAGGTGAATCACGTTTTCACCTTTGTCGGACGATCATTCCTATCGAGATCGTACAGTGAATCTGTTCTTCACTTTCTTTCGATCTGTTACTTTATAATCGGACGATGAATGCTTCAGATTAATGCGTCTTGGGAGTTTGTAGAGCAGTAAATTTTGGTTTTCACTTTGTCGACCTTTGTCAAAATCAAACGATGAATTCGGTTTTCATCGTGGTCGGGCGGTGAAGTCGGTTTTCACCTTTCCGACTTGTCGCTTTGTAATCGGACGATGAATTTGGTTTTCATCTTGCCGACTTTGTCGTGATCGGGCGGTGAATCTGATGTTCACTTTGCCGACTTTGCTGTGATCGGGCGGTGAATCTGGTGTTCACCTTGCTGACCTACCGTAGTCGGGCGTCTTGGTAGGAAACTTTTTAGGGAATCTGCAATTTTTTAATAAAATGAAGATAAGAGTGTGTACATGTTAGTACTTACTGTTCTGAGGGTTACCTGAAACTGTAGGTCGATCTCGGACGAGATCTTCTGTGTTGGTCGGAGCCGATGTGTCCGGCAGGTGTACGGCGGCCGGAGGTGGTGTGTCCGACTTGTCAGATTTGGTGGTGGTGCTGATCCTTCGTCCCCGGAGGGTGGGGGGTACCTGCAAGGGACTCCAATGCTTAAATTAGGAAGGGTATTAAGCAGGTATTGAGTAGAATCAGAGTATGAGTTATACCTGGGTGCTCTAGTGTATTTATAGTGGTGAGACGTGACCTTTTTGGATAAGATAAGTTAGTTATCTTATCTTATCTTTATCTTTGAGTTGAGGTCAGCGTATCTTCAACGGAACCGCCTCTATCCTATAGGCTTGGGCTGCCTTAGGATTCGGGTCGTACTCCTCTATTTGGGCCCTTAACTGGGCTCTCCTGTCGATTTGGCCGAGCTCTTTAAAAAGAGATCGGATAGTTTGACCTGAAGAGGTTGGTCGCTTTATCTCGAATCATCCCAGGTCGGATAGCTCGACGCAGGGTATGATCGCCCATAGGACTTGTGGAAGTTCCTTGGCCCAAGCTCCCTTTGCTTCTTGTAGCCTCCGCTTTAGTCTGGCCAATATGACTTTGTTGGCCACTTCGGCTTGTCCATTGGCTTGGGGATGTTCGACGGAGGTGAACTGGTGTTTTATGTTCAAGTTGGCCACCAATTTTCTGAAGCCTGCCTCTGTAAATTGGGTACCGTTGTCCGTGGTGATGGAGTATGGTACCCCAAACCTCGTAATAATGTTCTTATATAGGAATTTTCAACTTCTTTGAGCGGTGGCGTTGGCTAGGGGTTCTGCCTCGATCCATTTTGTGAAATAGTCTACTCCTACTATGAGGAATTTTACTTATCCCGATCCCTGTGGGAAGGGTCCGAGAAGGTCGAGTCCCTATTTCGCAAATGGCCAGGGTGAGGTCACGCTGATGAGCTTTTCTGGTGGGGCAATGTGAAAATTGGCATGCTTCTGGCATGGTGGGCATGTCCTCACAAATTTTGTAGCCTCCTTTTGTAGAGTTGGCCAATAAAATCCCGCCCAGAGTATCTTTTTGGTGAGAGCTTGCGCTCCGATATGATTACCACAAATGCCGCTGTGCACTTCCTCCAAGACTTCCTTTGTGTTGGAAGTCGGTACGCATTTTAGTAAAGGTGTTGATATCCCTCTTTTGTATAGTGTGTTATTTATGATAGTGTAGTACTGTGCCTCCCTTTTCAGCCTCTTTGCCTCCTTTTCATCTGTAGGGAGTGCTTCTGTTTTGAGGTAGTTTATTATGGGGGTCATCCATCCTTGATCCCGACCTATTATGGCTAGGACTTTTTCTTCTTCCGCTATTGACGGGTTCTGTAGTATCTCTTGGATGAGGCTTCTGTTGTTGCCCCCTGGTTTGGTGCTGGCTAATTTTGAAAGGGCGTCAGCTCGGGCATTTTGCTCACGAGGTATGTGGTAGATCCTATATTCCCCGAGTTGTCCGAGCTGTTCTTTGGTTTTATCCAAATATTTTTTCATGGTCGGATCTTTGGCTTGGTAGCTTCCTGTTATTTGTGAGGTGATGACTTGTGAGTCATTGTAGATGTTGAGTTTTCGAGCTCCAACCTTACTAGCCAACTTCAAACCTGCTAATAGCGCTTCGTATTCTGCCTGGTTGTTCGAGGCCGGGAATCCGAATTTAAGGGAGAGCTCAAGTTGAGTTCCTAGATTGCTTTCGATTATCACACCCGCACCGCTTCCTGTTTTATTCGAGGATCCATCCACGTATATGTTCCATTCTATGGGGATTTCTGGGGTGTTTGTGAATTCTGCGATGAAGTTGGCCAGGTGTTGTTGATGGCTGTCCACGCCTCGTATTGGAGGTCAAACTCAAAGAACTCGATTGCCCATTGTAGGATTCTTCCTGATAGATCTGTTTTCTGCAATATCCCTTTTATGGGTTGGTTGGTCCGAACTTTAATGGTATGCGCTTGGAAATATGGGCGAAGCCACCGGGATGTGAGGATCAGAGCGTAGGCAAACTTTTCTATTTTCTGGTAGTTCAGCTCAGATCCCTGTAGCGCTTTGCTGATGAAGTAGACGGGTTTTTGCCCATGTTCGTCTTCTCTGACTAGTGCTGAAGCTATTGCCCGGCTCTCTACTGCAAGATATAATATGAGTGGTTCTCCTTCTCGTGGCCGAGATAGGATAGGTGGCCGTCCTAAGAACTCTTTGAAGTCTCGGAAGGCTTGCTCACATCCTGTCGTCCATTCGAACTGTTTTCCCTTTCTTAAAGTAGCATAGAAGGGAAGAGATCTTATCGCAGCTCCTGCTAAGAACCGGGATAGAGCGGCCAGCCTCCCGTTGAGTTGTTGTACTTCTTTGACACAAGTTGGGCTCTTCATGTTGAGTATGGCTTGACACTTGTCTGGATTTTCTTCAATCCCCTTTGTGTGAGCATGAAGCCCAAGAATTTTCCTGCTTCTACTGCGAAGGTGCATTTTGCGGGATTGAGCCGCATGTCGTGTTTTCTGATAGTGTAAAACACTTGAGCCAGGTCGGATAATATTGTATCTTCGCTTTGTGTCTTTATCAACATGTCGTCTATATAAACTTCCATTGTTTTCCCGATGTGATCTGAGAAAACTTTATTCATTAGCCTTTGATAAGTAGCTCCTGCGTTCTTGAGACCGGAAGGCATCACGATGTAACAGTAGTTTGCTTTCGGCGTTAGGAACGAGGTTTTTTCTTGATCTGGCGGATACATGGGGATTTGGTTGTACCCTGAATACGCGTCCATGAACGAGAGATACTTATATCCTGATGAAGCATCTACTAGAGCGTCGATGCTTGGGAGTGGGTAAGGGTCTTTTGGGCAGGCTTTGTTGAGGTCGGTGTAGTCGGTGCACATTCGCCACTTCCCATTTGACTTTTTCACCAAGACGACGTTTGCTAGCCATAGTGGGTATTTGACTTCCCTTATGAACCCGGCCTCTAGTAGCGCCTGTACTTGTTCTTCTACAACTTGAGCTCGTTCTGGTCCGAGTTTTCTTCATTTTTGTTGTACCGGCCGGGATCCCGGGTAGATTGCCAATTTGTGGCTCATTAGTTCGGGATCAATGCCTGGCATGTCGGCAGCTTTCCATGCAAAGAGATCAACATTATCTCGTAGGAACCGTATTAGTGATTCCTTTGTGTCTCTTTTCAGGATCGTGCCAATATTAGTTGTTTTATCCGAGGTGTCTCCGATCTGGACTCTTTCTACTTCTCCTTCGGGTCGTGGTCGAAATTTTTCTCGCCTCTGAATTCCACCGAGCTCGATTGTGTGGAACTCTCCTCCTTCACCTCGGAGGTTTAGGCTTTCGTTATAACAGCGACGTGCCATCTTTTGATCTACCTTTATTGTTGCTATCCCTTCCGCAGTTGGGAATTTCATACATAGATGTGGAGTTGAAACTATTGCGCCAAGTTGATTTAACGTTGTCCGACCTATTAAGCCATTTTAGGCTGAGCTTACGTCGACCACGATGTAGTCGATCTTGAGTGTTTTGGATTGGTTCCCCTTCCCGAAGGTTGTATGCAGCGATACGTATCCCAGCGGTTGAACTGGGGCATCTCCTAGTCCAAACAGGCTGTTCGGATACGCTCTTAGCTCTTTTTCTTCTAGGCCGAGTTTGTCGAAGGCAGTTTTGAATAAGATGTCGGCAGAGCTTCCCTGGTCAATTATTGTATGGTGAAGGTTGGCGTTTGCCAGTATCATCATAATGACCATGGGGTCGTCGTGTCCCGAGATGATTCTGGATGCGTCTTCCTTGGTAAACGTGATTGCTGGGATGTCTGGGGCTTCCTTTTTTCCTTCGACGTGGTACACCTCTTTGAGGTGTCGCTTGCGAGATGATTTGGAGATTCCTCCTCCAGCAAATCCGCCGTGTATTACGTGAACGTGTCTTTCTAGTGTGCGAGGTGATCGTTCAGATCGTCCAACATCCTCATCCCTTCTTCTTTTTTTTGGTTCGTCATCCCGATTAGCCAAAAACCGATCTAGTTTTCCTTCTCTTACTAGTTTTTCTATGACGTTTTTCAAATCGAAGCATTCATTGGTGGAATGTCCTCGAAGTCGGTGATATTCACAGTATTCATTCCGATTTCCTCCTCCTCTTTTGCCTTTAAGTGGCCGAGCTGGAGGGATTTTCTCTGTATGGCAGACTTCTTTGTAAACATCTACCAAGGATACCCTAAGAGAAGTATAGTTATGATACTTTTTGATTTTCTCTCCAGAGCGATCCTCCTTTTTCTTGGATTCTTTATCTCGGTAGGCAGAACCGAACCTTGAGGCTTCGCCAAGTCGAGAATTTTCCTCCATGTTGATGTATTTCTGTGCCCGTTCTTGTATTTCGTCTAAGGATGTCGGGTATCTCTTTGATATAGATTGGCTAAATAGTCCTTCTCGTAGGCCATTTATGAGGCCCATAATGGCAGCTTCTGTTGGAAGACTTTGTATGTCCATGCATGTTTTGTTGAATCTTTCCATGTAGTTGCGAAGGCTATCCCGATCTCCTTGCTTGATCCCTATTAGGCTAGGTGCGTGTTTGGCTTTGTCCTTTTGTATGGAGAATCGGGCCAGGAACTTCTTGGCCAGGTCGTCGAAACTCGAGATGGATTTTGGAGGTAGGTTGTCGAACCATTTAACGGCTGTCTTGGTGAGAGTTGTTGGAAAGGCTTTGTAGCGAACTGCATCTGAGGCATTAGTGAGGTACATTCTACTTCTGAAGTTGCTGAGATGATGGTTGGGGTCCGAGGTGCCGTCATATAGAGTCATATCTGGAAGCTTGAAATCTTTCAGAATTTTGGTTTTCATAATTTCTCTGGTGAATGGATCTTGATCTTTCTGAGAGCTATCCTCTGTGGATGGTCGAGTAGCTTTAGTTTTGAGATCAGCTTCGAGTTTTATAAGCTTATCTTCTAATTCTCGGCGCCACCTTATCTCCCGGTGTAGATCTTCTTCTTTTTCAAGTCGATATTGGGCTTCTTTCTCAAGTTGCTCCAATCGATTTTGAAGTGCTTCTATTACTCCTGGATTTGAAGAATTTTTGTCTCCGTTGGTTTCTGGAGTATCTTTGAGTATCGTGTCCGCGTTTTTATGCAGCGTTCTGTCTTCCAAACCTGAATCGTGGTCGTTGTCATGGTCATCCGCCATGTTAATGGGATGACTTCCAGGTTCCCCGACAACGGCGCCAATGTTCCGAGGGTTACCTGAAACTGTAGGTCGATCTCGGACGAGATCTTCTATGTTGGTCGGAGCCGATGTGTCCGGCAGGTGTACGGCGGCCAGAGCTAGTGTGTCCGACTTGTCGGATTTGGTGGTGCTGCTGATCCTTCGTCCCCGGAGGGTGGGGGGTACCTGCAAGGGACTCCGATGCTTAAGTTAGCAAGGGTATTAAGCAGGTATTGAGTAGAATCAGAGTATGAGTTATACCTGGGTGCTCCAGTGTATTTAAAGTGGTGAGACGTGACCTTTTTGGATAAGATAAGTTAGTTATCTTATCTTATCTTTATCTTTGAGTTGAGGTCAGCGTATCTTCAACGGAACCACCTCTATCCTATAGGCTTGGGCTGCCTTAGGATTCGTGTCGTACTCCTCTATTTGGGCCCTTAACTGGGCTCTCCTATCGATTTGGCCGACCTCTTTAAAAAGAGGTCGGATAGTTTGACCTGAAGAGGTTGGTCGCTTTATCTCGAATCATCCCAGGTCGGATAGCTCGACCTAGGGTATGAACACTTACCTTTCTAGGTCGGGCAATCTTTTTGGATCTCGGCCTGGCGCCCTTTGCAGGCATGCCATGACCTTGGTAGCTCTTGCCCCTCGAGGTTGGACACTTTGTAGTAACCTTTCCCTAGTTTTTCTGAACAACTTGGTATGATCCTTTCCAGTTGGCTGCTAGCTTCTCTTCTCCTGACCGACCTATTCTGATGTCATTTTAGATTAGGATGAAATCGTCGTTGCTAGGTTACCTTCCGATTGTATCTTGAGGCCATTTGACGTTTTAACACCTCTTCCTTGGTCCGAGCTCTTTCTCAGATTTCTGGAAGTAGGTCGAGTGCTTCCTTTTGAAGTTGGGAGTTGGCCTCTTCACTGTTGTGGATCAGTCTGGGCGATCTTTCTTCTACCTCCACTGGGATCATTGCCTCCATTCTGTAAGCTAATCGGAAAGGTGATTCCTTTGTGGTGGAGTGTGGAGTTGTCCGATATGCCCATAGGACTTGTTGGAGCTCTTCTGGTGGGGCTATATTTTTGATGAAAAGCTTTGACTTTGTAGTTAGGTTTTTGCTCTGAAGAACTTTGGTTCATTCTGCAAAAAGCTTGCGTCTTTGATCATTTGTTATGACTTTTCTTTTGTCATTCGCCTTTGAGAAGAATGTGGGCTTTTAGGGTTTTGTTGCTATTCCTGTTTCTTTATATCGTTGCCTGACTCCTTTTGTATAAAAGTTCTAGCTTTTGTTTTGACCTTTTGTCTGAGAGGTGTTCGGACTGTTTGGGTATAGATTGTTGGCTTCTCTTCTCTATGTTCTTGCCCTGTTGTTGCCTCCAAAGGGTGCCCTTGGACTTTCGTGTGAGTCCTGGAGTTTCTCTTTTACTGCTGTATCTGACATCTGATGTTTTGCTGTTATTGTCCGAGTTGTTTCCTTATTTGTCTGAGTTGTTTGGTAATAACCCCAAGGTTGACCTATGTCTTCTTGAAAAAATAATGCTGAGATGTCTACTAAGATCCCAGACGGCATGTTTGATTGACTGGATTCCATAGTTTTAATGCGTGTTACTATGGCTGACCCTGAGTACTGTGTGCGACTTAGGAGGTTCCGTAGAATTTGTAGTGATAGGTATGAGGAGAAGAATTATGAGCTGGTGTCGCCAGACTCTGAGGAGAGGGTTTGTTTTCCTTCCTTGTTGTGGTCTTTTAATGTAGCATGGATGAGGCTTCTATTATTGCCCCCTGGTTTGGTGTTGGCTGATTTTGAAAGTGCATCAGCTCGGGCATTCTGCTCCCGAGGTATGTGTCGGACTTCATATTCCCCGAATTGTCCGAGCTGTTGGTACTGGCTGATTTTGAAAGTTCATCAGCTCGGGCATTCTGCTCCCGAGGTATGTGTCAGACTTTATATTCCCTGAAATGTCTGAGCTGTTTTCTATTTTTGTCCAGGGTCCCCCGAATTGTCCGAGGTATTTTTTCATGGTGGGATCCTCAGCTTGGTTGCTCCCTTCTATTTGTGAGGTGACTACTTGTGAATCACTGGACATGGTAAGCTCATACCTTCTTAGCTAGCCTTAAACCAGCGAGTAGTGCCTCGTATTCAGCTTAGTCATTTAGCTTGATTTGGCTTCCCTGATCACTTTATATAATTACGCCTGCACCACTCCCGGTTTTGTTTGAAGAGTCGTCCATGTAGAGTTTCCATTTTGTAGGATTTCCTGGGGTGTCAGTGTACTCTATAATAAAGTCAGCCAGATACTGTGATTTGATGGCTGTCTGAGCTTTATGTCGAATATCGATTTCGGATAACATGTCTACCCACTGTAGAATTCTTCTTGCTAAGTCTGTTTTCTGTAAGATGCCTTCTATGGGCTGGTTGGTCCGAACTCTGATAATGTGAGCTTGAAAGTATGGGTGGAGTCATCGAGAGGTGAGTATGAGGGCATAGGCGAACTGCTCTATCTCTTGATAGTTTAGTTCGGCCCCTTGTAGAGCCTTGACGATGAAGTAGACGGGTTGTTGCCCACTTTTGTCTTCTTTAACTAGTGATGAGGCTATTGCCAGACTTCCCACTACGAGGTATAATATGAGCTTTTCACTTTCCCTTGGTTGGGTAAGAATGGGTGGTTGCCCCAAGAATTTTCAAAATCTCGGAAGGCTTGTTTGCACCCCGTAGTCCTATTCAAACCTCTCTCCCTTCCTTAATATACCTCTTTGAGGTGTCCCTTGCGAGATGATTTAGAGATCCTTCCTCCTGCGAATTCTCCATGAACATGTCTCTCAGGGGTGTGAGGTGGACGTTCAACTCGTTCGACCTCTTTGGTGTGAGACGTTCGACTTGTCCGACCTCTTTGGTGTGAGGTTGACCTTCAACTTGTTCGACCACTTTGGTGTGAGATGGACCTTCAACTTTGTCCGACCTCTTTGGTGTGAGGTGGACCTTCAACTCGTCCAACCACTTTGGTGTGAGGTGGACCTTCAACTTTGTCCGACCTCTTTTGTGTGAGGTGGACCGTCAACTTTGTCCGACCTCTTTGGTGTGAGGTGGACCTTCAACGCGTCCGACTTCTTTTGTTTTTGATTGGGCAAGTTGATGAGATCTTCTCAGTGTTGCATATTTCTTGGTAGACATCCACAACAGACACCCAAAGGGGGTGTAATTGTGGTATTTTCTAGGCTTTTTTCCATGTTGATCTTCTTTTTTCTTGAACTCTTTATCCTTATCCCGAGAGGAGTAGGAATGTTCGGTTTTTGAGATCTCTCATAGTCGAGATTTTTCCTCCATGTTAATGTACTTCTCTGCTCGTTCTTGTACCTCGTTTAGAGATGTTTGGGTGCTTCCTGGATATTGAGTGGCTAAAAGGTCCTTCTCGTAGACCATTGATGAGGCCCCTGATAGCTGCTTCTGTTCGTAGACTTTGTATGCCCATACATGTTTTGTTGAATCTTTCCATGTTGTTGCGAAGGCTCTCTC